>NC_046316.1:41356096-42030471 GCF_009819535.1 Lacerta agilis | reverse complement strand
GTTAGTTTCACCACTGTGGAGAAAAGGGGGATTTGAAGGAGATTTGATAAAGTCTCCCCTTTATCCTTCAGTACAGAGAAGAGAGATTAAAGTGTGGAAAGTCATATTCACCCCATTCATTTAAATTAAAGGTAAAGGTAAAGGGACCCCTGACCATTAGGTCCAGTCGCGGATGACTCTGGGGTTGCGGCGCTCATCTCTCTCTATACTCCGAGGGAGCCGGCGTTTGTCCGCAGACAGCTTCTGGGTCATGTGGCCAGCATGACTAAGCTGCTTCTGATGAAACCAGAGCAGCACACAGAAACGCCATTTACCTTCCTGCTGGAGTGGTACCTATTTATCTACTTACACTTTGACGTGCTTTCAAACTGCTAGGTTGGCAGGAGCTGGAACTGAGCAACAGGAGCTCACCCCGTCGTGGGGGTTCGAACCACCGACCTTCCAATCGGCAAGCCCAAGAGGCTCAGTGGTTTAGACCACAGCGCCACCCTTTGATACTATTTTAACAGTCACAGAGACTCATGGGAAGTTTAAGTGCTGAGAACTGTAGCTCTGTGCAGTCAGCACCCTTTTACAAGCTACGGTGCCCAAGATTGCCAGGAAGAAGACTTGACTGTTAAAGTGTTATAACTTTGCTTTAAATATATGGATGTGACTGAGAAGAGCCATTTCCAACTGCGGACATCCTTGTCCACAAAACGGTGGACTAAATATATGCTTCAATTAGAATCCACCTGTTTGCAGGTGATGCACAAAAGACAAGACAATTGAAATGGAATGACAAAGCCACCTTCCTGTATCAATTGATTAACTTTAAAAGTCCAGTACAAAGACTATAGTCCTAACACCACTCACTTAAACTTACACTGGGGAGGGACCACTCACTTAAACTTACACTGGGGAGGGATCAATGGCCATTGGCATCAATGGCAACTTCCTCCCAGGGACAGTCTGTAGTATGTAGTGAACATATAGACCAAGTTGCAGAATTTTAATTTTTGACAGATATATTTGGATTATCTACAGTGCAATCCTATACACATCTACTTAGCAGTAAAACCCACTGAGTTCAATGGAACGGGATTGCAGTGTTTTTGCTTAAGTTCACTTGCTCCAATATAATTCCATTCCTTTTCTTTGCTGTCAGATTAATCAGGTGCTTTTCTGAATAGACCTTGTTGGCTGGAATGCCAAAAACATATTTAGTGTCTCTTCTTTGTATCCCATCACATTATCCCTGCCAGGATTTTAAAATTAAGGAAATAATGATCAATTTTAAATGAAAATGAAATTAGCTAAGCATTTTGCCTTATGAAATACTCTTAGTTTGAGGCCAATTCTCAGATGAGGTGGTTGACACAGATGAGGTGGCTGACATACTTGACAAAATCTACACCATCTCATCTTGAACTACTGATGAAACAATAATTTGTGGTACATGGACAATTTTCTCTAGGCTAGAGCATACATGGAATCTCATGCTAAAAAGTAGAGAGTGTGATAACCAAGAAAATGGTTGGACTGTTGGACTTTGGTTGTTGCTTTCACTGGCATATAAATATTGCAAGGACAGTCTACACTCTGAAATGACATCTATAAAAGGTGTATTGTGTGAACAGGGTATGTCCGTGTAGGCACAATTTCACACAAATCTCCACTGAACATAGGGATGTGAGACTCCTGCTGTCACACACATCTGAAGCAGCCCAAGGGGAAGGGAGGAATTGTGGTGGCAGCCAGGAATGCAAGTCTGAAAAAAGGACAAGCTACTTGTTTAGTTTGTCGGTCCCAGCTCCTGCCAACCTAGCAGTTCAAAAGCATGTCAAAGTACAAGTAGATAAATAGGTACCACTCCGGCGGAAAGGTAAATGGCGTTTCCGTGCGCTGCTCTGGTTCGCCAGAAGTGGCTTAGTCATGCTGGCCACATGACCCAGAAGTTGTCTGTGGACAAACACTGGCTCCCTCAGCCTTTAAAGCGAGATGAGCGCCACAACCCCAGAGTCGTCTGTGACTGTCAGGGGTCCCTTTACCTTTTTACTTGTCTAGCAGAGAGCACAGTGATGGGAACAACTGCAGGCCGTTAGGAAGTTTTGTGCATTGGTAGAGCATGGGTAGGCAAACTAAGGCCCGGGGGCCAGATGCGGTCCAATTGCCTTCTAAATCCGGCCTGCGGATTGTCCCTGAATCAGCGTGTTTTTACATGAGTAGAATGTGTGCTTTTATTTAAAATGCATCTCTGGGTTATTTGTGGCTGTCAGGGATTTACTCCTTCCCTTGGATGTTGCTCATGAGTAACGACAAGCCTTTAGGTAAGCTAAAACTATTTATTGTCCATAATGGAATTACAGAGTCTCTGCAGCCATGACTGCTTAGTCAGTTTCAGTTCCTCAGAGTGGCGGGCTTTCTCGCGCCCGCCAACACAACCAACGGCTCGGCACCCTAAAATGACATCTGCGTCCCCTCCCACCCCGGCTCATCTTCCTGTCTGAGACTGATGGTGCTTGGTCTCTGCCTCTCTTCCGGAGACACTTCCTGACTGGGGCTGGAGGAGGAAGATGAATCTGTGGAGATTATGGGTGGCTGTTCTCTATAACCCAGTGACCCCCCTTCCCTGGAGGAATCGCTATCTTCTCTCCCAGCTCTAGCTTGCTCCTCTCTCTCTCCCTGTTCTTCCCGAGTGGCCCCTTTTTCCCTGACAGTGGGGCATAGGAATTTGTTCATTTTCCCCCTTCAAAATATAGTCCGGCCCCCTACAACGATACTGATTTAATGTTTTTTGGGATTTGGCAGTACACACCAAGAAAGTATTACAAACAAGACGTTGAAAAAATACTAAGGCAACAAGAAACCAAATTAATTTTTATGTTCAAAACACTGCAACCATGGGGACTGAATTCGGATCACGATCTCTCAGTATTCATTTAAATCTGTATACTAGTAGTTAATTACATAGAAAGAACTTAGACACTGTAAGTACTATCAGAATCCATATCCTCCTTCCTTCTAATAACTGACACCTGCTAGACTACCCTTTATGGAATGTTGTATATATGGTTGATCCAAACACAGCAACTTTGCTAAATGAATAAATGCTTAAGCCAAGAAAGAACTTAGCATATGAAGTGTAATTTTTGTGCGTCACATCTTCAATATTCCATCTGATTGGACTTGCTTTCATCTATTAACATCTGTGCGTATCATCTGACTGGACCTATTTTCATCAATATCTACAGGAGCCTGGCTAAAGACATTTAAAGACTGAAATTGTCCTGTTGTACTAATTTGAATGAGTTTTCTGTTTGTGGCTTCTTTGTTTGACTGTTTGCATTGCTCTCTTTTTGATTGGACTACCAATATAGAATTCAATACGTGGAATGGTTTGGTAGATTTGTGTGCGCCGTTTTTGTGCTGCTTATTGTATACTGATTGACCCCTGGCGCAGAGCAACCTCAACCTTCCCCCACCCTAGTTGTGGTATGATTTGACCCAAGCTCAAGAAAAGAAGAAACTGAATGTGCAGCCACTCTCAAGCCACCTTTACCCCCCCCCCCAGATACCCCCTCTTGGCTTAACAAACAGGCAGAAGAAGGAACTGGTTCTTACATATAGGGCTTATGAAATGCCTATATTTAAAATGGGCAGGATGCATTGAGGGGCCATAATAAATGGTGGACATTTCATTGAAACATTATTCCCCAACCAGGTGCCTGCCAAATACTGCTGGATACTGCTGGATCATGCCAACAGCCCTATAGTCCAGCAACCAGATGACCATGGAAAGCCCATAAGCAGATCCTCAGTGCAACAGGACTCTCTCCTCCTGCAGTTTCCAGCAAGTGGTGTTCATAAGCATCACTGTTTCTGACCATGGAGGCACAACATAGCCCTCTTGGCTAGTAGCAGGGCTGGTCCAAGACACTTTGGCACCTAAGGTGAACCACAACATGCTCCCCCACCCACAGAAGAAGGGGTGAGTGAAGATCTACATTGGGAACAAGGGGGAGGGAAGATCTATATTGACAAAAATGTGAAGAGTCAAATCAACCTTACCTGATTGTTGAAATGGGAATCCAATATCATTGGTGGTGGTGGTGTTGGAGGGGGGGGGCCTGCTGCGATGGAGCACACCAGGTAGGTGCAGACCCCAGGAGACCCCAGAGGGCAGCCCCCACCATTTCCTTCCTAGTGGTAGGAGGAGACAAGCAGCACCTCCTATTTGCAAGAGATAGCTGTAGAGGCTGTCTGTAGAGGCCAGGGAGAGGGACACTGCCAAGGAGGCGGCAGCGGTAGCAGCAGGTGAATCATTCCTTGGAGGCCAGAGTTGCTGCCCCTCTGAATCCTGCTTCTTGAGGCAGTTGCCTCACTTTGCATCATAGGTTGGTGGGTCTTGGTTTGTAGCTATGTAATTCCACTATTCCTGTTCACTGACTGAGCTTAGGAGTGCCAAAAGGATTTTTGGGGGGTTCAGTATACTATATCTAGATACAGAACAACAAAACTTTTAGAAGACACCTGAAGGCAGCTCTGTACTGGGAAGTTTTTAAATGGCTGACGTTTTATTATTATTTTTATATTTTGCTGGAAGCCATCCAGAGTGGCTGGGGCAATCCAGCCAGATGGGCGGGGTATAAATAAAATAATAATTTATTATTATATCTGGATTGGATCCCCTGCCACACTTGCAAAAAGGGAAAAAATACATAATATTTGCACATGATTGGCAAAATATGCAAATAAATTAGGTTCCATGCTCAAGTCATCAGTTGTTTGACAGTCAGCATGTCAATAGATGAAGCTATTTCCAAAGCAGAAAAAGCTTAACCTGTTGAATTTATGCCTGCCACACAGAAAGTCACAAGGACTCTGTTCTCCCCCAGTGCATGGAAAGGAATCAGGTTTCACGAGTAGCAATTCAGTTATGTTGAGACAGTTCTTTTATCAATTGATCTTTGGCTGCCAATACTACATTCAGTGCAAAACCAAGCATGATGTGTCTTACAGTTGGCTGCATGTGTGTTTGTGTGAAAACAGATTTAAGATTTACAACAATCAAAGTTCAGGTGCCCTTGCTTGGATAAATTCAAGATTAAATTGTTAAAAAGCAAGCAGTGTATTCTATTTGTTGTGGTTATTCATCATTTATACATCATAATAACTACAGCAATGTTATCAGCACAGGTCAAACAGCCACCTTTTCTTCCTTTCCTTTTCCATTTCCCCCCTGAGCAAAATAGATTTGAATTTGACACGAATATGTCCATTTTAGTGATTCTGCCAGCAAACAACAGCAGCAACCACCCCTCCCAGTACCTCTGCTCCACTCCCTTGGATGGGGAAGCAGTTAAATACTCTTTCCCATCATGTTGCTACTGGAACCAACTTAGCAGTTCCTTCCTCCAAAAACTGCATTTTCCTAAACAACAAGAACAACAATCCTGAATAAGGCCACCAGGGATGGTTCTACCATTAAAGAGAGTGAGGGCAGCTGCTTTTTGGGAAGTCATGAAATGGGAACAATTTTTAGCAGCTTATAGGGCCTTGTGGGAATCTCTCTTCCACGTGCCGAAATAACTTGGCCGGCCTCGGGCGCTAATTATGCCCCATGACTTGGGGTCTGTGTAATTTGCTGCTCCACCTCAAATTGTATTGGGGCAGCCCTGGTGATTATCTGTCTGCCTGAATGCTACACCATATAGGCACAGGTGTCCAGTCTTAGTTCACTGAAGACTAAAATAAGGAAATTCAAAAGGTGTGGGGAACCCCAGGTCTGAGGGCCAAATGTGATTGGCCAGACCTCTCTCCATGCCACTCCCTCCGCTGCTTTTGACTGGCATTTTTGTTAATGTTCTTGGAGGCCTCTTGCTCGCCTGATGGAGGGTGCAGAGGATGGAGGATGCAGAGAGATGTGAGGGGTGCTTGTGTGTAGAAACCTCTGACTTGTGTGTGGCTGCCATGGGGCTTGCTGTACAAAGGTAAGAGTTGCACCTGTTGCTCCGCCCACTTATGTCTTGGACCCGCCCACCATTGGCATGCGGCTCTCAGAATGTTGCCATGTGGCCCTCAGGTTGAAAAATGGTTTGCCAACCTAATACACATAGTATTATGGATAAATCAATACACGATTAACTTAACATTTGTAATTTTTATATTTTGGATTTTCTTGCCCCCTGCCAGTATGAATATTGTTACCACATGAAAACAGAAACAGGTTTATTCTGGGAAGCTCCCCTGCCCTGCCCCACGGCCACCCGATTTTATTTTGCAGCTCATGTTCACTTGTGTATCGTTGTGAAACATATATTTCCCCCCAAGGTTGCAAGGTTCCTATGTGAATCATCATGTTTCAGCATTTCCATTTGCTTTATTCCATGATATGGTATTGATATATAATCATCCTGAACCTGTTAATGATATTTCATATACAGTAATGTCAAAGTATTCAATCAGTTGCATCATTACCTTTAATATTAAACATATTTAGTTTAGTCAGTCATAACAAAGCACATCTAGCAGTAAAGAATCCTTTTTTATTTTTGTATTTCAATTTGTTTCAATTTCCTTCTGCACAACCTCTAAAAATGTATCTTTTGTCATGATTTCCCAGTTATGTCTTTGGCATTTTACTTTAAAGGATAAAAATGGCTAATACTTGGGCTGAGTAAAACAGAAGATTTATTCCTCTAAAGTTCCTGGAAACTATTTTCAGTATCTCATTGCAAACACTGAAACTTTTATTAAGGGTCCTAGAAATTAGGCAATGAGCAGGGCAATTAGATTTTTGAGACCACCGTCCTACCATAGCAGGATATAGTGCACCGATAGAAGACAGATCGGATATTAAACTGATACTGCATTTGATCTTGGTGCAAAGGAGGGGAAATTACTTAGAATGCAATAAAAATATATATTTAAAACTATTGTACATGGATTATTCCTGCAGTATAAAACGAAAACCAAAATGATCATAGGTTCAGGGTAGTCACCTTTGAAAGTTAATCCATATCTCCTTTCTTTTCCTTAGATTTTATTTTCTGAAAACATCTCAGCTTTAAGGGCAGGGTGTCACAGCTGAGCAGGCATGCGGTCAACATGATGCCCTATGAAATGTTATAGCATGGTATGGCATAATTTACTGCAATGGCCCTGGGAGGCACCCACAAACCTGAAAGTTGGTACTTTCTACTCACAAATCTAACAGGCCCACAAATAATGGCAGTGAGTATGTTAACATGAAAGGGGTGTGGGTATTGATAAACCACACCATCTTCTTCCTCAAAAAATATATTAGGAGATAATGTAAAAGGGAGCATCTATGTGAATAGCCATTCACTTGAAGGCATACTCTGCAACATTTATCCGATGAAAATAGGGGCGTCCTATAATGATTCAGCGATACAGTTGCAAATGAAATGTTTTAAGTGTGTTTTAAGTGCAATATACAATGTGACACTAGATGGTGATGGTGAGCCTTATGGAAAAAATACAATGTATTAAAAAAAGCTTTTAAAAAAGCATTTTCAGAACTTTTTTTTTTAATATGTGTGTAGATTCCATCCTACTTGACAACAGCAGCAGCATCAATTTTATTATTTATACCCCACCTATCTGACTGGGTCACCCCAGCCACTCTGGGCAGCTTCCAACATATATAAAAACATAATAAAACATTAAAAACCTTCCCTATACAGTGCTGCCTTCAGATGTCTTCTAAAGGTTGAATAGTTACTTATCTCTTGGCTTGGGGTTCACATATCTCCATACGCTCCAACATTTCTCCAATGAAAATAGCTGTCAGGGTTGAGCCAGATGAGGAGGAGTGGTGGCAAGCCCCCCCATGGTGAGGCTGCACCCACGGAAGAACCTGGGGAATTGGAGGAGTTCATACCTGGAGAAGACTGGTGGCGGCACTCCTCGGAAGAGGAAGAGTCAGATGGAGAGGGGGAAAGACCAGAACAGGAGGAGGAGGAAGTCGAGCCAGAATCAGGCCCTTGTGAGGAGAGAAACAGCCCTTCCCCTCCTCCCTTCTCAGCTGTAGAGCGTAGAGCTGAGAGACGCAGGGAACAATTAGAGGCAGCTGCATCTCGTAAGAGACGTGGTTGCAGGCCAGCTACTTAACAAAGGCTAGCTCCTCCCTTCACTAGCACCTGCAATTGACATGCTGAGTGCGTGGTTGCTCTTGCTCGTTCTGTTCCTGACTCCTGGCTTGTTCCTGACCCTCGGCTTGTTTCTGACCTTCGGCTTGTTCCTGATCCTCGGCTTGTTCCTGACTCCTGGCTTGCTCCTGACCCTCGGCTTGTTCCTGACTCCTGGTTTGTTCCTGACCCTTGGCTTGTTCCTGGTTCCTGGCTTTTCCCTGACTGACTTGGCTGGTTCCTGACTTGGACTGTTCTGACTTCGGCTTCTCCTGACCCCATACTGATACCTGACTTCGGCTGGCTTCTGACCCGGACTGTTCGACCCTGGCTTATCTGACTGACTGCTGCGCTACAGCACGCCAACTTGTTGGCGCCCTAACAATAGCCATGTCTTAAGGACATTCCAGGATCAAATCAGAAACTGGAATGGCTTCTGCAAATCTGGCACTGTCCCTGGTAAATAGGGACACTTGGAGGGTCTGTGGAGGCCTAGCATCAGATTCAGGCTACATGTGTGGTGTGCAGCTGGTTTCTCCTGCAATTTACTCTTAGAGTGCCAGTACAGCACATGAGCAGGGGATCAGCCTGAGAACCTGTTTAAGCATCACCGCTCCATGTGGAAGACATCCAAACTGTTTCCTCATGTAGGGGGTGGGTAGGACACTGACGTAGAATACAGTGGTACCTCTGGTTAAGTACTTAATTCGTTCCAGAGGTCCGTTCTTAACCTGAAACTGTTCTTAACCTGAAGCACCACTTTAGCTAATGGGGCCTCCCGCTGCCACTGCGCTGCCAGAGCACGATTTCTGTTCTTATCCTGAAGCAAAGTTCTTAACCCGAAGGTTTATTTCTGGGTCAGCGGAGTTTGTAACCTGAAGCGTATGTAACCTGAAGCGTATGTAACCCGAGGTACCACTGTATGTCCCTATATTCCACTGAGGAATGTTGGAGGGTACAACCATTTGGAAGACTATTACCACATAAGCCAGACCAGTAGCATGCAGAATGTCAGCTCTCCACATACTAAACGGCATGGGGATGCTGCATGTGATTGAAGTGATGCATACTTTGAGAAGGTCCTTTGTTCTCATAGTACAGCAGTTGTGTGGATCGTAGCTACGTGGGGTTGCTGTTGGAGATCTCGACATGGATGCTGTAACATAGGAGCCTAGGCGCTTAGGAAGCTGCCTTATACTGAATCAGACCACTGGTCCATCAAGCTCAGTATTTCCTGCACCAACTGGCAGCAACCTTCCAGAATTTCTGGCAGGAGTCTCTCCCAGCCACGATGACTTTGCCTCAGTGAAAAGTGTTTTGTCTTCCACAAGTCGGAAAACACCCAATTGTTTGCTGATTCTGTACCTTCTACAGCAAAGACCTGTAGGATCAGCTTGCCAGAGGGTGGTGATGGCGGGATGCTTAAGTGGGTTGGGGACTGGCAGAAAGTGGATCCACCAACTTGTGCAAGCAGAAGCACTTCTGGGTTTTCAGCATTTGGGAGCCAAAACGTATGAGTACCAAGGCATTCGAGAACCAAGGTACAACTGTATAATTTTTACATTAAACAAATTATACAGAAATATAATTGCTGAAAAACACAGGTGGTTACCTGTTTTCTATGTTCCAGAAATAAACTTAAAAAATGAAACAACAACAAAAACCTGTGTCAGAACATGCATATTTATACTACTTCTGAGACAATTTTAGTTTGCATTTTCAGGAAAGTCAGAAAAGCTCTTTGCATCATTTCCCATCAATATTTTGATACTTTAAGGACTCCAGAAAGTAATCATTGTGTTGTACGCGTTCTAACAAGAAAAGAACAGATGCAAGTTTGGAGAATATTGAGTTTTAAACTTGTCCAGTAGTGATTTGTGGCTGTGTCATGGCAAATATTTTTCAGTGTCATTGCCTAAGCCAGCCCTGTCACTAGCGTGGTCATCTGGGGAATAGAAGGCCTAACACTCTGATCTCAGTATTAATGGGAGCTGTTGAGAGTGGCAAAGGTGATAAAGTATTGTTTAGTTATTGGTGCCATACTTTTGCTGCAGGATATTATTATAAAACGTTGTGATTTTTTTGTCAGACTTCAATCACACTTCTGATAACAATGCTTAGAGACTTATTGAGAAGAATTTTGAAATAATGGACTTAGGGAGAAAAAAAAGAACGATTAATAGGCCTGTTGTAGCCTGAATCAAACAATGAGCTGCACAAAAAATTCAGAAAGACATATTATTAGGCAGCAAACCTTTCTTCAGTTTTGCCTACTTAAACCAACTGACTTCAGAGGGAGTTTGGCGCAGGACTGTAGCCTAATAGCTGCTAAGCGTAATTATTTGGAAGTGAATTCCATTGATTTTAATGGGATTGTGCCATGTTCCTAGGTAGAATGGACAAGTCTGTCAATTCTGTTTTCTCTGTTTCTTATTTTTCCAAACTTATGTTTAGTTCACCACATTTTCACATCACTTTGCTATTTTTATTAAGTTCTCATGAAAATTAACCAGCATTCTAATACGCATTTCTACTAATATACAATTTTTTCTATGCAGTTTTGCCTGGTATACAGTATAAAGCTATTTTCATTAAAATGTGCATTTTTACACGTGCTTTTACATGTACACAGTTTTGGGTCGGGGAGCTGCTTTAAGACAGTGTGTTCCATGCAGGAGAGACTGAACTAGTGCAAACAAACTGAGCAAAGGTGCATTGTGGATTTTTTTTGGGGGGACGGACATTTATTGTGGGTGCCATTGCAGGCATACCTGCAGCCAAGGGCACCACGTGGATGGCCACCACCATACGAGATCCACAAGGTAAAGGGGGATCTGGCAATGTGTGGATTCCCTAGAGGACCCTCAAGCCAATATGCACATTGGTTAGGACTGTGCAGATCATAGAAGCAAACTCCTAGGGGCCGATGTCCCTTCGTCGTCCCCCATAAAATATTTTAGGGAGCCATTCTCCCTCCCAGTTGATGGACATTGCCATTCAAATGTTGTGCATGCACTATGTCAAGTGATCAATTAGGGTGGGGCTTACCTACCCCCCCATGTTTTATTTAAGTTGGTTCCCCTGGTGCAGATTGAGTGATTCTGCATTAGCCAGTGATTCTGAGAGCCAGTGTGGTGTGGTGGTTAGGAGCGGTGAACTTGTAATCTGGTGAACCGGGTTCGTGTCTCCGCTCCTCCGCATGCAGCTGCTGGGTGACCTTGGGCTAGTCACACTTCTTTGAAGTCTCTCAGCCTCACTCACCTCACAGAGTGTTTGTTGTGGGGGAGGAAGGGAAAGGAGATTGTGGGCCGCTTTGAGACTCCTTAGGGTAGTGATAAAGTGGGATATCAAGTCCAAACTCTTCTCTTCTTAGCATTTGTTTTTATCAAATTCCCACCTAATCCCTATCCAAAACCCAGTTCCAGCATTGTGGAAGTCGTGTGGTGGTGGCAGCATTTCAGCGCTTGCTGGATGCTTGTCAGAAGCAGCCCATGCAGAGCATGTTTCAGTAATTTAAACAAGGAATGCAAGGATTTCTTTAGGTTTCACTGCACATAGTGGCTTTTCATTTCATTTCCGGGCATCCATGGGCATTCAGAGCAGGGAAGAGAGCATGACCCACTGGGTATAAAATGTATGTGACTCTTTTTGTCATTGGCAGATCATTACAAGGTGAAATAGAGATGTATGATTTAGAAAGCATTTCAACTATGTATTTGGTTTGGCTAAACTGCACCCTAGCAAAGACTTCTTGCCTCTACGTTGACAAGAAAGGAACATAAATCAGTGAGTTTGTACATGACACTCTTATGCCCAATAACAGCTGTAGTGAAATGTGCTTAAGTTATAATTAAAACAACCTTTCCAATTCATTTCTTTATTGATGGCAGAGATAACTAGATTTGAAGCTCTTCAATAAACACATTCAGTTTTAGATTTTTTTTAATATATAAAAAAATCTAATGCTGCTTTATAGGAAGGGATCATAAAATTAGATTATGAAAGTTTATATAGCTTTTAAATATCAAGCTGTCAGAGCTTGTGCAGGTAAAATATTGTAACCGATGAATGGCAAAGAAAGAGAGTTTATATTGAAGTGAAGGTTTTCAAGTGAAATTCATACCAAGGAGAATATATAATGGAAGCAGCCTTTTTGCCTGCACTTTGGATCTCCTGACCTCCATTTCCAGTCAAGATTAGGTTGATAAAACCGACACAACCTCAATAAAACACTAACAATGGAACGAAGTAAATAGAAATCATATTAAGCAGCAGCAATATTGCATGAATTGAAACAAAAATTTAGGTATAATAGCCTTGGTGGGTTTTAATATTGTTTCCAATCACATCACAATATGAATCATATCACGGTGATTCTAAATAACATTTATCATCTTCAGATCTCCTTGCCTAGTAGACGTCTCACATTATTTGAGGGTGGCTTTTATTTTTCTCAAAAAGAGAGAGAGAGGGAGAGCGAGAGAGCCTCATACATAATTAAACATGTTGAAAGCCGAAGAGGTGAAATACCACAATACCATCAGAAGCCACCAAGTCTCTGCACCGTTTTCCATTAAATGTAACACTCCTGCGTTTATCGCTATTTTGCTACGTTTCAGAAATTAAATAAATAGGATCGTGCTATCGTACGGCAGGATGATAATAATAATAATATAAAAGAGGCTGATAAGGAGAGATAGGAAATTAAGAATTGCTGGAGGAAGCTGGGAATGCTAATTGCAATATATTTGCTGAAAAATGAAAAGACCATTTGGTCAAACTGTCTAGATTAAAAGGAGGGAAACCTCTGGCCTTCCCTACCCATTACATTTATTTGGGGCCCTGGGTGCAGCTTAGAAAAATAAATGAATTACTCTTCAGTCACCATGGATAAAGGCCTGTAAAAACAAACCAAGCTCAAGTGCAGGTGTGTGGGGCTTGATATATGTATATATAGCACCATCCCTACCTGCAGTAGCAGCTAGTAGAGTGGAGGCACCCACAATCTACCCAGACAAGACTAAACTGGGGCAGAGTGGCAGCGAGATTGGGGCTGCAGGAATGCACTGGCAGAGCCATCTGCTGTCCCCACCAGTGTTGGTGAAGCCTCAATCTTGTCACCGCCCCAACAGCAGCCAAGTAACCTACAGCAATGCTGGTGTTAGGAAGCTCTGAAGCTCCGCCCACCAACTCACCACTACTGCCTACTTGTCTCCAATCCCAACACACATAGCATCTAGGAGGCGGTGTGGGATTGGCTGGTTTTTAAATGGAGTACAAGGATCTTAGGCTCCAATAATTTGGCCACCTCATGAGAAGAGAAGACTCCCTGGAAAAGACCCTGAGGTTGGGAAAGATTAAGGGCACAAGGAGAAGGGGACGGCAGAGGACGAGATCGTTGGGCAGTGTTCTCGAAGCTACCAACATGAGTTTGACCAAACTACGGGAGGCAGTGGAAGACAGGAGTGTCTGGCGTGCTCTGGTCCATGGGGTCACGAAGAGTTGGACACGACTAAATGACTAAACAACAACAACAACAAAGACATATCTATCAAAAGAAAAAGTCTGTATAGCACATGCACAGGGACATAGCTGGATATGGAAGCTCTCCTTGCCTCTGCCTCATGCAGCATTCTAGATTAGAGTTCTACACAGATGTGGTTGGACTACAACTCACATCATCCTCAGATAGCTTAGCCAAAGTTTGGGGATGATGGAAATGGTAATCCAATAGCATGGGGTGGGGAGCCAAGGTTGAAGAAAACTGGTCTAGATTGTCCTCACTGGAGAATATCTGTGTATGGATCATTTTTGCTGGATGACAACATGTGGCTGAACAAAGCTGGAAATGAAAATGAAGCTTTAGGATTCTTCAGCTTTTCCAGTAATCAGTGGAGACTGTATTCCCAGACTTATTTTGAATCTTTGCTAATTATCTTGTCAAACATCAACACTCACTGGTCAGTTATGGAGGTCTGTCCAGTGATCAAATTTAATTTCCAATTTTCATGGCCGATTCAGGAATATGGATATATTGCAACAATTATGACTGATCCTTACGTCTTATACATTCCCTCATTTGCCCACATTAACTTTTCACATTGTTCAGGGATCATTGTGCCAAATCAGTTTCACATGGTGAGTATTTCTTTCAAATCAGGCTTCCCTTAAATTCACAGAGGACGGACGGTAGAAACAAATTCAGAATCTTAGAAGTCAGTGGAATGCTAAGAAGATGGTTGCATCAGCACAAGAATTTCAGCTTGACCTTGCTCCCTTGCTCTCTGAACTGTTCTAGAGACTCCCCAAGCCCCTCCTGCCAATTTGGGGGCCATTGGGGCAGACAGGGGGCAAAGAAGGGGGCCAAAAATCCTGCCGTGCTGGTGGAAGAACTTGTACTGGCTTCCACTTTGGGGGCTCCTTAATCAAATCTGGCTCCTATCTTCTCCATGCCTATGATCCAAGTGGCAAAAGTGCAGTTTTGTTTTTGTTTTGTCTGCAGTGTAGTGAAAATGGGGGTCAAAGGATGCATGCCATGCAGTGGATATCTTCTAAAGCTAATCTCCCTTTAGGACCCAGGTTGAAGGGAAACAAATGATGCACTGCTAGATTTACTTCAGTCTTTTGAATTCTGTCATGAACTGGGAGGAACACTGAGGAAGGGGAAGAGGATCCCGGCGAGGGGTGTAGCCAATATTGGTATACAGCACGACAAGCTGTAGATAAGGAAGGAGGGGTTGGGGACTTAGGAGGTACTCAGGGGACATCAGAAGATGTCGAAGGGGCAGCTGCCATTTCACGGGAGCCAGGGGAGGTGAACACCTCACCAGAACAAGGTGGGGTCTGAGGCATCGGGAAGTCAGGAAGTGCACTTTAAGAGATAGGCGGACGAGAGAACACAGTCTGGCTTACTATTCGATTAGATAAAGATGATGAGACTCGTTAGGTCTGGAAGGAGGTTTGTGGCCTCTCAGCAGGATTTGGCTCAGGCAGGTGAGGATCACATGCTTCATTACGTGGAGAGACACAGCTACTCAGCTGGAGCAAGCTCAGGTGCATCAAGTAAGATTTGGAGGGAAAACAAGAGAAGCAAGGCAGAGGCAGAGACTCTATGTCTGTTCAACTTTCACTGTCAATGGGTCACAGCTTGGCTGTTTCAGGAACAACTCTGGACTGTGGTTTCAGGACTGACCTTAGGATCTTCTGCATCTTCTTCAGAAATGGGAACTGGCCTTACCATTTGACTTCAAATCTTCCCTATTGCATTGGACCTGAACCTGTATTTGACTATTGGACTGTCTGACTCCTCTCTAGTGTTGCCCTTGGGGCTATGTGCACTATTGGGACTTACCTCAGAGCGCGCCATTGCCTCTCAAGGCAGCAATCCTCTGCATGCATGGCCCTTTTTTGTTATAGTCCCTGACTCATTCCCCTTAATAGTTTTTAGAGGGGTTGAGAGCAGTGGGGGATCATTCTCAAATTAACCATTCTACTGTAGGAGTTAATACACCTGAGTTTTTGCCCCTGAGAGTCAAATGCCAGTGATGGACTGGTAGTGGGTGGGACCATTAACATACCCACCTAGGGTTGCCATATTTCAAACAGTGAAAATCTGGACAGAAAAGATGTTGAGGTAAATTATTTTTCCCCATACAGCTGATCAGCTACCAGTTGGGCAGTGCGGAAAAGATCTCTAGGCTGCATCCGAAATATTCCACAACCACTATTACTTAAGTAATTCATATACTGCTTAATATTTCAAAGGATATCTCCAAGCAGTTTACAACTGTGATAAAATTACCACAAATAGAAGTCAAATATGAAAAATAGAGTAAAAGCCATGTAACAGAACAGCGAAGATGAGTTTGTGTACCTAGTGTTGTTCTTTTTAGAGGAGTACAGGATGCTAAAGTTATTTTAAGGAGAATGTTTATTGACAGGGACTGGCAGGACTCCAAGGGGTGTGTAGAGGAGACAAGGGAACTGGAGGAGGAAGGGCCAGTGATTTGTGGGCTTCTGTGGCACCTGCAAGGCAGGAGTTGGGGCTGTCAGGCAGTTGCAGGAAGGAATGGAAGGGGAGGAAGAGAAGTTCCTGAGAGGGTCGGGCTGTTAGGATCTCTTCTGTCTCCAAGGACAAAGAACGATATAAATTGCCAGGTGTGGTGGCAACTACTGTGCAGGAGAAGTTGAAGGGTGCTTGCCCATGTCCTGCCAGGCAAGGGGATTTAAGTTTGGGAACAGGTGTGGTCATAGCCGTTTTTCCCATTGGGTTTCTGGCGCGTTGTGCCAGGGTGCCGGCCTCTCAGGGGCGCCCCAGCAACCATATGGCTGGTGGGCATGCAGCTTGCCTCCCAAGCCTCCACAGGAGGAGAGCAATCCCCGCAGAGGCTTGAGAAAAGGTCAACAACTCTGGGAAACGGGGGGTGGGGCGCCGGAGGGATCTTTGCACCACGGTGCCGGATATGCTTAAGATGGCCCTGGGTGTGGTCATGCTGCTGCTCTAACGGTCCAGTTCAGGACACAAGCCTGGGAAGAAGATGCCTAGCTAGCATACAGACCATAGCAGGAGTGGTCTGTATATCCTGCGCACCTTGGGAGACGCTACAGCTTTGCCAATAAAGAATTAAACTACCACTCATTTTTTCTCCTTTGGGCTGGGTGTGCTCAGGACATTTACTAATAAATGTTGATGATGTCTTGGGGTAGCCTAAATCAGTTCTTGGATATCTGATGTTTAAAAGTTGACATCAGTTTACAATGACTTAATTTTTGTTTTATGATTCAAGAGTGGTTTATATTTATATGGCCCTAATTGTTATTGGCTTTAGTATTCCCCTGCCCCAGTTTTCCAGTTTCTTGTATCAAGGAACTTTGAACATTGATGTGCACTTTAAGAGCGCACATCAAAGTAGAATTAACGACAAATAATCATACATCTGAATCCTGTTTTTCATTTACAGATATGTCAAATTAATATATCATGAAAGTTTTAAGAGAATTAAATGAACCACATTGGGTCATATGTGTATATCATTTAGCTACCTAGCTAACTATAATCCTCGCAGTGGACATCTTGAATTTACCATATCTTGTCTATAGCTCAATGCAAGAAATATCCTATCAAATAGACAATCAAATTTCATGTAAAGCAAGCTTCAGCATTAAACCTGTTCCTGCTATTTTATGTATAACTCTGTGTAGATATATTTCTTGCTACCAGAGCAAAACTGATTTGTATGATGGTTCCCCATCATGAAATCACTTGGAAGGTTGTGAGATAAAATGTCGCTTAGGATAATGTAATTGGCCTTAAGGTACAGGAGCTGAATTATTTTCAGTGATTTATAATCTGGAAATTAAAGACTCACTCATTTTCTAATTTAATTCCATCTTCAATGGAAAAATGTTCACTCTGAACTAAATTGGCGAGTAATGTTGCTAATTCAAATGCAGATGTAATTTCGATTCTGGTAGCAGTTTGCTGTGATTGACGAGTCCCCAATGGATCATTATGATTCTTATCTCCCAATCTCACAAATTCTCCAGCAGTTGTGATAATAACTTCAGCCAAGAAGAAAAAGGAGGGGAAAAAATAAATTCTCTGCTGCACTGTCAATTCAGACTTTGCATTTCCCCCCCTGACTTGGAATGGGGTTTATTTCAAATCTATTGCATGTAAGAGACAAATATGAAGCATCACTGCTAAATTATGTGCCATCATAAAGCTACAGTTTGATTGTTTGCTGATACTTGTCCAACATGCATTTAAATATACTTAAAATGTGCTTTACGACCTTCACTGTTAATTAGCCGGGACACAAAATTGCATTTATTGTAATTTACTAAGTGTAAAACTTGTGACATGGCCAGTGATTAACTTTAATCATCCATATTTTTCCTTTTAAATATTTGTTACCTTAATGCTGAATGCATTAACTTTCTTCTTTATGTACATTTTACATAGAGGCTGAAATTATATTAAGCTAGTGAGTACCAATATGCATCCTCACAGATCCATCTGTGTAAGAAAGGACTGTGGGAAAGGCTGTAGCTCACATGTAGAATACATGTTTTGCATGCACAAATCCCAGATTCAGTTCGTGGCAAGTAGGAATGAAAAGAAGGAGACGGAGAAGGAGAAGAAGAGTTTGGATATGATATCCCGCTTTATCACTACCCTAAGGAGTCTCAAAGCAGCTAACATTCTCCTTTCCCTTCCTCCCCCACAACAAACACTGAGTGGGGCTGAGAGACTTCAAAGAAGTGTGACTAGCCCAAGGTCACCCAGCAGCTGCATGTGGAGGAGTGGAGATGCGAACCCAGTTCACCAGATTACGAGTCTACCGCTCCTAACCACTATACCACACTGGCTACACCACCATCTGAAACCCTGGAGAGCCACTACAAGTTGTACAATTTGGAGCTAGATGGACCAATGGCTTAACCAGTGCTTAAGATAGGGGTTCCAAAGTCTGAGCTTTCATTTTTGTAAAAAAAAGCGAAACTCTAGCCCTATAAAGCAGGCATGTCCAACAGGTAGATCGTGATCTACTGGTAGATCACTCTGCGTCTGCGGTAGATCACTGGTAGATCATTGGCTCCCCCCAAAGAAGCTGAACAACAGTGGCTCCCCTAAAAAAAGCTCAACATTTTACCTCTCCCCTGAAAAAACTCAACAACTTTGACCTGAACCCCAAAAAAGGGTAGATCACTGCCAGTTTTTAACTCTCTGAGTAGATCGCAGTCTCTTGGGAGTTGATCACCCTTGCTATAAAGTTATCAAGCAAAATGTGCAGATACCTTTCTAAGTGATTTCTGTGAAATGGGTAATCCTGGCTGCTTTTACCTGTCAGTGTTTTTAGCCAATGAGTTAAGTTAGAGTGAGCTATAATTCCAGGCAATAGGAATCCCTAGATCCTAAAGACCTGCTGCTTCCCCTTCTCCTTTAATGCACTAATGTTTGTCCTAATTTCTAGGCATAAATTCAACAGGTTAAGCCTTTTCTCATATGGAAACACACTTATGAGAAAAGGTTCACCAGGATCAAGCTCTCTCTGTGTTGTGCCATGCCATTTTCTGACTGGTACCCCAGAGCTCTTCATATTCGAAATGTGCAGCCTGGTCCAAAAAGTTTGGCAACCCCTGCTTTAATGTATCGTTTACAGATCCCTGGCAGATCTCCTAACATAGGCCTCCCATAAGATTTCTAAAAATCTAGGGGATGAGACAAAGAGAGAGGATATAGCACAATCACATGCAATAAAGGTTGGTAGAAATCTTGCAGTCTGTAAAACAAACTGGTAATGCGTTGGGAAACTGGGAGAGATCAAACTTTGCTCCTCTTTACTGTATATAGAAGGCTTTTCTCCAGGTATTAAAGGCCCAGGGTTGTCAACTGTCCATTATTTTATGGGTTCAACCAATAAAACTGCATATTGAAAGGTAATTAGAAACGCCTGTGAATTCCAGAGCCACCTGAGATAATATTTCTTCTTCTTCTTCTTCTTCTTCTTCTTCTTCTTCTTCTTCTTCTTCTTCTTCTTCTTCTTCGGCTTCCACCTTCAAGGTTCCACACCAGGTGTGCCCTGGAACAACTTGTTTCTGCAAGGCTCCATTGGTGCTTGGTTCACCTCCATTGCTCAAAAAACTTTCTCATTTCAGATCCTGCAAAGGTCTACATACTGATCTTCAATTGTCAGTAAACCCAGGTGTTAAATGCTTTCACATTCTTACAGAACCAGGCTTTGCCTCCAGCTCAGTATAGTTTTCAAATACCGAGGCCCAGGCAGTTAATAAAATAGCTGAACCACACCTTCATTGTTGACCCCACAGGATTGATCCCCCAAAACAACAGTCTGATGAATACATTTACTCATTCACCTTTAGATTGCTCTTTAAGGCGGCTTTGGGAAAGGGCGAATGTAGGTTACTTGCCTACTTCATGATGCCAAACAAGCAAAATGGCTGAAAATGGAGAAGACAAGAAAACAGTGGTATTAATGATGATGGCTAGGCAGAGATGTGTGTGTGTCAAGTGGGGGGGAAACAAAAGGAGTACACTGTCTCAGTCAGGGTAGGCCTAAAGCAGAATTGGGCAGTAGCAGAGGCTGATATATATTCTGAGTGGGGGAGGGGGAGGAATAGGAATAGGAATAATCTTAATTTGTTTATTTAGATTTCTACCCAGTACAGATAATCATGCTTTTATTTTATGATATTTGGTGGTTTATTACATCTCATTTGTGGGATGAGGTTCAGAGATGCTCTCCTGACAGTGGTGTGACTGCCCACTTGCTGAGGCAGTGTTTGGGTGGCCAGGGCAGCAGTGCATTGAGGGTTGTGTGGGTGCACTGCAAGAGGCACCTGACTGGTTCCACTGGTGTCCCTGTCCATGCTTGACTTTACCTCCATCCTGTTCCTGCACCTTCCTAATAAGCAGCAGTGATACCACTGCTCCAAAGATGCCCCCCTTGCTGCTTCTGCATTTGCATATAAAATCATGCTTTGTTGTCTATTTTGGCAGGAACAAGGGATGTGCGCACTTTGTAATTTTAACTGTGGTTATATTGCTTTGAAGTATTCTGCAAGACCTCATAATGTCTCCTCAGCATTTCACATTGACCTTTAGACTCTTGGAATATAACTCCGTAACGACCACTCAAAAGGTAGATAATGTAACCAGAGCATGTAGCCCAAGCATGAAGAAAGCTGGTGGCTGAGGGGTGGGGTGGGGTGGAGAGGTGGAGAGAAAACCCAGTTATTAAAATGTGAATTGTTTTATGAAATAGTGTTCTGCAAGAACTGCCTATTTAGCAACAGATTCCTTTTATTTTGGGGCACAGGTAGCGCTGTGGTTTAAACCACTGCACCACTTGCACTTGCCAATCAGAAGGTCGGCGGTTCGAGGCCCCACGATGGGGTGAGCTCCCGTTGATTGGTCCCAGTTCCTGCCAACCTAGCAGTTCGAAAGCATGCAGTGCAAGTAGATAAATAGGTACCGCTCTGGCGGGAAGGTAAACAGTGTTTCCGTGCGCAGCTCTGGCTTCGCCAGAAGTGGCTTAGTCATGCTGGTCACATGACCTAGAAAAACTGTCTGCGGAAGCGGACAAACGCCGGCTCCTTCAGCCTGTAAAGCGAGATGAGCATCACAAGCCTAGAGTCATTTGCGTCTGGACTTAACTGTCAGGGGTACCTTTACTTTTTATTTATTCATTTATATAATTAATTGACAACTGGTTAGCAGCTCACTAGGTGGACAGAAGCCAGGTAACCCCAAAAGAAAGAAAAGGGAACAGATGTTACCTAAGAAGCACTTTATGGTATTTTGAAAATGTCAGCTGGCAGTCCAGAAAGCTGGGTCTGTTTATGACAAAATGTGAACATACACAATTTCAATCAGTCAACACAAATACCAGTTAAGGGTCATCATAATGTTGTTCAGGGTACTAAATGAACTGATTATAAAAGTGCACCAGTAACTGAAATGTGCTGTGTTTTCTAGATTTATTACACAATCATTTATTACCCATTTTTAGATCACAGGGTTTTATGAAATTTCAATGAATAAGATTTATAATGTCCAAAAATTGCAGTTTCAAAAAGCTGTGTTGTAATTTCACCAAGGGCTCATCCACTCTTACCTTTTGCCCTGTGCTTTCTAGGCACAAGTCTGCACTTCAAAGATCTGGGTCTGAGAGCACTTTTGGGGGGGGGCACCACTTTCCATAGAGAAGCTTGTTCTTTAATGCAGAATTGGACAAACGGCAACTGGAGTTTTTGGCAGATTGCCATTTGCTCTGATTCAGCATTAAAGAGTGGGTTTTTGCAGAGAAAGCACTGAACGGGGGTGGGAAAGTGCTCAGACACAGAACTTTAAAGCGTGAACCAGTGCCTGGATGAACCCTTACTCTGAGTGCTTTCACTGAAATCTAGTTGTAATGTTTATAATGGATCTACTCCTCGATTCCAGCAACTATTCCAGAGTAGTTTAAAACTGAACTAGAAAGATGAATTATTGGAACTAAAGACATGTTTCTGTTGTGTGTCTGTATGTGATATGGGACAGAGATGGGGAACCTGTAAACCCGCAAAAGCAATTGGACTCCCATCAACCCCCAACCAGCCTCTCTAATGGTCAAGGATGATGGGATGCAACACTCCCAATATCAGATCCACTCATATGATAATCATGTCATATGACAGTGTGTGTGTGTGTGTGTGTTAGGTAAAGCTAGTTGAACTACTAGTTACATTCGGCATAAATTAATTTTGGTGCCAAATTCAAACCCCTGGAAAGCAAACCACACCATTCAGGACCTCAAATCAGGACCCTTGATTATGTTTCTTACACATGCTAGAGTTTGATATTGAGTGTTACATAATGATAGTTTATTGAAAACTGGCATCTTAGGGACACACACAACAGTCAAAAATAAATTGCTTCAGCCTTGCAACTGCTGAAGTGCTGTTCTATCCCCAAGAAGGCTTTGCCTACTTAACTTCTACCTGGGAGGCTGCTCTTGCAGTAAAAGCAGCTGGCAACAGCTCTATCTTTAAACAGTTTCCCATTGTGTTGTATGTTGAGTTGGAACTTTGCCATAGTTTTTAAATCATACATGCAAAGCACCCTTCATACCATAGTCACATGGGACTTGGTTTCAACAGAGCGTAGATAGATTTGGTTGCAGTTCTTGAATGTTTTGGACTAGTTTCAGTTAGGGAACAGGGAGAAATTTATTCAGTTCACAACCTACCTAATTTGCCAAACCAGCACCTGAACTGAAAGGGAGCCATCTTTTGAATTTTTGCACTATTTATATAATTTTGCAATGCAGTTCTCCAAACAAGTGTACCAAAAGTGTATACTAGGGGAAAGCGCATCCATTAATTAAAATTAGTGTACAGAAATGCATTATATCATGAGGAAATTGCTTGCAAGTATGTATATATTGGGAAAGAATATACACATAAAGAACTGTGAGAAACTGAAAATGGCAGACTCATCCATTCCTAGTCTCAGTGAAGTTCTGCTAACGTTGATGGTACTATTTCTCTACTGTGTCAAGAGAGGCCCGAGAGGCAGAGATTTAGGTCAACAGCATTCGTAGATCAACTTGGTGTCTGTGGACAAGTCCCCTTAGCATCAGTTCTATACAACAGTAAAAAAATAAATAAACAGGGTTGCTGTGAAGGCAAACAAAGTATCATAAATTAAAACATGCAATGCCATCTTAAGAATGAGCCTCCAAATGAAAGTGACCCCAACAGATGCAGATAATTTTGAAAGCATTGTTAGAAAATAGCAAAGTCCTTTGTATGCTTAAATCAACCATTTGTGTGTGTTTGTGTGTCTGTGAAATCTATCCCAATTTTAGGAAATTGTATTACTGTGTAGCATGCATATGTAGAAGCGGCAGGGAGGTCAGTGTGGGGTGGTCACCCTAGTGGGGCCAATCCAGCACTCCTGCCAATGTCAAGCTTCCCACTGCCTCACCTCTCCCTCTCTCGGTAAGCTGCAGTGACGTCAATGCCAGGTAAGCACTGGCATCCCACCCTGCCAGCCACTTCACTGTGTATGTATCCTAAAAATGAGGTGTGTAGATGACAGCTAGTAAAAAACAAACCAATGGCTAGCATAGGCCGGCATTTTAGTTCAATGAAGTAGGGAGCCACAGTCAACTCCTTTTAATGCAGAACTAAAGAAATAACTTGAATTCAACTACGAATGTGTTGGACAAAACATGGGAATGGAAGCACAAAAGTTTCCTAGTTTACTTATTAGTACAATATGTAATTGGATGGAAACAGCTAGACTCAAAAATTTGTCTTACCATAATGACTCTAGTTTTTTAAAGATCGAAAATGAATCTGACTAGAAAATACCATTAAACTACCAACTTGGTTAAAATTTAAAGGGTAATTCACATATAATGCTTTTATTTAATAGCCCAATTTACAAAACGTCTAAAATTAATGCAGATCTTTTCAGGACAAAATCAGCTGTAACTGCACCAACTAATTTTTGCTCATTTGAACTGAATTATTAATAAGTGAGAAATATACCATATGTTCCCCAAAGAGCTGGATACATTTATTTCAAATAAAATTGCTGTGTTTGGTGGAATATAAGAGGTTTAAATGCTTTCGGAGAAATGGGTTACTTATATACTGATTTAATAGAGTATAAATCAGGCTGCATAATTAGGGACACAGCTGGTTCCTAACCTAAAGCTGGCAGCTTTTGTTGGTTAAGTTCCTTTATCACCTGCATGGCTTTAATCAGCAATAATTTGTTCTTCTTGTAGAGTAATACAAGTTAATCAATAATGCTGCTGTTAGTACTATTCTGGAAAATGGGGTTTTATGGCAGGTTTAGGCTAAACTGGTCATACATTTTTATTTTATTTACTTATTTGGCTTGCCTTCATTTTCTGAGTCAGTTCAGCCATTTATGACTTTGGATTATAGCTAGGAATTAAAGTGCATGATGTCTTGACAGTGTATTCTGTATAAGGAAATATATCTAGATGGAAGGTTTCTTTAACCTCTCCATATATACAGACTTTGAGTGCATTTGTTTTCCAAGCTGTTTGGCTGGTTCAGTTATGGCCTGTGGCAACATAGCCAACTATCTTTGACATAAAAAGCACAGCTAGTCTCCATTTGTCTCTGCGTAGATTGTAGACCACCATTTTGAGGTGTGTGAGCGGGGTTTTAAGTGTACATCTTAGATGACTGTTGCAATGTGGCACCATTGATTGGTCCCATAGGGCCTCACCAGGTGGAATGTAGTCATAGCAATGGTCTCCCAGCAGCAGTGTGACTGCCACCTATAGGGAGGTGGTGGTGAAAATATCAGGACCACCAATAGAGCCCATCCATTGCTCTCACCAGTGCACAGCCCCAATCTTATGGTTGCCTTTCCCCTCCCGGTAAGTGACATTGATGCTGCTATAGGGACACTACTGTTATAGCTCCTGGTCTTGTCACCAGATATATAAGAATATTCTACATCTCTGTCCTACTCTAATGCTTTGTCCTGGTTGTGGTGGGCCACAGCCGCAAAGCGAAACACGGTCCTGTGCTTCTTTGTGAGGCTGGGATCATTCCAGCTTCGCAAAGTTAGGCTCCTTTCTGGTCAGGTGGTCATCTCTTTGGATATTAATTTTGCTTTCCATGTCAATCCTGTTCTGTTCATGTATTCTTTTACAGGGCAATCTCTTACTATGTGTTTGCTTTTTGACACTGTTCAACATACCAGCTCTTTTCTTACCCAAGTTGTATAGGGTGCTTCCTATCTGTATCAACTTGAGTTTGTGACTCCTGTTTTCTCTACCCTGGTTATTTACTGTTACTGATACGTTTATGTTTAAAATTTAATAAAAACTTGGATAAAAAGTCAGCATTTTCCCATAGGAATGTACCAAGTAATTAATGTCTTTTTCAGAGACCTTGCTCTGCTCCCCCCCGCCTTCTGAGGTACAGTAGGTGATTACTTGGAACAGTAAATCAAGTTACTGGAGGGTAGCTCCTAAGCGCTGGCACCAAAATTGTGTTTTGTTCTTAATTACTGTTGGACTTCCAGCACCTGGCAAAGTTACCGGTAGTTTTGTTCTAGAGAATGCTTCTAGAGAGATTTAAATTCTGTTCTAGATTTCTGCTGCTGAATAAACTGAGCTTGCTATTCTTTATTTGTTTAGCACTTTTCCTGCCATTTTTGCAATAAGTGTTTTCATCTGCATTGTGCCTCTTTTTGATATATTGTCAGCTGTCTTTGGGAGTATTTTTTCATGGGGAAGTGTAGAAGTATTTTAATATATCTGATAATAAAATAACTTATTAGAACATTCTGTTTGGAAATGTCCTAGTTAAATAATTCAAACTCACATCACCAGCCTATACATGTCTATGCAAAACTAAAGCTCATTGAGTTCAATGGGGCCTACACCCAGGTAAGTAGCTTCATGATTTCAGTCTTTGTTTTGTAGAAAAGACCAACCACATTTTGTGACCATCTTGCTCTGTTCTTGTGGCCTAGCTTCAGAAGCTTTCCAGAGGCCAAGTATAGAAAGGTAAGTGCAAAAGTTAATATGATCTTATGAAGTGGATGTCAGCACCATAGCAGCTACTTCAAAAAAGAAATCTCACAAAAGAATGATTTGAGGGATGGTTACAGAGATCAGAGTTCATGAGATCTTTCTGTGGTTTGGGGCTTTAAAAGTACCGGTATATTCTTCACTGTGCAGAGGTAACTGTCTCGCTTTTGCTTTGTTAGCTTAGCTTATTTTCACTTAAAGTATATCTATCTATCCTCCTATGCCACTGAGCTGAACCAAGCCAGAATCATACTTTATCTACAGAAGAAACAGGAGCACCACCTAAAGTGCGGATCTCGTATAAACACTTAACTAGGTTTTAGCTGAACAAAGCAATATCTATTTATCTAAACAGAAAGCTAATATTAGTTTGGTGAAGCTGTTAAAAATTCAATGCTCTGGAACACAAGACTGGTGACACTCCATTCTACCCTTGCTAAGTAAGTATTCAAAAAGAAAATATCTGATATCAATGCATTGTACTCAGTAGATTTTTTTGTATGTCAAATGGCATGATTGTGCATTCAAAATGAGTAAAAAAATATATAGGTAGATGGATAGAGCTTCTCTTGGGCATCCAAGAGAGCATTCAGACATCCCGAAAAGCACGTGGCATTAGAATAAATCAGGTCCTCCATTAAAAGAGGGCACGTGTTGCGGTGCGACCTGCAACCCGATCCAGTGTTGTCGGGGTAATTGGAAATCAAGGCCACAACCCCTGATAGGTCGGTCCTGGGTTGCTCGGATGAAATCTGGCCAATGGGGCGTTGTAAAATGCAGCAACGCGGGAACTTTTTAAGCCCATGCGAGGCTGTTGAGCTTCCTCTTTGGGGCCTAACACATCGGAACACCCACCCACCACTCCCTATATTTAGGGCTTGCATTGACCTTGCTATGCCACCGTGTGTCATCTGTCATTGGGACAGGGGCACGGTAGGAATTTTCCCCACTTGGCTGATTGGCTGGTGCCATTTGGGTTTCGCCTGCCGCGTAGCAACTAGTCACAACTTGTAAGTTGCGGATAGGGTCTGGTTCAGGTGATGGGCGTGGTACGTGATGTGGCCATGCCTATGGAAATGCAGGATATTCTGGTACAGGAATCCAGGGACTCAATGGTTTGTCGGTCCCCGAAAGGGGTCCAGCCAGTGGCTGAGTCCCAGGGACATCAGAACGGCTGATTGGTGAACCTTCCATCAGCTGTCCCTGGTGTTCATCCTTGTCTGTCCTACGAACGTAGCTCTGGGACAGGGCTGCCTGCAAAGGTGCAATGAGATAGTCGAACCAGAACCTATGCAACCACTCACTTGGTTGTAATCAATAAAGTTGTGGCCTAAATTCTGCCAAAAACCAAACCAAATATCTGAGTCATGTGTGAATTTATTTTGGGGAAGGTTAAAGGTCGAAACACGCAAATGGAACTGTACCACCTCAGGCAGTAGCTTGGCAAGAACTATAGCTTTAACTATGACTCCAAGTTTAAAAGTCGCCAAACATGATTACCCAGTTAATGAAAATGCTGTGCTAAAACTTCCCTTCCTTCCATATGAAGGGCATTTTGACACTTGGGTGCATTCAAATATGTGCTGAATTGACAGTGATACAGTCCTGAAAGGACCATCCACATGTCTCTCCCTTCCACCATATAATTGTTTGAATCCTGTGCCAAAGCAAAATAGCTCACCACAATGGTTTGGAAAATATGGCAAATGTCTATGGTAGCTAAAACTGCATATCAAACAACACAACAATTCATCGAGAGGTGGGCTTTGTTCATCAACCATTGGAATGGGAAAATTAGTGACAACATCCCCCTCCATTTTCCTTGAACCAAAATAACAAATCTTAGAGGCCTCCCTCCCTTTCATTCATCTAAGATAAATTATTTCACATACTTATGTTAAATCACTTGGCAGAGGGATCTAGAAATTGTATAATTCTAAATCATGTTTACAATTCCTATCAAACATCAAATAAATACCAGAGGAGGGAAATGCAAAGATGAAACAACAGAAACCATCTGATACAGTCTCCTTGCTGAATAATGAAGGTTGTTTCTGAGCTTGCAATAAATACAATAAAGTGTTTACATCAGTGTAGGAGGAAACCTCTGGCTGAAATGAAGAATGGCATATGTGCAGAAGCAACTCACTGGGCTGGGAGAAGTAGATACACTTGCTTTCTAGCAGGTAGGCTTGCTGTTGCTTACCATGGGGGAAGGAGTAGGGAGGAGTGAGGTGGTGGAGAGATCAGTGTGTTGCAAAAGCACCAACGGAGCCAATCCAGTCCTCCTGTCATTGCAGTTTGTGCACCATGCCAACCTCCCTGCCACATTTTCCTTCTTCCTCCTGGTAGGCAACAGTGACCCACCTGCCAATGAGCTAGCAGAGTGGCTCCTCACCCGCAACCTGTAAGCCAGCCCTGCATACGTGATGCATCTCGAATAGAAATTCATTATTAGTATATTCTCTGAAGATTAGTTGTATGTCTGCAAACCTTGAGGATCCCCCAAGCCAGCTGATATCTCTCTCTTGTGTTTGGGTGCTGCTGTTTTGGCTACATAAGTAATGGCACTCATTGGCGATAAAGGGAATGATATTGAGGTGGTGGTGGTGAAGGTCATCTTCATGCCAAACCTAAGCAGACAAGCTGTGAGATTCAATGTAGAATCCTGCCCTTTAACAAGTTTGGGAAACCCTCTCAAGACATTAACTCAAGCAAGAAGTGAATTCTGGGAGACAACTGGCTTTTCTGCTGGACTTGGAGTTGTTTTGTATCACATTAAGTGATACAATGATGGCAAGGAAAGTCTTGTTTTTGGAGAAGTACTTAAGGGATTAGAACAGTTTACAGTTACTGAAATCAAAGAGAATTTTACAATATATTGTTTTATCTCTCCTTTGACTGCTGTTCTTGAAACCAGCATCTGGACCATCATAGCTCTCTGTGATGCATATTTGCAATAATGGAGAATGGAAACTTAGAGTTGGCTGTGTGGGATGCACAGAGGTTTCCTTCGTCTGTGCTTCTATAGCTTTTCACATGAGCTACCATTTTAGGGCAGCAGTTCTCTATCCTCTTACTAGGGACTAGTATGGGACTTACTTCGGAGGCCACATGTGCTAGAAGAAGAAGGAGGAGGAGGAGGAGGAGTTTGGATTTGATATCCCGCTTTATCACTACCCGAAGGAGTCTCAAAGCGGCTCACATTCTTCTTTCCCTAAAAAGCTTTTGCTGTGTAAAATAAAACCTCATATTTGTAACATCAGAAACAATTTGAGTGGCCAGATGCAAATGATGACAGGGTTCTTTCACCTTTATTAGCCGAATAGAGAAGTGAGGTCCAGCAAATGTAGCTTGCATGGCAAACTTTCTACACAGCTAGGTGCTGGCCTAAATTTTGCATCGGACGAAACAGAGATGGGATGCATGCTTATAAACAAAATATACCCATTTTCTCTCTCTCCCTTCAGTGAACTTTGATCTCTGCACGAAAGGTCAGCCATCTGCATTTTATTCCAATCTTTCCCATATCCCCATTTACTTAATTAATGCATCATTTCCCAGCCAGTCACTTTATAAAAGGCTCATACGAAAGCATGGTGGCATAAGAGGGCTGTCAGTCTTTGGTTATGGTCCTGTAGCTCTAATTCAAGAATTAAATAACTGTCTTTTCTAAAAGTCATTACATGATTTATTGGAAATTTGGTGGAAACAGCCCTTGGGGGGTTGTGCTCCAATTCTGGTTTTAAAAGAGTGGCTGCTAGCTATGACTATTTGATTTCCTCATAACCTACTGAATAGTATTGCCTGTTTCTATGCTAATTAAATGTTTGAAATTCATTTTCTTATGGATTACATGCATTCAGTTAAGTCCTTTTCTCATGCCCTAAAATAATGCCTATTTTGATGTTTTTGCTTCTTGTATGTACTAAATTAAATGCTTCTCCTAAGCTACCAAAGCTCCTGCTTCAGCAAAATTGTAGGGCTGGTTTTTCAGTTGTCCAGTGTTTCTGCAGAAAACTGGGGGCCAAGAATTACAACTGTGGTAAATCATGTTGCATGAATGAGAAGTAATCTGTGATTTCTCTAGGGTGTTTTGGCCTGTCTTTAAACATGAGACGAATATTCAGAAGACTACAAAGGACCCTTAAGATATTTAGACATAAATACATGTCACTGCCAATGAATTCATTATTTCTGAAAAGTGTATTTCTCTAAATATTGTCTGTTATTGGCATTTTCTGATTTTTAAGAATTCGCATTCTTCTAAGGTACAGACAATTGAGTGATGTATAAAAGAGTTTGTTTTAGATGACATGTTAGTTTAATAAGTACTTATGGCAATAGTCCTTAAACGCACTTACTAGGGAGTAAGCCCTACTGAATGCCAATGTGCTTACTTCTGAATCCCATGTGCATGACTGAACTGAATATATGTTCAGTGGTGATATATTATTGTTGTACTGAGTCCTGTATATTCCACCCCATAACAAAGCTAGCTAATGCAGAATGTATGGAAATATTTTCATATTATATAAAAAATGTGCGTCACCACAAATTCCAAAAGGGACAGGAATAAAATTCCAAATGGCCTGCCTGACTATTGGTCATGTTGGCTGGGGCTGATGGGACTTGGGTACAGAACATCTGTAGGGTCAAAGGTTCCTCATCTCGACGGCAACAATGAACCGTATGTCAGATGGTGGCTGGACACAGACCAGAGCAGATCAGCCTGAGTGAGCCAGCAGGATTTGGGGGAAGAGGAGATGACTTTTCCAAGTACCCTGTTCCCAAGCTATTTAAGGTATATGGTTCTTTCCTATAAACCAAAATCATCTGTAAGGATTTCAATATAGAAAGGACTAAGAATGGAAGCATACACAGAGAGATGGCAAAGGGCCTGCGTGATAAATGAATATTTTAGGATGAGGGTGATTGATTTTGTATACATGTTTAAACAGTCTACTTTATAAAAACTATACTAGGTACACTGGCAACTCCTAATGTAGGAGGAATTAAAAATGAACAAGACAAATCAGTGAAGAAGATGAACCTTTCTGGCTGTTAGTAATAATGGTTGGGACATGCTCGGAATATGCATAATCATACATTTCTGCAACCTTGAAATGAATGACTCCATTATTGCCCAGAGCTGTATGCATACATTTTCAGGACAAATACTGTTGAAGATATGGTAGTTTAGAATAACTGCTGGCTATGTTTTTATACTCTAGTTTTTGACCAGGAAGAGTAGAATTTGTTTGGCAGGGGATCAAGGTGGGGCTCATAGCATAATATTTTGTGTCCAGTAAGTTAATTGAGAACGTAGAGCAGGATTCAACTAAAAAATTGGGCAAGCAAAATGACTTCTGCTTGTGCAAAGGGACATTTCCCCGTTTCCTCCCCTGTACCCCCTAAATCCCCTGTACCCCCTAAAGTTTCCCACAACCCTCCAGAGCAGATTTGTGGATTGTTTGGGAGAAGGTGGGGTAAAAAGTTACACAAGTGTAAGTTATTCCGCTGACACCATTATTTAGTTAAAAACAAACCAAAATAATGATTCAACCTATTAATTGGCCTCAGTTAAGAGATGCAGATTCTACAGATGGAAAACTAGTTTAAAAAAATATATATTATTATAGAACTAAACCATCCCATGATGGATTAAATAGTTCAATACTTGGTTCAGTCTCTGAGAACTTGGCTATCCCTGAAGTCAAAGATGATACTTTATGCAGGTCCGTGTTATTCCTGTGCATCTGTTACAAAAATGGAAATGAAGAATTAAGGGGAATCTTTTATTGTAAATTGATCTTTTTTATTTATGCCCAGCTCCCCTAAGCCTGGTTATACTGAGGTAACACACCATGAGGCCTTGCCTTCCAATTTCCTGGCTTTTGTGGTTTTCCGTTTTCTGTTTTATTTTTTTATAAAACAGTTCAATGGTATTGAAATCTGGGGTTTTGTATTTAATATTATTAAACCCCTCATCAATGGAAACCTTGTAATTGGTTACAGTGAATGGGTGATTAAAGATAAAGTGCAACCATGATTGCAAAACTATTGCTAGCTTTGCAGATGACAATAATTATGTTGCTTGCAGTGTTTGAAAATATTGCCTAAATCTCTTTCCCACATGTTGTTTGTGATGGAAAACAATTAGATAAAGGATTCTTTTTTCCCAGGATGCCTCGGATTCAGATTGGCTTGATGAATAGTCTTTATGCTGGCCCCAAAGCATTTGTTCCAAGCAAATTATATGTCATTGTGAATCCAAAAGGTCTGCTTCACAATGTTTATTGGGATAAATTAAATATTCTAAAGATGGTAAACAGGAGGCCTCAATAATGATTCAGTGCTGTATAATTTAAACTGAAAAGGATGTCACAGTTAGAAAGATGGGGACGAAGCAAACAACACTCCTTGCATTGTGTTTCCAACACAAGAGCTACAATAGGGAAATTTAATTTGATACTGATCTACATGAGGCAAACATGGTAGCAGTTTCAAATGCTTCTTTGCAAGTGACAGATTTAGAATTGCAAATTTCAACCAATACCCCACCTGATTTGTTATTTGACTGTCAAGTCCTGAGCCCACTTCCAAGGAATTCCCTTAGAAAGTGGTGAGGTTTATTTCCATCGGCATCAATGAAAACACAGATGGATCATACTGTATTGTTTTAAACTGTGTTGTTAATAATTACATGCCCAATGGCCACGGCTGTAATCCAGAAGCCTGAAAATAGACAGGGCTTGAATTGTTGGCTACAAAAGAGGGAGTTACATACACACAGGTAACTCTTCCCCCAGCCAAATTCAATGGTCATCCTAGTACATTACATGCTGCTCTCTCTGTGTGTGTCTGTATCTATCTGGCTGCCTGTCTATCCAGCCATAGTTTGCATCCTGAGTTGATTTCTATGTATGGGTTGATCCCACTTGTCGAATGGAACAGGTATAAGTTTCTGCTTTGGGGCTGAGTGAGAATCTTTTCTTGTGAACTTTATCGGCCCAGGAAACAAGTCTTCTTGTTGTTGCCTACTCTGGAGCTTGGGGAAGGAAGATTGTTGGCTAGGGTGGCATCAGATTTAAACTGACTGGTCATAATTGGCAGGATAGTGTAGGAAAGAGCAAGAACAACAGAGCTTTGGTGAGTGCTCTGAAGCATTTTTATGTTAGGGTGACTGAACCCATGGGATGAGGCAAACATCTGACAGTTATGGCGGGGGTGGGAAGAGATAGTGAGTCAGAAGAGTCTCCCTTTACACCTAAAGGTGTGGCCAGCATGGCTGGGGGCAGGTAGTAATATTGTCTCCAGTCCAGAGGTCCAATTTGCCACTTTTACATGGGGATGTCTAACCACCAACCGCCACTCAAATTTAGAAATGCCAAGAAGGAGGTGGTGTTGCTGTGTAGCCTTTTCTCAGCCTCAGAGATTACCTGAATGGTGAATTATATTACTGTATATTCTGGCATATAAGACTACTTTTTAATCCAGGAAAATCTTATCAAAAGTCGGGGGTCATCTTATACGCCGGGTGGAAAATCTGCGGTCGAATATATCTCAAACTCTATATTTTAACTGGAAAAATTGGGGGTCGTCTTATATGCCCAGTCGTCTTATACGCCGGAAAATACGGTATGTGATTTAAAATGTCATTGATTAATGTCTAAGTTACACTGATTAAAGCGTTCATGCCTGCCTCAGATCTTAGAAGAAATCCCTATGAAACTCAAAACACTCACATTTCTAGAAACTTTTCCTCAGTGCCAGCATTAACACTGATAACTGAAAGCCTGATCTTCTGAACAAGGTTTTGATGCCATGGCATAAACGAGGCATTAAGAGTGCCAGTCAACCTTTTTATGCATTTTATGGACCCAATAATAAGTTTCCAATTGGTGCATTTAGCATTTGTGGGTACTGCTTTGTAAAACAAAGAAAGTATGCCTTGATGGTAGGTTTTTCTTAAACAGCAGATGGTCAAAGCATAGGCGGCTTGCACTGTGTTTGAACAATTAACCATCCTTTTACCCAAATAAACCATTAAAATCCTTTCTACATGAACAACTCTTTATTAATTCCTGTATTTAATTTTACTACCAAGGATCGACAAGCTGCAGATGTATAGCTCGAAATGGAAATGTTAAAAGGTGTAAAGGAAATTACAGGCAAATCTATGTTTATTTGCGAAGAAGGCCATTCTTTTCTAATGACACAGTTTGCATGCGTCTGCTGTTCATAAGGCGAGGGGAGGGTCAGGGCAGATAAAGCATAACAGGCTCATTGAATGAAAAACAAATATTTATTTTCCTCTTTTATCTCTTAGGGGCTTCATTTGCATTAAAACTGCAGTGTTTCTAAAGGCTATTAGGGGAGCTAAGGCTTAGTGCAGTCAGCAGCTGATTCAGATTATATCTTATAGATGTTATTGTTTTGTGCAAATTCTTTGACAAATGAAAACAAAAACAGTGAAATGTAACTGGCCTGACATTTTATGTGGAACACTGTGCTTTTTCATTTATTGGAAACTTAAAAAAAACCCAACAACTATATATTCTTAGCTTTTTAAAAAACCGACAAGCAGCACGATCCTATGTCCCTTTCGGTTCAATAAGACTTCTTCCCAAGTATGTGTGACTGTGCACAGTTAAAGTATAGCATTCCCTCCACTGAACTTCATCCCAAGTGTAAGTTTTATCAATAATCAGTTTGCACCTGAATTTCTACACACCTCTCCATACTTTTAGCTTTCTGTCAGCACAGCTGTTACAGGAATTGACCTCAAATTCCTCAGTGCATACACACATGCTGCCACATGCTCAGGGGTGGCCGTGGCGCTGTGGTCTAAACCACTGAGCTTCTTAGGCTTGTTGATCAGAAGGTCGGTGGTTCGAATCCACATGAGGGTGATGAACTCCCATTGCCGTCTCCCAGCTTTGGCCAACCTAGCAGTTCAGAAGCATACCAGTGCAAGTAGATAAATAGGTACCACTGCGGCAGGAAGGTAAACAGTGTTTCCATGTGCTCTGGAAGTCATCATGGTCCATGTATCAGTAGCAGTTTAGTCATGTTGGCCCCATGACCCAGAATAAGTATTTTTATTTTAGATTTTGTAGCGATTTACGTTGGAAATTGTTTCAGTTTCCATTTTTATAATGCATTTGAAAATGTTTTATTTATTTTTTATGGCTACTTTTGTTATACTGTAGCTATGTATTTGTTTCATGTTGTGAGCCACCTCGAGCATGGATTGAGCTGTGGAAAGGTGGCATACAAATAAAATTATGTATGTATGTATGTATGTATGTATGTAACATTTCTAATTTTGAACCTGAATATAAATAATCTTAATTCATTTGATTCCATCTTATGTGACCTGATCCAAACAGTGCCCAAGTAGGTGGTGTGCAACCAATAGCTTTCCAAATAGCAACCAACAAAAACGTTTATGATAACTTTTGATATCTGTCACGTTATGGCAAGTTCTGTTTTGTTTCTGTTATATTATTGCTATTTACTTACCTTGCCACTTTGAGGATGCAAAGTGCTTTCCAGCACAATGCATCCTATTAATTCACTCAATAGATCTTTAAATCAGCAATCAGGCAGTTGATGCAAAGAGACAGTAACTAGCCCAAGGCCACTGTTGGTTGGACTTCATATCAATAGATTAGGTATAGACACCTGGCAGTCTGAAAATTCCTTCCCAACTGGACTCCAGCATGTTACCACCATTCTCTTTATTATGACTTTAGTGGCCTTTTCAGGCAGCCTTTCTGAGAGTGAACACAGGAATGATAATTTATTGGTGATCATTAATTTATTAACAACCCTTTTCAGATTGCTGGCTTAGTGAAAGTCAATACAGAGGCACTGGGTGCCGTAATCAAGAATGTGTTCGGGGCTTGACCAATTATTTCTCAATCTATGGATTTACTACCTGGCTACTTGGCTGTACGGACATAGCTTTAATGCAATGGGTGAAGCTTGCAACAGCATTGTAACCCCTAGTTTGATCAGTTTTTACAACTGAGAGTTCTAAGTTTTATTTTCAAATATGTAGCATCTTTGAATCAAAATGTTTCCACCAGCTTTGCGATGCATATACTGTGCATCTATAGCAGGGGTCAGCAAACTTTTTCAGTCGTGGGCCGGTCCAACATCCCTCAGACCATGTGGTGGGCCGGACTAATTTTTTTAAAAAAAAATTTGTGGTGGTGGTGGGGAAATGAACGAATTCCTATGTCCCACAAATAACCTAGAGATGCATTTTAAATAAAAGCACACATTCTACTCATGTAAAAACACCAGGCAGGCCCCACAAATAACCCAGAGATACATTTTAAATAAAAGGACACATTCTACTAATGTAAAAACATGCTGATTCCTGGACCGTCCGTGGGCTGCATTTAGAAGGCGATTGGGCCGCATCTGGCCCACGGGTCTTAGGTTGCCTACCCCTGATCTATAGTATCAATATTATAGCTTAAAAATTTCAATTTCAATTTCTGTTTCTACCGACATAAGGCATAGGCTTTTCATAGTTTATTAGCTTTTGCTCCTGAAATTATATATTGAAAATTCTTAGCACCTTTTTTACACCTGTCTTTTTGAACTTCTATCTGTTTTTTCTGTGGGATAGCTCTATTTATAACCTTGGAGACGTGGCTAATTATGTTATTTGAATTTCAACTGGTTGTTTCTCTTCCTGCCACCCTCTCTGTGTTTAAGCTGCATGTCAATTAACTAATTATTCAAAGGACACAATCAGACAGATGGCTGGTGATTGTTTTTGCCCTGTGTGGAATGTGACATCACATTACATCAAAGAACTTCCTTAACAAAATAGTAGGTTGCCTAGTTGTGAGGTCATTTCATTTGTCTGCTGATTTACTGACCCCCCACCCTCACCCCCTCCCAACATCATCACAGAATTCCCTACCAGCTAAGGGATTGAAGAAACATTTATTTCTAACATGGTTGGTCTAGATAAACTGCATGTTTCAGTATTCATGTCAAAGACAAGGCACTGCATTTAATAAACAATAGAAATTATTTTTAAAAGATTTTAAAATTTTGTAGAGGTATGAATGAAAAAAAAGTTTTTCTAAATAAACATTATGTTTAATAATGGCTTTTCTTTTCTTTTCGCTGCCTTAGTTGTTCAGAAGTTCTGGCCTAAAGCGTTATAACTTTCAAACTATTTGGTTACAAGAGGTGTTTAGTGTTAATGCAAAATACAGCTAGCCTCTCTAACCTGTGCTAAAAGTTACAACATAATAGTTCTGATGCATACAATATAGTATGGTAGCAAAGTGTATATAATGATATTTATTTATTTATTTATTTAATTGATTGATTTAGAAACAATGCAATCATTAAAACATCTTGCTACTTGAGATACATTTTAGGCAACTGCATAAGCCTGTTAGCATAAAAAAGTCTTCAGGACATGCCTGAAGGTCAAAAGAAAGGATGCTTGCTGAATCTCTGCAAGGATTTGAAGTGGGTACACATGCATTTTTGCCCCAAGAAACAGGCTACTGAGCATGCTCTATTACTGCACAGAAAAGGACAGGAAGGCTTGGTTTTTATGCTCTCTGTTGGTTTTGGAAGGTATTTTTCTGCACTTAATAATGACCGCTCCCCACATCAAATGGGGGGGTGCCTTTTGGTTGGTTGCACACAGCCCCCCAGATCCCAGTGTGGCTCCTGGTAGTTCAAGCTGGCTTCATCCTCTCCAGGCTGGATACCTGGAGGTATCCTCCTACCTCAGCCAATTGCCCAATCCCGCCTGGGGAGGCGTTGCCAGGGGATTGGCCAGGTAAGGGGACTGCCCTGCCCACACAACAGAAGGTGAATCTTACCTGCGAAGCGGCAGTCGGCTCCAGAGCTTCTCCCACCCTGCCGTCCCTCAGTTAAGTCTTCTTTTGCAGGTTAACCTATTCTCCACAGGTACGCAGGCATTGCTACATCAGGGTCGCTGTTGAAGGGCTGGAAAGGAATTTTGCTACATTGGCAGGTTTTGCCTTTCCCATAGCAAAACGTCACAACTTTGGCGGTTTCAGGCCTTGGGCGGAATCCTTTAGTCTATCTTCCTAAATGGGGGGGGACGTGAAGTGGTGACCCATGCCCCCCTTGTGGCGGTGATCCCAGGGTTCCCCGTTAAAGGGGTCTTGAGGGGGGAGTCATTGGCCATATGCCGAAAGGTTGTCATCGCTCTCCCCTGCAATGACTGTGAAACGGGGGGGGGGGCTCTCTGCTTGAACATATGTTCTCCAGAACCAGCCCAATCCTCACACATTCTGAATAACCCTGATGTCTCCCAGATCCCCGGCTGGGGGCTGGGAGGGATAAACGCCCAATGCCTGAGCCAAGGTCTCCCTACATCTGAAACTTAATAAAGGTTTGGCCAATTTTAATCCCATAGCACGTTGTCTTGTGTCATTATTCCGCTCGGGGTCACCTGTGGTTGAGAGGACTCTGCCTGCCCACGCAATGAGGATAATAGCATGGATTACACCCCTCCCCCCACAATCAACCTAACTTGGAAGCCCTTGTTCTCTGGCCAAAGCCAGAAGCCAGAATATGTTTTCAACCAGTTCTTTAGGCTCAGCTAAATGAAAAGTCAATGCTGGTTGTTTTGCTTTGTATTGTGGTGATTAGGGGGAAGCAGTTTCCTTCTCTTGCTATCAGAGGAGGACAGACTGGCCTTAGCAGTCTCGTGATGCTGCTCTTGGGGTTATCTTTCTGCTCTGAAAAAGAAAGAAATGATATATAAAGATTTTTGGGCATCTTATGCTTACATATCATGCCCAGGTGCAAAAGGAATGGGGGTGTAAATTAATCTTGAATACAAAAATATTGTTATGATGTGGCCTTCAGAGACAAGGATGTGGACCACACAGAACAGACTATAAAAATGTAACATTTCCCCCATCATCCTTTTTTTTAAAAAAAGGCTAGTTTAAAATCGAGACCATCATTCACTATTATTTTCAATAGAAAAATGCCACAGAGTTTGCTTTTTCATTCATAAGGTAAACTATGTGAGTGAACCATCCTAATATTACATATACTGGAATAATGAATAAAAGTAACTTTTACAAAAACGGGTTCTTGGCAGCCAGATAAATTCCATACTCTTGGTAGAGCCAAGGAACAAGATATGAGCCCACCTGTACAAAGAACGCCTAGCTGGCATTTTGTTTAATCCCCAGGGCGTTCTCTTTTGTGTTTTAGCCATCTGAAGTGCACACCTGCTTTTTTTGTTCCTTAAAACTAGTCAGTTTTGACTTTGCTGATTAAAAAGACAGCATGAAATTTAATGGTGAGATATTTGAATAATTCGTGCAACTTTTCCATTGTATCTGAAAGAGACAAAGTATAAAAAAGGAAGAGGACTGAAGTAGTGAAACTTAATGACCCTGGAAAGACCGGGTCTCTGGCCATATGTGTTCTATGCTTTTAAAGTGCTTTAACAGTCATTTCTTTCCCCAAAGAATCATACGAACTGTAATTGCCTGAATAGTTTAACAATCAATCCCTCTTTTGAGGGAACCCTGGGAATTGTAGCTCTGTGAGGGGAATGGAGGTCTCCTAAGAATTCCCAGCACCTGTAACCAACCATGGTTCCCAGGATGTATTTTTTGGGTTGGGGGAGAGTAGCAATGGTAAAATAGTGTTTGGTGCAGATGTGGCCATAACCTTGCTGGCATCTGTCTGTCTTGAGAGACAACTGCGTGCGCCTCCAGGGGCAAAATCAAACCACTGAGTTATCTACAACGAAGTGACTTCCCAGGGGCACAAGCCCAGATGACAAGGCCCCCGTCTTGGCCTCGCTGATGTGGAACAAAGTAAAGCAAAACAATATGTTTGCACTAGTTTGGGTGCAGGAGTTGCTGGAAGGAAGCATACAAGGCACCAGCCAACCATCTTAGAGACGCCACTCCGGCTTTGTGAGGGGTTTATTCCTTAGCTTTTTCTTCTCCTGAGGATCTCCCACAGGCAACAGAGGTTTAAAACCAGCATTTTTCTTCTCCTAGATGGGCTATCTTCCCAGGTTGACACGCCCCATCTGTCCCTCTTTCCCCTCTATAGCACATGCAGAAACTGCATTATTGACAGTTAGACCCACTATTGGTCTCTCCTGCTCAATCTGCCAAAGCCCATCTTTGCATGCAGAGGAAGCCTCTAACTCACTGAGGGTTTGAGACCCACCCGCTACCCTCACCTGGTTTAGCCAGGAGTGCTGCAGATTGCCAACTAGTGCTGAGGTGATTTGTAGAATGAAAGAAAGGTTATTCATAAAATAAGTACCTTCAAAAGTAAGGTAGGTTTATTAAGAATCCTGGACCCCACCCATAAGAATTTGACCAATGTTTTCTTCCCTTGTCAGCAAACGGTCAAATCTGATAGGCTCATGACACCATCACAATCCAAAAAAAAACATTTTCTCATTTGTTATTTCACTCAAAAATAAATGAAATAGAGGGGGAAATGCTGCTGACAGAACAGCAAGGGAGACATAGAAGAGTCGGTGAATTGAAAGGCAGGATAAAGTGGGATGGAAGGTAGATTCAGCTCCCCCCCAAATCAGTCATAAGTGTAGCATTACAGTTATGCACCCTTTCCTGTTTTATCAAGATATGATTTCCCCCCAACCAAAGAAAAGTGAAGTTTGTTTGAAGTTCATTCGTTATGCTCTGATTTGCAGTGCTTAATTGCACTCCTCTAAACTGACTAGCAAATCTATATTCTACTGTAATTACCTGAATGTAAAAAATTTAGGCAATATCTATCTTGCTCAGAGAAGTCATTGCAAAAGAGGCAGTGGAAACACAAACAGCATTAAAGGGATTGTCTTTCAGCTTTCTCTTTTTGCCCCTGTTGGTTCTTAGCATCTCCAGGGCATGACCGCATAGTGGGTATATGTCACAGACACATTTATCATGTGATTACAGCTTTTTAGATCAATTTCTGTGCAATGATTACATAGTATTTTGTGCTCTTCAAGTTCCCAGATGGGATCCAGAGATTTAGGGACAGAAGATATTATCAAAGGTATTATGGATAGATGAGTTTAATTTAGTCACAAAAGCCTTTTCTGTCAACAAATAAGAGCTTGAAGTAGGAAAGAGAATTCAAAGTTTTTAATATGTGGAGCTAGCATAGAAGAATAGATGTTTTGTTGCCTATTTTGCTGTGCAGCAGTTGAAAACAAGATGGAATGTTGGTGTGAAATATCTTTTTGATGTAGCAGGAGGCTAAAATGTCTAAGATTAGAGTAAGGAGCCTATTTAAATGAAACTACACCTGTTTTCAAAACTATGTCTTTACATTTGGTAGTCAGCTGCTACAGTACTTAAAGGTTTCAATGTATGAATAAGTAACACCAGGGGCAGTGACCTAGAAACTTCCCTTCAATTAAAATTAACAGAGGGCTTTTCTTTACCATAGTTGAGTATTGCCCATCCATAACCTGGTACATCCATAATCTTTATTAATTAGGATAAAGGATTGCATTATATGGCCAGTTCTTTCCAGTCACTGTCCAGGACATGCAAGGGCATTTATACCTAGGTTGTTCTCATTTACCAGGTCTCTTCTTGATCTGCAAATATCCTGATTAGAGTAGCTTTTCCTTATCAAACAAGATTTGTCATACCAGAGACTCTTTGAGGCAGCAATTGTTCACCATACGTAAAACAAACTGATAGCAGTCCTAATCCACAGAAAATAAGTTGTATTTTTAAGTCCCATTAATTTTAAAAACACTCATTATTTATTACTTCAGTAAGACTAAATATCTATGGACTGGTGCCACTATCTCCTTGGCTTAGAACCAGGACAATCAATAGAAGAAGAATCGGAGTTACAATTTGGAAAAAACTAAAATTATTATTATTATTATTATTATTATACCTCAACCCAAGCCTCCCATCAGATGCCAAAGAGATAAGTAACTATACAACCTTTAGAAGACATCTGAAGGCAGTCCTGTATAGGGAAGGGGGGGGGAACCCAAAATTATTTGTAGGTTCTGAAAACATAATCTCCTGGCATTGTCACACTCCTGGAACTATTCTCTATGTGGTCAGAATTGCCACACAGAACATTTTAAAGTGGAGACTGTAAGAGTAGTTACCTTTTTCCATGCTAGGAAGGGGGTGGTGATAGAAATTTCCCTCTGTCCTGTTATTGGATTCTGCCTCCTTAGGAAAGTCAGTATTGAACTTCAAGAACTTCTTGGCTCACATAGCATTCTCCTTTGGCTACTAAAGGAAAACTGGGATAAATGAGCCTTATATCCAAGACAGCAAGACAGTTCCTAAGTTCTGATATTGTAGGCAAGTTTCTGGATACATTGCTATCACCATATGTTTTTGGTTTGTTTTTAATATACTCAGAGTTAGGATTCTTCCTAGTATGTTGTGTACATTACGTGCCTTTTAATCTTCCTGACTCTATTAAGGGGTTCAATTTATAAACTTCATTGATTCTACCAAGGTTCTTATTTACAGTAGTGTAACCTGAGAGGAGAATAAGGTCTACAACAGTTTATGCAAAAGCAAATAGCCCAGGTGGGTTGCAGAGAAGATGCGAAATGAAAAATGAGTGGCATTATTTTCATTGCACCATGCAGTCAGTTTCCCAACCAGCCAATACTTAAATCAATAAGTGGTACTCTTATTATTTATTAAAAGGGTTATCTGAATGGTCCAAAAGTGAACCCTAGACTGTAATTACTACAAGCCAGTGAGTGGAAGTAAATAAAGGACAGAATGATAAAGGGAAGCGTCCTTCAACTTCTGTACTTCCCACAAGTACAGAGAAATAATAAGTGCAACCAAAGCTCATGTATTATTATTTTTTCAAAGTGTGTCCAAACTTACCAAAGTACAGTGGTACCTCGACTTACGAATTTAATCCGTTCCGTATGCACATTCATAGGTTGCAAAATTCATGTCGAAAAAAGCGATTTCCCCATAGGAATGCATTGGAAACGAAAAATTCGGAAAAATTCGTAAGTCGAGTAAACCGCATCTAAAATTCGTAAGTTGAGTAAACCCCATCTAAAACCGCCAATGGATGTCCTTCGGATGTCGAAAAATTTGTAGGTATGCGGGCACTTTTTCATTCATAAGTTGAAAAATTCGTATGTCGAGTAATTCGTAAGTCGAGGTACCACTGTAAGGCCCACTGCTAGTACTGATGCCCATACTAAAGGACTTCATATTTTGCCATTCCTGTTTACCATTGCAACCTTTAAAATTGTTATATTCATAGAGTCAATAAATCCATATGCACAGATGCCAAACTGTATATTAACAAATATGGGGCTGTCGTTATTTTGAGATCACTATGTCCTGGATAGAAAAGAGATGCTTTGTTCTCCCACTTCCAGGGCATAAGAAAACAAGTACTGGAGTCAACTTATAAGGTATGGGCATTCATTTGACAACCCAGTTTTGATAAGTTCATGATCGATGCTTCAAAGCATGTAGTAACTATCCCAAGATAAGCAATAAATTGCTTACCTGCAAGAAAGAAATTCTTGCTTCATCAAATACACCTTCAAAGTGCAGACATAACCAGAAAGCAGCAAACTTTGACAGATTTTGTCATATTTAAAATCACATTAGGAAGAACTGCTTATAATAGAAGGAAGTAGCAATAAAATATGCATGAAGAAGAAGAAGAAGAGTTTGGATTTGATATCCCGCTTTTCACTACCCGAAGGAGTCTCAAAGCGGTTAACATTCTCCTTTCCCTTCCTCCCCCACAACAAACACTCTGTGATGTGGGTGGGTCTGAGAGACCAGCCCAAGGTCACCCAGCAGCTGCATGTGGAGGAGCGTAGACACGAACCCTGTTCCCCAGATTACGAGTCTACCACTCTTAACCACTACACCACACTGGCATGAGTGATTGGGAGGGGTGAAACTGTGAAGCGCCTTTGTTGTTCTTGCTATTGGATTTTGCATGTTGCTTAAGTAGTCTTGTTATATTTATAGTATTGATATGTGGTTTTTGTATGTCCTTATATCTTTGTTTTGCTATGTTATTATGAAATTGTTTTTGTAGTAGTTGTTTGCAGTGCATCCGTTTCTTTGTAAGCTGCTTTCAGCATGGTTTTTGTGTGGAAGAGTGTCATACAAATAAAATGATGGAATGAATGAATTTTTGGTATAACGTGCAAACCAAAAACACATGGATCTTCCCCTTAGAGATTCATGAGCTCCACACACCAACATTGGGGAAAGTGTATATGCCACAACTTTCCCCATTACTGGAAGCGTGTCTCTATTGGAGCACTTTGCAGTTAAGCTCATTATTAGAATGCTAATTATCTGCATCTTCAACAGTGTGTTCCTTCCTATGCATCTCTATTAGGAAGTAAGCCTCATTGTGTTCAGTGAGGTTTACTTCCAAGTATGTATGTATAGGATTGCAGTCATCAAAAATAATTTTGTTTCCCTGGTACTAATCTATATTAATTCTATGTATATATAATTTCCAGACATATTCAGATTTCTTATTATCCAAATATATTGGATGGCATTGCAAATAGTTGTGTAAGACTGGTTTCACATGTGACAAGTACAGAATCTGAAGTTAAATTCTTGGAGTGCTTATAGTAAGGCATTTCTGCTTTATTTAGTGGTGTCCCTTAGCTTTAACTGGCCAGGCAATTTATTTTTCAAAGAACACCAGTTGAAGTTTCCTTAAAAAGAACTGGTGTTCTGTACTTAATAACCTATTAACTCCCTGGATTATGCAGCGTGATCCAATGATGGATAAGGTAAGTATAGTTTAACAGCCATTATTACACAACCTGGAGTGCCATTAATTTTGTTATAGGACAGATTCATTTGAAATGTCAGGACTTGCTGTACCAGACCTAAAATTGTATTTTCAAACCAATTTTAACAAATTGTATTTCACTCCTGACACAAAATTCATTTACTTGGCTTTGATTGCAATTTTTATTGTAATTGTATCAAATTGAATAAGAACATTATATCCATTCAATGCAAGCTAAAGCAGCCCATAAGGGTGTTATGTCAGTTCTTTCTCTGTTTTAGAGACAGCTAGAGTTCCACCTTGGATTCTGTATCCAAGTACCACACAGTTGTGATTGCGAGTCAAATGAATAAAATATGGCTGTTCAGAATAATAATTCTTTAAAAACACCAAAATAATTGTCAAGAAAAGCAAATGTAACATTCTAAGTTGGCAATTAAACCCACAATTGTAGTTGAAAGACTTTTTTTCCTCAGAGGTTGAAGGTGTCAAGATCCTTACATGAGGAGAATCTGTATCAAGCTGAACTTCATCCACATCTTATTATTAGAGTTCTCATGGCTTCCACAACTGCACAAGGATTGCACAATAATCACAGAAATGTCCATGAGCTAACAGCTCTTTTTTGGTCCCTATAGCTGTAACTAGGTATATTCCATATCTCCAAAATGGCAGGCTGACAGGTACGAAGCATGCAAATAGGAAGCCAGTGGGGAAATGCTTTAACCTAAGGTATTCTGCCCTTAGGAGGCAACACCTGGGGCCCTGCAGTTTGGAGTGCTCCTTTTAAGAGTTCCAGCCTGCCATACCCTCTTCCAGAAAATACTATTCCATTTCTTCCTGCCTACCTGATGTTACTTTTGTTCTTCTGCAAATCTTGTGGTACATCCCATCTTGCTGATACCAAGCCATGTATGGTATCCTACATGGGGCTGCTTTGGCTGAAGGTTGGATATATAAGCTTTATAAACAATGACATAATAATAAGTATTTGCATGCAGAGAATGATATTGAGATTAGCATATAGACCTCAGCTTTGTCGAGAGCAGAGATGGGCAACCAGGGGCGAAGCAGGGTGGGCCACCCCGGGTACCACCCAGGGGGTGACACTCGGGGTGGCGCCCTGCCCCTGCGATCAGCACTGCTGGCATGTGGCAACATTTAAGGCTGCAGCGTGCGAATAGCAGCACAGTGTCTGTGCTGCTGTTCGCTCGCTGCAGCCTTAAAACTTGCTGTGCCATTGCACGGTCGGGAGGGGTGCCGGCCGCTCGCACCCGCCATCTTGGGTGGACTGTGCATGTCCGCACATGCGCAGTCCACCTGGGATGCTGTGCGTGCACCATGACGTCAGGGCGCGCATGCGCAAGGGAGTGGCACCCCGCCCCCAGGGGGGTGCCCCTGTGTTTGCTGCCCCGGGTGGCAAAGCGGCCTCCTACGCCCCTGTGGGCAACACTATTGAAAGCATTGTGCAGGTCTGATAATACTAAGGCAGCCATGTGCCCTAATCTATAGAGGGCAGCCCTTTGTTTGAAGGACTGCCTGGCCGCAGCCTGATTTAAAGGTGAAAAAACATAGGAAGAGAGAACGGGGGCCTTGAATTTACTCATTAACAGTCAATACTTGGAAAGTGGATTGAGCAGTCAGACAGGTCACCTGGTCACAGGCTTCCCCACTATAGTGAGATGTACAGGCAGCAACCGATTTGCACAAGGGTTACGTTCCGGGCTCCCACATGCATCAGCGGGGCCCACTTGAGCCTGCCCCGACCCATCCTGCCCTGTTCTCCCCCCCACCCTTTTCTCCCCCTTTTGTGATGTTTTTGGGTCACTTCTGGGTTCGGTACAGTGCATGTGGTCATGGTCATGCACCTATGGGACATACTTAAAACGGTCACTGCCTGTATTGCATTTCCATTTAAATGAGCATGCATATTTCTAAATTTTTATTTATACCGATACATTAGCATATGCAAAATTGATGGAAATCTGAGTCCTACTTTGTCCACTTTTTTCGGGTGTTACATCAGAAGCCCTCCTAGACAACATTTCTTTGGTCAAAACTTGAATGGGCATTAAAAACCCTCAAATGTAAATATCCAAACTGGTTTGAATTTCCATCTCAAAAGCTGCATCTATCCCAGCAGTCCATAAAAATGTATTTGTTGTGCTTTGAGATGACCCTGAAATTTTAAAAGGCAGTTATCTTATATCTAGCTTAAGAATATATATTTTTTGGTGCAGAAGTTGGAAATGAAATGGGCTTTAAACCCCTGTGCCCCTCTCCCCTCCACAAAACCCCATGTTGGTAGATACTAGTATTAATTTGGATTTTCCTGCTTCATCAGACACAAAATAAATTTGTCAGGTCAAACATTGTAGATCTAATCTCATTGTGAACTGAAACACACAGTAGCTCTCATTGCCACCAGGGTATAGCCTAGCGTACGGTGACCCCACCATGAACTGGAGGGGAAAGAGGGATCGCCAGCAGGTGCAGTCTGACAGAACTCAATGTCGCATTCAAGTTTACTCTTTGTACCATTCTGAGAACTGCAGGATTGTGTTTTGAACCCAATACCCCAGGGCTTTCTCCTGCATTCTCACAATTACATGTGCATTGGGGAGGAGGGGGGAGGGCGGGGGAGAAGAAAAAGGAAGGAATTCTTCCATGGCATGGTAGGTTCGGTCAAGGGCAGTTCAGATTAAAGCCTGTGATTGGCGCAGGTTAAAGAGTGGGAAAGCCAACAAAATAAAAGCTAGACCCATCCTGTTTAATAGAAACAAATTGCTCTCCACTTCCCAGTAACACAGATAGGAGACCATTTGTACCTGCTGCCCTTTGTTGAGAACAACAGAAAGGAAATGTACTCGTCCCAAGCAGGATAAAATTCTTTTTTGTTATAGTTGGCTACCTCAGTCCACCGAACAAGCGCAGCGGTTAAGTAGTTGAGCTTCCTTGTACATTTGTTTGATTAAAGGTCTGCAACACTGGCTCAGGTAGAAACAGCTCAGCTGCACAAAACCACAATGAATGGAGGGCTTGTTAGAGAGCAGTCAGTGAGACACGGAAGAGCTGCTTTCTGAATTAGCCCTGAATAGGAGCTTGTTGTTTTGCTTGTTCTCTTTAGTACAGAAGCAACAAAACTGTACATTTTAAATTACATGAGATATCGGGACTTGTTTGCCTTTTTCTATTGGGGGAATAAAATAATCATCATCATCATCATCATCATCATCATCATCTCAGTCATATTATGGAAACAAGTATCCTTTGGGTGCCCTGAATACAAGTTAACACCAACATCTGTGAAGGTCAGCTTGGAGTATGTTAGAGCGTAGTTATGAATGGACTAAACTGAAGATTTTTTTTTAACATTGCTCTTTAATGAGAAGAACAACAAACAAAAAAGAATGAATTTGTGAAGGCAGCATTTAGTATTTCCAATTTATATCTAATGATCGAACCGAGTGAACATTCACACTTTGATACCTCTATAAACAGTTATGGCTTCCGCTGAAGAATTCTGGGGCCTTTAGGGTGCTGAGAGTTGTTTGGAGTCCCCTGTTATGTATTTATTTATTGCATTTGGTTGCTTTTTTTTTACCACAGCAAGTCAAAGTGACTCACATCCTCCTCCCATGTATGAGCATCCTTGCTGGATTGTGGGGGAATCTAGACACATATTTTAAAAGTTGTGAAAATGCTTTTTAAAAAATATGTCTATTGAATTTGCCATAGCTCACCATTGCCATCTAGTGTCACATTTGTATAATGCACATCACAACACACTTAAAATGTTTTATTTGCAGCTGTATAGCTGAGACAAACAGGTGTACCTCCAAAGAGCAGCATATTTTGTAGAAATGTTAGAATCCCCAACTTTAGATCCATACTGCAGGGAAGTTAAAAAGCCATCTAATACGTTTTCACAGGACTTTGGAATCCAGTGCAGGGGTGTAGCAAGGGGGGCATAGGGGGTGGGCCGCCCCAGGTTCCATAATGGAGGGAGTGACAAATTATCAAGGAACAATTACTGTCCTACTAGGGCGGATCATAAAAAACTTTGTTTTTGAAAATGCCTGCTCCAAAGGTCTTAACTTACTATACTAGGGATTATATAGCTATATATGAAATTTCAATCATATTAATTAATATCTTGACCCTCCTTCACCAAAATAGCTGTTTACTTGGCTGTTTTCCTATGTCATGAAGGCTGAAATTTCAGTTCAGTGGAGCACTTACTGTTCCCAACCCTAACCCTGTGGAAAGCCATCTAATTAGACGTTAATTTGATTGTGAGATGTTTTTAGGAGGTAATTTAAGTATTGTTTAATTTTATACCAATGTTATGTATCTGATGTTAGCCACCCTGAGCCAGACTTCGGCCGGGGAGGGTGGGATATAAATAAAAGTTTGTTATTATTACTTGTCATTATTCCTTTGTAAGAAAATATGAAATAACATAAAACCATTTTTACAGGTGGTGGTGGGGAATCAGTGGGGGGGGGCACAATAAATTTTTTGCACCAGGTACCACCTGACCTTCCTACACCTCTGATCCAGTGTAAGTTTTATTATTGGTGGAGTAGAACTGTAAAGGTTGTTTCCAACAAAACTGCTCTGTTCGTATAATGACTTCTGTTTGTGCAACAGAATTTCTTATCACCCTCTTCTTCCAGTTCTGGCCCCCAATTTGCTCCAGAGGGTTGGGAGAATGCGGCATGCGGGGGCTGGGGGATGGGAGGAGAATGAGGGAAAGTTGCAGGAATGGGATGATTTCACTGGAAGTACTCCTATGTATGGAACATTCATTTTGTGTTTAAATATATTTAACTAATTGGTTGCACTAGCAGAAGCCTGTTCAAGGAGTCGCACTAGTGTAACGAGACTTTCCCCTCTCTTCTCTCCCACAGATGTCCTGCACATTCTACAAAATTGCTCTGGAGCGTTGGGGGAAATCCCAGAGCAGATTTAGGGGAAGAGAAACTTCCATTGCACAAGCTAAATATTTGCACTGACCTAACCTTAACCTTGAGGGACACGGGTGGCGCTGTGGTCTAAACCACTGAGCCTAGGGCTTGCTGATCAGAAGGTTGGGAGTTCGAATGCCTGCGATGAGGTGAGCTCCTGTTGCTCGGTCCCTGCTCCTGCCCACCTAGATGGTCATCTGCAGTGGCTTTCTTTTCAGGGGGCACTCAAGGGTATGCAGTACCGGCATTTTTGTTTTGTTTTATTAAAAAGTGGGGCACTTATTGTAACAACTTCATGGTGAGTACCGGCACCTATTTTTCGGGGGGGGGGAAGCACTGGTCATCTGAATATAATGCAACATAGTAGTGCACATTTTATGCAAGCAAGAAAACACCCTTTTTACTATACACAGGATGCCATTTTAGCTGTAATGGCACAAGCCATGATTTGCACTGTATAAAGCAGCTACATTGAATGAGGCTGTTATAGCACATTGATAGTGCAAGACAAAACAACCTTGTGTGATGAGCTGCTCCCATTATTACGAATTTTATTCTTTTATCTGTATGTGGGTGAAATTTATACAAGGAGGTGCTTATCTTTTGATAAGTTTGAGACTCTGAACAATGGGCATTTAATTTATTTTTTTATTTCTTTCACCTCTATTGCTGTATTATTATTATTATTATTATTATTATTATTATTATTATCAAGGAACAATTTTAAAAAATGTTCCAAATGCAAAGAGCAAAATGACATATTCTAGGGGGGAAACAAGTAGGAGAATTTTGTGGGTTCTTGTTTTTTACTCAGGTCTTTGCCATTTCTTTCTAAGTGTGTCATCAAGCACATTTATGAAAGTGAGAAAAAAATCCATCAATTACAAACCAGTTTTGTGAAAGGACGAGGTGGTGGGAGGGAACACTCTCTTTCCTCACTTGTAATCAATGTACATTCTGGGCTCTCTTCACATTTGCTCAAATTGATCTGCGCTACAATATCTTCACAGCAGCCTATTTTTAATTGGAATACAATGTTTCCTTAATTAAGCGGGGCACATAAATGATGTCATTTGGTTTAACTCAGCAATGGATAATTTGTTATTAAATCCCTTAATGGCTAATGTTGACGTCTCTGTCGTTACTTGTTTCTTTTCTCAATCTTGATTATCATAGGTCCATTAAAAATATCTAAAAAACCTTTTCCTCATTAATCCTTTCAGGGAAAGGCCGCTGGTACCAGATTAAGTAGAGCTTGCATCTGAAACTATTCTCTTCTGTATGACACATAGTAAGTGGTCGGTAATCCACATCTTAATCTCCTTGTTGCATGGCTTGGTTTATCGTAATTGATATCCCTGTGACTCTTGCAAACTCCTATTGTATTACCTTGAAAGTCCAGCTCCTCTTCCTGTTCCCTGGCCCTCCCCACTGGAATGTTTGAAAAAAACAGCATTGAAGTTGACCAGAGTCTTTTAAGAAGCTATTCTTAAGGGGTGGGTGGGTGGGTGCTTTTTAAATGCGCAATCATGTAATATCATGATTTATTTCTCTCTCTCTTGAACATACTGCCCCAAAATGAACTCAGTGTTTTGGGTTTTATTGAGCCACCCAAGAATGAAATCACTTCTTTTAAAAACTTCCTTGTACTTCATAATTGTCTCAGACAATAGTCTCATATTTGTGGGTAAGCCTGTTGTTCAAGGTAAGCTTATGTGTACTGTTTATTATAGTTTGTTTATATGCTTCTTTTCTGAAGGGTTCAAGAGACATACTTCATGATAAAACTACAATTTGCAAGCCTATACTAGGGGTAGGCAACCTAAGGCCCATGGGCTGGATGAGGCCCAATCGCCTTCTCAGTCCGGTCCACGGATGGTCCGGGAATCAGTGTGTTTTTACATGAGTAGAATGTGTCCTTTTATTTAAAATGCATCTCTGGGTTATTTGTGGGGCCTACCTGGTGTTTTTACATGAGTAGAATGTGTGCTTTTATTTAAAATGCATCTCTGGGTTATTTGTGGGACATAGGAATTCGTTCATCCCCCCCCCCAAAAAAAATATAATCCAGCCCACCACATGGTCTGAGGGACGGTGGACCGGCCCACGGCTGAAAAAAGTTGCTGACCCCTGGCCTATACTGTCTTAACGTATCATTATCAGCCGCATAAGAGCCAACTCCTGGGGGCCATGGGAGCTTCGGATCCCACAACAGAAAATTTGAAGGGGCCAGGCCCCCACAAAGTTAATGGGCATTCCCATTCAAATGGTAGGTGTGGACTGCATCATGTGATCAAATATGTGGGGCGGGGCTTACCTGGGCCCTCACAATATTTTATTCAAGTTGGCAACCCTGTGCATAAAAACAGCTGCAGATGACAATACTGAGAACAATATTGCCACCCAAAAAAGCCTGCTGGAAGAGGCCTTGCATCCCTTCTGAAAAACCACCAAAGAAATAACTTTCCCTACATCTTTAGAAACTGGATCCCACAATTATTTTATTTATTTATTTTATTTAATAAAATGCACACATTGCTTGTTTGTACAAACAAAACACAACCCCCCCCCCACATCCTCAAAGCGGTTTACAAAAAGATAAAACAATAAAATCAAGGAAAATGGACAAAACTTTAAAACATACAAATGTTTAAAATACTGAAATAGACAAAAATTCACACCAGCATTTCTAAGTATCTGGGTAGGCTTTTACCTAAACAATAATGTTTTTAGCAGGTGCCAAAAAGAATACAGTGAAGGTGCCTGGTTAATATCAATAGGCAGGGGAAATTACTATAATTGACAAATATGGGGAAATTGCTATCAATTCCTGCCAGCCACCATCTGAACTTGCTGCAAAGATGGCCGGCAGCAAGGTCTGGTTCTTCTGTTTGTAAGTGGGCTCATATGGGAGAAACTAGTCCTTAAGTAATGAGAATCCCAAGCTCTGCAAAACTTTAAAAGTTTTAAGAAGCATCTTACATTAGTCATAGGGTTGAATCTAGAGGAACTGCCTTGGATGAAGTACTTTCCTCAGATGAAGCAATCTCCTCTGAATTTTAGTTTTTGGTTCAGTTCACCATAAATTTATTTATTTAAGACGTCCAAGTCCTTTGGATATCAACTTAGAAGTAAGGACCAATGATTCTTACTCCCAGGTATGCTCTCTCTAACATCTCTGCTCTCCCTCACCAGAGGCTATGTAAGGGGGGACTTTACAATGGGACATGTTCAGGTAATTGTTACTGCTCTTAGTTCTGGCTAGAGCCTAATAGCCCAATCCTATTCACAGGTATACCAGAAAAGTAGCCTTCAAAACTCTAATCCCAGAACTGGCAATAATGTAGGTGCAGACATTCCTGCTCATTACTTTAGTTACAGTGCAGTAATACACATGGATTGAGAGGTACTCACCTTGCTAGCTCAAACCTATACTTAAAGGCTACGCCAAGCTGAAGCAATAAGGTCATTTTGAGCCTCAGCTTTTTGAGTTTCTGAAGGTTTTTATAATAACTGACCACCTTGATTTGTGTTCCAGCACTTTAAAGTTCACATATTTCTTATTTGAACTTTGCTAGGTGCAGTAATTTTATTCTCACTCAGGCTGGATTGGATCTGCTTATTCAGAGCTCATTAATTACAGGAAACGGGGCTGCAGCTCACATATCCTCTTCCACATCTTCCCCTTAGGCTAGTCAATTTATCTGACATTTAATGAGGAGTTTTAGATTTTTGCAAGTTATCAGAAGTGGGGCTTGAGTGTGTTAGCTTGAGAATTCTAAATAAATGGTCTACTCTCAGACTTGTTTGAGGGCAAAGCATCTTGTCAAATTAAGGATATCTCTATTATTTTTACCTCTCCTAATAGTACTGTGAAAGGACAAAAGGACTTGATTCCCCCCTTATGCCTATATCAATAGCTTATTTGTGTTTATTATTGTCTGAAATGAAAAGTGACTTTCAGTTATGGGTTTCAGTGTGCTTATCTTTCTCTTAAGTAAGCATTGATGATAATTGGGGATGGCTTCAGAGTAGTGTAGCCATTTTGATTACCCAATAGCACAGACGTCATACTTTTTCTAATGAGAAGAACAGTATAATTGGTAGTGCTCATCATTTGATCTATCTAGGTTACCACAGATCAATTATAAACTGCTTTTAATGGTCTTACTCCCAGAAGCTGCCTAACAATGAGTTAGGACTTCTTTTGTGCAATGAGCTATCAATTTCAGTGGCAAATGTATTTTTTCAGCAGAGATGACAGTCAGTGACAAATCATATTAAGGGCCTTTCTCATTGGTTATTGAGCATAATGGCTGCTGATACTTTAAATAGAGTCAAATATGTTGTACATAATCACTTTAAGCCAGCAGTTTCTCATCTGTGCCTGCAGCATTTTTGTGCCTTGCATGGACTGGGATTGTATTCAGCATTTGCTGACAAAATATAGGTATTTCCGAATAACAACAGCAACAATATAACCCCACTTTACCCATCTCCTCTGGTAGAAAGTGTGATTCACATAAATATATAGTAAGGTTGCAGTTCTGTGTCCAGTTACTTAAGAGCAAGTCCTGTTTAAACCAATGGTACTTACTTCTGCATAGTTATATAGAACCGTGTTGCTAATCACATTTGAATCCATTTGAAGTCAAATTAAAACACAGTCTTGGTTGGCAGAGTAGGCTGGCATCACTTACCTGATCTCCCATCGCTGCTGTTTCTGTGGCATATCTGTGGCAAGGTCAGTGTGGTGCAAACCAGTGGATGAAGGCAATCCAGTGTACCTCCCAGTACATTCATGTCACACCGACCTCACCCCCATCTCACAAAACCATATGCAAAGTCCTGAACTTTCCACTTTATTCAATTATACTATATCCTGATGGTAATAATAGCCAAAATAGAGTAAATATCAAATAACACATTTTTGTCCCCAGTACAGAGTACCAAAGTACTTGTGAGATATGGTAAAGATTAGGATTGTATTCAACTGAATAGTTGCACAACCAGAAGGAAGCAGAACTGTGTCTGCTTGTATAATGGGACTTTCTACCATTCCTCCCCAGGTGTCCTCCTCAACTCTGATCCAGAGGGCTGGGAGAAGCCCCAGAACATTATGCAGAAGGAGGAGACAGGAGATAATTTCCTGAATTATCCCTGAATGCTTGTGTTGATGGAACAATCTCCATAGTGCTACCTTGAGCACAATCCTAGCTTTCCATGCATTGACTCGTCTATACCTCTAGATTGTGGTTAATGTGAAGTGAATGGAGAAGAGAATTTGTATAAACACCAGCCATTGTGCACATTCACCAAACAGCCTGTGGAGAATGAGCAAAACTGAACAGTATAAAGAGTGGATTTTGCATATTGCTCAATCAAAATGCTTAGTCTCCAACTGGGGAATGTGCGTAGCTTGGTTGCTTAAACACATACATTGCAGATTTAATATATTGCCTGCTCACTATGCAAATTCACAAGCTGGGCTCTAAAGTGCACTCACTCCTACACCACTTGAAAGTTGCACATATAGATGGAGATGCAAAATTCCCTGTTCTTGATGCTAAAATGTGCATATTTTCCAAGATGTTCAGTTTATGCACAAAGCCACTACAATACTATTTAATAATATTCTCTGGTTAACACTACTCCACAGAAAAATGGGTATTCTAGAATACCACACACACAAACCCCAAGTCGAGAATCATTAAGACTATAAGGACATAACTTGGCTTCAAAAATGTACGGTGCCACCCTATGCATGTCTGCCCAGAAGTAAATTTCATTTGATTTAATGGAACTTACCCAGGAAGTATGCATAGCAAGAATCACCAAACTAGCATCCTCTAGATCAGGGGTCAGCAAACTTTTTAAGCAGGGAGCCGGTCCACTGTCCTTCAGACCTTGTGGGGGGTCGGACTATATTTTTTGGGGGTGGGAAAATGAACGAATTCCTATGCCCCACAAATATAACAAATAACCCAGAGATGCATTTTCAAGAAAAGCACACATTCTACTCATGTAAAAACATGCTGATTCCCGGACCATCTGTGGGCTGGATTTAGAACGCGATTGGGCCAGATCCGGCCCCCAGGCCTTAGTTTGCCTACCCATGCTCTAGATGTGGTTGGACTCCAACTCCAATCAGCCTCAGGTCAGGATTGATGTGAGTTGTTGTCTACAGTATGGCGAGCATCACACTGGAAATTCCTGATATATATATAGGTCTGTATCATTAGACTTGTATATTCAGCTCCATTGAATTCAAGGCTCTCTCTCTGCTTCTGGAGGTTGCTAGGCGGAAGAGGGTGACTGCTAACAAAGAAAAGACAAAGAAATTAATATGGAGATACTGCCTTGATGAAATGTAATGCATTGCCTGTAATGCTATTTGTTCATTAGACCCACTTTGAATTTTCAGTGAGCTCCTTGATGTCCTCCTTGTCTCGTAGATGTTGTAAATGGACCATCCAGCATTTGCCCAGTTAAAAGGTTACAACTCTAGAATGCCATCAGATCTTTGGTTGTGTGGAGTGCAGGATGAAATAGATACATGAATTCAAGGTGTGCTATTCAGATTTGGGGGGGAAATGGATGGGAATTTCACTGTTGCTTTCAGTTTAATAGTATAGAATTAAGAACCTATATTATAAAGCCAGAATTTTTACCTTAAATGCAATTAATATATCTAAGGTTGCAATCCTTTGCACACTTAAATTCCGCAACAGTGGTGTAAACATACATAGGATTATTTTATAAAAGGGTGCTCATTATAAAATAGCCTACAAGACAGCATGTCTTCTTAAGCTCTTTTGTTTCCTGAGACAAAATAGCAGATGAAACTCTGAAAGAGCCCAGAACAATTTAATTTGCAAGGACTGTTATTTTATCTCTTCTATCAAATGTTTCTTTCAATGATCGTAGCTATACATATTCTTTATACCACACATAAGATTTTAATGTGCAGCACATAAGATTGTTGCACAGATTTTTCACAGCATTAATTTTATGGTTAGGCCTGCTCAAAAGAATGTTCCTGCTTGTCTACATTTTATTGAAGCTTGCTCACTTAACAAGGGGGGGAAAGCTGCATAAAACCTAATTACACATAGATAATTCATACAAATTCCTGACAAACTAGATTGACTTAAGCTAGCACAGAAGCCCATCTTGAACAGGGGGGATGCATATTCCCCCCCCCCCCATGGATGTTCATTATAGCACAGGTTTTGCCATCATGGAGTATCAGAATAGTCAAAAATGGACTGTAAGTGTGAAGAATCTTACAGCACTGTAAATAAGGGTGATTTCCAATGTTACTCAGAGGAAGCACATTGGAATCCTACTTTGAGTACAACTTAGTTTGATATCACCCTAGGAAATTTACTAAGGCACAAGCTAATTTTGTTAGTCTTTAAGGTGCCAGAAGACCTTTTTGTTTTGCTATAATAAGCTTTCATGACCATGCCATTGAAGTTTGAAACCCTATCACTTTTGCCCAACAGTGGGATTCAATATGCAGGCTATATTGTGTGTAGACTTGCTTGAAAAATATGTCTGTGGAATTCCTCAATATTATACTTTTCCACAGATGAGTTCATTTTAAACATATATTTATTTTACTTAAGACCATAGTGGGAGCCAGCATCCCAAAAACCATGGGTGGTATTCAGCTACGTTTTACTGTTCTTAGAATAGATCCACTGAAATTAATGGACATAATTAGTAATGCTCATTAATTTTCTTTAGTCTTATCTCAGTAAAGCTTAGTTGACTAATACCCCATATATTTCAAAAAGCTTAACCAAACTCAATCAAATAGCTGTATTTTTGTCTGGGTGTATTTTAGCATTTTGACACATTTTTACAATTGACTCAGTTTTCACCTTCTTTAATTAGTTTTTTTTGGGGGGCAGTGGTTTGTTGAATCACATGACCTGAACTATAGAGGTATAATCTTGATCGGTTCAATTTGCCATTTCCTGGTGTTTCAATTGGCTTGTTTGTTCCACACATCTAAAAAGGGCAAAACTTCAGAGAGGATTTTATGTTCAGATTTTGCCATTTTGGACCAGTGACATTTATTGGCTATTAATAATGCTGTGAATCTTGAGCACAGCTGTCATAAATCACAACATTCTCATGTTATAACCAGCATTTGGTTCCAAATATGTGTAACCTTCACAGTGCTGGATCTTATAAAAATGCACAAATATACTTGAAGACAGTGAACTAAATGGATATTCAGCTTGTGTCACCAGGTGTAACTACAAAGAGGATACTTATTTACCTCGGGTCAGGTCCTGTAATTCTTTTTAGCTGACAAATCATGCCTTTGAGCAGGCAGGGATATAGGTAATCTTACCTGCACGTTCATATTGATCAGGTTTCTCCATTTCAAGCAACAGAAGGATGTCCAACATTACAGCTTAGTTTGGCTAGTTTTTATTTACACCCTAATGGCGGCTCAGCTAAACTTTTTTCTCTTTTGCTGAGCAATGGACCCTTGCCAAGTATTGTAATAAACAGGGAATTATTGAAAGTTATCCACTGCGGTGCTAGGTCATTTCAGATGAAGGGATCAGTCAGAATTTCATAAAGTATTTATTTAACTGCCAAAAGAATTCCCAACCTCCCTTTCATGTATGTCCGAATTGATGCTAAGTTTCCGAGACAAGGCTGCGATTGTGGCTGTCACCAAACAATGACATATTTCTTTTCTTCTCTTAAATTCTCTGTATCATTCTCTATAAGAGGGCAATTTGTCTGTCATGCAGCTAAAACAGGGCCCAATCACTGCCCTCATTAAACTGACAGCACAGTTATTAGCAGTAAACGAAGCCAACGGGCAATGAATTTAGCCACTGTTTTATGGCGAGCGCCAGTAAGATTTTTTCAGTAATTAATTTGATAAATATATTAATTATGAATTGAGTTGACAGTACAATCAGATTGTCAGCCTTCCAGACAGGCTCTTGTGATAAGTAGCTTTGTGATGAAGTGGTCGAATTTCAGTACCTGTCATCTTCCAGTGTCAGTTTCTTATCTCTGTCCTAGCCATTCACTCTGTAATTTCCTGTGTGTTGTAATTAAATGGTGGCTTTCTGATTGGAAGTGACTCCTCAGTCTTAATCTCTCGTTCTCTCAGAATATATTGTTTTCTCTCCCCCCCCTCAGCCCTTTGTTTCAGCAGCTTTTAATGTCAGAAGAGGATCTTTCTTCATATTTATATATTTGTTGTGATGCCAGCATTTTTTCTCCATTTTTCTTTGTAAATTGCCTTCCAAACTTTTGCTGAGGTTCGACAAAAGCAACTGCAAATCCGTTCTGCTTGTGTTTATGGTACAAACACTTCTTCAAAGCCCAAGTTAAAAAAATAATCCATTGAAACGTACCCTTTTAGATCTGAGCTCCATTTCTGATATGTTTTAAAAGAGTTGAAGAAGGCATGGGGGCGCGATATTTTAGACAGCAAAGGGTCATTGTGGGTACTTCTTGCCAGATTTTTTTTAATATATACACAAAATGGAATTAATTAGGAACAGAGCCTGAGGTTATCTAGCTTCGGAGATACATGTCAAGATAAAATATATCAGAAGCACTTCTTTAATAATTTAATAAGGCAGTTGAGATGTGGTAGCAACCTAAGGATTTCTTTTCTTCTTAATTTGTTTCTCTTTTTTGGTTGTTGTTCAGTCATTGCACATTTAAACATGAGATGAATATGGAAAAATATTATCAACTATTATTTACATGCTAAAACTCAGAGGAGGTGGAAGCAGCGTCCAATGATATTCACTACCTGTCATTATAGACCAACGTTTCCCAAACTTGGGTCTCCAGCTGTTTTTGGACTACAACTCCTATCATCCACAGCTAGCAGGACCAGTGGTCATGAATGATGGGAATTGTAGTCTAAAAACAGCTGGAGACCCAAGTTTGAGAAACAGTGCCCGTCCTTGAACTAGATGGAACCACGGCTTGACTCAGGGTAAGGTAGTTTCCTTTGCCTCTGTTTTCTAACTTTCATACCTGTAGGCAGAATTGGTTATGGCAGTTATACCATGTAACCCTGCTGATTATGTATCACAGTTCACATAGCACGACAAGCTGCTTGCAACGTAAGTTTCAAAAGCATGTTGCAATGTGGCATGGAGGCTATTTTGTTCATTTATTTGATTTTGACCCCGAATTTCTGCTGGACATTACATTGGCTATGCTCTAATAGCATGTAAACCCCATGTGGGATCTAAATTGCTACTTTTAGTCATACTTTAAGACGTTGAGAGGCCCAGTGGGATACTGGGGGTGTTGCTATTGTCTTTGAACAACACAGGCTTCCTTTGAAAGCCCTGGAGATTTCTTTGCTACGTGGTGTGGAGGACAGGAGTTCGAAGTCCGAAGCCCCTTTGGATATGCAGAACTATGTGTCCAGTTGTTTAGATGCCATTCATAACAAACAAATAGTTGTACAAGCAAATACCTGTCCACCAGCTTTCCCTATTCCTATCCAAGTACCAAAGAGGAAAAGTTCTTAGCATGTTAACACCTGCCTATCCACTCCACTCTCCTATATTTGTGCCAATCAGATACTTCCCAAAAGGAGGAGGAAGAGAAGGGGAGAGAGAGAGAGAGAGAGAGAGAGAATCTCATCCCTCAAATGACAACAAAGGTAAGACGGGGCAGGGGGAGATCAAAGAATAATCTTGTTGTGCAAATACTTCGGATGCCCCCCAAAGCAATTGAACAAAAGAAGTAACAATTATTTGGTTTCCTTTCTACATTCCTGTGTTTCCATTAAGATCCTTAGCAACAGCAAACATTAAACAGAGCATATTCAGGCTTTGCCTTTTTACTCTGGCCTGGATCTCACCTGGCATCCTGTAACATTAATACTGAAGACAGTACTGAGAGTTTTGTAGAGATTCATCCCAGGAAAATGCTTCTGTTTGAAATTGTTGGTGCCTTGCAAGCTCCAAGGGAACACACTATGGAGCTTTTGTGCATCTGTCAAACATCACCGCTTATTACAGAAGAAGGAATGAAAAATATGCAGAATGCTTTGATGTTAATATCAACTTGAACTCCTGTGGTATCTGACTAGTTGATGCTCTTGTTTTCATTCTCAGTAAAGCTTTAATGGAGGGTTGAAGAAGAGTTTTGTTAACTGTATAATAGGCTCCGGATTCAAATATATTTGTTATTTTTTTCATTTACTTACCGGTATTCTTTTTTCTGCTGTCATGAAACGCATAGGATGACATATACTGCAACGTATATAATTACATCTAATATAACTAAACCCCAGACTTGGAGCAGTAAAACTAGGTTACATAAGAACATAACCAGAGCTGGTTGCATGAGGCCATTGGTCCTTTTCTCAGTGCCCATCCAGATGTCCATGGGGACCTCAGTGCAACGGCACTTTCCTCTTTGGTGGTTTCCAGCAAGCGGTAACCAGAAGCTTCCTGCCTCCGACAGTGGAGGGAAAGCCTAGCCATCATGCTTAGTAGCCACCCATAGCCTTAACTTCCATGAATTTGTCAAATCCGACAGTGGGGGGAAAGCATAGCCATCATGGTTAGTAGCCACTCATAGCCCTAACTTTCATGAATTTGTCTAATCTTCTTTTACGTTAAGGACGTGGGTGGTGCTGTGGGTTAAACCACTGAGCCTAGGGCTTGCTGATCAGAAGGTTGGCAGTTTGAATCCCTGCGACGGGGTGAGCTCCTGTTGCTTGGTCCCTGCTCCTGCCAACCTAGCAGTTCAAAAGTGCAAGTAGATAAATAGGTACCGCTCCGGTGGGAAGGTAAACGGTGTTTCCGTGCACTGCTCTGGTTCACCAGAAGTGGCTTAGTCATGCTGGCCACATGACCTGGAAGTTGTACGCCGGCTCCCTCGGCCAGTAACGCGAGATGAGCGCTGCAACCCCAGAGTTGGACACAACTGGACCTAATGGTCAGGGGTCCCTTTACCTTTACCTTTTAAGTTAGTGGGAGTAAATTTCATAGTTCAGCTATACATTGTGTGAAGAAGTACCGGTACTTTAGTTGGTCTGTCCTGAATCCTCTAACACTCAGCTCCATTGGATGTCCCCTAATTCTGGTGCTATGAGAGAGGAAGAAAAATATTTCTCACTCCACTTTCTCCACACCATGTGCAATTGGGTGCACTTCTATCATGTCCCTTCTTACTCACCCCTTCTCTTTGGTTTTTCCTTTGGTGAGTCAGCATGGCTGGGTAGGAATTTTTAGTGCTGGTTGTTTTGTATGTTTTAATTGATGCACGCACACGCACAGAATTATTTTTTTCTGGTGGAATGCTCCAGAATGAAGTACTCAAGCCTTTGCTCTGGTAAAAATGGTGCCCCATTGTGGAGCTTGCTTTAAATCAGGGGTGGCCAACTCCCAAGAGACTGCGATCTACTCACAGAGTTAAAAACTGGCAGTGATCTACCCCCAATTTTGAGGTTCAGGTCAAAGTTGTTGAGCTTTTATTAGGAAGGAAGAAGACCCATGGGGGGGGTTGGGTCAAAGTGGTTGAGTTTTTCCAGGGAGAAGGTAAAATGTTGAGGTTTTTTTAGTGGAGCCACAGTTGTTCAGCTTCTTTGGGGAGAGCCAATGATCTACCAGTGATCTACCACAGACGTCCAGTGATCTACCAGTAGATCACGATCTACCTGTTGGACATGCCTGCTTTAAATAAAAGAAGTTGGGAAGGAAGTTATGGCGCAAATTGGCTTCAGTGGGGCTATAAGGAGTGGGATCGTGGTGTTATAACTATAGCAGACTCATCTAACAATTAAATTTCTATTTAAATATGAAGAGGAAGAGGCAGATGTTGCTGTGGTAAACATTCAGTTTAAGTATGTGGTGCTGCATTTTCTCAGAGGGAAGAGCAAATCTCTTGATTGAGAGACATCATTCAGTTTCACAAAATGCTCCAGAGCAACATCATGTCAAGCAGTCTGTTGCTGGTCATGGAGGCGCAGGGCAGGTGTCAGTGTTGGTGTGGGGTCACTGATCATAGTTCAATGCTTCCACCAGTTGCCCAGATATGACAGTTGCTAACTGCAGGGCATCCCAACCTCTGAAAAGTCGGAGGTACAGTTAAATGGCAGCTGGATCTCAGTCTTAAACCTTGGAATATTCAGTTGGCAAACTTTCCATTCTGCAATCCCAGATAAAATAGCCCATTAACACAATGCTGCAGCCCTGGTAAGGCTATAGAATATAGAGGAACCTCAAAGTGCTAGCATGTGAGAATAAACACCAGCTTTAGTAATTCCAAGTGGGCCTGGAGCTCCTTCTCTGTTCAAGTCCCAGAGCTGGGGAGGAACAAATCTGTCACAGTGCTGTAACAAGCACTTCACTCAGCATAACTAATGTTTGCACTAAGGCTGAAAACTAGGGTAGACTTGCTTGCTTGCCAGGAAAAAAAAATCTGTAAACCAGAAGGTCAATTTCTTGAAATGAATCCCTGCTTCCTGAATACTGAGCTCCTAGGTATTTAGCTACAAACCTGTTTAATGGATCATTTCCAATTTTTCAGCAACAAGTCTGTAGAACGACCTCCCCACCTTTATATTAGATGTCATGTAAAAACCCAGCTTTTTTGTTGGACTTTCAGAGATGGGTTAAGTCTTTTAAAAAAACAAAAAACCCACCTATGTATTATCTTTTATATTACCTTATTTTTGAAGAGTGGTAAAGGAATCTCTTGAATAAATAAATGGGCTTTTTTCATCTGGGCTGTAGCAATTAAAGGAACAGAGAGAGAGAAAAAATTCAATGTGGTTCTGTGTTTGCTATTTGACAGGAACTTTGTTTCTCTCCATTGACAGAATTTTATTCCTGTTCTGGCCAAATAGTGATAATTTTTCCTTCCAGTAGCACCTTAGAGACCAACTAAGTTTGTTCTTGGTATGAGCTTTCGTGTGCATGCACACTTCTTCAGATAAACTGAAATAGAAGTCACCTGACCCTTATATATAGTGAGAGAGTGGGGAGGGGTATTACTCAGAAGGGTGGTGGGAATGGGCTGATAGGTGTGGAAAACCTCTGTATCTGAAGAAATGTGCATGCACATGAAAGCTCATACCAAGACCAAACTTAGTTGGTCTCTAAGGTGCTACTGGAAGGAATTTTTTTATTTTTTATTTTGTTTTGACTATGGCAGACCAACACGGCTATCTACCTGTAAGTGATAATTTTTGTTATATTGTTCTGCAGACAAGCATAGCATTAATCAAACCAAACACAATTGAACATTGTTTCTTCACAATAGAAAAGTATTTAACTTGAAGTCTAGAGCATTCCATATATAGTTTACTTAACAGTGTTTGTTCAAAAAGAAAATTAGACAAACAGAAAGGTTGTAATTTGCATACAAAACTAGTCAGGGAAACAGTTGTTTAAAAAAAAAAGAATACTGGCATTGCATGACAGCTCTTATTGATGACAGTTAACAGTAATAGTTTTCTCTGTAAGTAATAATTAGCTAATAAGCTACCAATTCCAACCAGGCCACCTTTCCATTTTGTGTCCCATAGAAGATGTTGCAAATTATTTTTCCAAAAAACATCACTCAAATGTTAAATCAAAAATTTGCATGCCCTTGCATGAACTAAGCCCGAAGTTCATATTTGTAGCAAAACATAACTGCAGGCCAGTTTCCTGATTGTTTTCAAACAAAGGTAAGAAATGTTCCTGCAGTTGGCAGTAACACACAACTACACCTGCCAACACAGCTAGGTGCAAATATTGTACGTTAAAACTTTAATAAGAATTTGCTTCAGACAAGCTTTGTGCTGTTGCTGGTAAAGAAGGACAAATTATAAAGTCTTTCATAGTAAACAGGAAGAGGCATCATTCAGAAAAAAATCTAGCTATATTTTTGAACTTCATGTCTTTCCATGAACTTTAATATGTCTGTCTATCATCTATCATCTTTCTATCTAATATTTGTTGATTTTGTTACCCTGAAGAAAAAAAACTATTACATATATACATGTTGTCATCTGTCTATCTCAAGAGACAATGAGGTGCACCTCCAGGGGTAAAGTTAAACCACTGGAGAATCAAAGCGCTTGCTGTGGCTGCAGAGACAAGTAATTCATAACTGCTTCCTCCCTTGAGTGAAGTTCATTCATTGATCTGGTAGGGCGGCAGTGAAGTTCAGGCACTGCAGGCACACCAGTGGAACCAATCTTATGCTCCTATTGTTGTGTCCAAGCTGCCCTGATCTTGCCACCCACAGGGCCTCCATCCTGACAGGAATTAGTCTCAGTTTAGTGGCCCTCATCTAGCCTACCACTGTGTCCAAACATTGGCCTAGAACTTGTGCAACAGCATCTGATTCAGATGTTAGACAAATAGACTTGGAGGCCATCAGCATATTGATGATTGTTGTTGTTGTTCAGTCGTTCAGTCGTGTCCGACTCTTCGTGACCCCATGGACCAGAGCACGCCAGGCATGCCTATCCTTCACTGCCTCCTGCAGTTTGGCCAAACTCATGTTAGTAGCTTCGAGAACACTGTCCAACCATCTCATCCTCTGTCGTCCCCTTCTCCTTGTGCCCTCCATCTTTCCCAACATCAGGGTCTTTTCCAGTGAGTCTTCTCTTCTCATCAGGTGGCCAAAGTACTGGAGCCTCAACTTCAGGATCTGTCCTTCTAGTGAGCACTCAGGGCTGATTTCCTTGAGAATTGGTAGGTTTGATATAGGTTGATATTATGCTCCAAATCCCCCCTGACTGTCCCCAAACAGCTTCATATAGATGTTAAGTAGCAATGAGGACAAAATGGTACCTTGCAGCACTGTGCAACACAACTGTGGGGCTAAAAAAAGATCACCCAATGCTGTTCTCTGAAACTGACCCCATGGGAAGGAATGGAAGCACTGAAGTACAGCATCTCCAATACCCAACACACAGAGGGAGGGATAGCATAGATGATGGGATAAAAAGCCAATGGTATGAAGCATGAAAACCAAGGCATTCTGGGAAACCTGACAGAGGATTGTGCAAGATGGGATTTTAAAGGCAAGGAACATGAGTTATGAGAAGGCACACTATAAGCATCCTTTGTGAAGTAAACCTCACATACCTAAGGAGCAATAACTCACGATACCCTAAAGAAGATGGTATTAAGGCTAAAATGGTTACTTCGCCCTCCCTTAGTGTACGTTGATAATTAAAATATTAAATAGACTTGTGGCTCCAAAAGAGTGTAAAATTTGTGGTTGGTCAGAGCTCAGGTCGATGATCAGTATGAGACTGGCACCAATAAATACACTTCATAATTTGCTGCCTGCCTTTCTAAATCTTATTTGGCTCTGGTTTATCAAAATCTAGCACATGGAAACATCTTGCCAGAATCTGTGGTGCTATTTGCACCAGTCTCACTTAAAGAAGGTGTAGAAATCTGGCAAGGGAAGGTGTCTTGCTTTGATCATTTACTCTCCCTAGTTCAGGGATAATAAAAGTAATTTGCTGCCTTACATTAGATGTCTCATCAAGTCCACGGACAGCAAATCTAGTTATGTAAGATGCAAAAATCTAGCACTACCTAAATAGGCCAACAATGTTCACTATGCTGTTGGATTTTGTTATTTTTTTTGCGAAGATTTTTTTTGCTAAAATATTTCTTACAGGGGATCTGCCATTGCTGAATTTTCTATCCTTTTAATTAGTAGCATAATCTGGCAATTTCTCTCCCCATTGCCATCATTTGAAGCATATATCCCCACTTCACCAAACTGCTTTTTAAGACCATCTTGTTGCTTCAGCTAATAACCCAATTATTACTCATTTAAGTTCAAACTTTCTTTAAACGATAGACAAAAATGCAGTGTCTCTGGTTCTGTTATGCTCTTCTAAATTGTTTTTTTTTCTCAGTTTGCAAATTCTAGATGTAAGTACAGAGATAGTACAACTGTTTCATTTGTTCCTGCTGAGCATGTGCTGAGACCAAATGTTGAAAAACATGCCTAGGAGGTAATAAATAATGAATTATGGTGGACAATTAGACCTCTGGATTCCTCTGTGATCCACCTCTGGACCTCCAGTTTTCACTCTGGCTCTGCCCTCTGGTTCTACAAAAGCACCCAGGATTTTTTAAAAACATGGGTTGACATATTTCATCTTCTTGGTCATGATTAAATCAGGTTTAAGGATAGTGTGGGAAGCCCACACAAGCTGGCTGGAAGGGAAGAGTCCTCATGAGCCAGTGATCCTTGCAGTGATCTCTTACACTAAGAGATGAAGAGGCAGGGGCCAAAGTTTGTGAAAGAAACAAGTGACAAGTGGAGTGAGGGCCTGAGTCCTTGGGAAAGAAACACCACAGGGGTGCAGGAGTGAGACACTGTTTAGGGCAGGCATGGCCAAACTGGCCCTCCAGCTGTTTTGGGACTACAACTCCCACCATCCCTAGCTAACAGGACCAGTGGTCAGGGATGATGGGAATTGTAGTCCCAAAACAGCTGGAGGGCCAAGTTTGGCCATGCCTGGTTTAGGGGGAGCTGGTAAATTTAGAGGATGAGCCTCAACACTTCTTGTTGTAATTTTGAGAAATGCTACACGAGACATCTTGATCGACAGGCTTCCCCCCACATAGGTGGATAGATAGAACTTTATTGTGCGCAACTTTAAAAACAAGCAATAAGCTGCTCAACATGCAGACAGGTTCCTTGAAGCAAGCAGCCTGAAAATGTTGCAATTCAAGGTTACGGTTGTTCTTTAAGCCAAACATTGCCTTTTAATAGTTCCCAGTTGAAAGGCCTTCTGTCACTAACTTGTTACATTCCCTCTGCACGTGTGTCCACATGGGCATTCGTAATTGTCCGGTTTCTCAAATGTACTCTACCTTTTAAACTCACCAGGCCTCGTTGCTTGTCTTACCTGCTGTAGAGCACAAAGAATGGAGCCAGAGTGGGTGGAGGTGATGACAGTGGTGTTTTATCTGAGAATCTCTATGGGGATAAGGTTGCATGGTTTGCAATTAGACAACCAGGTACTGTGGCATGGTACATCATTTCCTTCAGCAGGTTATCATTTTGAAAAAATCAGAAACCTTTTAATATACAGTATAGGTAGCTGAATCTATTGTGCCTTCCCCCACCCCACCCCCCTTTAGCCAGCTTAAAAGATTGGACATGATAACATTTAACTCTTTAGACAGAAACAAGGACTTAAATTAAGCTTCTTTTAGGCCCTGCTGCATATATACCTTGTAGCACTGATGTATGCAATCTGCTCAGCAAGGCAAGTGCTTTAAGTATTACTTAACCTGCTTGATTTGAAGAAAGTCATCTGGATTCATGACACAGTGCTTGAGTAAGATGCTTTGATTAGGGTCACTGAGCACATTAGTACACACAGCCTCTCAGATTGGTATTTTTGTCCTTTAGCATGTTTTCAGCCAACGAGTACAGGGCTGCATGCAGTGTCTCCCCTCCATACACAAACACACAAATGCTATCCTTTTAATAGCCCTGTGAGGTAGGCTAGGCTGAGAGATAGAAACTGGCCCAAGGTCACCCAGTGAACATGGAGTTTATCATCTATTGTCACCAGCATGTTCTTGTTATGTACTGAGCTGAATCCTAGAACAATAGGATCCAGAATGCAGCAATCTGATTGGTCCGCAGGAGCCACCCAATCTGGCCCCTGGATGAAGTGAACCAGCAACCTGATTGGCCTGCAGAAGCAGTCAATCAGGCTCCTGGAGGAAGTGAATCCGCAACCTGATTGGCCTACAGGAGTAGCCCGGAATTAGCCAATCACATGGGGCCCATTGTGTAAATAATGTATATATAGCAGACGTTTTGGGGAAAGAGTCATTTATTGCTACTATGAGCTGAATAAAGAGCATGAAATTCACACTTGACTCCGAGTATATTTCAGTTCCTATGAAGATAAAACAACAACACTAATATCTTTGTTAAACAAATGCACCAGCATTTAAGTGTGAATGCACACATCTTTCATATGCAATTTTGCATATTGCACACATTTCTGCAATCAGCTACTCCTAGTTTTTTTTGTCACTTCAGAGAAGTGTGAATTCTAAAGGATGATTGCAATTCACTTTGCTTATTGTTTCAGGAAGTGTGAATTGAGTAGATTTGCCTTTAAGTGAAAACTGAACTGCATTTCTGCCCCATCGCTTTCCCTGACTACTGGCTGGGACTGGTGGGAGTTATAGTCCAAAACATTTGGAGGGCACGAGTTTAGGAAGACTGGCTTAGAGGGAAACAGAAATAAGACAGACGTCTGTGTCTGTGCAAGAGCAGAATCTCAGTGCAAGTGCAGAATCCTAAAAGGAGGACCAGGGTAGTCATCTCATTTACTTTGATGGTGGTGTTTGGGCTGAAATCAGTTCACACACTAGAAAGTGTGTTAAGACAGAGACTTTGTACCCTTCACTCATTGACCTCGAAATGTCAATTTTGTGTCCGGTGGAGGTGGGGGACCAGAGGAGTAACCCAGGGGAGGGGACCAGTGATATTTGGGGTTTGGCACCACCCACAAGGCAGTGTCCCATGGACTGCAAGGAGATCAAACCTATCCATTCTCAAAGAAATCAGCCCTGAATGCTCACTAGAAGGACAGATCCTGAAGTTGAGGCTCCAGTACTTTGGCCACCTCATGAGAAGAGAAGACTCCCTAGAAAAGACCCTGATGTTGGGAAAGATGGAGGGCACAAGGAGAAGGGGACGACAGAGGATGAGATGGTTGGACAGTGTTCTCGAAGCTACTAACATGAGTTTGGCCAAACTGCGAGAGGCAGTGAAGGATAGGCGTGCCTGGCGTGCTCTGGTCCATGGGGTCACGAAGAGTCAGACACGACTGAACGACTGAACAACAACAACAAGGCAGTAGCCTGGACGGAGTTGGGGAGAGGAAGACTCAGGGTAGTCCAAGGAGGAGGAAGGCACATAGTGTGGCAGAAGAAGAGGCTGTTCTGGTGACTGTTGAGTCAGTAGACTCCCCATCTTTTCTCACCCTGCTATCTCCTAGAACCAGGAAGGGCTTGAAGTGGGAAGAGTAGTGGTGGCTTCCATGCAGGGGAAGTCTCTGGTTAGAAGTATGCAACCCACCAGAGGAAGGTATATAAGCTGGCAGAGAGGTGGGGTCTCTCTGTTGCTGCAACCACTCTCCAGGGCATAGATCTGAGGGACAGCTTCCTTTATGGCTGGAAGCATCCTTGAATGCATGTGAATCCACAGCACCACGGGTGTTGCTGTAAGTGCTTCTTTTGTCAGTAAAGTCTTAGCTATCAGACATGTGTCTTCCTTAGCTGGGGTGGGCCAGGACAAGGTTGTTACCCAGGGTTTGTGCTTCTTTTTGTAATGAGGCACAGCCAAGACTGTGCTGTCTTTATGACATTTGATTTGTTTACACATATATACAACCTGAGCCAATGATGGACTGGTTCACAGCATTAACACCCCCAAACGGTCTTGTTTCTCCCATAGCCACAGACTTAGATTCAACCAGAAATCAAACATTACTCTCAAACTTTACTCTGACACTCTCTCTGGTTTGCTGCTCTGCTTCTAGATCACATCACTCCCACTTTCAATTCCAATCTCTGGCTTTTTCTGTTGAGCCCCTCCCCCCACCTATTTGCCATTTCACACTGAACCCCTTAATCCCCCTTAATGTCTCATCACCCAGGCTATCAAGCCACCAGGAGGCTAGTCTGGCTATTCCAAGAATTAGAAGCCTTTATTAAATTCTAACATTTACTGGCTCCAGGGATTAGAGGGGTCTCAGCATAATGGCGGCTTCCTGCCACCCCAAACTCAAAACAGTACATTGTCACCTCACCCAGAACTACTATGCCACTTCAGAATAAAAGAAACATGAACAAGTGTCATCTATTAACGTGCCACTTTGGATTCATTGCCCTTAATGACTTTGGCCCTATTTAAATAAACCAAATTCCCATTTGAAATCAAGCAGAAACATCTTTAACAGTGCTTGTTGTTGTTCAGTCGTTCAGTCGTGTCCGACTCTTCGTGACCCCATGGACCAGAGCACGCCAGGCACGCCTATCCTTCACTGCCTCTCGCAGTTTGGCCAAACTCATGTTAGTAGCTTCGAGAACACTGTCCAACCATCTCATCCTCTGTCGTCCCCTTCTCCTTGTGCCCTCCATCTTTCCCAACATCAGGGTCTTTTCTAGGGAGTCTTCTCTTCTCATGAGGTGGCCAAAGTACTGGAGCCTCAACTTCAGGATCTGTCCTTCTAGTGAGCACTCAGGGCTGATTTCTTTGAGAATGGATAGGTTTGATCTTCTTGCAGTCCATGGGACTCCTGAGTCTCCCCCAGCACCATAATTCAAAAGCATCAATTCTTCGGCGATCAGCCTTCTTTATGGTCCAGCTCTCACTTCCGTACATTACTACTGGGAAAACCATAGCTTTAACTATACGGACCTTTAACAGTGCAGCCCCACATAAATCATGTAAATAAGCCATTGCAAGTTACGTACCAGAATATGTACGTAATACATATTGCCTTCTATAGGCAAATATTGCTGCTACTGCAGTGTATGTTTTCACTTAGCCCTCACTTAGTCTTGCCCCAGACATCTACCAGTAAAATAACATTGCATTTTAGCGGGATTTCAGAAATTCATCTGGTAGGAACATAGGGTAGATCTAGTGGAGACATCTGCTACTGCAGGGGTAGGGGACCTTTTTGGTCTGGCGGTCCCAATGTTTATCTCCCCAACGCTGGTGAGCCCACTTTGACAGCTGGGTGGGACCACCTCCCTTTCAATCATCTGACACACTATTGACAGCAGGTGCTTGAGAGGTAGGTTGCCCTGCTCACCTGACAAAATTGGCCCTCTGAATAAAGCAGGATTGAATTCCCTCATGTCAGCTGATGTGTGAAGATTTCAGGCAAGCTTTTTGAAGGAGTGGCCGCCTGTACCCCACACCTGACTTCACATATGATGTCAGATGTGGGGCAGGTGGGTGTGGTTTCAGAAAAAATGTCCCATGGGCCAAATAGGGAGGCCTGGTGGGCCAAGTTTGGTCCACAAGCCAGAGGTTTGCCACACCTACATGAATGGATTTTTTTCCTCATTCCCTCTTCCTGCTGCAGCTCCTTTATGTCTCAGAATTCCCCCCCCCCTGGGGGGGGGGCTATTTCCTTCCAGAACAGTGTTGAAGATGGCATGGGGGCAGCTTCAGTGGTAACACAGGATTAGAGAAATTCCTCTTCCATCAGTGGATGCTTCTGCTGGTTCAAAAGCTGTTCCATGACTGGGATAGCAGCATTAGATTTTACCCATTATCCACTGGTTATCTATTTTCACGTTTTCTGTATGGTATCATACAGAATAACATACCATCCACGTTATTCCATATTTGTTTTATATGATCCAGGCCATGGGGACATGATGACAAAAATATCCTGATACATTTGTGCTTCTACAGAGAGCCGCAGGATTCAAAGCCAGACTCTTGTGCAAAAATAAAAATAAAAAAAACCACTGTCTGAATTCTGCCTCTCTGGATATCTTTGATCTTAGTGCAATTTTTGTCTCGAGTGCTGGATGTGTCTTATCTCCTGTTTATCTGACTTCCTGTCAATTATGTCTGCTGTACCTGTCTATTGTAGGCTTTGTTTTTGAGATGCTATTCTTTGGTTGGTGCTTGAGTTACACTACTGCTGCATAAAGCATGATGGATTGATGACATTGCATCCAACACTCATCATGGATGTCAGAATCGTATCTTGTCTTGCATGCATGCTTATTGAATAAAATGGAATCTCACTCATTTACCCGTAGAAAGAATACAAAGCTAAGTGAAGCACTCTGTCTCCTTTTAAAATCCATTTAACAGAATTACACCTTAGCAAACAATGGCTTTTAAAAGAAAACATTTTCATCTATATCAAAAGTGCCCTACTGATTTCTAACGAAAGCTATGCTATTTCTACATAGCAAAGTCAGAACCTCTAAATCACATTGATGGGATTTAACTCAAATTTCAGGGGTTACTTTTCATTTTTAGTGGTAATCTAACTCGTTTTCAGTCTTTAATAGGATAAAAGGGCTGTGCATTTTTTTAAAAAAAGAAACATATAGCATATACTTGTGTCAGTGAGTGTGCAACAATGAAGAAACCATTTCTTTCAGGTTTTTTAATCTCTTCAGAGAGTGAAAGTAGTATTTGCTGAAATAAAAGCACATTTTGCCAGAAATGTGATGCTAATCCTCTTAGTTTTAATGGTTTTGAAATGGTTTGTATAAGAAGGTAAACAGTGTAGTTGATTAATAGGAAGGAAGTCAATTGGCCATGTAGCAAATGTTATATGCTACACCGTACAATAGCTCTTTATTTATACAAAGCGAGAAAACAGACCGGTCTCCTTTTTATGTTCTTATTTGAAAACCGATACATTGCCTTATACTGTACAGTTCATAAGCGTTTGCTTCTACTATCCACAAAAAAGGCAAATGGTGCACATTTCAAATAGAAGTCAAAGTCAAACAAATACCACTGATAACTGGTGTCATATCAATGTCTTATCTTCTCTTTCTATTGAAAATATTCAGATAATAATGAGGTGCTTCACATTTAAAAGTCTTAAATCTTCAAAAGCTCAAGGCCTAGATGGTCTTGATATGGGCTTATTAAACTTGCCGAGAGAAAGAGAGCGAGAGAGAGAGAGAGAGAACAAACACCATGGTTATCAATGTCATTTAACCTTTTAATAGCAAGAAAGAATTTTCTTATGTGATTTGTTAACCCATGTTGTCCTTGTAAAACTCTGGGGACATTTCAGCATCTCTCTTTTTTTCTCATTCTGCTGCACAATGTATACTTAAACCAAACATAATTTTCTTAATCATTTACATGTGCTGTAAGAACGCAGGCCAGAGATCGTGCACCATTTGCATGTGTTGACAGCAAAAACACAGTTATCTTAACTTGGCTGCATGAAACAATGGAGCCATCTATAATAAGAATAAATGTTAACAGATGCATTCTGCTGGTTGGATTCTATCATCCAATGACGAGCTTTATTTATTAGCACAATTAAAATATTTATATACTACCTATTATGAAAACATATCAGGGAGCTTTACAGAAAAAGTCATTAAAATACAATAACAGTGATAAAATAAATCCGGTAGCATTAACAGTCAGCACAAGGTATTAACTTAAAAAATATGTTAAATGGCTGGCACCAGTAGCCAACCATGGCCTGAATAAACAGGCAAGTTTTCATCATAAACAATAATAATGGTGATGAGCCAAAACTGCTGGCATTGCAATGGAAGTACTGAAGATGTCATGGAAGTGTGAAGGTCTGAGAAATAACACAGTGGGTAACCTTAAAAAGAAGTCTTTTTGGAGAGAAAGACAGGAGGGTCCTCCCTCCCAGTACTGGCATCATTACAATCTATCTGGGTGAAACTGGAATGGGGGCAGGACACTGGGAAGGTCAGGGCCCCATGGAAACACCAGCAGGAGCCCCAGATTGGCTTCACCACTGCATCTGAGCAGCCACATCACTGCCACCGCATTGCTGCCACTCTGATCCGCCCAGCACCATGAGATGCAGTGATGCCAGTGTTCGGAGGGCAGCTCTGCGGCTTTGCTTCACCTCACCCCACTGGCCATTACTGGAATCAAAGCAAGGGGCATGGAATCCTCTGAGTGGAATGCTTCCCCCAACTCAATGAGGAGTTGACTACAAAGATAGTGACTAAGGCCACCTTGTGGGTTCATGTCAGCAGCAAGCTCTGGAAATGTAATTTCATGATTCACAGTACATTTGCTTAACTACTATGCTGCATTAGCACAATGCTGCTGTGATCCCCATAGTACTGCTAGGCATTGGGATTGCGAGACAATGGCTTGCCTAGAACCAGCCAGTAAATTTCAGGGATAAGGTGAGATTTAGGCCAAGGCATGGGTGCCAACTTGAATAAAATATTGTGAGGGGGGTAGGTAAGCTCTGCCCCGCATAATAGATCCCAGGACACAGCATACACACCCCATTTGAACAGCAATGCCTATCAACTGGGGGTGGTGCCTCAAATATTTTTTATGGGGTGGGCAAGGGGCCTCAGCCCCTAGGAATTGGCTCCTATGGGTTGAGGACTGTGTGACTCCTCTTCAACATGTTGCAATAGCTTCACTGTAAGTATAGTCTGCTGGGTTATGCAAATCAATTCCATTCAAATATATATTTCTGCTTTTAGCATAGGCACAAGAATCCTTGATCCTCAGAACAACTGATGTTAAGGCTGCAATCCTGGCGTCCTTTGAATAGGGAGTAAGTCCCATCAATTTTAGAGATATATTTCTGTGTAAACATACTTAGTCCTGCATGAGAAAGTGTTAAATATATTTGTGCGGATGTTACAACAGCTGTCATTTTGTTTCATGGGAGTTTCATTGCACTGCTTTACTCTGAGCATTATTTAATTTTTTTTATGTGCCATTCCTACAGACTTGAACTATGCAGGTGTTTGCCCTACACTTGACATTTTTGAGCCAAAGAGCATCTCGAATGACTAAGCAGTGATCCATTTAAACTCTGTGTCATGTGGGGTTTGGAGTGGTCTTTGAATTCAAGGAGAGCAAAAGCTAATCCTTCCATTTCTTCATCCACCATTCTAAGACATAAGTTCAGTCAATTTTTCCCCCTGAAGAACAATAATGTTTAACTTAGGCATACATTCTTTTATGGGTACTCTAGTTAGTAAAGAGGGCTAGAGATATCTAGCAGAAGTATCACAGTGACTATTACCAAACTGTGATTTCCAGCATTTGGGAGGGAGGGATGTGTAGAATCATGAAATGGTATAACATTGATACAAGTTTATAGAGTGGCTGTCCCAGACTAAGCCTGCATACACACTAGACATTTAAGGCACATTTGAAACAACCCACCTCCACTGAGAATCCTAGACCGTGTGGTTTACCCCTCACAGAGCTACAGTTACCAGAACCCTTAACAAATGACACTACCCAGGATTCTTTGGAAGGTGTGCTTAGTTACCTGGTGCATATGAAAACGAGAATGAAAATGAGAATTTTCCATCCCAGTTGTGAGATGTCTCATACCTCAGATGTCCTACAGCACCCAATAATGCGAGGACAGCTGTGTGCCATCAGGCAATCAGGGGGCCTCATGTGTTGCATATTCTCATCTGGGGGTGTTTCTCACATCCCTTTAACTCAGGTATTTATTTGGACACTGTGGGGGTGGACGGGAATAGTGCCCCTTTTGAGCATTAAGATGCTTGCGAAAGTAGTGGTGGAACATCCAGGCATTTGAGCTGTGACTGCATTTTGTTGACATGTGATTAGTGCCAAATACACACATCACCACGATGATGGGGTCCTCACTGCTGGAAATGAGAAACAAAGAAGGGGTTTCTAACCCTCTGAAGTGACTTTTGGGGGGACACAGAGGGTTGCACCTGGAAGTTAGGGATAGGAAAGTATCTTTCTATGAACTTCCTTTCACTTCTCAGGATCAAAAAGTCCACGGTGACTTTCCTGCTTCATGAAAGTTGAAAACCTCACAAATACCTCCATAATATATAAGAGAATGCTAATAGTCTTAGCATATTTGCACACCAATGATATTACGAACTATAGTTTGGAGATCCTGGAAAGCACATTTAGCTTACTTGGTAGGAATCTGCTTCAGAGCCTTCATAGCAGAGATGTTTCAGATATGCTACCCATTCCATGTATAGGAGTAGCTAAGTAAACAACTGGGTATAACTATGGCATCACTATGACCTCCTTCCTGCAAAATCCTTAGTGGCTGTTGGAGAAAATAGTGGGTGGTCTGATTCAGGAATGGGTTTATGGACCACATTCTGCATGAGAATTATTAACTCACAACCTGTTAATCATAGAGGATACCATGGAAAACTACTTGGGGAAGAGGGCAGGATGTGCTGCAGATAACATTTGCTTCTGAGTTGCTGTGCTGCACCTCAACTCACATTTAGAACAATGACCCCAACTATGATCTGGGCCCATAACAGAGCTCTCCATATCTGTTTACTATGAACAATTGGTAATCCAGCCAGGAAGTAAAAGTGGCCCACCATGCCCTCAACAGGCAGTGTTCTGTGGATTGGTTTGCAGTGCAATCAACTAATTAAAAATATGAAGGACAAATCTCTAGAAGCTTACTGAAGCTTGGCTGCAAGTCAAGTATCCTCATTCTGTAATTTCAACCAAACAGTGAAGTAACTGAAGGGTTTTCTAGCACTCAGGTTTCCTGTCATCTCTCTCCCCCATTTCCTGAAATGCAACGAACTTTCTGCTGCATAGTAAGTCACTTGTCTTATTTCCTTAGGTGAAAATCATTCTGCTCATCTTCAATGTATATTTGAATAGCCTCTTCCTGTGTGAAAGGCTTCTGGGTCCTCCTTTAGGCATGAACAGCATCAAGTGGCATTCAGTGCTACTTATCTTGCTCACCTGCCAATTAGCTATAAATTGTAAGAAGCATTGTACACACACAAAAAGCTGGATTGGTTTCAGCTTTAATTACTAATTCATTTTTTTTTAAAAAAAAATCAGTATGGTATTGCATCCTCCAACAAAAAATATAGGATCTGATCTGAATGCTTAATCCTCTTTGAAGTTGCTCTTAAAGATATATCCCATTGATTATTTTAATGCAAGTGATGATCCTCAGAGAAAGAGAAATCAGCATCTTATCTCTAAGCTCAGATAAGATGGGAAATATGTTTGATGGTTCTGTTCTAGCTTGTTAAAATGGCCTGCTAAGAACGTCACCCCCAACTTATAACATACACTTTTATGGTTCTGTCTTAAATGGTAGGCAATAAAGTATAATCATTTTGAAATTACATTAATGAATTGTCAGCTTAATATACACTCACTGATTAGATGCCATTCATTATGAATCTCCTAGAAAATATTTGACTGCAGAGAGATGGGAGCTGGAAAATATACACTACAATTTATGTGACGGGTTTTGGCCTTGTGGTAGACAGAGTTGTGTACGTCCTCAAATTATGCATGAAACAAAGACTGTTTGCTGGAGTTTGGCTGGATTAATTTATTTTGCAATAGGAGGTTAGCAGTTCCAAAAAATAAATAAACGGAGGCTTACTTGTTTGCAGAGATTGTCACTAGCATTGCAAGTAGTATTGCAATAAAGCATTGAAAGAGAGAACAGAGTGATCAGAAGAAGGCCAAAAAGTCAGCACAGCAATGCTTGCCATCAGAACAAGTTTGACTCTGTAATAATGGGCTGGCTGGTGACTGGCTGACAAATTAATGAGAATATCCAAACAAGTCAGAACTACTGAGGCTCACCTGTCCTTTGTTTTTAGTAGCATGTTCAGTGTCCTAAACCTGAGCCAAAAAGGAGAAAGAATTTCCCTGGTCATTTCTGCACTCCCAAACCCTTGTAAATGAGCCAAGATTCGGCTTAGTTCTACTGTGCTGTTCTGTGTCACTAGTTCTATATGACACAGTAATGTGGTTGAGATGGGAACATTGTAGCGTTTTGTGCAAACCATCTTTGGGTTGCCCTGAAAATAAATTTGGGCTTTTGCAGCATTCCAGTGGAACGCCTGACAATTAAATAAAATTAATACCATGCCATATGAACACTTGAAAAGTGGTCGCTTGCCAAACCCTCCTAGTCCTTCTCTTTCCCAAGCTAATAAACAAACAAATAAAATTAAGCTTTAACTTTGGGGAAAGGGAGTGGGTAGCAGATGGTAGAGGGTCCCCATCAATTTAGGAGAAATCCCACAGGACCCCTCCTGTAAATTATGTGTGGAGTATCATTTATTGCCAGGAATCGTGGGGCTTGTAGGAAATACACCTGCAAGGCCACTTCTGTGTCAATGAGAGTTTTCCATTGCCTGTTATCCACTCTTCCCCAAAGAAACTCTCTCTCTCTAGTTGGGAGAACATGGTGGCAGGGGAGGCCACCCCATCCCTAAACTTGAGCTGGAAGATCGAGACTTTTGAATTGCAAGATCCATAGAAACTATAAAATGCTTGATACCTGCCCTATTCAGACATTCAGACATCATTACAGACATTGAAGAGAAGCACACACTGGACCTTCTCCTCCCCTTCCAAACTTTCTGTGTTAAGTGGGAAGGTCCAAAGGGGGATTGTAAACATATTTGATTACAGTCCTCCCTGTGGTTGGGTACCCCGCAGGGGTTTAATGCTGTCCTGCTGTAACTTTTTGACAGTAAGGTTTAGATGCAGTGGGCTGAGCATGGAGAGCCCTCCATGGATACAATTAGTGAACAGCTGGAAAGGACTTAGATAAGCAGTTGTTAAGACTAGCCACAGTTTAAGGTTCAAACATGGGTCACCATGCCTTTTCTTTGAAGCATTGGAATAGCCCACTGGATTCTTATTGCATTTTGATACTACGTACTGACTTTCTACTTGTGATGTTATGACCGCAATTTGTGCAAGTCACTTAAATATTTTGCTATATTAAGCAGTACAGGTATATAAAATGAACGAATGAAATGCAATGTCTTGCTATTCCATTTCTGTATCTTTGCATGTTGTTGTCAATGTGCTCTGTAGTTTCAGTGTTAGTGCTCCATACCTTTGCATACACACACCAATATACATGATTGCTGCAGTAAAACAACAATAATCAAGTTGTTGTTGCTTTGCAGCACTTGATCTTGCATCATTGCCATCTGTTTTACTCGTGTGGGGAGGTTAAATATTTTCCTATTCAAACTTACAAACCCAAAGTGCTCATTGGCTTGAGACTAAAAGCAAAATGTCAGAAAGACTTACCATTGACCTTCACTCATGCATTGTTGGCTCACTTGTATAACATCCTTGGTGAAAGATTACAGCATAGAAAATAATCTCCTTCTAAAGGACACCGCTCCTGGCTCCTTACAATCACTAATTCATACGGCAATAGCTGCTCATTGATGGCGATGCATGCATGCATGCATACATAGGGGACCTGTGGTAAGAGGAACTCGCTGAAAGAAGGGGATTAAAATGTTAGCCTTGCCTAGTACACTCTTGAGTGGTTGCAGGTTGCCCTCTACAGACTGATTACAGTGATGCATGCAAAACTGAGAAGGAAGTTAGCAGAATTCCCATCTCATTTTAGTCCTACATAGTTTGCTGTGACTTATAAGAACATAAGGCCCAGAAGCAACACATGAGAGTCTTCCCTAGGTGCATAATTGTTTTTGGCATCCGATACGGAAGAGACATGTTTTGTTGCATTTGGAGCAGATGAAGGTGTCCTGTTGTGCTCTGCAGATGCACCATGGTGTTTCTTCTCTCTGCATTCCTTCTAGTGGTCACTGCTGTGGATACACAACCTGACTGTCATTCTCCAGGCCCTGTAGACATCTACAAGGGATTCCCACACAGTGGGGTTGTTGCTGGCAGCCTTCATGTCTCGTTTGCAGACATCTTTGCAATGCAGAGTTGGTCTACCGACAGGCCTGGTGCCTGAAGCCAGCTCCCCACAGAGCATGTCATTCGGGATCCCGCCATCTTCTATTCTGTGGACCATGACCAAGATAGCATAGACATCTCTCAGACAGAAGTGTGAACATGCTGGGAATGTGCGCTTGGAAGAGAGCACATTTTTGTTTGAGTCTCTGTTCTGCCATGTGATGTTCAAAATTGCCCTTATTAGGTTTGCCTGGCAAGTCAAATACCTTGCATTGAATGTTGATTTGAGTGTGACTAAGCAAAAGCTTGGTTGGACAGTGTTCTCGAAGCTACTAGCATGAGTTTGGCCAAACTGCGGGAGGCAGTGAAAGATAGGCGTGCCTGGCGTACTCTGGTCCATGGGGTCACGAAGAGTCGGACACGACTGAACGACTGAACAACAACAAGAAGAAGCAAAAGCCTTAAGGAAGAGCACCAAGCATAGCAGGATGTAAAATAACCATCCAAAAAATCAAAAAGAGTTACTCAGAATAAGGTAGGGGTTGTTTTTACACTCAGGAGAGGGGCTGTCTTGCACCTTGAGCTAGAGAACTGCACAATAAATCAAACAAAAAGAATGTTATTCCGTATGTTATTCCATATGAGGAAGAAAGAGTAACCATTGCTTTTCTGTACCAATACCCTGTGTGGTGAAGCCTGAGATCTTTTGCACTGGGAATACACCAAACAAACATACTACGCAAAGAGCTTCTTGCATCATGTTCAGACATATTACAGACAGCGCCCTTTCGCCAGTTCTGTTACTCTAAATGTCCCAAATGACTCAGGCCCCAAATATCTGAAAGGCCACCTCCTCCCTAGAGATGCTCTCCGGTGCTAAGATCTTTGGAGAGATCTGTCTTGGTGGTTCTGCTTGGCAGGTTGGGGGCTGGAAGAGGGCATTCTCTGTGGAACTCCATCCCCACAGAGGTGTGTCTAGCAAAAATTTTCGTCCAGTGCTGAATGCCCAATGCCCAAAAGTTTTCGCATCCACTTAGCATTGGGATGTATATGTGATTTTATTTTAATACTGTAAGTTTTAAAATGTTTAAACTATATTTTAAATTGCTGCAACCCAGCATGAGGCCTTAGTGTGAAGGGAAGGTAATAAATAAATATAAAAACCAACAATAATAACAAAACATTAAGCCCTGGGAATATTTCTGTGAAGTTTAAAAGACGGCCTATTTTTTGTGGTTTTTTTAATTGGTCCCAGTAAGGGTATTCTGATAAGGTAGGGTTGCCATGTTTCAAAAAATGAAAATCTGGACACAAAATGAAATTTGGCAAAATCTACACTTCATACATCCCAATTTACCTGGACATTCTAAGCAATATTCGCTCAGATGCTGCTTATGAGGGGCAGATGCCGTAGGGCAACCCTATAATAAGAATATTGTTGCACGATTTCTTTTTGGGTTTTTTTATAATGGGTGGGCCACCTCAGTTGCCTCCATGTTGTATGTGTGTGTCTACACTGGACCTCTAAAAATGTTTTTTTTTCCCCTGAAGAGACCAGAACAATTATAAAAGTATTAGAAATATGCACACAATGTGAATGCACAGTCCAGCCCTATTTTTAATATGTAGATGCACCTTCAGCTACAAAACAAAACAAAAAACTTGTGTTTTTAAGCAATTTGTTAACATAATAAGTTATGCATATATTTCAGTTCTATTAATATGTCCTCAAATATGTTCTATGAGTGATGTGTGGCATAATCTAAGTGCATTTATTCAAGCATAAGTTCCCCTGAAGTAGTACTATACCCTCTCCCCTGGAAGGAGGTAAAGTTAAAGGACCCCTGGACAGTTAAGTCCAGTCAAATTTGACTATGGGGTATGGCGCTCACCTCAGCTTTCAGGCTGAGGGAGCCGGTGTTTGTCCGCAGACAGCTTTTTGGGTCATGAGGCCAGCATGACTAAACTGCTTCTGGCGCATGAAACACTGTGATGAGTACCAGAGCGCATGGAAACAATGTTTACCTCCCCACTGCAGCGGTACCTATTTATCTACTCACGTTGGTGTGCTTTCGAATTGCTAGGTTGGCAGGAGCTGGGACAAAGCAACAGGAGCTTACACCATCATGTGGATTTGAACTGCCAACCTTATGATCGGCAAGCCCAAGAGGCTCAGTGGTTTAGACGACAGTGCCAACTGCTCATTGGAACTTCTGAGTAGACAGTACAAGATTGTGCTGCATTCCCTAATAGGAACATTTAGGATTGACTAAACGATGAGTAGACAGGACGATGGCCTCCAGATATTTTGGACCATAACTCCTATCAACCCAGCCAGCATGGTCAGGGGTGATGGAAGTTGCAGTCCACAACTTCTGGAAGGTTCCCACCATGTTGCGCATCCCTGATCTAAACAACATGGGGCATACTTAATTAAGGTATTAACCTCATTTAATTTAGTTGGAAGTACCTCTTAGGATTACACTGCATCAGAGCTTTTTATTTCTGTCTTTTTAAAAACCTCACAATACCTGCCATCTTTCTCTGAGGTCTTGAACAAATGCACACTAAATGCTGAGACTCCCCTGGAATGTATGTTACAACTTCGTGGAATGTTAGTAATAAGATCATTCAGTATTTGAGGTAGTTCTATAATTGCAGCTTCATTCTGAACAGGGCTTTGATAGTAGTAAAGAATTCATTTAATCCCAATCACCAATAAGATGAAACCCAGAAATGAAGGTACTAATGCGCTTATAATTATTACAGTATGCACTGTGGTAATAAATATGAGAATGACACTGTGGCTCAATGGTATGCTTTTATTTAATGGGCTAATATGCAACATAGTTGTAGGATTCCACTGTCCACATACATTGCGTATTAGCCCATTAAATAAAAACATACCATTGAGCTGCAGTGTCATCCTCATATCCAGTCATTCTCAGAGTTCCTGCCAAAGTGTTTAATCACAAATAACAACAGTGCACTTAATTTGTCTTGCAGACACAATTTATTTCCATTTCTGATGTTGTAGTCCTTCCATTCAATCTGCCTCTTTATGCCAGGGATAGGGAAACTGTGGCCCTCCAGATGTTGTTGGACTAGAACTTCCATCAGTTCAAGTCAGCATGGCCAATGGGCTGGATGATGGAAGTTGTAGTCCAACAACATCTGAAAGGCCACTATACCATACTCCAGTGCTTTTTTTAATGTTTAGGGGTACTCTCATTTTGACTTAAGAAAATCACCAGGAAAGGAAAGGAAGCAGCCATCGGAGGTGGTAACAACGAAACTGACCAATCACTGTGCTAGATTCCAACTCCTACTTCACACATTAAACGGTCACTTCCGTCTGAGACTCAGGAAACACCGTGAGAGGAAATGAGGCCGCCATTGGAGGTAGCAATGGAACTGACAGTTCACTGTACTATTCAATGGAATTGACGATTGTCATCAATTGACACGTGTTTTTTTTGTTTTGTTTCTTCTCCCATTAGATTCACAAAATGTTTAGGGGTATGCATACCCTACACACACACACCCCTGAAAAAAGCCTGTCATACTCATTAGTAGTAGTAGTAGTAGTAGTAGTAGTAAATTTATATTCTGTCTTTCTCCCAAACTAGGATTTGTGTGTTTTCCATAATAGGAATAGCAAGTGTGTGTGTGTGTGTGTGTGTGTGTGAGAGAGAGAGAGAGAGAGAGACTAGAGGGGAGCAGAGCATTATGTCTGCTAAAATAACAATATCATGTAAATTGGATATGCGGTCTACATGCTCTGGCAGCTATCTCTCACTCTGACCCTTTACTAGCCTGACCATTTTCTCCCTTGTCCTATATTTTGCCCATATGCTGGAATTTGAGACAACATTCACCATTTACTAAGTATAAGAAATGGTTTTAATGCCTCACACTGACACCTGAATCCTATCAATTTTTCTCTGTTTCATTCCTACCAGTAAGCCAGCCAATTGGCTTGTGCAAGCAATTCAGGGGAAGAAATGTAATCGAGGTTCCTCTTTTCAGAAAGGTACTTCTGTCCAATTGTTTTTATCTCGAGAATACAGCTCTGAGGTCTGTTTCAAAAGATGTCCTTCAGCAGGCGGCATGAATTGCAAAATCAGTCACACAAATGGCCCACCATATATAAAATAACCAATATATCAAGTGAGCTGGAGCCAAGCAGCAGTTAAAATAACTACTAGATCACAAACACTAAGCTCACAACGCAGCTCAACAGACAGATACATTCTGGAAATGAAAAAGCGCAAGCTCTTTGCGTGTGTGTTTTAAAAGTTTGATTTATAATAACACTTCATTTTTTATTCAAGATACGAAGCATTCTGAAAAGCACATGCTAAAAATTGAAAAAAGATTGCCATAAATGTATAAAATCCAAAGTAACTATAAAATGGATGGGGAGATATTTTTGGCTCTAATGGGATACATGCTGCAGCTAAATAGAGTTTGTATTAAGCAACACACCCAGCAAATGCCTTTCTATATAAGCACATGTCACCCCCAGTTATATCACATGAGCACCCCCATTTTACAGTGGAAAGAGTATAAGAATGTTTATTCAATAAACGTTCTTTATGCTGACTTTATACTGCTCTCTGATCAGTGAAGCTGAATGTTGGAATATTCAAGGCAGATTTTTTTTTTTTAAGTACTCCTTCATGCAGCACATAGTTAAACTAGGGAACTCTCCCCCACAGTGATGGCCACCAAGGAAACAATTATCAAATCGACCGATGATGCAAAGTTGGGGAGGGATAGACAATATCAAGATTCAAATTGTCTTCTTCCGGGTAGCCACTAGAAGATCAATTATGTAAGTTTTTTGTATCTTTAAGAATTGGTACTTGAATTTGCCTGCTTTCTTTTTTCTTCCTGTGACAGTCGCAGGGTCCCCTACAAGGCCTTTACCTCTAGAGGGTGCTGGCTGAATCCCCCCCGCTTGTCTTCTTTAGTCCAGACTTCCCAAAAACTCATTTAAAATAAACTGATGCCATTACCCACTGAGCCACAGTGAGTTCCCTCCTTTACATATTTAACAGTTTAAACTAGCTCCTCCCAAACCAGGCATTTTGGACTGCAACTCCCATCAAACCTGACCACTAATCAGAACAAGCGGTTATTTGATAAGGAATTAAGTGATAATGTTTCTGTCTCCTAACCTAATCTATATCCCCTCTTCGCATCTATCCTGACCCCAGTCTTCTCCTTCTCTCACTCCTTCAACCCCATTTTTTCAGTTGTCATTTTCAGCCGATGCTTCCCACCTCTCACTCTCTCTGATTCTGCTCCAACTTTGGTTGTTTATTAAACGGCATTTTATTCCAGTAGGATTTCATTGTCGGTGGCAAATAATTCTTTGACGCTTGGTTTTTACTGCTGTTTCTGGTTCCTTCATAGTGTTGTTTCTATGTTATTTTAAATGCATGCTGCCCGGAGTGGTGCTTTTGCATCAGGAGAATGGGCTACAGGTGTTTTAACAAAAATAAATTCAAAATGCTTCCATTCGTTCTTTGACATTGAGGGAAGTCATTGGTCCATCTAGCTCGGCATTGTCAATTTTGACTGGCAACAGCTCCCCAGTGGTCTTTCCTGGGGACTAAGTTTGTGCATACAAAGGGTGTGCTATGTCACTTTGCTATGGTACTATTGCCAAAGCTTTTGTATCTTGTTAGATTGTGAGCTTGCATGCAGTGGCTGTGTGTATTATTTTTTCTTCTCTGTGCAGCACCTTAGGAAATATCAAGCATTCTGTAAATGCTTGACAGGGTTGGCCCAGGACATTTTTGCCACTAGAGGAGAACAGAGAAGGCTGCCCTCCCCCCACAGCTTCCACCTGCTCCATGCCCCCTCCATGCATCCACCTCCCTGCCCACCTTCTGCCACTGGTTGGTGCTGTGTGGTGCAGGCACGGTGGCAGCACCAAGAGAGTGGCAGCTAACAAGCACAGGAGGTGATGAGCAGTGCCACTGCTCCTTGTTGCCCAGTGCCTTCTGCCCCGAGGTCACTGCCTCACCTTGCCTTATGGGTGGCCAAGCCCTGTAAATGAAGGTCAGAGGTTCTTTGAGGGGGGAATTTGGGGAGCCCTCAAAGCCTCACTTCATAGACGGCATAGCGGGTCCTTTCCTCTTTTACACTGGAGTTCAGGCACACCCCCTTATCAATGGATCCTGCAACAGCAGTACAGTGGTACCTCAGGTTACAAACACTTCGGGTTACAGACTCCGCTAACCCAGAAGTAGTTCCTTGGGTTATTTACCTCAGGATGAGAACAGAAAATGTGCAACAGCGTTGCAGCAGCAGTGGGAGGCCCCATTAGCTAAAGTGGTACCTCAGGTTAAGAACAGTTTCAGGTTAAGAACAGACCTTCGGAATGAATTAAGTTCATAACCAGAGGTACCACTTATCAACTCGTTCCTGCTGCTACCAGTCGTCAGAACTGCAGGTGGTTTCTTATACTCAGAGCACCCCCTGGTGGGGAACTTACTCAAAGAATTCTATTTCACCTTTTCATCATAGGATTCCTGGTCTGTTTGTTTTGTTCTATAAAGTGCTTTTTTCCGGGGTGGGGGGTATGCAGGCGTACGCATACCCCTAATTTTTTTGTGAATCTTTGTACGTTTGTCTATTTACTGTATTTATTTTTCCCAATTTGAACTATGAAATGGTGATTTTCTTGAGTCAAAATGAGAGTACCCCTAAACATTTTTTTTAAAGGAAAAAAGCACTGGTTCTATATAGTTCTTCTCCCGATTCCCCTGAAATACTACCCAAACTGAAATACAGCACTTCTCTGAACTTTGAAATTTAGTTCTTCATCCAAATAATATTTACAAAAATGCGTACTGGGGTAAAATGTACATAAAATGCATACTGTTACAAAGGTTGCACATCGCCCCCAATCTCTGCCGAGTGGTGCGCAAGACTCCAAGGGGTTCTAGGCACTCATCCAGGTTCGTGTTTCTTTGAGAATGAAGATGCGGTGAAGACTGTCATGTCTTTTAAGGAATATGGTTCAATTGCACATACTTAAACCTGCAGTTTACATGGAGGAGGGTGCAGATCTTACAGCACTGTCATCTCAAGAGGGGCTTATTCCCCACAGCAGCGCAGCATTGGAGTCCAAGGCATCTTGCATGCTATTCCCATGACTCTTTTCCAGCCTGCCAGTATGGTCCTAGCCTGGCCAAAAGCTCACGGAGGTATCCCTTTGATCTCCCTCCTCCCCCCAGCATACCTTGCCCCCCCAACACTCTAATTTCAACCCAACGCGATTTTTACTGTGACATCACACCACACCCTGTCACCTTGGCCACCCTTGTTTTGCATGAACTCAAATACCTTATTAGACCTGGTCGTTGTTTTATACTGTAATTCTTGAATGCCGGCAGAGGGAAGGGAGCAGTTTCGAGTGGACACACAAGTGATTCTGTTGAAGCCCTTGTCTCACTGTGCAACTATTATATATGTCGAGCTCTTGAAATGAATGCCCCCATGTGCCCCCTCTAGTACTGCAGAGTCCATTTTGTACCTTGGTATGTCAAGGAACTAAGGGTGACAAGAGGTTCATGGTGGAACGGTTGCAAGCACTCTTGAAGAAACTGATTAACTTTATCCATTTCATTCTGTGTTATACCTGGTTATGGAACTGAATCAGTCTTGGCTGCCCTGCTGTATGACCTTTATCAGAAGAAAGCAGGGGGAGCATAGTTGTTCTTGATTTCTCAGTGGCTTTCAATACCTATTGGCCATGCTATCCTCCTGAGCTGACTTGGCTTGTTGGGTATTGGAGGTACTGCGTTTCAGTGATTCCAATATTATCTCCAGAGTTGCTTTCAGAGAATAGCATTGGGTGATTTGTCTTTCAGCCACTGGTAACTGTGCTGTGGAGTGCTGCAGGGTATCATCTTGCCATCAATGCTATTTAACATCTAAAGGAAGCCATTAAGAGATTTGGAGTGAGGTGTCATCAGTATGCCAATATGGCCCAGATTCATTTCTGTGTAGCATCAGAATCAGGAGAGGCTATGCAAGACTCTGACCATAGTCTAGATTTGGTGGTGGGCCAGATGATGGCCATCAAAGTGAATTAGAATCTGGCAAAAAAGAGGTTCTGTGAGTGTGCATGTTCTGACTCATATACTTGGTCAGTTGCCTGCTTTGTTTGGAGTTGTAGTCCCCTTGGAAGAGCAGGCTCACATCTGCCGATCAGAAGGTTGGCGGTTCGAATCCCACACTGTGAAGATTTTATCTTTCCCACACTGTGAAGAACATCTCTCTCTCTCTCTCTCTCTCTCTCTCTCTCTCTCTCTCACACACACACACACACCAGTAATGTCAGGCTGCACTCCGGTGCCCATTTACCAAGGAGTAAGCCTAGTGATGCGGGCCCATTTACCAAGGAGTAAGCCTAGTGCTTGCAGATCAGAAGGTTGGTGGTTCGAATCCCCATGATGGGGTGAGCTCCCGTTGCTTGGTCCCTGCTCCTGCCAACCTAGAAGTTTGAAAGCACGTCAAAGTGCAAGTAGATAAATAGGTACCGCTCCAGCGGGAAGGTAAACGGTGTTTCTGTGCACTGCTCTGGTTCGCCAGAAGATGCTTAGTCATGCTGGCCACATGACCGGAAGCTGTACGCCGGCTCCCTCAGCCAATAAAGTGAGATGAGCGCCGTAACCCCAGAGTCGTCCGTGAATGGACTTAACGGTCGGGGTCCCTTTACCATTACCTTTTTACTCTATGTGGGGCTGCCCTTGATATTGTCTGGGAAGCTGCACCTTGTGCCTAATCTGCTCACTAGGGCAGATTATCACCATCACATTATGATGCAAATGTGTGAATTGCACTAGCTGCCAATTAGCTATTGGGCTAAGTTCAAGTTATTGGTGCTTTAACTCAACCAGTATCTCTACTGGACTTGCCATCATCTTTAACACATTAAATTGTTTTAAATTGTTTGCATATATGGCATTGCTTCTTAATTGTTTTTAAATGTGGACTTGTTTTTTATTGCTGCTGTTTCTTCTGTGAAATTACTTTCAGGTATCAATCCATAAATGGAATCAAATAAATATATAGATGTATTATGGTATCAGGGTTCATGGACTATGAAAGTTTATGCCACGTTCAAATGTGTTCATCTTTAGGGTACCACAAAACTCTTTGTTTCCTCACTATGACAGAGCAAGTCCCCTCTGGACATTGTATTTCTAATGTAAAGCATCTACCGGCAACAATAATTCCTTTAAAAAAGATTACATTAAATGAATGAATGAATGAATGAATGGATGAATGAATGAATGAATAAATAAATAAATAAATAACAGAGACTGAACTTTGCCAAACTTAAACTACACCTTCAAAACAAGGGAAAGAGATGATAGCTCTTTCAGCTGCTTCTTTTGCTTAAACTGAGTCACAGGCTCTCCCACAGAGTGTGGTATGTGCAGTTGAAATTTGTTTCAATACTAAAACTAAACAAATAAACAGGTTTATTTTTAAAAGCTTATTTTATCCCTCCCCCAAGTCACCAACTCTTAAAATAAAAAGTATTGAAATGATGCAATGCATACAGCCACCAGGTGGTGCTTTTGGTCCATGAATGGAGCACTGCCTTCCTTTTCTGATCAAACCGCAACTGTGGAAGATGAATAAGTAGCATTACTAAATGGAAGTCTCTCTTATTTTAAAATAAGCTCAACATCCCAATGGTGGTCTGCAACCAAGTTAATATTTGTCTTGGTTTGAAAACAATAACAAATCAATGCCCTGCACTGTTGAAAACAAACCAAAGTTAATGAAATTAGCAGTTCATGTTGGTATAAGCAGATTGGGGAATTATAATTTCTGGTCTCTGCAGGTAAGGCTGCAATTCTGTGTTCCTTCATCTGGACACTATACCTCTGTTGATGCAGCCTAGAACAACATTAGGCTTTTCTGCTACTGCACCATACTGCTGACTCATGTTAAACTTGTGGTCTGCTAAGACCCCTAGATCCTTTACACATGTACCATGGGCAAGCCAGGTGCCCCCCAGCTTCTTCATACTTTACAATTGTCCCTACTAAAATTCATTTTGTTAGTTTTGGACCAGCTCTCCAATTTGTCAAGGTCACCTTGAATCTTGATTCTGTCTTCCACGGCATTGACTAACCTTCCCAGTTTGGTGTCATCTGCAAATCTGATGAGCATCCCCTCAATTCCTTCTTGCATGCCACTTATAAAGTCATTGAACAACAACGGGCCCAAAACAGAACCCTGCATTCCCCTTCTTGTTACTTTTCTCCAGCGCGATGAGGAACCATTAGTGAGCTCTCTTTGGGTTCGGTCAGTCAACTAGCTACAAATCCATCTAACAGTTACCTTGTCCAGCCTACATTTTCCCAGCTTTTCCACAAAGGGAAGACTTTGTCAAAAGCCTGACTGAAATCAAGATACAGTGGTTCCTCGGGTTACAGACGCTTCAGGTTACAGATGCTTCAGGCTACAGACTCTGCTAACCCAGAAATAGTACCTTGGGTTAAGAACTTTACCTCAGGATGAGAACAGAAATTGCGTGGTGGCAGCGGGAGGCCCCATTAGGTAAAGTGCTATCTCAGGTTAAGAACAGTTTCAGGTTAAGAACGGACCTCCAGAACGAATTAAGTTCTTAACCTGAGGTGCCACTGTACATTACATCCACAGCATTCTTCTGATCCACCAAGCTTGTAACTCTGTCAAAAAAACCCCCAAAAAAACCTGAGATTCAACTCGCATGACTAGTTTTTGAGAAACCCATGCTGGGTCTTATTAATCAGCATCCTTTTCTAAGTGCTCCCAGACTGACTGTTTAGGACCTTTTTTAGATTTGTCTTCCTTGTTTCCCATTCTCTGTGCATTAGCATAGTGACAACTGAAACCATGAGTCATTCCCTCCAGGTGCTTCCTTCTTGTAGTTTTCTGCCCTTTAGCAGCTTTTAATGCCACCACCTCAGTTTCCTGTGTATCAATGTAGCTATTATCCCCATTACCAGGTGTTCTCCTGTGTTTGTAATATTGTCTCCCTCCTCCTCAGGATTTAGTTTAAAGCTCTCCTGATCAAGTTCATGAGACTCTTAGCAAACACATTCTTGCCAACTGCTGTGAGTTACAACCCATCTCTTGCCAGAAGTCCTTCCTCAAGGAAGTAGAGACCATGGTCCAAGAAGCCAAACCTTTCCTGACAACAACACCTGTAAAGCCAATGGTTTACTTCCAGTATTTTCATCTCTCTTTCTGGGCCACAGCTTTCAATACATTGAAAAAAAAATCCAGATAAATGTGGAAATGGAACAGAATAGATCTGTGGATGGAACATGGATTCACATGAGAAGAAATATTTCATTTTCTTTGTATTTGTGTGAAAAATTCATTGTTAACTATTTTTATTGATTCACCCAGAAAACACTGTGTTAACACATGGAGGGTATCATTTGAGCCAGATATGAATAGATAAGAACAATAGACCTGATTAGCATCATTGTCCAATAAACTATTGTCACAATCCACAAATATCTATCTATCTATCATCTAGCTATCTATCGTCTACCATCACTAAAATAAAAATGAAGTGATAAGTATTTAGCTGACATTTCACTAGATGGTGCTCTTTCTTCACTCTGAGTCGTTTCAATGATTATGGAGATTGTCTGCTGGAAATGGTTCTTCGGATATAATATGAAGCTGCTCAGAACTTTTGCCTTGATTTGTTGAAAGCAATCTACATGGAGAAACAAATTTGAGCTTTAGAGCCCTTCCCTTTAAGATACAATAGGATGCTCTCAAGCAAATTTTTCAAACTTTATCGAACATAAGAAACATGAATACAGTGAAATAAAGGGGAGGGATAATTCCATGAAAATGTCAACCTACAGACTCACTTTTCATTCTCATATAGAGTTAGCATGTGCTATATCAGGCATAGGCAAACTCGGCCCTCCAGATGTTTTGGGACTACAACTCCCATCATCCCTGACCACTGGCCCTGTTAGCTAGGGATGATGGCAGTTGTAGTCCCAAAACATGTGGAGGGCCGAGTTTGCCTATGCCTGTACTAGCTGATGTGAAGGGGAATGATTCTGCTTAGTGCCTGGTCCCCACTTTGTGCTTCAAAGGCTCCTGACAACCAGCTCTTTGGGAGTAGCACTAAACAGCTTTGGGCAAGCCACACCCTTTCGATCAAGCCCTGCCTTTACCTATGACTTGCCCAAAATGGCCTCATGGGCCAAATGGGGAAGTTTGGCTCCCAGCCAGAGGTCCCACACTCCTGATCTAACAGCCACAAAAATTCACAACAGGAGCTGTAGGTGGCAGACTTTGGGCTCTCAAGTTTCAGCAGAACCCTGTGTAATGTTAGAATTTGGTGCCCCCTTCCTCTCTCACTCTGTTCTACAACATTGCTGTGATGCCCCCTGCAGTGCCGGCACTTGGCACTGAGTGTGGCCGAACTGGTTGCACTACCCTAAAGCTGCCTCTGACTCCATAAAAGTTTGAAGGAAGTTTTGAAAACAACTTGTAAATAAATTTTAACGTAATTTAAAATGAATACCACAACCCTGGCTGAGCTTGAAAATTTGGAACATATAACCACAGTCAGTAGCCTGGTAGCAAATATGACCCCAAATTAACAAGTGTTTGCCTTTTATTTAAGCTGCTTACCATCTCTTACTTGGCTTTGCCCATAATACTATCCCTTTTGTGTCCCACCACCAACACACATACAGCATTTTGCGCGATCCTTGTTCAATATTACTTGATTTTTATTCCTATTAACAACACATAGTCTTGTACATTTGAATGTAGCTCTAACATAGTAAATGCTGAAGAAATACAACCTGTGCCGTTAATAATGATAGCGCAACCCATACAGCACATAGGCAACAATTATTCACACAATAAATATTATTGTTCAAAAACAAATTTTCATCATTTGTCAAGTTTGTATGAATAAGACAACTGCTTACAACGTGCCATGAAAACTTGTAAGCGATCTAAAATAAAGTGAACTTGCAATATCAGATTTTACTAAATTCTTACAACTTCTTGACTCAATTTTTGTCTTTTCTTGTTTTTTAAGTAAGTTCAAGAAGAAGGTAGGTAAGTTCAACGATGTTCCCGGTAGCTGTGAAGTGCAGATGGAAGTCAATCTGATATTGCAAGTTGTTTTTGAACAAGTATATTTATTGTGTTAATAATTGTTGCCTATGTGCTGTACGGGTTGCACTAACATACGTAGTAAATAGCTACCTAGTCCCAGCCAATAGGGATAACAGACCACACCCATCAATGCGGCACTGAAGTCAATGCATAAGTTGAAGTGACACTTGACTTCATAGTAGGCTATCAGCGTGCCTGCAGCCTTTCCATCTTCACACAGTTTCTTGGACTGGGAGAACTATCTATAAACGTCCATTACATTTTCCTTTCTTCTGTTCCTGTCATGATCTTACACCCATTCCACCCCTTAATGTTCTTGCATTTTAAATTTGGTATGCAGCCATTAAAACTTCAGTCAAATAACCGATTCTCCTTTACATTTAGCAGCAATTTGAATTAGCTCTCTGTTCTTTACCTCTTTGGTAACATTATGTTCTTTCCTGCCAGAAACTGTACCTGAGTGAGCTATAATACAGCGAGTCTTTCAAAGGATCAGGTTTTACATTGCAAATGCATGTTCATTTGCCCAGGAGTCAATTGTGTGAATATCCAACTGCAGCCTAAAATGGATCAGGCAGCCTACACACAGGTTTATCTCAACCCAGACTCAGATTCAAAACTGCTCCCCCATGAGCCTTGATAAGTCTTTTGTTCTTGCCTTGTCTTTCTGATATTGGACGTTCCCCTGCAATTGTTTCCAAAGACCATGCTGATGTCTGCCAAGCAGACACTCCAGGGAACTTTACTTAGCTGCTTTCAATGGCCCAATAGAGTACGACAGTCAATGCCAGGTGCAAAAATGATGCTTGCCACTAGCCAGCTGTAAACTTAGAATTGGGGCCCTTACCTTATTACCATTGCAGAGCCAGACACCTCCAGCCCTGCACACCTTCATACATCTATGCTTTATAGAAAATGGACTTCATTTTTCAAAGACTCCATGTTTTGTGCAGTAGACATCCCTAGCTCAATAACTGTCTATCTTACAAATTATGGGGTCTTCCAAGGATCCCCAGTCATGCTTGAAGGTGTATGGCTGCCTATATCTCTAGGCTAGTTCAGTCGATAGAGCATGCGACTCTTAATCTCAGGGTTGTGGGTCTGAGTCACACACTTCTGTCCTACTCTGTATATGGCTATCTTTGAAAATAGATAGGTCTGCTACTGGGGGGGGGGGGGGAGAAAACTGCCATCAGTTTTTTAATCTAAAAAGCTTTAGTTACCCCTCAGACCATTTCCCTCACAAACAGAAGAACACAATTATTCTTACTGCATTTGCCACACACACAAAGATGAAGTAGAAGAAGCAGGCCGGCTAGCTGCCATTGTGTATTAATCGTGCGTGCCTTTCCCCATCCGTAACAACAATAGGTATTTGTTAAACCAGCTTAGAAGTGCGGCATTTGACATGCTGGAAGGAAGGGTTTGCCAGTCACTTTGGCTTACAGATTTTATTGCTGGTGGCAAGAGTTCTTTTGTTTGCACAGATACGTCCATCTTAATTCTCTGCTTTCACATTGAAAAGTCATCAAAGTGAAGACCAAGTTCTTCAAATGGATGGATGGCAATTTCCCCAGCTGCTTGGTTTTGTTTTGTTTTCCAACCCCTTTATATCTAGATCATTAATTTATTATTAAATCGCCCTCCCTCCCTAAGGAAGCCAGAGCAGCAAATGCATCGGTGTTAAAACAATACAATTGGGGGGGGGGAATAAAAACAAAACTTATTAAAAATATCTAAACATTTGAGTGAGTGAAAACAACCACACAATATCATAGCTAATAAATTCAAGGTTGCCAGGAATAATATATTTCAGCCACCAATGTTTTAAAATTCATCCTGAAATAATAATGAAAGAGAAAGATGCTACTTGCCAGGGAGGGCATTCCAGAAATGGGAAACCACCACTGAAAAGGCCCTGTCACAGGTCAACGCCAACTGGGCAGCACTCAGGCCTCCCCTGCTGATTGTAAGGCCCGGGATGGTTGATTTTGGGGGACAAACACAACAACACCCCATAGAGTATGGTTAACCACTGCAATCTAACAATGCAGACAAGAAAAGTCAAGCTATGCTAGCTTGACTCCCAGTGCTCTCTCATACCCCAATCAACATAAGCTCTGGACAGGTCAACGGCTTGCCTTTCTGATTTCTCTACTGGTAAAGAACTATATGAGTGTAGGGTGGGGGTGTGAGGACCCCTTTCCAGCCGAAGAGCCACATTTCCTCATGGTGAAAGTTCCAAGGATCACATGCCATTAGTGAGTAGGACCAAAGACAAAAGTGAACGAAGCTGGCACTTTCTACACATGTACCCACATACTGAGGTCTCCACAAGTAAGCAGTAAGCATCACAATGGACACTCGGGTTGCGAACACAATCCACGTGGGAGGCGCGTTCACAACCTGCACTGTTGCGTCTGCGCATGAGCGTGACGCAATTTAGAGCTTCTGCACATGCGCGAGCGTCGAAGCACGGAAGTAACCCGTTCCGTTACTTCTGGGTTTGGCATGGTGCGCAACCCGAAATCGCGCAACCTGAAGCGGCCGTAACCCAAGGTATGATTGTATAACAGTTCAAGGATGCATTCCATCCAGGCAAAAACACCTTAGGCGGGCACAGAGCACAGACACTGAGGGTGTGGCCTGCGGAGAAGAGTGTGACCCTGGGCATGGCCTAGAGAGAACCCCAAGCACCAAACAGAAAGCCTTTATAGGCTGCATTCAGATCCTGGACCTGAGGTTCCTTACCCTGATGTGGAGTTTCCCCTAATCTGCAGTTCTGTAATTGACTAGGGATGAGCATGTCTAATTATTTCCAGTTCATGTCTCCTTGGCATGTGTTCATTCATAATTCTGCCCCATCACATTTCTGCATTTTAAAAAACTAGTCAACATGAAAATCTACTTTTTAAAGATGGTTTTAAAATGTATTAATATGCAAACATATTTTGATTCCTTTTTGAGTTGAGATCTGCTTTGGAACATTCAGGAAGTGCAAAATTTATTCATCTTTTAAAATATATATATCTATATCCCACCTTTTCCTCCAAAGAAGTCAAGTGTACATGGTTGTCCCCTTCATTATTTAATCCCCACAATAACCCAGTGAAGTAGGTTAGGCTGAGACGCAGTGTCTGGTCCAAGGTCACCCAGTGAGCTTCATGGCAGAGTAGGTATTTGAACCCTGGTCTCCCAGGTCCTGGTTGCACACTCTAACCACTACATCACACTGGCTCTCAGAGGAGAACCAAGTTCTGATGTGCACAGTAATCTAAAAGGCGCAGACTGGTGAAATTCATATGGGAATTCTCAAATATTAAATCCCCCAAGTATCCTAGCTATTGACATCTTGTGATCCAGAATTACATTTTAAATAATTTCTAGCAAATGAATCCAGACAAGCTGTCTAGTCAGCATGGCTTCATTTGCAAACACCCTTTCTCTGCTAGGAAATGCATGACAGTTTCCTCCCATCCCCCCAATTAATTGTCAGTACACAGAGATGCTTGCAATCCTGGATCCATACATTTTCAACGCAGATTCTGGTTGCTGCAGAGTCGAAACGCAAGCTTTGACAGCTTTCACATCACTCATTTTTCCCCCATCTTAAGTTCATTAGAAGATTCTTAAAAGATTTCGTGAATGAACAAATACAGAAATTATATGATGACTGGACACCCAGTGACGGATCTGGGTGACACATCACGGTTCTGTCTGTGGAGGATAAAATACAAAATGTACAATTGTCCTGCACTTATGAATTGATAGCACACTGGGCTGACTGCTGACAGCGATGACAAATAGTGTTTCCAGAAGCAGTGAGAGCTGTTTCTTTGTGTATTAATAAGCCGCAAGGCTGAGGCTAAAGAAAGGGAGGAGCTTGGAGAACTGTAATGGGGGTGGGGAATACACTTCATCAGATAGAGATGAATGGTGGTTAGATCTTGACCAAACAATGCAAATTTAATATTTTTTAAATTTAATATAAATTTTAATATAAGATTGAATATTTATTCAATTTATATTTTGTATCAGGTTGCTTATATGACACTGGAAGGGGGCTAGGGTTGCATATATGCCCTTCCAGAAAATTGCTTTGCCCATCTTTCCATCAGAGTAAGCTACCCTGGTTTCTTCCGAATGTTGCTGGACTACATCTCTCATCATCCCTAATGAGCAGAAATCCAGTGACTGATTGCTTTCAGCACTGCTTTTCCTTCAGGGATGTATTAGAACAGGGGTCAGCAACCTTTTTCAGCCATGGGCTGGTCCACTGTCCCTCAGACCATGTGGTGGGCCGGACTATATTTTAAAAAAAATAAATGAATGAATGAATTCCTGTACCCCACAGAGATGCATTTTAAATAAAAGGACACATTCTACTCATGTAAAAACACGCTGATTCCCGGACCGTCCGCAAGCCAGATTTAGAAGGCATTTGGGCCGGATCTGGCCCCTGGGCCTTAGGTTGCCTACCCCTGTATTAGAAGCAAAAAATTCCAAATCCACAGAACATACCCAAGAAGCCTCTGTAGCCCCAACCTCCTTCTCCTCCTGACTTAAGGCAGAGCAATTTGCCTTCAGACAGTGGAGGTAAAGGTGGTGAGGGTTTATTATTTCTGCAAGAAGCTATCACTTCCCTTGCATATTGGAGAAGTGCATGTGTGGAATAGCCAATGTGGTTCCTCCAGAGGTTGCTGGACTGCAGCTCCCATCCTCCTTCAACATTGGCAATCCTAGCTGGCGCTGGTGGGAGTTGTAGTGCCACAACATTTGAAGGTCACCACGTTGGCTACAACTGAAGGGATATGAGTTTTGAATGATGTGTGTGTGTTTGTGTTGCACTGAAATTACATTCCCAAACCATTTATCTTGGAAGTAAGTCAATTAATTCCCAAGTGAGTATGCACAGGGCTGTAGGCGTCACTGTTAAAGGTAAAAGTAAAGGTAAAGGTACCCCTGACCATTAGGTCCAGTCGTGGACGACTCTGGGGTTGCGGCGCTCATCTCACTCTATAGGCCGAGGGAGCTGGCGTTTGTCCACAGACAGCTTCCAGGTCATGTGGGCAGCATGACTAAGCCGCTTCTGGCAAACCAGAGCAGCGCACGGAAATGGCGTTTACCTTCCCGCTGGAGTGGTACCTATTTATCTACTTGCACTTGATGTGCTTTCGAACTGCTAAGTGAGCAGGAGCTGGGACCAAGCAATGGGAGCTCACCCCACTGTGGGGATTTGAACCACCGACCTTCAGATCGGCAAGCCCTAGGCTCTGTGGTTTAGACCACAGCACCACTCGGCCCCCTAGGCATAACTGTTAAGTCCCTTCAAATACATAGTACTGATCATATATTTCCCTTGGCATATTCTCATTGAGCAGGTACAGTACTTTCCAATATTGAGACAGACAGAGAGGATGCATGCATTCCTTTGCCATTCCACATACTCCAAGATGATATAAAGTATTTTGCTTTTCTTACACTTCCTCAGCCACCTGCTGCAGAATTTTAATTTTTACTTGTCAGGCACCGCTCATGAAGCAGCATGAAATCCAGGTGAGCTTTCTGATATGCATTGTAAAGTCATGAATGCAAGCAAGGGAAGGAGCCAGCAGAGTGTCAATAATAGCAAGCTAAGAACATGCAAGAAAAGGAGGCTGCCTCTGATTTAACAGAAGGTATAAGAAAGGTCCTGATTTACTTGTGTACTTTTGCTCCATTCTTGTCTTCTTTAGTGCATCTCTTTACTCTAAGCTTTGGCTGGTCACTGTCAGTCACTGCTACCTGATCCACATATCCTGAGTACCTGTGGAAAACAATTTTGGCCTTGCAGTGCTGAAATTTGAAAGTCCAAAGCCTGCCCCAATGTGTGGTGAGGAGGAACACAGAACTTGAACGCAATGAGAAAACTCAGCATGCTTTCTGAAAAACGTATGTTATTTAAAAAACTAGACCTTCACAGTTTTTCCATTGCCAAATAATGTCCAGGGCTTGAGTGTGTTATGTATGGGGATCCAAAGAGAAGGAAATGAATGTCATGGGACCATCTCTCTTAATGTCTCCACTTAGTAGGTAACCAAATGAGTACCTGGTAGCTGCTGGAGAGCAGTTGACTGCCCTCAACTCCATAAGAGCACACATTTCTGCAAGCTTGCACTGGAATTAGTTCCTTTGGGGAATCCATTCACCAGCTGCTAGGGATGAACAGAGGCATTGTGCTTCATTCTTCTCTGTATTTGCTGTGTGCAGCCCTGTTTCCATTCTGCTGCAGTTCGTCTTCCACCAAAAACTATGTCATTCACCTTGCTGTCTACCATGATGAATTTGGGGTGTGTGGGGGAGACACAAATTGCCAATTATGTTTTGTTTTCAGACAGAAACGCTGCCAGGGGCTGATGGGGGTTATAGCCCAAAACTTCAGGAGGGCACCAGGGTGTCAGAGGCTGGATTATGAAGTTCTACCTTTGGGGAAAAAACAACCCACTAATTTAGAAGTGGAATCAATTTTGCTTGCTATTTATGTGACAATCTGTACAAAGGAATATCAAAGAGACTGACATGCTTTAGTGTCATGAGGCTGTTATGAATAATCACCACTTCGCCAATCATTAGAGAAAAAGCAGAGGAAGCTGAAAAGATTTCATTGTGGATGTGAAAGTAATAACGCTTCCAATAACCATTAAAAAAAAAGACCATTAGGAGCATAGCTATTTTAACCATCTCAGAATCAGACTTCTAAAACAGCCCAAATTTGAGCCCTTAAATTTGGAGTCTCAAACGTCATTCTTTTGGAGGATACAATAAATTATTCCCTCTCAGAAGAATCTTGTTAAATTTATGCAAGTTGTCTGGCACTGTTGTCTCTTTTCATTTATCCATAAGATACATAATTTTCCTCTTTCATTTTGCTTTACTCAGTCTTACTCCTGTGTTAATTACAAAGCCAAGTAAGGGACACACACACACAGAGAGAGAGAGAGAGAGAGAGAGAGAGAGAGAGAGAGAGAGAGAGAGAGGAGTACCTGCCATATTAGCTGCATAATATTTTCCAAACAGTTATTTGGGGTTTGGATCCTGCTCATTTGCCATGGTGAGGAAAAGTAACACAGCAGATTGACACTAACAATGAAACCTGTCATGAATGCAATTTGGGATTGGAGGAGACACCAGCTGCAATGATACCAATTTGTGGGAAGGGACACAAACACACCTCTCATATTTATTACAGTAGCCAAGAGCTCCCAATTGTAACATTCACACGTAGTTTCTAACTAGATGGCCAGGCTAGTAGCACCAAGGGATGGATGTAGTTCAGTGGTAGTGGAACCTTCACATTGCTCGTTGGGCTGCTGCAGCAGAGTCTCACCCCAAAATAGCTTGGCCCTCACATTCCTTATACTCTCCCTGTCTCTTGTTGTTCAGCCCTTGAGCCTCTTCCCTCTTTGATGGCATCAGGACAAAACAGTTTCATTTCAGGACGCCTTCACACAGCAAATGCTTCTCCAATTTTATTTTCTGATATTTTAATCTGTTTTAAATCCTGTACCACTGTATGTTTTGTTTGTTCTTTGTACGCTGCTTTGAGACACATGCGAAAAGCAGGATATAAATTATATATATATATATATATATATATATATATATATATATATATATATATATATATATATATTTACAGGGATCTTATGAAGATGCTGTTGTCCTTTCTTAAAGCCCACTGTCCTGATCATGCAATTTCAGCTAAGCCAATCACGCCTTATCTATTTGAAACTTCCAAGGAAGTTTGCTCGCCTCTAAATCATTTTGGAATATGCTCAACTAGATTGCCTTCTCAGAGACAAAATCCTGTTTATTTGAGGTAGCCATCAGTCACTCTCACCTTATTGTTTTCTCTCAGATGTTTAAGCAGAGCCAGCATCCACACATTCATTAGTAACTGATCATTGATTACAATACATTGGGGAATTAGACTATCAATAAATAGTTTATAATTGATTACAGTACATTTGAGAATTAAAAATAGAAACAACAATAATAATATATGACCATGCAATCACAAGGGTGCGAAATACGATTTTATCTGGTGATGTTTGTAAATAGGCAATTGTTAGTTGTATTTCTATACCCCATTTAGAATCTTATAATTGCACCATCAAATTGCATTTGATCCTGATTTTTCATTTTTCATTTCACTATATTATCAAAAGCTCCTTGTGTTGAACTTATATTATTTTCTTGTTTGTTAATGTTTGTTTTTTCTCTTTGTGTGGTTTTGGGGTGTGTGTGTGTGTGTGTGTGTGTGTGAGAGAGAGAGAGAGAGAGAGAGAGAGAGATGTTCTTCACAGTGTGGGAAAGATAAAATCTTTCTCACACATGATGAATAATGGCAAAAAAAATCACAATGAATAATGAAAATGAATAATTTGGCAAGAACCAACATCCAGCAAACCAACTTCTAAATACTTTTGAATATCAAGTCATGAATATCAATCCAGGGGTAGTAAAATAAATACCATTAAAAGGAAATTTTGCAGCTCATGAAATTGTAATGTTGTTTGTTTGTGTGTTTTTAAGGGACAGTGCATTGACTGTAGCATAAAAGAGTAAGCATTTGGGGCCCAGTTAAACTAGAAAGGAATGGTGAAACTTCACATCAGCCCCTGAGAGTGATGACTCATGTTTGGTCTCTCAGGTCTTTGTAGTTCGCAATTACAACCAGCAATGTGTTAAGCTTCTGCTCTTGGATTTGAGGTGCCAGCACAATGGAAAGATGCCATGCTTTCATTAACGATGTGTTAAGCTGGGATGGGGAACTCATCTAGCAAGCGGGCCACATCCTTCCTTCCTCCTACCCCCCACCTGCCAAGTAGGCAAGGCTGCGCTCCAGACAATCATCTGCCATCCTTATGATGTCAGGTGGTCTCACCTTTGTCCTGCTTGCAAGAGGTTTCACTGACAGCAGCCACACCTTTACGCGCCTCACATCTGATATCACATACGATTTTACCTTTCCATAGTAGACTAATTTCTAGATACACTCACACACCTTCAGACAATATCAGAGTTTGAGGGCACAGTCCAGTCAGCAGAAACACTCTTGGAGGGGGCAAGCAAGGCTAGTGAAGGGTGTGACCTGGGAATAAAGAGTGGGGAGGGGAGGTTGTACAGCCAAGGGAGAGTCTCAAGGGTAAATCAGAGCGGTCTGGAAAGCCACATTTGGCCTCTGGGGTTAAGGTTCCCAACCCTTGTCTTAATGCATATTACAGCCAAGTGTAAATGGCAAATTTCTTTTTCAGTTACATGTAATTCATAGGAGGAAGGGGAAATTTATTGGTAGCATTTATCACCACCACCACCACCTTCGTCTATTAGCTGCTTAACTCGTGAAAATGACTCAAAGCAACTTAGAAAAGATGCCCCTTTTCACTCTGCTGAATACTTATATCTTAAGAAGGAATAAAATCTCAACACAATATGTAAGAGTTCTTTGCAAAGTGGCTTCTCCAAACAGCTTCGGTTTCCATTTTAATCATTAACTAACACACACTAAACTGAAAGAAAGAAAGAATTAAAAATTGCAGGTAACTTGAAACATTCCAGATAGACCTGCAACCTGAGATGTTCTTGTTTGAGGGAATTAAAATCACCGTTTTCTTGATGTTAGCAGACAGTGAGTATGCAGTCTGTGGTTATTTATAACTCACAAACAAGCAGACAGCTAATGTAGCCAAGAGCAAGTGGTAACAGAGCAATATAATTCTATTAGCCAACATAGGCAGGCATGTTGTCTGATCTAGCCATGCGTAGATGTGTTTTTTTATCATCCATATGTTAAAAACAACTCAGAATCCTTTTAATGTGAACATTAAATTATACCATTCCAAAGACAGTGAGTCCCTGCAAGGGCTACAGGATGGCAGTGGTCTGAGCAATAGTTAGGGGAAGCTCTGAGATTATTATATATGACCTCGATTTGCTTATTTGTTTTTAAATGCCACACACCACCTAGGATGCATTTACTCACTAGGATTATTGTGTTAGTTTGCTTGTTGTGTTATGGAACTGTGGCATTTTGTATCAATACTACTCTCTCCCTGACAAACATACACATATGTTCTGTACTGACCCAAAATAATTATTGGTGTTTCTAAAAGGATGAATATACCCCCTCCCCATGATTATGGAGCAGAAGTGTCATTCAATATACCCTGGTCCTTATCCTCGGATTTTAACAGTTCTGTCTGAATCTCCGTCTCTGAGGCGAGCATCATCAAGCAATTTCGTATTCATTGATGCAGAAGGTGAACATCAATATGCAATATATTTACAGCAAAATTTTTTTAAAGGCTTAAAATTGTACCAACCCAAATACCACTTCCAGGTGGTGAAGAGAACTTTGCTTGTTTTCCCAGAACAAATCATTTCTGGCTGTGTGGAGGAAAATAGCTGCTTGTCAATGCTATACGCCCACGCGGCAAGGAGATGAAATTGGCGCCTGAATTCTGCAGCACGGCAGATATTTCCATTCATGACAAACAGAACAGCTGTTTAAATGTAGGGTGTTAATAAGATCAGCAATGCAATTATTAGCTGCCGATAATGGCCTGATCCAACGCCTCTCAATGCCTCTAGAACTTCAGGAGCATTGGCAGAACTGTGTATGTGAACTGAGGACCAATCTAGTGTGTTCTGTGATGTGTTTGCAGCTTCCACCATGTCTTGGAAGGGTTGGTTTTGCTTCTAGTGTGGTGAGCCAGTGTGGTGTAGTGGTTAAGAGCGGCAGACTCGTAATCTGGGGAACCAGGTTCGCGTCTCCGCTCCTCCACATGCAGCTGCTGGGTGACCTTGGGCTAGTCACACTTCTTTGAAGTCTCTCAGCCCCACTCACCTCACAGAATGTTTGTTCTGGGGGAGGAAGGGAAAGGAGAATGTTAGCCGCTTTGAGACTCCTTCGGGTAGTGATAAAGTGGGATATCAAATCCAAACTACTCTTCTTCTTCTTCTTCTTCTTCTTCTTCTTCTTCTTCTTCTTCTTCTTCTTCTTCTTCTTCGCTATTGAACTTGGGCAGCTAGCAAGCATAGCACCTGTATGCCAAAGGCAGTGATGCTGCATGGTGTAGGTTGCTATCGCTCAGAAACACACCCTCCAAGTGTCCCGGTTTTCCAGTGACAGTCCCAGAATTATGAAAGCCATCCTGGCTTCTGATTCGATCCCATAATGTTCCTACTTTCCCCACGACACCAGGGTGTGTGGTGTGCGTCTGGGGGGTGTGGCATGCTGCCCATTGGGGTGGTTTGGCATGCCGCCTGTGGGGGTGTGGTGTGTGCATCCTGGGGGCATGGCACCCAGCACGGTGGGGGGGGGGGTGCAGCGCATGTCGGGGGCAGCTGCGATGGTACCCCCCTCCCCGATTGTGCCAGGGGTGTTGCACTCCTCCTGCCATCCCATTCCTCCGCCAGTGCAGCCATCGAGCTCAGGGAGGAGGAGGAGCGACAATGATGGTGGCTGCTGCAGCGGTGAGGGAGCATCTCATTGTCTCTCCATTGCTAGCATCCTCCTTTGGGCAGCTTTGTAGCAGCTGCTGGAGAGCGGATGAGGAGGAGAGGTTGCTGCTGAGGCCCAGCCCTGTGTGACGTGCTGGCTCTGAGGGGCAGGCACAGTGGCGGAGTTTCATGCTCCGGCACTGGGGGCGGGGAGTAGGCGGGGGTGGGGCTGGTGCACGTCCCGGGGGCGGGGAGCACCACTTAAAGGGACGGGGCGCGCGTTCTGGGGGCGTGGCGCTCAGGGCGGGCAGGGGGCAACCGCAATGGAGCCCCACCGGGCTCGCGCTGCCCAGGGTGGTGCGCTCCCATCTCCCCCCCTTCCTCCGCCCCTGGGCAGGCAGAGGGCAGGGCTACCCTGGGTGGGAAGAAAAGGGGAGCAGAACGGAAAGCAATGAGTGTTTCTTTTAAACAAAAAATGCTTTGTGCATTCGTGTTTCATCTTGCCCCTTTCTAAAATTTATTTATTGGTGTGTGTTTTTCTACCAAAGAATGAAATGAAATGAAATCGGGATTAAGGGGTTTTCTCAGGACAGTGGAGGGTGTTGTGTGCTGTATATCTCCTTCCTTGCTTATCCAGTGATTAATCCTTGACTTGATTGTTCACTTTTCATATTGGGGGAAAAAAACACATGGTATTCAAGGTGATTCACAGTCATAACTATGTGCAAATAATACAATATAATGAAAACACAGGGAGACTATTGGAAACATTAATACAAAATTGAGGCCATTAGCAGCCAGATGCAGGACTTACGCTAATATAATGGGATCACAAATGAATGGATTTATCAGATCTGCATGTCAATAGGGCCAATATACAATGCAAGTGGGTAAATTTAATGCTTTTTCATTCTGAGCAAGAATTTGTATTCCTAGAAATAAAAGTTTCGCCCAGAACAATGGCCCAATTCAATGGTAATAGCTAAACCCCATTTGCAAAGAAATGGAACGTAAAAAAGGGATCTAAACAAACTTCAGATGGAACAATTTAAAATTGACAAGCAAGCAGATTGGCATAAAAGCCCCTAGAGAAGCTATGCTGCCTTCTTTAATTAAAAGATAATTAAGAATTATGATTAATTATTTGAAAAGATCGCTTGCATTTTCTTTCTCTTTGGATGAATGTCAACTGAAATATACAAAAGGTGATGAGGAGGTTTGCCTTTTCTGTGTTCAGCAAGATTTCATCTGGCAAATGATATATTATGGGTGGAGAAAAGAATGCAGAAGAGAAGCTAACCCATCACATCTGTCAATTGTCAGCTGTATTTTCATACTCAGGACTCTTGCACATGTCCAAACTGCACATGCTTTCACCATCATATGATGCATTCACCATATGATCTATTCTTCAAACATAGTACACTTTTGTTTTAATATAATGCGTGTTTTGAATTCAACTACTTTAACAATGATAAATTCTGAAACCTTCATTCCAATCAGATTCCATGAGTTGGAATTATTTATTAAAACCAATGATATTGCTCCCAAGTACACCTGTCATTCAGGATTGTGGGAAGAACCATAAAGACAAACCTAAATGCAGACAAATATCAAAGTGCGAGTGGCTAAAAACTTTACATTGAAAATAAAGCACTTAAGGGAATGAAGTATATGCTTGGCCTTTGTGAGAAAGGGATGTCGGACTAGACAGTCATTTGGCTCTTCGTATGTTCTTGACACCCAGATTCACTTTTAATACTACTTGTGCATTGCTTGAGAAACTCTAATTCAAAATGTGCTCATCTAAGCTGGCTATCTTATACAGATACAGTCTGTTTTAGGTAATGCTGCTCATGCAGGAGCAACCCATTCAACTAATTGTTGTTTTAATTTGTGTAAGATGCCTTGAGTCCCAGTCTGGGGGAAAGGTGCGATATAAACAACAACAACAACAACAACACTCGGCTAGCTTATAATTATAATGCAGGCATGGGCAAAAGGTGGACAGCAGCCCAGATATATACCCTCAAGATGACTGAGATTGCAGCTATGAGATCCCATTTACCTGGGATTAAACCCCATTGAGCTCCATGGGACTTATTTAGCCTCACCTGGCATTGCCCCATAAAGTCTTTTTGAAAACAGTTGTTTTGAACAGACACAATTCACTGTCTGCAGACTAACTGGCATTTCCCTGTTCAGTCAGGCATTCAGGCAAGCTGCTGCTGCAGCATGACTCATTCCCACCCCCCTCTCGGTTGGATCCCATGTAGTCTCCGGCCAGAGCAAACACAGAACATCACTGCAGTGCAATAGTGTATATTAAGCAATACAGCTATCATTGAGTTGCTTTGAGTGCCTCAACTGATGGCACAGACGAGAAGAAACATATTAAGATGATGCCAGCTTGAAAGAACCGCAGCCATTTAAAAACAACAATGAACGCAAATATGTCATATAGGATGGTACAATAACTGTTTCTGGAAAGCAATCTGAGAGAGGAGAAATGTAGCCAAACTTGGAAAGGGGGGGAATTTTAGATGTCTTTTCACTTCCACAGGGCCTCTTATCTTCATATTTTTGTTTCTAGTCCCACCCAGCATGGCCTGTTTGTAAAGCTGCCTTCTTCCTGGGCTGGCACTAGGCAATTAAACAGCATGGGTTTCCCAGTGCATCTTTGAATATATGCTCATTATAGCCAAAAATGGGAGGAGGATTGGGTAAGGTTGCTAGATGCCAATATTTAGAAGCCAGTATGTACATTTCAAAGAAAGCAAAACAAAACTGCAGCTTGGCAGAGACGCAGCATGCACAAAACTGCTGATGGCCAAAAAGGAGCCTAATTTGAAAAATGTGAGTGGCCGTTCAGTTTGTTCAATTGCTGCCTTCTTCCCTCCCGCAAATAATAATAATAGTGGTATTTTTTTGGCAAGCTTTTAGATGTAAACTTGCTGAGCTAACCCACATCTAATTAGAGACTTTAAGTAAAATGCTACTATAAAGTGGTGCTGGAACCAGAACTGCTACCTCGTCGTATATTTCTCTCCCCTTCTTCCCTCCCCCCCCCCAATTTTTAGTCCAGAAAGAGTTTCATTTATTTACTGTATTGCCGAATGTTGCACAATTTGGCATTTTTATGATCATTCAGACAAGGGGCTGCCTCAGTTTGTCCATATACAAGACAAGGTCAGACCACCACTCTCTGGACATCACTTGGTTTTCAAAATAATTGGGCCTATTGTTCTAATGTGAGATACATAGATAGGATGATCAGTGATGAATTGCTGTAAAAAAGGATTTGCCCTCTGCCACAGCCTCTTCCTGCTCACTAAACCCTGTTACCTGAATTTGCAGGAATGCCAGTTGAAAAATCTGTTTGGTGGACACAGAGCTTAGGATCAAAGGGAATAGCTACCTGCAAAACCAAAATATGAGCTTGCCCTTTAAAATGTAGTTTAAGAAATCAAATTACAATGGTGGTTGTTGAATTCTTAGTTACTTTTTTGCTGTAAAGAAATGCAGTAAATAAAAAGCTGCATTTATTCAATTTCTGCCTGTCATGCAGTTATGAAAGGCACCTCAGTTCTGCTGGAGTGCAGAGAGGGGGGAGAGTGATTGTTCTGAAGAATACTATGGCATTGCTAGGTTCTTGTTCGTTTGTCTTCTATATCATGCATGGACAAAAATGAATCTAGCAGTGACAGCCTGTGATGCTAAGTCTTACCAGTTCAGCCCTGTTATCTCTTTCTGAGTGATAAGTGAAGGCTCTGGTATATCATTATATGTGTTTCTTGACAAGTATGGAAGATGAACTACATATATATCAACATTAATCTCCCCCACACCTTAACAGAGCCATCTGCTTGCATGCTGGAAATGCGTATTTACTATAATTATCGCTTTGCATGTTGCACTAGTTAAATCAGGAATGGGTATGAAATCAGATTTCATTTACATGAGAGGCGGTGTGAGTGCTTTAATCTTCACCCAACAGCCAGAATTCAGCCTGAGCAAGAACATAAATATGAAATTACTTCAAAAAATGTGTTTCTCTACAAATTGTAACTTAGTTTCCAATGCATATTGATCATATTCTGATGATTTCCCATTGGAGTAATCCAGTAACAAATGGTATATATGTTAATCGCCAATCTAATAGCTTTGGGCTCAAGAAGAGCTGTAATTGACAGCGTGTCCGAGAATATAAGAAAACACTTGTGGAATCACACCAGTGGTCCATCTTGTCCAACATCCTGCTCTCACTGTGGCCATCCAGATGTCTATGGGAAGCCGAAAAGCAGGATCTTAGAGCAGCAGCACTCTGCCCACCCTGCCTCCGAAAATGAACGCAGAACACAGACATTGTGACTGGTAGAAACTGATAGCCTTATCCTCCAAGTATTTGCCTAATTCTCTGTTAAAGCTATCCAAGTTAGTGACCCTTGGAACTTCTGGGAGCAAATCATATACGGTAGTTTAACTATGCACTGTATGAAGAAATACCCTCCTTTGCCTGCCTTCCAACATTCAACTTCATTGGACGTCCACAGGTTCTTGTGCTAATGAGGGAGAAAAATATTTCTCACTCCACTTTCTCCACACTATGCATAATTTTATATAGCTCTATCATGTCTCTTTTTGCCCACCTTGTCTCTAAATGCAGAAGTCCACAATTCTGCAACTTTTCCTCATGGGGAGTCACTCCACCCCTTTGACCCTTTGGGCTGCCCCTTTCTGAACCTTTCCAGCTTGTCAATATCCTTTTTGAGGCGAGGCAACCAGCAATGTACACAGTATTCCAAGTGCAGCCATACTGTAGATTTGTATAATGGCATTATGATATGGGCAGTTTTATTTTTCAATTCTTTTTCAGCATGGGTTTTGCCATTTTTCACATTTGCCACACATTGGGTCAACACTGTCATCAAGCTATGCACTACAACCCCAAGGTCTTGTTCCTTGTCAGTCACTACCAGTTCAGACCCAAATAGTATATATGTGAAATTTAGATTTATTTATTTTTGCCCTGGCATGCATCGCTTTTCACTTGTTTGTATTGAATTGCATTTTAGATTTTACTGCTCATTCATCCAGTTTGAGGAGATACTTTGGGAGCTGTTCACAGACTTTTTGTTTCATCAGCAAACTTGGTTACCTCACTGCTTACCCTTAACTCTAAATCATTGATGGACAAGTTAAAAAGCACAGGTCCCTATACCAATCCCTGGGAGTCTTCAATTTATACATACTGTACTACTTTGGGATAACTGTCCATTCATTCCTATTACCTTAGTTGCTTTCTGTTCCTTAACCAGTTACTGATCCAAAAGAGGATCTCTCCTCTTATCCTGTGATTGCTAAGCTTACTCTGGAATTTTTGGTGAGATACTTCATCAAAAGCATTTTCTAAGTCTAAATACACAGCTGGCTCACATCTATCTTTATGTTTGTTGATACTCTCAAGTCAAAGTTCCCGAGACAGGTCTTACCCTAGCAGAAGCCATGCTGTTTCCACTTCTGCAAGCCTTGTTGTTCTGTGTGCGTGGTAATTTCGCCCTTGACAATGCTTCCCACCCGTTTCCTAGGACTGTTTTGCTGCAACAGACAATTAGGAAACTGCTCTAATTTTATTGGAAAGCTGAAATCCACTGTTTCGTCTTCTGCGATACAAAACTGACCGGGCTTGCTTGAGGGGCTGTGAGAGCTGCCCTAAAGGTGCAGGTTAAATTGAGGTTCCAAAATACACAGGGAACTTCTACGGGTACATCTGACCTCTTTACTGACTTCCAACTTGTGCAAATGGGCTACAGAAGGGCAGAGCTAGCAAGCTCGTCCCCGTTGCTCATGTGGCAATGTACCCATGTGCATAATGCCTGAATAGGGCAACTGTCTCTTAACAACCCCTGTGGGATTGTATGTGAGTAGGAAAGATTTGCCCCAAAGGAGGGCTTGTCCTGTGTAGCATGATAATATCTTTGAAAGAAAATTGAAGGAGGGTGGCCTATGTGGTTAGCTTTTTGAGTAAAGCACTTTCCCATTGTGTGGCGACTATTTCAGCCATGTGAATGAAAGCCTTCTTTTGAATGGGGTTACCAAAACCATAGTTGAAATCGCCCCAGCTGTATGGAGAGCCATTTCACACTGTTCTTGTGGATTTCAATAGGCCTTGCCCATGCAGTAACATCTGTGTGGATTGTGACAGCGGCTGGTGCCCATTGAGACTGGTAGGGCAGAAGCTAGAGCGACTAACAGCCGGTGGCGCCAGAGCCAACTCACTCTAATCTTATCCCAGTCCTACCGTTGGCTTAATTCTACAAGGGCAACACTGAGACTGTGGAGGAGGAAGCTGGCAGGCAATGCCATCCCCTGGACTGTTTGTAAGCAAGAAGGCAGGTAGTTGGGAGCTTGCTGATGGTAGACTGAGATTGGTGAGGCATGTTAGAGATTTCAAATTGCCTACGTGCAGAAATTCAGCTGTCTATCTTCAAGCAATTACCAGTTGGCAGAAAGCCCAGATCTGATCTCTCTCTAGACCCTTAGCAACGACCTGTGATTGGTCAATGAGTTCCTAAAGAGTGAGCTCTGTGTGAGAGCTTGTGTTAGTGTTAGGTTGGTGTGGAGAAAGTGGTCAGTGTAGGTTGATGAGAGAGAGACAGACAGAGAGGAAAGATTTTATGTTTTGTTTCTTTTATTTGTAAAGTCTGTACATAGTAACTTATGGATACTAGTTGCTTCAATAAATGCTGTATATAGTTATCCAAGTGAGTTGCTGAGTTCCTGCGTTGTGCTGTCCAGTTAATTACACAACAGCCAGAAGCTTCCAGAAAAGTCTGTGGTTAACTCTGCTGTGTCCAGGACTACGTTATTTCCTGACACTAAATCTTAAGAAGGCAGTACCCCATTCACCCAAATGGCTTGTCCCCCACTGGTAGATTGTGCCCTAATTGCACCCCCCCCCCCGGCTGAAATTCTCATTACACCTTGAAAATACCTGGTAAACAATCATGAGGGATGTAAGCCCTTGATCTGCCTACTTTTGCATTTGTGGTTATTCTGTTGCTAGCATCCCGGGTATCTGAGAAAATGTGAGTGACCAGCATGGAAGAGCAGAACACCCACTGTGTGGAAATGAGACAGATTTAATGAGCAAGTGACACATTCCAATTCGTCTCCTCCGGTAGTCAGCAATCAAACATTTTTTTAAAAAAATTTATGTGTAGCTTCAGTGAAATCCAGCAGATCGAATGCTTAGTAAGATCTCAGCAGCTCCTAATTAAGATCTTTCCGTCACAGCATGTAAAATGTCAAGTACCAGAAGACATAGGATTAATAAATTATTTTTAGTGGCAATTTGGCTCATGCCTTCAGAATTTCTAACTGGGCATTAATAAGCTGAATGCTATCGTGTTGCAGGGAGGCTACTCTGAACTGAATGCAAGTTCTGAGTAGTCTCAAAACTTGCAGGAATAGCTTATTCCTTCATTTCCTTTCAGTGCTGCTGGCACATTGTAAAAATTCATAGGGCACTTTTAATCATTTAGGATTGGAAATGTAGGAAGCTTAATTAAGCCACTGGTCCGTCTAGCTCAGTATTGCCTACCTTGACTGGCAGCAGTTCTCCATGATTTCAGACTGAGTCCTCTCCTAGCCCTACCTGGAGATGCCGGGGATTGAACCTGGCACCTCCTCCATGCAAAACAGATGTTCTGCCACTGAGCTACGGCCCTTCAACGCCCATTCTTCATTCAAACCATGATGGAAGACTTTTTGCAGAGGGTGGGGCAGTTAGGGTGTGACCTTGTCTCTGCTTCTTGATCTCTCAATGGCTTATGACCATGTTATCCTCCTGGATCAGCTCCAGGGAATGCGAATTGGGAGTTCCAGCCCTACCTTTGGGACTTGGTCCAGAAATTAGCATTGGATGAGTGAGTTTTGGTCCATTGATGGCTATGTTATGGGGTGCAGCAGGGCAAGATCTCAACCCCAATTCTATTAATAAACTATATTAAGCTGCTGGGAGCAGTCACTAGGAGGCATTGGAGCCACCAACTTGGATGGCTTTACAGAGGATTAGACAAATTTATGTAGGATAAGTCTGCTCACCCCTTTAGGTGCGGCGGCATTGCAGGACGGCAGAGGCTCCACTGGGGCCCTGACAAGGGAGACATGGCTTCAGTGCCCTTCCAGATAGGCGGTGGGGCCATAAGCCCCCGTCGCCTATCAGGAGCCGGATCCTAGCCTGCACCATGCTTTGGCGAATGGGGATGCAGGCTGGGACTTGGGCTGTGCCGGGGGCAGAGCTGACAGAGTGTGAATGCTTCCCTTGGGTCCGCCCCTTGGCCACTTCAGCAGCCTGCACTTGGGGTACTACCAGTTTGTAGACACAATGGCTATGCTCTGCCTCCATGGTCGCTGCAGGAGGGGGATAGTGCTCTGTACTGAGGCCCTGCTTGCAGGTTTCCCACAGATATCTGGGTAGCCACTGTGAAAACAGGATGCTGGACTAGATGGGCCTCTGGACTGATCCAACAAGCTTCTTCTCATGTTCCTATTTGTATTTCTGAGTCCAGAAATATGAATTTCTAACATTGATTTGAAGTAACCAGCCAGGTGTTTGGCAGCAGGCAAATAATCCTTTTATAAATATTTTTGGCATGGCAAATTGTGGTGCATTATACAGAGTGCCTAGCATGAGTTTGGCCAAACTGCGGGAGGCAGTGGAGGATAGGGGTGCCTGGCGTGCTCTGCTCCATGGGGTCACGAAGAGTTGGACATGACTGAACGACTGAACAACAATGCAGGAGTGCACATGAAAATGTTATTGTTGATAACCAAATCCACATGGCTTTTGCGGATAAGAATTGCAAAAAAGAAATGATCAGTAATCTAATGTCCTGGTTGCAGATCTTTTCTCAAAATGCCATATGGCTTTTGCATTCCAAGGTAGTAATCTTCAAATGTATTTTTGAGTGGAAGAAAAAGAAACTTTCGTTAAGGTTACAATATTACTAAATCTCAATGAGCTCAGTAGGGATTATTTATGAGAGCAGACATATATAGGATTTCATCGCATGAATAAATTCCAAGATTTAAAAAAAAACCCCGCTGGATTTTTTCTTCCTAGAATTGTAGAAATCTGATATATAAATGTAAAGTCTGGAATTGGGATTAGATAGAAAAGGGCATAGTCTCAAATAGAATACATACAAGGTCAGCTTCTGTTTGTCACCCCAATTCAATATAAGAATAATCTTGTTCTTTCTGTGGGCTGTGGTTTTTCCCAAGTATGGAAATCCCCATCTTGTTTCTCCCAAAATTTAACCACTGCCTCACCACATAATTTGTTTGGTCAGATAGAAACTGTTCTGTCATGAGGTGCTCTTGCCTTTTAGTAGAGGAAATGGGGATCTTTCAAGTAATTGCAATCTTCTGCCAGCTGAGCAGTCGTTAACTTGTGAATAACAAGTTCCAGGAAAGGTAAGTCTCTTCCACTTACTTGTTGTCTGTCTTGGCAAAGATTGTCACATCTAAAATCGCCTTCCTTTTTATTATTTCATAAAGAATGTGGCCTGCCCAATTAAAACAGTGTTCTAACCAGAAAAGAGTTGGCCTATTTAACCTTACTCATATCAACCATTTCCTAAGAAGTTGTGGAGAAAATATTCCACTGCTTCCAGTCTGAAGATGCATAACTGGTCTTGTAATTCAACACTTCAAAATCAATTTGCAGTTACCTTAGAGTGAAAGGTTCAAAATGTGAGAAATAAAATGAATAGCTTTTCTTGAGCGCTGTCATACTCATTAATGGTAAGTGGGGAAAAAACATCAGATGAGCTGTCTCATCGACTTAGCTAGGCCTTAGAAGGGAAGTTGCATAAGTGAGAACAGCGATACACATGAGGCTGGCCACATGTCCTACCAATAATTTCAGAACACAGTCCTCTATTGAGTAGGTGTCTATTCTAAGCCTAGTTTTAAAATAAGGACCTATAGGAAGGGAGAAAACAAGGGCCTTAGAGTTGCTCATCGACAGTTACTACCTGGACAGCAGACAAAGCAGGTGTGAAGGTCACCTGCTCGCTATGGTAACATGTATTGGGTGATATATAAGTAAATCATACTCAGAGTAGACCCACTGAAATCAATGGACTAAAATCCATTTGTTTCCATGGGTCTACGCCAAGTATGACTTCCGTGATGGACATAACCCATTGTGTTTCTATTTATGTTATATGAATTTACATATAATTTACATATAAATTTACATGTGGTCACACTAGTTGACATTCAGGCCCAGCTCCAGAGTTTGCTGAAGAGCAGGGAACTAGGAAAAGAGATGGGTTAGCAATGGCAGGTGGCTGGCAGGTAGATTAAAGTTGCACAGATAACTAGGCTTCAGGTTTTTGCCTTGCATTGCCTTCACCAAATAGATCACCTGTACAATGAAGTTACCGGTATATCTAAAAACACTCCCAGTACAACATGGCCAATCGATTCCAGAGAAATGGGATCATATCCCATATGCTGGTATTCAAATAGGAAGGAGTTTTACCATTTGTCTATCTCTAAAAAACAAAACAAACCCACGCATAAACATCCAAATCTGCCACTTCCTTATATTTACAGCGTAAAGCAGCACACTTAATTTTTAATTTTTTTTGCATTTTTCATACAGAAACAGAAAGGAAAAACAACACATCCCACATCCCCCCGGTTGTAGAACTTTCATGTCAATCTCAACATACAACTTAAAGGTCTGGTGACTTCCTTTCCACTCTTTTCCTGATTCCTTTCTTTTTCTATTACATTGCTTATTCCAGTTTTTCAAAGTTCTTTCTCTGTTGACTTCTATTCTTCTGGATTTACTCAAGACCTGCTAGGTTATTTATTTGTTTATACTGGTTCTTAAGATATTCAATAAACATTTTCCAATGCTCCTGATATTCTTTGTCATCTATTTCTCTTACCCTTTTTGTTATACCTGCCAATTCAGCATATTCAAGCATTTTAAACTGCCACTCTTCCTTAGTGGGTAACCGTACTCGTTCTCTGCCTTTGTGCCAATAAGACTTTAGCCGCAGTGGTGGCATATAATAATAATAATTTTCTTTTGTTTCTTAGGGACTTCTGTTGTTAACATTCCCAAGAGGAATGCCTCAGGCTTTGCAGGGGGAGAAGGGTTTTTGTTTTGTTTTTTGAATTTTTAAAAATTCATTATAAATTACTTCCCAGAATTCCCTGATTACTTTGCAGGACCACCACATGTGGAAAAAGCACCCCTCTACTTCATTGCATTTCCAACATTTACCTTTTTCTTTTTAAAACATTTTTGCTAGTTTGGCAGGTGTTAAATACCATCTGTGGCTCATTTCCATCATATTTTCCTGCAATGCACAACATGCAGCGAATTTCATATTTGCTATCCATAAATTCTCCCACAGCTCGCAATCAATGTTATGACCCACATCCTGTAACCAGCACACTTTATCTTAACTCATGTGAGCTTCAAAAAAGCTACACTAAACACAAACTTTTAAAAAGGGGGGCATCAATAGTACCCCAGGCTCTAGCTGAGGATGGATGGAAATGCATATAGAGCAGGGGTGGCCACCTCCCAAGAGACTGAGATCTACTCACAGAATTAAAAACTGGCAGTGATTTTACCCCCCCCCCCTTTTGGGATTCAGGTCAAAGTTGTGGAACTTTTTTTTTTTTTTTTACCGAGGAGGAAATCCCTCTTTTTAGGGTTTAGAGGTTCAAAGCAAACTTGTTGAACTTTTTTTAATGAGAGGAAAGCCCCAATTTGGGGGAATTCAAGCCTAAGATCAAGGGAGAAAGGGGAACAGCCACTCAGCAGCAGATCACAGGGAAAATATACAGCCTCACTGAGTAAATTCTGTCTTCCATTCTGCAGATCGTGCAACAATGGGGCGGGGCGGGCGAGGAGGCGGGACCAGATTTTACCAACGCTAAGGAAAGGGACCCAGTGATCGACTGCGATCTACCAAAACCTTCCGGGGGATCTACCAGTAGATCGTGATCAATCTGTTGGACATCCCTGATGTAGAGGATTCAATCAAACTTCACCGTGAATTGCCTGTGTGGAAAATTCCACATCTCAGGTATGACTGGGTATGCCCTGAAATGGCTCTTGTTTTCATTCCCTCCCCCCCCCCCAATTTTTTTAAAAATGTAAATAGTCACAAAGGTAGGTGCTTACATTTCACTTGAGAGATGCACTGTTACAAACAAGGTACACTATCTAAATTGATTAGTTAATTTCCATCCAGATCCCTAGGCATTTAGGTATTGTCTTCATTGCAGAATGAAGTATTCAAGTGCCATCTGCTTAGAAGCTTAACTAGTATAATCTGCATAATATGAATTGTTGTAATAATGAAAGGCAGTTCATTAAAATTACCTTTTAATTAAGAGACTGGTAGCTTGTGTTCTTTATGTTACAATGGTTTAGAAGAAAGAATTCTCTTGATCTTGTTATAATCTAAAATTAATAACAGGTTTTTGAAAAAAGACACACACACAAAATATGACAGGGTGTGCAGTTTCACTGAGTAAAGGATGCTGCCGCTGTTATTCTGTGGAGAGCTGATTTACTTCAAGTGAACCGATGCATTAAAAGTGCCATTTAATTAACAGCTTCTCATTGTTAATAAACAGATACTTATGCAGATTGTATTTGCTTTGTTTCTTTGGGCCCACCTTTCGGAGATGCTGGCCTACTGACTACAAGTGGCGTTCTGAAAATGATAGCTCCAGTTCAGAATTGCATTAATTAATTCTCACATTCACTGAGCTCCTGGAACAGCAATGCCAAAGGGAATCCCTCAGACCTTTCCTTCCACTAACAGCTGCTCTGCAATTTCTGCCACAGTGTGTTTTGCGGACTAGCTTCCTGCGACAGCGAGTAATTCTGACACCTTGGGCACCAGTTGTATGTGCCTGTATGGTTTTCCCCTTTCTTTTTTTGAAGCACAATTAGAAATATTAATTTCAGCCTTATTATTTAGAGGTGATCCAGCCCAGGAAAACCAGAAGACCAGGCTTCCCAGCATAGCTGATGACCTTGTTGGGTGGTTGGGAAAAGAGATCTGGGATTGCAGCCAATAACAACTTTCTCTTCCTCCTGCCAACTAAAACGATTCTCACATGTGATGTGCAGAAGCAACTAGAGATGGGTGAATCTGTCAATCTAAGTTTTTCATTTTTCCATTCTTAAGTTCAGTATTCCACATCAGTTTGCGATTTTAAAAAAGTCCTCATGAAAATCGACCAGCATTTTAGTGTGAAATTATCCTAATATACACAGATTTGTATCCAATTGTGTCCAACATGCACATTTTTTGCAAGGCAATTTCACTAAATATAATGCAGTTTTCTATCTTAGTTTCACTAATATATGTATTTTTTGTGAACACTTTACTTTTGTATATGCATTTTTGTACCCATATCTTGGCAGGAGAACTGCGTTGCAAAATTCAGGGTGAATTTTGAAAGACGGTTGCGTCTTAGTTCTTGTGTTGTTTTGGGAAGTGCAAAAGAGGGAAGCTCATCTTTAAAAGTGAAGTGAATCAAATTTCTCCCCCATACATACAGAAACTGATTGTATAGCATCTTTTTATCCTAGATTTCCCACCGGGGTCTACTATAGGGCTACTTACTCTAGAGCAGAATAGGCCTTTCTTCTTATCAGACTCTTGTCTGCAAGAGGACATAGATGGCAAAGATCATAAGAATTGGAGTGTGCAGTGAATTCAGATGAATCCTAAATCAAAACAGGCTGCTTTTGACAGTTTGGGGGCTAGTTTGAGTTGAAGAAGTGCCCCAAACTGAAGCTGAGACCTCCAAAGTGATTTGGGGCAGTTTGCAGATTTGGATGTTAGAAATTGCACACAGTTTGTCTGCATATCTCCCCAAACACACCATAGGCCTATAATGAAAATGCCAGGGTGGGAAGAGGGGACAGAGACAGCTCTTTTTGTGACTGGCACGTCTACCTTTCCTTTTCCAGGGCTCTCCAATCACAATGCTTTGGGGAAGAGATGTTAAGTAATGTATCACCTTGTTCTTATCTTTTCTGTGCCCTTGGTTGTTCTGCTGGTAGTGCTTGCTTGGAAATGCTGGACATTGAAGTCCTTCTGCCTCTGTGTCACATGCCCGCACATCCATTCCTGTCAAATTAGCTTGGCATTTTGTTTATGTGACTTTTGGTGCCAACTGAGGAGAACATCAGCCTGAAGCTGCTTTCTTCCCCTTCCCATTCGTTGCAACTCCCTAGCCTTTGCACCTATTGTTTTAAAAAAAGTAAATTACCTTCCCAGTAGCACTTCTACAATACATGCCATTTTCATAATAAAATTGTTGGTCACAAAGATCCCAGAAGAGAATAAAATCCCTTTTAGAACTTCCCCCTAAAAGCAACTTTAAAGGCCAAAGACACACACGCAGCGATCTAATTAACTATAATTTGGAAGGTTTCTTACCCTGAGTTACACCTGTGATGTATGGTATTTTCATACAAATTGCCCATAAAATACAGTTTTAATATCTCCCAAAGTGTGAATGCTGCCAAGGCTGCAACTATCCTGTGAAAATTGGTGGGATTTTCCCACCAATCCCATCAGAAAAGGCTAGTATTCCTGCAAATTTCATCAACTTCTGCAAAAAAAGTTGTACAATTTCATATTTAAAAATAATAACTTTAAAGGTGTCAAGCACAAACACTTTGGGATATTTTGTCTGTAATTTGACAGCCTTTACCACTCAGAATGGGCTAATGTGCCAACGAATGTCACCTATTACTGTGAAACAGAAAAAGAAAGTTATAGCTGTTCACCCCAACAGTGAACGAGGAAGGCATGAAGCTTTATTTATTTTTTGAATTTGGAACAAATCATTTCTCATTGACACTTTTTAAAGTTTGTTACGCCTGTACTCCAAGAAGTCGAAAACATTTAATCCAGCATAAGGTTTCATGGCAAGAAAGGAGCAGGGTTCTCTAGTTGCTTGCAATGCAATTTATTCCAGGCCTAACACATTTTGGAACAAATCCTTTTCTCATGGACACATTTTTAGCTCATAAGCAAGACAAGGATACCTGCCGTATCTGGTTGTTTAAAGGGATAAAAACTAGGATGGCTCATGGCTCTTCTTGTCATCCTTAAAATTAGGCTTTTGTGAGTCTCTAGAACAGGGTTAGCCAATGTGTGCCCTCCAGGAATTATGGAATATAACTTCCGCCATCCTGGACTGTTGTCCATGCTGGCTGGGATTGGTGGGAACTGCAGTCTGCCACATCTGGAGAGCACCACATTGACTTCTTCTACTTTCTCTAAAGTAAAGTAAAGTAAAAGGTATGGGCTGACTCTTTCTGTCACTCCTGCTCAGGCATGAATTGAGAGCCACCCAATTTTGGCAGAAATTTGAGGGAGAATACTTCTAAGATAATTATGCATACCTCCTCACAACCATAAAAACCAGGCTTCCTCAACCTTGGCCCTCCAGATGTTTTTGGCCTACAACTCCCATGATCCCTAGCTTGCAGGACCAGTGGTCAGGGATGCTGGGAATTGTAGTCTCAAAATATCTGGAGGGCCAAGGTTGAGGAAGCCTGGTTTTTATGGTTGCGAGGAGGTATGCATAATTATCTTAGAAGTATTCTCCCTCATATTTCTGCCAAAATTGGGTGGCTCTCAATCCATGCCTGAGCAGGAGTGACAGAAAGAGTCAGCCCATACCTTTTACTTTCCAACTAACCCTGCAAAGTAGGCTCCCAGTCCTCTCACCTGCCCTCTTCCCCTGTCTTCAGTAGTTTCAGGTATAAGAGGAGGTGGGAGCTTTTAAAGGTCCAGGTTTGATCTCTGAACTGACAGCTTGCGGTCCAATTCAAAGGGAAAGCCGACTTCAAAGCTGTGATGTCTGGAATGAAAGGACTCGTTATATTCTGTTTCATACTATGAAGTAAAGGGCACTTCTCAAATAAAGGTCACCTGGCAACTTTATAGTAGAGCAAGGGCACAGAAAAATATCCCCCATTTTGGACATACAAACATGGTTGCAATGGGCCAAACTATAAATCTCTTTTTTTGTTTTAAAATTGAGTTGAAAGAGTTTTTTTTAAAAAAAATCACCCCAGTCACCCAAGAAGTGGAATACCACGCACAGTCCCTTCCAACAACCCCGTTAAGTAGATTAGGCTGAGAAGCTCAAGGTGACCCAGTGAGCTTTATAGCTAAATTAACATTTGAACCCAGGTCTTGCCTATTATCAATGCACCATGCTATTGAGAAAGATAGCAATCTGGAAACCAAGTCTTTTGAGGAACAGTTGAAAATCCTGGGGGAACATAGCAGGGAAAGCATCCTCCAAATAATATCAGAAGAGCTATCATGTGGAAGATGGTGCAGGTTTGTTTCTGTAGAAGGCTGCGGCAGATGTAAAGAGTAGACATTTCAAGGAAGCAGATTGCAGCTAAACATTAACAGAACTTTCCTGGACAGCCATCTGCCAGAACTGCTTTACTTGCAATACTGTATTCCTGCATTGAGAAGCTAGTTGGACTAGGGTGACCTTCAAGATTCTTTCCAGCTTTAAGATTCTATGATTTTACCTATGTGTAAAATATAATATCCAATGCAAAGACATAAGGGATGCCAGAAGTACCAGTATGATGTGTGTGTTTAGGGGGGGGGGCGTTATTCTTTAAAAGGTGGTTCCTATTACAAAGTATAAGCAACCTCAGACATTGCGTTGCTCAGGAATACTAAGAAACCCAAAAAGAGCAGTTTTGATAGCTTTGGTCTGTCATCTTGATTCAAAATGGTATCCAGTTGAATCCAAACATAGATGAAAATCTGCTCTTTGATCTCAGGACCCATCATGCAAAATTTGGTTATGATATCTGAAGCATAGGGGACAGACAGTCCAAATGCATACAGAACAGGCAAACGAACAACTTTCCAAAAAAATATAGTGGAATATATCCTTACTTAATATTCTCATTGGAACAGATTTCCTATGAAAGATTAATAAACAGCATACACCTACACTACACTACACAACACACACGTTTCCTTGAGTCCATCACATCCTAAGACTGGCAGAAACAAAATAATCTGGATAATAAAATGTTAATGTATAATTATTAGGTTATTTAGCTCTGAACTCAGAACTTGCTGCAGATAGTACACAAGCCTTTTTATTCAATTAGTAAGTATAAAGCACACAAAACAAACGTGATAATTCAGATAAATAAAACACTTTTGATTAACCCACACACATACATAATTACACTTTAGGAAGCTAGTTCATGTTAATGAATAGCAAAGCCCTTTATTTCTTTAATGCCTGCAGTTCAGACTCTTTGGTTTTGATTTATATTATTGTATCCTGCTCTGGGAATACTCTGCAACGAAGGTTGAGTTAAAAATATATCAAAGAAATGAAATGAACAAATAAAATAAATTCTTTACTAAAGGATATACACAAAGAACAACACAAATGCTAACCATAATCTCAAACAGAACCAGTCATTGACATGGAAAATGCATAAAAGTGACCTTTACCATTAGATTATGTGAAGGTGTGAAATATATTCCAGAGATTTGTTGGTTATGAATATGCTAATAGTATTCAGAAGTAAATGCTCGCACATCTGACTAGTTTTTCCCCCCACCCTGGGTAATGAGTTAAGCATAGGACAGCAAAAGACAAGCATGCACAAGTCTTGCCCAAAAATTGCTGCATTGAGGATTGCTGGTGTTTATGGTTTCAGCAGCTGTTTTGTGTGGTGGGACATGAGACGATAAACCTCCCTCCCAGCACTGACATCACTGCTGTTTACCTGGACAGGGGTGGAATGGGGAAACAGCAGGGTCAGATGGACTGGTTGGACTGCCACCACTAATAAAGCACCTCCACCAGTGTGCCTAGGGCTTGCCAATCAGAAGGTCGGCGGTTCGATTCCCTGCGATGGGGTGAGCTCCCGTTGCTCGGTCCCTGCTCCTGCCAACATAGCAGTTCAAAAGCACGTCAAAAGTGCAAGTATGTAAATAGGTACTGCTCCGGCGGGAAGGTAAATGGCATTTCCATGTGCTGCTCTGGTTCTCCAGAAGCGGCTTAGTTATGCTGGCCACATGACCCGGAAGCTGTATGCCGGCTCCCTCGGCCAGTAAAGCGAGATGAGCGCTGCAATCCCAGAGTCGTCCGCGAGTGGACCTAATGGTCAGTGGTCCCTTTACCTTTACTACCTGTGCACCCACACAGTCCTGACCTCTTATCCTGTCCAGGTAAGCAGCACCATTGCTGATGTCAGGTGCAGGGGTTCCATAGCTCCACAACAGTATTGGCTACTGAGAACATACAAGGTCCTTCCTTCCTTCCTTCCTTCCTTCCTGGTTTCCAGAACCGCATGTGTCTCAGCACCTGGCACCACCAGTGTAGAATAGTAAGCCATGGGTGGGAGGCAGGGAGCAGAACTCTAGCAGCCCTGTCCAATACGCCTGTGGTTTTTCTGCTTGTGGTCTATTACTGTGCAGGGCCAGGGTGTGTGTGCTCAGCTTCCAGTGTTCAGTGTGGGTAAAGGAGAAAGGTACCCTTTATTGGGAGGTGGGGAAAGTGCACATTCCACCCAAAGGAATATGTCTTTCTACAAGGCATTCTACAGGAGCTCAGAGATGTTCGGTCCAGTGGGGCAGAAGCTTCAAATCAAAAGCATCCCATTGAAATGGAAGCTTGGCAGTGAACCATGCCATCCAAGCACTGCAACAAAAATGAAGAAATGGCATTTATGTGACAGACTAAATGGATGATTTCCCAAATGCCAGCTGCACAATGGGGACAGAGACAGCTCCTTCTGCATGACACACAATTCGAAAGCACAAGTGGTAATACTCAGTTTGTCTCCGATTCCTTCCTAAGCTCCCAGAGCAATATTTTCTTAAGGATTAACTGTTCCTGAATCAGCATCAAGCTGTCATGCTTGTTTTTCACCTCAGTGCTTTCTCATGAAATGGGCATTGTTGCAGCCACCCCACCCCCCAAATAAATAGCATATTCCATGTTCACCATTTCTTCCCATGATGAAGATATGCAGATAAGGAGGGATGAAAAGCTAGTGCAAATTAATATTGAAAAAGGACCCTACTTTGATCAGCTCAGTGGAGTGCCGTGCAGACAGAGTGTGATACAGCACACTATAGGTGGAAATTGTTTTCAGAGTGGGAAGAAAATGAATTTGGAGCCTGAGATTCTGCATACCAAATGACAGGAGAAACACCATCTGCGAAGGAGGCTGGTACTAGTGCCTTTCAAATGAGAAGTGATATCCCTGAACCCTGAGTCTATAAACAGAGAAGATCGGACACTTCTTTTTTAAGTGTGTGTGTGTGTGTACCCACACACATCCTTCTGGCTCTCTTCCTTCTGAATCAATGCAAATCTTAAGCAAACAACTTTACAGCTTAACTTCTAACACGCCTCCGCACAACTGTGACAAAGGGGGAATATTGGGGCGGGGAATCTAAAATAAGGCATGTATTGCAGGGATCTCCAGTAGAGACAACCAAATCAAAGTCATGTTAGGGTATGAGGTCACCAACTTATCCAAGTCCTTATTTATATTCCATGTCAAGTCCAAGCCTTTCCGAAAGGCCAAGTCATTCTCCCCCAGCTGCATGATCAGAAGGTTGGGAGGGTCAAGCAAAGCTGCTCTAGCTCTTACTGCTGGCAAAGATCCTAGCCTACATCCCAAACCGCTGATAATGGTGTGCACATGAGCCCAGTGGACAATGCTGTGACCACAGATTCAAATGCAAACCCCCAAAGCACCTGAAATTAAATAAGTGACAACAAGTGGTTAGAAGGCGACAATGGCCAATTACATATTCTCGTGTAAAATAGGGACACTTGGAGGTTCTGGAATCACAGAACTGTAGAGTTGGAAGGGACCTTGAGTCCATCTAGTCCAGCCCCCTAAATGCATGGATATGTAGCTGTCCCAAACGGGGATCGAACCTGCAACCTTGGCATTATCAGCACTGCGGGAGAGTGCAGGGCTGGCCCGAAACCCTTCCTTCCTGTGAAGGAGACCAGCTTTGCATAAACTTCTTGCTACAACCTATCTTCAACTACTGTGACCCACATTGGTGAAATTTTGTTTCTTTATGCAACTCATCTTTTGCTGGTTAAGTTCCAAACATATTTCAAGAATTCATTCATTACAGAAGGGCAAAAGTCACTGGATCCTTTACAGAAATTTCAAAGCATGTTGGCTGTAGCAACTGTTTGCAGAGCAGTTCTGTTGGCCTTCAAAGCACCTCCTGTGGCAGCTGGTCTCTCTCTGTCCCTCGAGGATTGTTTAGGATAGTAAATGCCAACGGTATTAAAAGCTGAAGTTGTGATATATCACTTTTCTCCACTTCATGTTTTCATTTGCCTTCAGTATTTCTGTCAATTAATACAATACCATCCTGTGGAAAAGTTATTTTCTAGAGTTTCTGTTCCTTATCTCTGTCTTCAAAGCACAATTCTGTCAGGAGAAGTAGAAAATAACAATGAGTGAATTATAAAAACACCTGAGAGCACTGACATTTGTCAAGATAGCTAGGGAAAGTTTTCTTAGACCATTGTAAAGTTTGGGCATACTAAAGGAACAGGCTGTCTGCTGTGAATAATGGTACTAGCAGACAATAGTTAATCATTCTTTGCAGAGAAGTAGATGTTTTAGAATATGTGCAGAAACCAATGTCTGTCTTTTTGAAACTGTGAAATACAGATTCCTAGTCCCAGTCCTAAGCAAACTGGCTGAAATTCAGACCTAAAACAAGCCCTTAAGGTGGGAGCTTGGTTCTTTGAATTGAAATCTGATGGACTGAAAGTGTTTTCACACTCTGAAAGTCAAGTAATGTTTCCATGTACAGCCCACCTTTATAGCTACATTTTCGTACGTTTCCAACATTTAGTATCCATGTTGCTACTCCAGCATAATTTTTGTCATGCATAATTTTTGCCAGTTGTCAATTTTGTCACCTAACAAGAGAAACAGTATAGTCTGTGTCATATGGCTAATCATTTTTGTGGTAAGAGTCAATGAACTAGTTCAGATGTAATAAACCATTGTTTGCTCAACCAGAAATAAGCTATTTTCCTGCATGCTTCTTCCTTCCCCATCTTTGGAATGATTCCCCCCCCCCCTTTTCTAATTCCTTTTGCCTACAGAAGGCCTACAGAATTTCCAGGTAGGGCTGGAAGAGACCATGGTGATTTGTTGTCAGTGCCAATAATACTAGCTAGATGCACCTTTCGTATAAGGCAGCTACTCATGTTCCAGTGCAGTATAGCACTGTGATTCTCCAATCTAATCCCACTCCAGTCCAACTCTTGACTCTTCCTAATTGTGCATGTGTAAGAGGAGAATCTCCTTGAAGGAGCGTCTCCACCCCCATCATTCAGCCCAGACACTGAGGCCCAGCTCTGAGGGCCTTCTGGCGGTTCCCTCACTGGGAGAAGTGAAGTTAGAGGCAACCAGGCAGAGGGCCTTCTTGGTAGTGGCGCCTGCCCTGTGGAACACCCTCCCACCAGGTGTCAAGGAAATAAACAATGATCTGACTTTTAGAAGACCTCTGAAGGCAGCCCTGTTTAGGGAAGTTTTTAATGTTTGATGTTTTATTGTGTTTTTAGTATGCTGTTGGAAGCCGCCCAGAGTGGCTGAGGAGGCCCGGCCAGATGGGCGGGGTATAAGTAATAAATTGTTATTATTATAAATTATAATTCATTTTAACGACTGTGTGAGGACTCAGTTATACAGCTGCAAATAAAACGTTTTAAGTGCAATATACAATGTGACACTAGATGGCGATGGCGAGCCTTATGGAAAATTCAATATATATTTTTAAAAAACGCTTTAAAAGAAAGCAGTTTCAGAATGGTTTTTATATGGGTGTAGATTCCACCTGAGAAGACATGACCATTGTAGTAAATGTTCTTAAGAGGGGATTAAAAGCTCAATTTAGCTAATTTCAAGATATGCACTGTTCTGTTCATCCAATCAATATCCAATACAGCTTCCAGCAGTGAAAGCCATTGACATGACACTCAGGAATGTCTCACAGCAAGTAGTCTTATTCATTAATGGATAAAAAGATAAAGGTATGATCCAGAGAATTGCCAAGGAGACAAAAGAGAGGACTTTGCTGAGAAGGACTATATAAGGAAAGGAAAAATCATTATCTTCTAGAGGCAGGGACTCACCTGCTGCTGAGGGCCTGAAGGGCCTTGCCTGCCTCCTTATATCTGGGCAGAGAGGGGTCCACTTTTGTTTTTTAAATTGCTTTTATTTTTCATCTATGTCTTTTAAAATTGTAACTGATATTGATGCTGTATTCTCCGTTTCAGATTTTATGATTTATGTGGAAATTGTTTTCCATCTGGTTGTATACTTTTTGATGTGTTTTATTTCTTGCTTATGACTTTTGTTACGCTGGTAATTATGTAAATCTTGTCATGTTGTATCTTGTCATGTTGTAAGCCGCCTTGAGCATTGTTTTAACTATGGAAAGGTGGCGTACAAATAAAATGATGATGATGATGTGTATCAAAATAAAAATGTGTGAGAAACATATAGGAGCTTCTATTGTTCTGCTCATCCTTTCAGTTGACACCTAGGCGATGCCCATGTTTGTCTACAGAGAACCCACATCTGTAGATCGTTGGTACATAGTCTTTGCATTTGGTGGTCTTTTGACAATCAAACAGCTCCATTACTATATTTATCACAATCCAGTCGTCCTAATGATTCCTGACACATCTGCCTATCAAGTAAGGTAGAAGGTCAGGAAGAAAGGTCACTGAAAGGCAGTTACCCCAGTGCAATTATTAGGTTATGCCAGAACAATAGTAAGCCCAAGTGAAAGCTTCCCCAAGAACATCATGGTAACTGGTGGTCCAGGTGGCCTGGGTGGCTAGCAGTGTCTATTTCCAGCTTCAGCTGGTTTGCCAGCTTTAGTCCCTTTTGGACAGAGGTGACTGGACCACTGTATTCCACGCTCTAGTAACCTCCAGATTGGATTATTGCAATGCACTTGGAAACTCCCAACAGATGCAAAATGCAGCAGCCAGATTTCTGGCTGGGGTTCCATTTAGAACCCACATAACTCTGATTGAAAACAGCTATCTTGGAAGCCAAAGCACAGCTAGGTGGGTAGCGTGTTGCTGTGGCAAAGAGCCAGAGGGAAATGCTGGTCTTATATACCCCTCCTGGCCCTTGCCACCAGGTGCTCCGAGTCTCCTGTGCGGCCGCGCCTTGCCCTTCCAGGCCAAACTCAGGAAGCCCCCAGTCCTGCGAGGCCCTACCAGTCACTGGGCCTGGCTCCTGCACGCACTCCTGACAGCCAGTTTGTTTCAAGGGGCTCACATTAGCTTCTAAAGTCCTAAAAGACTTAGGTGCTGAATATCTGAAAGACTGTATCATTCCCCACAGACACTCCGGGGAGTTAATATCAGCAGAGGGGAGACCTCTTCTTAGTTCTTAGTTCCATCACCCTCATACGTTTGGTGGGGGGTGGGGAGGGGTGGAGCAGCTCTGCAGAGGGCATTTTCAGTGACAGCCCCTAATTTGTGGAATTCCCTCTCCACAGAGGTGATTCTGCCACCTTCATTATGTAGTTTTCATCCCTGGCATCCAACACCTGAGATAAATATATTTAGGACTCAGCCTATTCTCTTGATTGTAATATATTTTAATTGATTTTAAGACTGTGTTTTTAAATTGTTGTAATCTGTCCTGGGACCTCATGATGAAGGGCAGATGAGAAATTTAAATCACTACCATCACTCTTGGGGGGTGATTCTCCCTCCTTTTCAATAGGCTGACATTCAAGTCATGTTACAATGTGAAGGAATTCATCAAGCACCTAGTGGGATTTAAAATATAGCATGGGACACTCTATGTTCTCTCCTAGATTACAGGGGTCTGTATGTTATACAGATCTGCTCTAAAATAAATAATGTAGAATCCACTTTGTTTCAGTGATCTTGTCTCCTGTATTTTTCAATCAGATGATGCTTACAGAATTATCGGGCTATAAAACTGGATGGGCACCTCTTTTTGATGATGCATGCCTTGTTTAAAAACATTATTTTTTCCAGGCTGAAATGTGGGACATTGCTTTTTTCAGTCCATGGAGCGTTTGTGCTCTGTAAAATGTCATTCAAATCAAAACACTGGTTTCAGATGCCTCATAACTCAGTGGAAAAATGTGAACGCAGCCAGGATTCTGAGTTTCTGAAAAATGTTTGCCTTGGATCTGCTTACTGCTAATGGAAGGAGGCTACTTCTAGAATTACACGCTCTATAAGTTGCTGCAGACAGATTCTAGTTTAAATACGGGCAAACTACAGACTCATTTAATCACCACATTTAATCATAATAACATCCTGACGGGCTGATCTGTCCCTCCTCTTTGGATATGGCTTCTGTAACATTTGCAAGGCTAAGTAAACAGATTTCTAAATTCTGTTCTAATGTTCCACGGTCCAACTCCTAGCTACTGCGTACACACCAGTTCAAGAATTTAAACTTTGCTACTTGCCTAAAAAAGCAGCAAAACCACAAATAGTTTTTTCCCTCCTGGAACAAAGGGTTCTTGAGCTTCCACACAGGACTTTAAAATCATGCCGGCTGTAATTCTCAAAACCTCAGATACAATACAGGATTTTTAGCATTAACTGCTTGGGCAGCCATAGACCAAGCTGGCAGTAAAGGAATGGATAGATTGGAGGTAGTATCTTGAAGTAGCAATGCAATCCAAAGACATGGCAAAAAAAGGAAAATTGATTGGCAGGAAGGAGAAAAAAAAATCAATTACAGATAATAGTTCTTTGTTACAAACTTCTTAAAACGACCAACTAGAATGGAAAGCAATGATGGAGAAGAGAAGCCAAAAGTTGCTGGTCTTCCTGGTGGGCCAGCAATGAGCCTCCTTTCCTTCTGTTCCTGATGTATGGCTTTTGCTAGAGGACAGCTGATCAAGAGAGGTCCCTGATGCAACCGAGGGGGATAGTGGTCCTCCTTAGCTCCTCTCCCAATGGAATGACTGATCCTTCAGGTTTAAGTTAAAAGTTGTGTACATCCCTCCTGAGGATTTTAGCAGATGCTCTAGAGCAGGGGTCAGCAACCTTTTTCAGCCATGGGCCGGTCCACCGTCCCTCAGACCATGTGGTGGGCCGGACTATTTTTTTTGGGGGGGGGGAGAATGAACAAATTCCTATGCCCCACAAATAACTCAGAGATGTGTTTTAAATAAAAGCACACCTTCTACTCATGTAAAAACACCAGGCAGGCCCCACAAATAACCCAGAGATGCATTTTAAATAAAATGATACATTCTACTCATGTAAAAACATGCTGATTCCCGGACCGTTTGCGGGCCGGATTGAGAAGGCGATTTGGCCGCATCCAGCCCATGGCCTTAGGTTCCCTACCCCTGCTCTAGAGTTCTGTTCTGCGATGACTCTATAACAGGTGGGTCCTTTTCCATTTCCTTTAAAGTCTGTGCAACCACCTGCTACAAAATGTGCTCTAACAAAACCAAGCAATTTACCTCTCCTGTCTAGGTCAACTCTGTCACTGCACCACACACCAACTGATGGGAACTGTAGTCTGAAAACATCTAGAAGGCTCTAGGTTGGCTATCTCTATATTTCTTCATACTACAGCTCTGGAGTGAACTATAGAATCTGGAATGGATTCCTTGACGCTCTCTGGGAATGCAGAGGCCTCATTTGGGACAGGTGAGCTTATTAACTAATAACATCTCATCTCCCATGGACATTGTTGATGGAACAGAGGATGGCTTTTGCCAGCACACTCTTGTTTAACACTGATAGCGAACTACTAGAGAAAGACCTTTTCAGTGGTGGAACCCCAGCTATGGAATGTCCACTCCAGTGAGGCTCACCTGACACCTTCCCTGTGGTCTGTTTGATGCTAAGGAATGAACAGGGTGTTTCTCTTGACCTTGGATAGTGCTAAAGGAGAATGAAACAAATTCATGGAGGACAAGGCTACCAATGGCTACTAACCAGGATCACTATGTTCTCCCTTCACTGTCTGAATACCAGTTGCTGGGGAATACAAGTGGGGAGCCTGGAATGTCATAATGGAATATATGACAAATTTGCCATGCAAAAGCAAAAAGCAAAATTAGTACATGAGACTGGTATGTGTTAGGGCGCCAACATGTTGGCGCGCTGAAGAGCAGTAGTCTGAGTCAGATAAAGCCGAGGTCCAACAGTATGGGTCAGAAGCCAGCCGAAGCCAGGTAACAGTACCAGGGTCAGGAAAAGCCGAAGTCAGTAACAGTCCGAGTCAAGGCCAGCCGAGGACAGACAGTCACACAGGGGTCAGGAGTAGCCGAAGTCGGTTGAGTCAGGAGTCAGGGAAGCCTAAGTCACATACGAGCCAGGAATCAGGAAGCTGCGGTCAAGAACAACCCAGGGGTTAGGAAGCCGAAGTCACGAACACAGGAATCGGGAACAGGACGAGCAAGAACAACCACGCACTCCAGCACAGCAGTTGCAGGTGCTGGTGAATGGAGCAGCCAGTCTTCCTTAAGTAGCCAGTTCATAACCACGTCTCTTATGAGCTGCAGCTGCCTCTAATTGTGCCCTACGTGTCTTAGTTCTATGTTCTACAGCTGAGAAGGGAGCAGGGGAGGGGGCCCGCCGGTTCCTTTCCTCACAAGGGCCTTATTCTGGCTCGACTTCTTCCTCTTCCTGTTCTGGTCTTCCCACTTCCCTATCTGATTCTTCCTCTTCTGAGGAGTGCTGCCACCAATCTTCTCCAGGTATGAATTCCTCCATTTTCCCAGATTATTCCATGAGTGCAGCCTTGCCAGGGGGGGCTTGCCACCACTCCTCCTCGTCCAGCTCAACCCTGACAGTATGGCACAGATGATGTCATATACTTATGGGACCAAACATATAATAGTAAAGGCATATTAATTCATCTGAAACGCTGCTGGTCATTTCAGAGGTGAAGCTGCCAGTGTTCAAACTGTGCGCTCCTATGTTTATATGGAGCTAGAAGAGGGAGGTTTATCAGCACCCCAAGAATTTCAGAAGTACAACAAATACTTACAAATATATAGATAGGAAGAGGAGAGAAACAGATATTAGGTTGTGGGTGGAATGAAGTGGCTGGAACCCTGAGCAGGCAGACTCTACGCTGCAACATTTTGTTGCAGGTGCCCCTTGTAGTGGTCTAAACTGAATCATGCAAGATACATTTAATATTACACTTGTCTTATGCAGTGTGTGTGTGTGCGCGCGCGCGCTGTTTATTACTGCCACTGCATTTATCTTCCTCCCTCTCTCTTTCCTTCTTAGTCACAAAGGAAGTGACCGTGTAATGCAAATGATAAATATAGCAACACATAGAAAAAGAAGGAGCACAACACAGATTAGTCATGCCCCCCATTGTGACTATTTTAAGAATGACTGCGTGGATTGCCTCCCCCGTTTTTGTTTTGTTTTGAAATGTATTGCTCTAATCCTGTCCACATTTGTGCCTGCATCAGCTCCATTTCTTTTTGTGGGCTTTGTCCATCCGTAGCTCTGGGGTGGGAACTGTAGCCTTGGCATGGCCATTTGTGGAGATTTTCAGGCACAATTAAAGTATTTAGAAGAGCAAAGTTCTCCCTTAGGAGCCCAACAGTTCCACATTTCTACTGTGAACTGTGACTCTTTGAAGTGCTCTAAGGCTGGCCTATTTGTCCAATTGGCATTTCCCCTTGATCTTTCTATTGCTTTGAAGAAATACACACACACACACCCCACCTCAGTTGTCATTTGGTCTTAATAGAAAAGGACCTGGAGCCAAACCCATTTCTGTCTCACTGCATATTCTGTAATATATGTACAGGCACCAAGAATTTTAACCATATTCATGTAGAGCGTTCCTCTCCTCATTTCACTTGTTAATGTTTTTTTAAAAAAATAAAATAATTATTTTAAAATGCTCTCTATGCTTTGGAAAAACAAAAACAACGATGACACAGAATTCCAAAATAAATGTGACGGATAGATTATCTCTTCAGTGGCTTTCTGACATCTTGGCTCATAGCCAAGCTCACATGACAGTTTCCATTTCCCATCTAGGCATGTGAAATGGAAAAGATTTAAATTGTTTTCCAGGTGGTGGCTGAAGCTAAGAGTCCAGAATAAATAAAACATGGATGTTAAAATAGGCTGTTTCCAATATAACACTGGATTCACTATTTTACTGAATTTTAAAACAGGGTATAATGGTGGTTGTGTCACAGGTCAGAACAGCGAAAGGCTGTACATAACACTCAAATACGGGGGTAGGGAATCTCCAGCCCACAGGCCAAATTTGGCTTGGCATGGGTCCCAATTCAGCCCAGGAAATCATTACCTCCAAACTATGGCTACCTGCCCCACAGCTGATGTCAGGTGCAGGGCAGAAAGATGGGCCTGGATTGGCTGCATGACAGAGTTTCCTGTGGGGAACCAATCCCATCCTTCCATCCCTGATGGGCATGACTTCAAGCCTGCTGGATTGGCTGTGTGACTGAGTGGGGAAACTTGATTGTCAGCCCTATGCTTAGAGCTGGCAGGCTTTGGGCTGCCAAAGCTCTTCTGCTGCAGTTCTCAAGCACCTGACAAGCAGCTGGCTTTTGGGCATTTTGGAAGTGCTGCACAAGGGATTTTGACCTGTTTAGGTAGGGTTAAGGGTGGTTGGGGACATATAGGGACCTGGTCCACAGAGCCAAAACATTTCCCCACCCTTGCTTTAATTGTAGATATTCATTTCTGGGATAGTGGGAAGAGTGAAATGATGCTTCTAGGAATGAGAGCTGATATACCCTAGTGTAGGGTGGTGGGGAGGCAAAGATCAAGTATGTGGGGGCATATAGTGTTTTTCACTGACACCCCCCAAGGCCTCATCTCAACTAAATAGAGGTACAAAATAATTCTCAGGGAGGTCACTGTGCAGTAGGCCTTAGGAACAGAGAGCTCATCCCAGGCATTTGTTTTCAGTGCCAGAATGGACCTTGCAGCCAGCAGTGCCCTATAAGGTGTCATAAATGGGGCACCACTGCTGACAGCTTCCCAACAATGTGGGTGGCCGGCACTTACTGAGAGGTAAAGGGGAGGGCCATGACACATAGAGCTTGGTGTGACGCATGGCTTGAAGCCAATCTGATGCTCCCTCCACCATGCACCACACCAAACTCACCATTTCTGGGCCCGGCTCCAATGATGGGGGAAAGCAATGGTGCCTCGCCTGTGCCGCCTCATTGGCTCTGACTGCTTGCAGTCCTTCACACCCAAATCCACTTCTGGTTTACCCCACCCTGAAGCTTCTTCATTTTAGCAGCCTAAAAGCCATTTTGGGTAATCAAGCGGACATGAAAGACCACTGCAAAGGATCCTAGTCTAAGTTTGGCTCACTTGTGTAAATCAGGGAAGTCCATGATAGGGATTGGGGGAATTCAAATTCAGTTTGAATTTCAGTGAGAACACCCAATTTGCACTTCCTGAAATAATTTGTGAACTGAAATGCAGCTATCATTGACAATTTCACTTTTCCCAATGTTGCTATTGTGTTCTCCAGCTAAAATAAAGTATACAACAGGGGTTGGCAACGTGCGGTCCATGGACCGGATGCGGCCCATGGAGACCGTTTTACCGGCCCATGAGCTGCCCCCGAACCAAGCCAACCGCTCAGCGAGTCTCCTATGCGCTGCGCTAAACCGGCACAGTGCGGTGTGGGAACTCACCAAGCGACACTGAAAATCATGTCTGTGCATGCGCACATACCGGAAATTGCATCTGCGCATGCCCAGACACCAGAAAACGCTTCTGTGCAGGCACGATTTTTGGCATCTAGACATGCGCAGAAGCGATTTCCAGCGCCGCAGACATGCACAGACGTGATTTCTGGCGTTGCGCTGCGTCAGTCTGGCCCACGGACGAACTCCATGGGAGTGATCCGGCCCATGGCTGGTAAACCTTGCCAACCCCTGGTATACAACAATGCATATATCAGGGATAATGCATATGCATTTGTAAAGGACATGTTGTTGGCATCCGTCTGTCTCAAGAGACAATGGAGTGTGCCTCCGGAGCTGAGGTCAAACTGGAAAGTTGCTGATAAAAATATGTATATTAGGAGAAAGACACCCTAAAATGCTGGTGAATTTTCATGAGGACATTTTTACAAAAAAAAAAAAAATTCACCCTCATAAACGAATACAGCAATGTAGCAAAATAAACTTCAGACTGGGGAAAGGTGCTCTGAATACCTGAATTTGAGAGATTTGTCTATCCCTTGTCCCTGATTCAGATCTGTCACATCTGCCATAGGTCTCAGAGAGCTTCAATCCTTTCCCTGGAATAAATCCCATTGAACACAGTGGGACTTACTTCTGAGTCAACATACATAGGATTGCGTTACACACGACGCTATGGGGATAATAATTGTGGCCTAACTCACAGAGCTGTTGGCTAAGGATTACTGTAATAATCTTTTGGAAGCTCCGTGAAGACTCAAGAAGGGCTAAACCTTATTGCTGTATCATCCTGTCGATTGCAAACTCTTTTGTTGACTGCAGTGTGTTTAGAATGCTGCATCTTAAAAGTCATCCATGTCCTACCTGCTCGCATATCCACAGAGTGTGCCACTGTGAAGAGTCGGTTGGATGCTGCATCCTGCAGTGGTATGTAGATGCACTTGAAGAAATGGTGCTGCTCATCCTTCCTATATCACTACCATGACCTCTTGGCTCTTGGATCATGGACCGTGCATTTGCATAGTGGCTGTTAAACTCCACTATTCATTTGCATGGCTTCTTTATCTGCGCTGGTTCTTTGTGACCATCTTCACATGCAACATGAACCGAAGCTTAGTGCAACCATGCAGGCTTGCAGAAAGGAAACCATGACCATTTGCTCTTCCTGTGGTCAGTGGCGGAGTAAGGCTCCGCGGTACCCGGGGCGGCAAAGGAAACGCCCCGGGGGCGGGGCATCGTGACGGCACGATGTGACCCCTCCTGCCACTCCCCACGCTGCTGGTCACCTCGGGAGCAGCAGCGCTGCACGGACGGGGTGCTCGCTCAGCCATGCGCTGTTGCTCCTGGGGTGATGGGGGGAGCGGCAGCGCTTGGGAATGGCGGGAGGGGCTGCCGCTTGTCACCCCCACGCGCGGCCACTCGCTCCGTCGCCCCGGGAGCAACAGCGCACGGCCGAGGGAGCACCCCGTCCGTGCAGCGCTGCTGCTCCCAGGGTGACCGGCGTTGCGTGGTGAGTGGCGGGAGGGGCCGCTGCTTGTCACCCCCACCCGCCGCTTGTCACCCCCACCCACCACTTGTCACCCCTGTCACTCGGGGCGTACCGCCCCCACTGCACCCCCCTAGCGACGCCCCTGCTTGTGGTTATTCTGTTGCTGTCTTATCCTGAGCCAAGCCACAATTTGGATTAACATGTCATCTGACCTCAGGCTGGTGGTTCAGCTCTCCCAGACATACCACAAGCCTATGTTTTGGGTATCCCCATTAGGAGATGACCAAAGTGTTGAGGAAATCCAACAACATTTGTGACTCACAAATTAATTTTTATTTTTATTTTTGACCCCAGTGTTTGAAATGCGGCCTTTGAAACTGGACTTTTCCTTTAAAATGTGAAGGCTATGTGTTTGTCATTGCTTAGTGTGGGTGGGTTTCCTAATAAGTTGGATGAATAACTGAAATAAGTACATACACAAAAAGATTTACTGGATGTCATTGCAAGGCAGTTGGCAGGTACTCCAAAATGCTGAGTTATGTTGCATGCCTACTCCGTCCACACAAATGCAAATATCTACAATATCTACAATCACTCATATTGTCAGAAAATGCCCATCTTCCGCCCTACCCTTTCCACCTCCATTTTCTTCCCCAAGATCAGGGAGGGCATGCCTCTGTGGAGAGGGCGCATGATTTGCTCCTACACCTAAGAAGAGGGGGACTGACAACCTGCTGTCTCAGTGACACTCTTGTCTCTAAGTTTCCATCCCTTTCCTTGTAAGGAGAGCTGGGTTTTACAAGTGCTATCTCCCTGTGGGCTAAGAAATTCCTCTCTTGGGAACTGACTGTATCCAGACAATCATACTGACATTTATTTAGCACAAATGTGAGAACTTTTTATTATAACATTGCGCTGCAATTTAAATTCACTTATCTCTATAGTTATAAGGGATATACAGTGTCAGATAACAACTACCCCCATGATCTTCTGGAATGGGAGGGGGATGAGTAAAGGTTAGAAGAGGTAAAATTATAGCACTTTCCAGATACAATGTGTTCAAAAACTCAGATAATTTAGGTGTCAATTTTAAAAGCTCCTTGTCAAAAGCTTCTCTTGTACTTTTCTCTGATTAGAATCATGATTGGTGAGTTTCCCTTGGTTCAGTCTGAAATATGAGCTTCATTTGGATCAGACCTAAATTAGTCCATTTTAAGCTCCGTCCCACTCCAATCTCCATGTCATGTAGACTCCCTGATCAATCCTATTTTTCTAGAAAAAGAAGTGCTGGAACCATGAATGCCTCCCTTGTTCTCTTATAATGGCAATGGTGCCCAACTGAGAAGTGCCGGAACTGAGTTCTGGCAGGAGAAAACAACAACCCTGCTCTTGATATTATCAGAATTAAGAGGAAAGACAGAGGCTTATCCTGCCTAATCCCTTCATTTGCCCTGGCTGAGTAGGAGCACTTAGAATCTTTGCAAAAGTGCAGTTGATTCATTAGTAAGAGCAATCAATCAAAGAAACCATTTCATTGACTAAAATCTCAAGGTTCATTGACTAAAATCTTGTGGCATGTTACACATTTGGTCATTGACTAAAATTTCAAGTTACAAGAAAGGAGATTCCAACTAAGCATCATGACAAACTTTCTGATGGTAAAAGGTGGAATGAACTCCTTCGAAAGGTGGTGGACTCTCCTTCATTGGAGGTTTTTAGACATCTATCATGAATGCTTTAGTTAAGATTGCTGCATTGCAGGGGTTGGAATAAATGACCATCAGGGTCCTTTACAACTCTACAATTCTATAAAATAATGCTCCCAATTGATCTGGTATCCATATTTTTTTTTTGAAGGGGGTGAAAGATAATCAATTATTTCTAATGTGTTGACATAAAGGGCTAACTCTAGTTTTGTTGGCAGGCTGCTGACAGAGATAATTACATGGTGATTGATGATAGCTAGATGATAGCTGCTTTCTGTGTCAAGAGACGAAGAAGCCGTCAGCTCCTAGGAATTCTGATAGAGTTAAGGGACTTGTGAATTGAGGAACTAACATCGCTCCCAAATACCACATAAGAGCCCTGATGGGCATGGTATCTCCAAAAGCCCCCTTTTCTTAATTATTTCCAAGACAGTTATAATTTATAACTGGAAGAGATTGATCTGTCGGCTGGTGGAAATTTACATTCAGTGCATGAGCTGATTTCTGGCTTCAAGAAGAAGGAAATGGAAGTTGATCATTAAAGGGCTGAAGGCAGAACAAGAAGCATCCTTTAATGGTTTCAGTCAAGAAAGTTTTATATCAACATGGGAGTTCTGTGTGCTAAGAAATTTTATTTTATTTTATTTTATTTTTGTTTTGTTTGCTTGATGAAAGTGTTGCTTAGAAATCAAAAGTAACTCTGCCACTCATAATGAGAAAGGAATGTGTTTATTTTTATAAGATATAATGCTGTGAAGAGCTAAAGGCGGTGATGGGAGATGTAATGAGACTGAATTGTTAATAAGATTGAAAATGTTCAATATGGCAAGTCTATCTTTGGACATTCCACTGTCTGTTGGTATCCTTCAGCAAATGTTTGATGAGCAAATAAAATGGATTGAATCAAAGTTAGATCTAATGGAGAATGAAAGTAAATCAGAGACAAATGAACTGAAAAGTGGAATCAAAGATTATACAGAGGCTCTGGAGAATACGGTAATATGGATAAAGGACTGGCAGAACCAGAGGGTGAAAAGTGCAGAGTTAGAAGGAACAGATGGTGAAATGGAAAAGTCATTCACACAGATGTTTGGAGAAATGAAACAGCCAAATGGTGGGGTTGTGATTCTGGAGGAGTGGAATGAAGCCATGATTGGGAAGATGGCACCGATAGTGCTGAGAGAGAAAGGGCGCTGTATACAACTTGGAGTGAATTCAGAGGAAAAAGCTATCAAATCTCTGGCTCTTTTCTTGGAAAAAGAATGGAAGAAGTGTAAATGGAAGAGATAATTTATTAGAGAAGGATGGAAAGCCATGGCAAACACAATAGCAATGGGAATGGAAGATACAGAACTGGATGAGAAATAATGGATACATAATAAGAATATGGGATACTATCTCAATATAAGATCACAGTGGAGAGACTCTTATATGGATGAAAATGGAAGGATTGACTATTTTTTTAATATGGAGGAATGGCTGCTGGAGTTATAGGAGGCAAAGTTGATATGTTTGATTAGAGGAAAAACCATTGCTGATATTTATTAATAACAATAATTAGAGAACCCCTTTTGGACTTTTTGTGTGAAAAGGGAAATGAACAAATTTGAGACTTCTGGATCTGAAGATTGGGAAAATGTTCTACGTTCTGTTAAGCAATATTTGGATCTCATCCTAGAGTGATTTTTTTTGGAATATTTTTTAAAAATGTAACAGAGATAGAAAATCGGAAGTCCATTTTATTTTTTATTTTATTTTCTTTCCTTCTTTTTTCTTTTTTCTCTTTCTTTTTTCTTTGGTGTCCTCTGCTCTGGGCCTTTATTTGTGTCCAAGGATTACATGCACAAGAAGGTGGCGGGTGGAAGGACCCTGAGTGAGAGGCCAGGAAGGGAAGGGAAGATCTCCCAGGTGAGAGACTGGGAGGGTCCACCACTTTCTGTGTGTGACAGGGGTTAAGCTTTAATAAAATCTTATGGAAAAAACATACAGATGATTGGGATTTTGCACACACGCGTACACACACACACACACACACACACACAACTAATGACAGTCTGCAGCTATATAATTCACATTCAGAAAAAAACATACCTATTTCTACATTGTGGAAATCCCTATATTTCCATTACTAACTATATAAATATTGGGCACTTAAGAGAAATCCTGATAGCTGCATCATGTGGTGAGAAATTGTGTGTGTGTGTGTGTGTGTGTGTGTGTGTCTGTAGCATTGAAAGAATGTGCCTGAAGTGGCTGTGTGTGCACATAGTACAACTGAAAATGAACACAGTTCAACACCTAATTGGTCATATGGAATAAAGCTCAGAAAGTGTTCAGAAAAACTGTCCACAGGAAAGAGCAGTGCCTTCCGCCCCCACAGATCCACCCACAGACAATTTCCTAGTCAAAGATTTGTGTGGGCTGCTGCTGCTGCTGCTGCTGCTGCTGCTGCTGCTGCTGCTGCTGCTGCTGGATGGATTTGATTTTCGAGTCTACTCTAAAAGCTATATAAAAAAAGAAAAATCCCCCAGAAAGGGCAGAGCATCTAGAGACAGCAACTGTATATCCTGAAAAAGCTGGAGTTCCTTTAATTCATGAAACAAGGCAAGACTTCCTTATCTAAACCTGGATATTAGTATAATTATTTGGAAGAATGAATAATAAGGTAAAGACTAGCTATTGCATTACTGTTCTTTCTGCCTTGGGGGCAAGTGGGCTGAGGGGTTTTTTTTTTAAAAAAAATGGATAGCTCTTCGGGTGAGGAGAGATCACTGCTCCCATTCTTAAGACAAGGACGGAAGCTTCAAGAGAGTCATGCATTTTATTATTTTTGAAACAATGGTTGCATCCAGCCTTCGGTGAAAGCTTCCAAAATGGAATGCCCATGGCCATGTAGAAATGTGTGTTTCATATACCCCACCTTTCACCAGCTCCTTTTTTTCCTGCAACTCTGCTCAAACATACAAAACCTTCACCCAATCCACAGATTTCACTATTCAGGCTTGCTACTTCTCTTTTTCACAAGTCTGTAATGGAATGCATGGAAGCCGGAGTGGGATCGTGCATATGATCGCTGCCCACAACCTTGCCCCTCCATCAGCTCTGTGTGCACAGAGGTTCTATATATGTGTATATAAATGATGCTTACAAGCAGAGCATGTTTTCACTCATTCGCTGCATACGGTTTCAGAATGTGTGAACAGGATTTCTCACACCGACATACAGCTTCCAGCTCCCTCACCTCAGAAACCATAGCTGTCAACTTTTTCCTTTTTTTAAAGGGAAATTCCCTTATTCCGAATAGGATTCCTCGCAAGAAAAGGGAAAAGTTGACAGCTATTCAGAAACCCCTCTCCCCACTCTCACCTCTCTCACACAAAACACAATATTTCACACAAGGGCTATTATATTCCCATTTACTCTGCAACCATCGCATGCCCACCACTGCTTCGGGAAGTGGTGTGCACACAACATTAGGCAAAATCTGCATCCACCACGCAGCATTGCTTCCTATTAAACACTGCATTTTGATGCATTATCCCCACCACACTAAACAAGTTTTAATCTGAATTGAAAAAAGAATGACCTTGCTGCATTTTAAACCAGTACACAGCCATATAATGAAAACAAGCACTCCCATGGCACCATGGCTTTCTTTGTGGCAAATGAGGGTAGTTATTACCTATAGATGGTTCAGCTGATAGAGCATGAGGTGCTTAATCTCAGGGTCACGGGTTCAAGTCCCACATTGGGCAAAAAGATTCCTGTATTGCGAGGGGTTGGACTAGATGATCCTTGTGGTCCCTTTCAGCTATACAATTTGGTGATTCTGTGAAGATTCCATTCTCTGTCAGCTTCTGTCCTTTCCCCCGTCTCACAGACATTTTTGCCTGGATGTGCTCTCATTAGCCCATCAATATTTCAAAAGCAGAATGCCTTATTATTTCTCCTAAACCTTCCTGATATCGCTGGCCTATCTCTACACACTTCTTGTCTCTGCACAACCTCGGAAAACAGGGAGGATATTTAGATTCAGGTGGATCTGGAGAAGTTACTGCTCCGATTTGCTCAAAAACAAAGCTCTACCGAACATTGTGATATGAGACAAGCCTGAATATGATTCAGGGATACTTAATTGGCAGGCATCTGTTTCAAGTAGAGAGCTCCAACTTTCAGAGTAAATGTAGGCTGATGATTTTGGGAGAAGAAACTAGACAATGCACACAATATTTACTCCCTTGAAATTCTGAATGTTTAAAACCATTATGAACTGGAGGAGACATCCAGCATTTTCACCCCTGAACCAGTTCATTAATAGGAGCTGAAGTCTTGTCCAATAGCACAGATACCCGGAGAAGCTGTGAAAGTTGCAAAATCTGGAGTCTGTGAGTTTTTAAAAATCAAGATGCTAGTCCCTTGTGGCTGCAAAAAATGTTATGGACCACATAGTATCGACTAGAGTGTGAGTCAACAGAAGACTTTCAACAGGACTTCCAGAAGTGTGGGTGGTGGAGGCTAGAAATCAACTCTATATCCTCTTTTCTTCCCCAATGTTTTTGATGTTCCCCTCACCTTATGAACTTGTATCTTCCTTTTCTTCTCTTCCCTCAAAATGACTTTCTTTTATCTCCTCCACAACCACATAACCTTCACAAAAGATGCTGATTCCTGTGAAACCATTCATACACGCAAATAAAGCAAATACATATTAATCTGCATGTCTTTAAGAGGACAGTAAATGGATTCTCTTTATTTCAGACTTTGGGCTGGGCTGCGGAGTTACAAAGAAAGTATATTTATTCTCTGAATATTTGTGTTTTCTTTCTTTCATTCTGTAAAGGAGCCTTAGAAAACTTTCAAATTCACAGAACTGAAATCCCATAAACATAAATGAGTAAGATAAAATAACACCATCCTCCGGAGCCAAGCAAGTCAACATAAATAAAAGAAGAACCATTCCTGTTAACGATGCACTGGAATATCTTTTAAATAAAAAAAAAGGCTGAAAGATGGGGCTTTAGCATCTGTTATTTGAAAAGTAACTGCTAAAGATATCAAATGGATGGGTGGGATTTCTTTCCAGACTTCCAAGATCCCCAGATATCAGGGGGGATATCATCTGAGGGATGCAAAGGGGGAGAGGAAAAGGAAGCTGGTATGTCAATCACACCAGCAAATCACCAGCAGTGTTCATGCTTTAATCCATTAATGGGGGATTTATCTGTGATCATAAAAGCAGGTTAGTCAGCCTGGAAGTGTGTAGGTGGGAGGGGGAGAGAGAGCGTGGAGAGAGCAAGAGAGAGAGACAGAGGAAAAGAGGTAAAGAGAATAAATACACTGGTTGAATTGCTGGGAAGCTTTAGGACCAATAATCAGGGATCTCGGACGAACTGCTCCTGTGAACATCCTGCTTTCTTTAGAAGGAGACTGTGGCTTGGTGCTGCTGAGATACATATTCTTTTAAACCCTCCTCATAGTTTGATAGGCATTCCCAATGCTTTTTGTGCATGTCTCTAAAAAGCGTTGACGTGGAAAGAAGCAGCAGCAGTAGCAGTAGCAGCAGCAGCAGAGAGGAAAAAACTGCAGCTCTTCTAAAAATACTGAGGGCATGCAGGAGTGTGAGCAGGCTGGGGAGGAGGAGGAGGGTGTGAGAGTGCCTCACACCATGTTTTCTGGATGCCAGCTGGGTGCAGTTTTGGAAATGTTCCTCCTGTGAATGGAGGCACCATGAACATTTGGGAAGTGATCCTGGCTTTCTTGATTGTGGTACTCATCCTTGTCTCGCTGCTGTCCAACGTGCTGGTGCTGATCTGCTTTCTGTACAGCGCAGATATCCGCAAGCAAGTCCCGGGATTGTTTATCCTCAACCTGACCTTCTGCAACTTGTTGATGACTGTTTTGAACATGCCCCTGACCCTGGCTGGGATCATTTACAAGAAGCCGCCTGGAGGAGACCAGCTCTGCCACATCGTGGGTTTTCTAGAGACTTTCTTGACCACCAGCTCCATGCTGAGCATGGCAGCTCTAAGCATAGACAGGTGGATAGCGGTGGTGTTTCCTCTCAACTACCATTCCAAGATGCGTTACAGAGATGCTGCTCTCATACTGAGCTATACATGGTTGCATTCTGTGTCTTTTCCTATAGTGGCAACTTCTCTGTCTTGGGTGGGTTTCCATCACCTTTATGCCTCCTGCACCCTCTACAACAAGAAACTGGAGGACAGGACACAGTTTGTGGTTTTCACAGGGGTCTTTCATTCTCTCAGCTTTCTCCTCTCCCTCGTAGTCTTGTGTTTCACATATCTAAAAGTGCTGAAGGTGGCACGCTTTCACTGTAAAAGGATTGACGTGATCACTATGCAGACCCTCGTGCTGCTGGTGGACATCCATCCCAGGTAAGGAGATACCTGTGTCCTTGACTGCCAAGGGCACACACTTCTGAGGATACCTGTGGAGAGGCAAGATTATGTTCATTATCAGACTCAATTGCCATCCATCTGCATTTCATTATTTTTAAATGTAGCACTTGCCTATTTCTAATCTGCATGCTTATATTCTCAGGTCTCCTTGTAGCTACAAAATTAATTGCCAATTATATCCTGCAAAGAGCAAAATATGTCATCCAGGAATCCTTGGATGTGTTTGAGGGCTATAGTGGAATCAAAAGGTTTGCAGATGCATGCATTTCCTTTCAGGTGGTGTGTTTGAATCTTTGCTGTTTTCACTTACCATGAACAGATTCATCATGCCTGTTCATTAAAGTTAATCAGTAACGTCCATGGGTGTTTGATGAACTGGTTCAGGCTGAAATTCCTTGTGTTCCTTAAAATTATGCAGTGGGGAGATAGCACACTGAATACCATTCTGCTTTCTGTGACTTTGTGAATGTCACTTTGGAGTCAATAACTTTATTTTCCTTGAAGGAAGGATGCCCAGAGAAATAATATTTCCAAAATAAGCATGAGCAATCAACCAGGTACAAATACATCCAAAATAGCATTGAGATTCAAATTAGTACTGACAAGCAAAGAAGACTCGAGACTTGTACGAGAGACCTTAAATCAACCCATATTTTCTAGGTATGGGAGTCTCAAGACAAGGGAGGGAAAAGGAAGCAAGCAATGACTAGGATGGGGAGGGATAACTAGGGGGAGGTACAAAAGGGAATGTCACAGAGAATGAAGAAGAAATATAACCAGGGGATCTTTGTAGTGGAGCTTTAGAAATCAGATGTGAGAAGATTTGACAGGTGGAATGTCATCTGACTGACTTTGCTAGAGAAGATTTTCTTGTGGGAGATGAAGGTACAATGAGTTTGTTGAGATTTTGAGTTGGGGGAGAAAAAAGAAGGGAGAAGTGTAACTAAGTATGTGATAGGGAGAAAAAAGACTGGTGTGGGTGAGAATTCATGGATGTGTGGCAAAACAAAACAAAACAAAAGGTCACTGGAAGAATATAGGAAAGAGAGATGGGTTTAATGAAGGTCCTAGCTACGCAGCTACTCATAATTTTTCTGTCTCCCCCACCCCCTACATTGATGAGGCAATGGTAATGTGGTGTGGTGGCTTCCTAAAAAGGGTGAGTTAAATTTCGATCATTTAGAACCTGTGGAAGACAGGAACAAAGTAATGTAGCTGCTTTTCCCTTCACTGTGAGTAATAGCAGCTGGTCATAGGGGAGGAGGCAGGGAGGCAAGGACTTGATGGGAATATATATAATTTTGCATTGTATTTTCTTTTCTTTTTATTTCATAAAATTTACATAACACTTGATTGTACGAAAAAACTCCTGAAAGCAGTGAACAATAAGTTGAAACAATAAAACTATCACTAAAAAAAAGAATACAGCCAAAACTTAAAGCATACAGAAAGTTAAAACCAGAATACAGTAGTCTAATTTTTAAAAATAAACTCATACAAACTTTTGAAACATCTAAATAAGCTTGCCTAAATAAGAATGTATTCAGCAGGCGCTGAAAAGTATACAGTGAAGGTATAGAGAAAGTGAATAGAGATAAGTATTTGTCCTTATTTAATAATACTAGAACCCAGGGTCATCCACTGAACATGAATTATGGGAGATTTGGCATGGACAGATGGAAGTACTTCTTCAACTAGCACATGGTTAAACTATCACATGAAGTAGGCAAGTCCACTAACTTAGATTTGCTTTAAAGGGGGATTCAGCAAATTGATGGAGGATAAAGCTACCAATGGCTACTAGTCATAATGGCTACATTATCTCCAGTGTGAGAGGCAGTGTGTCTCTGGATACCAGTAGCTGGTAATCATGAGTGCGCAGAGAACAACTGTGCTCATTTTCAACTTAGGGCTACTGAAAGGCATCTGGTTGGCATCTGTAAGAAACAGAATGCTGAACCAGAGAGGCTTTTGATCTGATCTAGTAGGATTCTTCATGTTCACATATAAAAATAATATTAATAATGGAATCAGTGTGGTCTCAAGAAAGTTAAAAAAAGAGAGTGCACAGTCAGATGAAAGAAATAGAAGGCAATAGTATAACATCTTAGAGCTCAAAAGTCTTCAAAACATTACTTCATAACCTTAATATCAGCCTAGTAAGGCAGACCAGCATAATCACCCCCCATATCCCCTGAATGAGTGGCAGTGGTTTACCTAAGTCTGAGTAGTGAGCTTGTGGCAGAGGTGAGATGCAAACTGGGAGTTTCCTTATCCATAGCCCAATATCTTATGGCCCATCTATGCATGGCATTGCAGACCTGTGAATGGATTCAAATTTACTTGGAAATAGCTGTGGGGGCTTAAAAGGGCAGAGGTGAGATACAAACTCTGTGGCACAGCAGGGGGTAGTTGTACCCATCCCTTCAGGGTCATTTCTCCACTTTAAATCACTATTAGCCTCACTGAGGGAGGGGGAATGAAAGGTACAAATTAATATGAGCTCCTGTCTTTACCTTCCACTGTGGCTAAAAGCATCTGCCAATTTAAATCAGGACAATAGCATGTTTCAACTAACCTTGGGACAAACTGCAGTTTGCCTGGATTCAGAAATAGCGCATAGGTGCAGCTAGTCTAAGGTAGAAGTGTAAGCTTCTAAATCCACCCCCCCCCTGGCTGCACTAGAGGAAGAGAGGAGCTTATTTTTGAGTAAATGCATATCAGATTGTACTTTTTAAAGAGCTGGTATCGAATATATATTAAATACATTCACTTGATATTTGATATATATTTCATTTAGCTTGAAAATAAAGCTGGGTGATCTGTGACCAATCAGTATCAAAACAGCAAATGGATAGAGCAAAGGGGTAAATAACCAAGTCTCTGAAAAACCAAATCATTCCTTATGCTAATTTCCTAGTGGATCTTATTTTTACATGGATAATAGGAGTCTATTTTTGAAGTGTAGCATTCAGCTCAAAGTGTGACTTCTGGTAACCATGGTTAATTCCAGGTGTTGTAAATTTTACATTCCTTCTCTTGTTAATATGGGAGGCTAATATGCACTATATCACCATAAATGTCCTTAATTATAGCCTTTCTGTAATACCAGACTCCCTGCATACCACCTAAGGTAACTTGTAACTCCTTCCCAAAAGTCGTTTTTATAAAGGAAACATTGACCAAATTTGTGCAGCCAGAATGAATGATGTGATGCCAGATGTCAGGATATGTCTCCCCGTGCCCTGCCTCCAGAATTGGTTGTACATCATGGTGCAAAGTCATTTACAAGCATTTTTTTTTTAGGGCTATGCAGCAACCGGCAGTTGAGCAATGTTAAGTAGGAAGATGCCTTATGGTGCCTTAAATTGGAATGGTCAAAGGAGTTCCGTTCAGTATGACTGGGAGGCATATGGAAGGACTCAGGCAGCTCTAGGTTCACTCAACACTTCTGACTTCCACTCTTTGGTTTATGATCAAAGGGACATGGAAGAAAACTAATCCTTCTAACTTTCCAAACTTAGATCTCTCTCACTTGTAGCTTAGCAGCTAAGCTCCACGGCATCACCCTATCAAAAACCCCTATATCAACCCTTTCCGGCCTAGTGCCCATCAGACATTAGGGACTACAACTCCCATCATCCCTGCCCAATGGCCATGCTGTCTGGGGATGATGGGTGTAGGAGCCCAAAAGATATAGAAGGCACCAGATGAGTGAAGCCTTACTTATGGTCTTCCTCAGCCATAGCATGGGGTCCTTAGTAATCACATTAAGGATAAGCAGGTTAGTTGTTCTCTGGATGCATGTCTCCATACCCCATGCTGTATGAAAGTCAACAAAGCCACAGTGCTCATCAGTGTGTATGGGCCCACCTACACAAGTCTTAGAGGATTATGCCCTTATTTTTGCTTTCCAATGCTCACTTCACCAAGCTAGCAAGTTAGGACAGGTGGGGTTTAAATAGACTTGGGTTGTCTCCAATGCTTTTTTTCCTAAAAAACAAATAAAATTTTAGGGGTACTCTCATTTTCCTACTTATATTCCTACTGCCCCTCAATGAGGCCAACCTCCAGAAAAAAGCACTAGTTGTCTCCACCTTCCAGGCGTCCCCCACCTCCATGCTATGAAGCTTAAATCAAAGCTGATCAGTAGGACTAACCTTTTTTGTTATGTGGTGGCATAAATGCCATTGAAATCCATATGTTTTTCATCACCAATCATATTTCACAGCATTTCTGTGCCTCTTAGGCACATTTCCAGTCCACACCTTGAAGGGAAGTGAGAACAAAGTATATAAATGAGATAAATGAGAAAGAAAAAACCCCTTATGGATTTAGGTTTTGCAAAGGTTGGATTGGATCATTGACATTTTGCAGTATAATACAGACTTCCTTCTCCATATGATTTGGGAGGCGTTAAGTAACACTATCTAAAGTTTGTTCAAACGGGAGCTTTGATTTCACAGGAACATGCAGACACAGAACTGTATAGACAGCTAATTATAAGGATTATACATAAGGAGCACCATGAATTCTGATAAACATGGTTTTGAACAGTAGAGGTTCTGCTGTATTTAAATAAAGCAATAGTTTGAATCTATTAGATTTGCATCTGAGCAAAATCTGACAGTGTGGAGAAGCCCACTTGTGGGGGTCCACCATGGGGGGTGGGCATCAACTTCCCCTGGAATTTGTTTCCATCTGGTCTTTTTTACACACACACACACACACACACACACACACACCACAATCTTATTCCTTGTGCCGACGCAACTATGAAAGGCATAGGAGCCTTGTCTTGCTTTCCACCAGCAGTTTACAAGCTGTCTTAAAGGGCAGGCCCACAGACAGCACGCTGTGGTCTAAACCACAGAGCCTAGGGCTTGCCAATCAGAAGGTTGGTGGTTCGAATCCCTGCAATGGGGTGAGCTCGGTCCCATTGCTCGGTCCCAGCTCCTGCCCACCTAGCAGTTCAAAAGCATGTCAAAGTGCAAGTAGATAAATAGGTACCGCTCTGGCGGGAAGGTAAACGGCGTTTCCGTGCGCTGCTCTGGTTCTCCAGAAGCGGCTTAGTCATGCTGGCCACATGACCTGGAAGTTGTCTGCAGACAAACGCCGACTCCCTTGGCCTATAGAGCGAGATGAGCGCCGCAACCCCAGAGTCATCCGCGACTGGAACTTACGGTCAGGGGTACCTTTACCTTTACCTTTACAGAGAGCATATTACAGTACCTGTAGTTCTAACTGGGTGTTGAAGCCAGTTCCACAATATTGAAACATATCATGCCTGGCCGCTATGAGTTCTTGCGAGGTAAACACCTGCAAAGACTTGGCTATCCAATTAACACTTGTGTGGTTTTCTTTTTCTTTTTCTAGTTATGTTTACGGCACTGCCAAAATACAGGCATTTTGTGCAGCTTGAGCAGAGCAAAAAGAAAGAAGTGTCACATATTAACAGGATTTTGTTCTCTAGCCAATCTGAGGAGCAAAACATGGATGCTAATTGCCATGATCTTGTAACCTCCTTCTTGAACTAACTTCATTTATCTGAGTTTTCTGTGTGCTACTGCTAGCCAAGTGACCTCAGCTGCCACAGCATCTCTTCTGCATTTTGTACTTCCTATTTTAGACAGAAGGGGGGGGCGGGAAGAAATCTGTGACCATCTCAAAGGTTCGTTTTATTTTTGTTACACAAACCTATTGGTCCAAGAGATGATAGCATCTTATTCCAGGCCTAAAAAGGAAAGTCTATGACCCTTACCCTCTTTGCACATATATGCAGCATAGAATTCAAGGATAGCATTCAAGGAGATGCAGAAAAAAAAGAAAATGGTTGCATCACTATTTAGAGAGGTGCAGAACAACCCTAACCCCTGATCTGTGCAGCTGCTTGCAGTTAGTGGGGGGCACCTTAACAGGGTCCTGCTGGTGTAGGGATGGGACCTGCTGCACTCATTGAAAGTGCATTGGAGATCATGCAATCTCTGGTATTTCCCATAAGAACATAAGATGAGCCTGCTGGATCAGGCATGGGTTGGCATGGCATTGGGGCCAGGATTGGTTCATCATTCCACAAACCCCACATTGATGGGTGTGCTAGGTTTGCACCATCCCAAACCCGTTTCATGGGAGTCGGCCAGTGCTGAAGCTTGCCAAAATGCAAGCCAAAAAAGCAAGGTCCCACTGGGCGACCAAGGTGCAGATTCCAACCAGGTAGATACCCCATCCCAAGCATGGGAGTGCCAATCAGGTTGAGAGGGGAAACAAATCCTTTCTGGCCCTGACAACAAGCGACCCAAAATAGCTCAGGGAAGGCTCTGGCCCAAGGGTAGGTGGGCGGGAAGCTCTCAAGGCAACATGGCCCTGAGCAGCAGAGGAAGCAGCCTTATACTGTATAGTCTTTCCCTTCCCTGCTATTTTTCCCATGAGCCCATTGCATGGGCAAGATACTTGCAAATAAGGCAGCTTGGCAGGATCTATGCTCAGATTCCTCAGGATATGAACCACTATATCCTATATGAACCACGCAGTCAATATTGCAGGCACACATTTGCTTTGAAGCACAGCATGGACAAAATAGTAAATAGTAAACCAAATCATCTATGCCAGAATGTCCCTAGATCCACGATTTATGACGTTTACAGGAGTCATATTCTGAAACAGGTAAAGCCTGGGTCATCTGCTCTTAAACCTGGCCCAAGCAATTGTAATTTACCCAAAATTAACAAGTCTGTTCTAGATCATTCCAAAAAAAGCTATGTCAATCAGGCAAAATGTGATCTGTTTAATTATCTATTGCATGGAGACTAGCTTGGGAATAGTAAGCATAGCATTTTTTTCTACCTCTTTCCATCAATGTGCAACATCAGTCATGTAGACATTTCTTACTTTAATCAGCGGAGTAAGATTTTGGCCCTACACATTGCCCAGACATATGTTTCAAGTGACCACAGTCTTCCTGCAAGCCTACCGGTACTCAAAATGTACTGAGATCCAATTTTGAAAGGAGCAGCTCAGGGGTAGCAATCTGTTATGACATCACACCTAAAGAAATGACTAATGTAGTACGTGTGACGGATTTAAAGAGTTGCATTTAACCCTATTCAAATGTCAAAGGCAACCTGAACTAAAAGGTTTCTCTTCAGCTACCTTTCTACTCTGCGTACAGAAATAGCACTGATTTCAGCCAAGTGTTTTTATCAGGACATTGTGGCTATTTTAAGACCCTAATAGCTTTTCACATGGCTGAAAACAGCCCAGAATTGGCTCAACTCTGGACCACCTCGGGCCAACTGCATGCCATGTATATTCAATATTCCTGCACCAAATGTAGCAACATAGAAATCATATACACTATTCAATCTCCAATGTGTTTTTGCCCCTTATGGCTCTTCAAATAACATCCCAAAGAAAGAAGTCAGATATGGTAGTGTTCATTTAGCAGTTATTAACAGAAATATTAAATGAAAGCATTAAAAAAAACCCAGTTCTTTTTTTTTTTTTTTTAATAAAAAAAAAAAAAAAACCCAGTTCGGACTTCCGGCGGCGACGCAATCGTCGGGTGGTCGAGGGCTGCTTCGGGTCCGAAGCGCCCTGTCCATCCCGGGGGTTAGGAGCCGCGCTACCGCAGCGCGCGACTCCGGTTGGGGTGCGGGAAGAGCGTCCCGCACCCTGGGCTCCCCGGCTGCGCCCGCGGAGGCTCCGAACCCTTCCCTTGCCCCCCCTGTAAAGGGGGAGTGGGGGTGAAGGGACAACGGAGCCGGGCTTACGGGGATATGCCCCAACCGGGATGTAAATGCGGCGGCAAAGCCCGCGGTGAGCGTCTAAGTTCTACCTGTGAAGAATGGAGCTAAAGGAACCCGGTGGTCGTGAGTAAATAATCTTGGCAGAAATCGTGTTTTTGGAACGATCCGGGGGGAAGGAGAAAGGCAGCCTGCCTCCCTCCCTTCGAGCCTAAGAAATTAACCAATTCGAGGGATTGCTGCCACAGAACTGGTTACAAAGTATTTAAAATCGATACATGAGACTGGCAAACTTTTTTCTTGGGAAGCTAACTAGCGGAAAATATCTCCATATAAAGTTGCAGTGTTTGCGCTCCAGCTTAGGAAAATGGCGACGAACAAAGAGACAGGGGAAGAAATATGATACCCACTTCCTCCTCCTCTGCCAGTATGTTGGGTTTCGTCCTTGAACTGGTATTGAACTCTGGACTAACAGATGAACAAAGGCTCACTGCCCTGAATGTGGAATTACTTTGTAGAAAAGTCAAAGTCTTGTGTGGGGGTCTGAAATGGAACCAACTGCCCACAGAGGAGGCTTACAAAACTTTTGACACTTTGGAAGAAAGTCTTGCCAAAGAGCTGAGAGGGTGGATGGAAAGATGGAAAGAAACGAGTGAGCTACTTCGGAGAAGAAATTCGCTCTTTGGGGGTGGCAGCCCCAAGGCGATGTCAAGATTTGTTATATCCAGTCCCCGAGGTGTGAGCTCGGGGGCCAGGGACAGAGAATTAAGGTATTTACAAGAAGAAAAGGAATGTTACAAAGAACCGGAGAAGCTGAGAGAGGAAGAGATGGACACCTCGGAGCTCGTGGCAAGGAGAGTTTTGGACTATGCCCGGATCTGTGGACGTTTGGAGAGGGAAGCTGCAAGGAAGTTCAGTGCTGATGCCATCAGGAGAAGAATAATGGACAGAGGGGGTGTGGGGTGAAGCATTAAGTAAAATCTAAAGCAATCTGTTATGGTATTTTGAAATCGGAGGGTGAACACTGTCAACAATAGTTTGTCTTATTATTTGTTTGAACATGAAAGGAGATATTTCAAGTTTTTATGTTATAAGCAGCAGTTTAAAGGATAGAAGAGATAGATTTGATGAGGATGATTTGTGAGGATTTATGAGGATGTAGTATAAATAAAGTCAATTTAAGTGGTTTAAGTTTATAGATTAAGATGATTAAGATTAAGATGAAGATTAAGATGAATGTTTTACTTTATATATATAATTAAGTTTAATTTTTCAAATGAAGAGGTTAAAAAGTAGATTATGGATATAAACTCGAAGGTGAAAAGGCAGGGGAAGTCAACTGTCAAGATTGGGAAAAGAAAAATTTTTTTTGAGATGTCTAATTAAGAAGAAAAATCATGGCAATTTTTGTATTAGATGTGTAACTGTATTTGTTTTGTATGTGCATAAATGTAGGTGTGGTTAAGGTTGTATGTTGTTATAAGTAAAAATGTCAATAAATTCTTATAAAAAAAAAAAAACCCAGTTCATTTAGATAGCACAATAATATATGATTATTTATTATTTAAGTATTCAAAATTCACAGTTTTCTGCTCACAGCCAAGTCTCTTCTTTTGTCAGGCCTGTGCAATTTCTAACCTATCAACCTGGCCACAGCCTTCCAGCTATGTATGACAGCCTGAGGGGAGCTGGATAAATGTTCAGATTTTGCAGACTGCAACGCAAGCATGTAGGGCAAGGACACCACAAAATATGGCTGGTTGGGGTTATGGTCTCCACATCTTTACCCCTAAACCTCATTCAATACTTTGCGTTAAGGCCAAAATTCATGTGACATTAAATGTGTGTAAGTTTTTAAAGAGCATGTTTTTATTCTTTAAACAGCAGTCATGAGATAAGGGGAGGAGAACCACAGTATGTAGGGCAGGCCGATTTATCCCTTTCCCTCGATGCAAAGGTACCGTCATTGCATACCCTCCAACATTCCTCAGATGAAAATAGGGACATTTCTCCCTCACTCCTGCAACTGACCCTCCTCAGCCCCCCATTTGTTTTCCCCCCTCCACCTTGCAGAGCATTTCTACCACCACCACACCAATGGGAAACAACACACCATCCTGAGAAAACCCCTTAATCCCGATTTTTATTTCATTTCATTTTATCCTATAGTAGATTTACAAAAAGAAAAACACATACCAATAAATAAATTCTAGAAAGGGGCAAGTTTACAAAGGATGAATAAGTAAAGACTCCCTGTGATAAAATCCCCCTTCTTCCTGCCTAGGGCAACCCTGCTTTCTGCCTGCACCTCAGAGTTGGCCAGCGGTGGAGCAAGCTGATTGGGCGCCTGGGGCGGCGTGCATGCCCTGCGCCCAGGGGCGGGGCCAGCCAGGGCAGGACACCCTGCAGGGCCTCCGAGGAGTCTGCTTGCCTCCTCCCAGCTACCCTACAGCTGACAGGGAGGCAGCAGGCAGACCGTTTGGGGCAGCACGGAGCCTGCAGGGGCCCAAGCCACTGTGTCACTCCCAGGAGAGACGCGTGGTTTGGGTGTGCTGCAGGCCCCGCAGTGAGCGCCGCCCGGCATTTTGTCACCCCCCTCAGTGGTGACACCTGAGGCACACCGCCCCCACCGCACCCCATTCCTCTGCCCCTAGAACCGGCACATAATGCGAGGCTGTGTCTCGGCAGCGGTAGCTTCTTTTCCTCCTCTCCCACTCTCCAGCAGCCACTATGAGCTGTTGAGAGAAGGTGGGCAGCGGCGGCCATGGGATGCTTCCTTGCAGCCGCCACTGCTGCTGCCACTGGCTCATCCTCCTCCAGCTTGGAGGTGGCACTGGCAGGGGAAATAGGGACATTCCAGGGTCAAATCAGAAGCCAGGGTGCCTTTCATAATGCCTTTCATAATTCCAGGATTGTCCCTGGAAAATAAGGACACTTGGAGGCTATTCCAATTCCCCCTCATACCAATTAAAGATGTTACTAGCCCTGGGAAGGAAGCATCTCTTGTCACCAGTACCAAATTTAGATACATTTTCTGATGGATTAACCCAAGTTAATTTTGAAAGTCCACTATGCAATGCCCAGTGCCAGACTTCTTGTGGCATCCTTCTATCTGGATTTTGAGCTTCCTGGCTGAAATTCTTTGAGTTACATCAGATTCATATTTCTAAATTCTTTCACCTATGTTGTTAATTGAATTACAGCTATAAGAATGTATTAATAATGTTTCAAAATATGATCTTTTCCTTAGTATGTCAAATGTTCAGTTTAGTTACTAGATGCCTGCTTATTGAAAAGGTAATTGTTTGAAAGCATTGCTTTATATTAAGAGAGGAATATGTTACTGCTCAAAAGATTCTCCTATTTGAGTTAGGTGAAATTTTTCCTCAAACTACAGAATTCTACATGCATTTTCTATGTCCCAGCTGAGTTTCAGGTTTATATGCACATTTTAAAAGAGCATTGATTTCCTCTAGTCTAAAGCAAATAATCATTTCACTACAAATCAATGAGGCTACTGTACTTGCTATAGTAGTTGGCAATGCCAACCCATCACAAAGGTGGATTGCCCCGGCAGGCACAATTTGTGGCCCAGTGAAATAACTAAGATGGGGTGCAGGTTTGAGTAAAAATCAGGCCAAATCTTTATGACCACAGTGGAAACCAGAGTTGGCATGGCAGCAGGGCAAGGATCCTGTTCCTCATTCCACCAGCCCTTGCTGATGGAATGGCACTCTGTCAGGGAAGTGCCAAGCCCCCCTCCATGTGAATAACCCAGCACTGAGCCCTGGCGTGGTGCAAGACAAGCATCCAGGGTCTCGCTGGGGCCACCAGGGTGGGGCATGCTATAGCTAATCCTCCCCTCGGGCCACTTATGCAGGAGCCATCTACTATGCTCACACTGACTATACAGGCATACCTTCTACACACACTTGCACACCCCAACCTTTCCCCCATCCAGGCCAGCTAGAGGCATTATCAGAGATCAAGGACGCATTCCAGAAAGGCAAAAACATTTGGAGCACCAAGCAGGGCTAATGAGTGGTGTGGCTTGGGAAGAATTCCAAGGATGAGACAGAGAAGTCTGGAGGGTTAAAGCCAGCTTTCAGGCTTGGTTTTCCCCACCCCTGACTCAGCAAGGCCATGTGAGTATGTGGCCCCCCGGAAAGGAGCTCACAGCTACTTTGCTCCCCCTCAGCCCCTTTTAATGTGTCAGTGCTCTTTGTTTTTGTGCGTGTTCAGGCAAATGCCTGAGCACGACTTCTAAGTCAAGGTGATGAAATGCTGTTTGAAATTATAATTTGCTTTCATGTTTATGTCAAAAAACAGTGTAAGAGAGCGATGCCTAGAAGAACAGAAGAGGCGGAGACAGCGAGCAACCAAGAAGATCAGTACATTTATTGGCACTTTTATACTCTGTTTTGCACCATATGTAATCACAAGGTAGGTTTAAGCTAGTCTTTTCTCATTTCCATCCACAGTACACTCCTGTTATTTGTATCAGCAGACGATTAAACTTCTGCTTGTCAAAATTATGTTAAGCATTTTTCACTGTGTTGAGAATCGTTGCCATCTTAGGTGCCCGAATTTTATGGTCCCCACTGTGGCCAGAGATTTGTTAGTGAAAGGGATCAAATCCAGCATCCCAATGGGAAAGTCTTTGATATGGATTAAGGAGAATACAGTTAGACTCTCATCAAAGAAGATCACATAGAATTCAGAATGTCGTCTGCACATTTCAGTGGGTATGTTGTGCTGTGTGATGCAGAGCAGATGTTCTGGGACACACGGTGACTACTTTAAATTAATGCACACAGATGTTCCAAGTTTATAGTAAGCATCTGAGTGAAGGGATTGCCAGCATTTTCTGAGTCATCGCCCTTATTATCAAAATGGCATCCTCCATGCATAAGGGGGAGCAGTTTTAAAGAAACTCCAAGTTTTGCCAAAGTACAAAAACAGCCCAAAATATATATATAAAAAAACAGAATACTAATGACTTGTTCTATGGTATGTGATGGATGGGTGGACAGAAAGCTCAATGGAAGGGGTAATGCAAGAAAATATACTGAATAGGAGAACAGCTCACTGCATGGGTTTTCATTCAGGACCCACTGGTATCTGATTATTATGAGGTAGAAAAAAGTAATCCCAACACATTTTTCCAAAGCAAAACCCATGCACAGAAAAGACTGTTTGGGCAATTTAATCCTGATAATATCCAAGAGGCATTTGATACAAACACAGATGTTTCTTGGCCCCCTTCAGCTATAACTGGTGATACCCCTTTTTTTTTGCACACCACCCCAACATTTAGAAGCCATTTTGGAATAACATTTGAGGTTGCCTCTCCATATGTTTAAGACGCATCGGTCTTATGAGAAAAGTTCATCGCAAACAGGTCATATCACAGCTTTTCAGACCTGGAGCTACAAAACCAGTATTGCTGTTCACAGCTTATTCCTGATTAATAAGTGCTAGAAGATGCAAAACAATGTTAATTTTGAATGACAATGGTAAAAATAATAATAATCACAGTTCAAATAGGTATTATGAAATTATTTGTTGAATTGTGAACATTTTGCATCCGGTATCAGAGAGGTTCACAGAAACCCCTGCTTTGTTGCTATGTTGCTGGGAAGAAGCAAAAAGGGGGGAGAGAAAAACCTCTGCATTTATAAACCTCACTCAAAATTGGCCTGGTGGAAATGAATTATTGAAATGTGGATTGCTGTGCTTCAGAAGCAACATAAGAGGGAATGAGCTAAAAGGCTATGTTAGCTTCTCTGAACATTTGGAATGTGTTGATTTATTTTTGACCAAGTGCTTCATGGAAAAAAAAATGATAATATCTTGGCACCCATTAAACTTGGAGTGGGATTAACAGCAATGTTCAGTGCCCCGATAAAAGTCAAGACTGTAGGAAGCTTGTCTCTCACCTTTCTTCCACTTCCATTTTTTTAAATAGATGGATACTCAGAAGTGCTTATGAAATAAAAATCAAACGCTTGGGGGGTGTAGTTCAGCATACAACATGTCTGGTTGAAAGTGCTTTTGGTTGCCTTGGGCAAGATCAAGCAGCTAACACTTTTAATAAACAATTTAATAAATAATAATGCTTTGTACCCAAGAGGACCTAGATTCAATCCTTGGTTTCTTCAGGTTGTGCTAAGAAGGCCCCTGTCTAAGACCCTAAACAGCCAATGACAGTCAGTGTAGGCAGTATAGACAATACTGAGTTAGATGAACTCACAATCTGACTCAATATATGCTTAATATGTCCGCATTCAATATCCATTGATTCTAGTGTGAAAGACTGCCCACCCCCCATGCAAGCCATTGTTAAATGTCAGTGTTATAAGTGCTTATTAAATAAATAAATATTAAATGTCAGCCACGTTTAAGTTTACATGTAAGTTGCTACTGATTTTACAAACTAGGTAGTGTTACTGGTAGTAAAATCCAATATATGTATGCAGTGCCATTTTTCTAGAAAAAGAGGTGCCAGAACTCACCACCAATGCCTGCAACATACAAATGTGACACTAGATGGCGACGGTGAGTCATGGAAATTTCAATGTATTTTTCAAAACGTTTTTTTTAAAAAGCATTTTTAAAAACCCTACCTGGAGATGCCAAGGACTGAACTTAAAACCCTCTGCATGCTAGGCAGATTCTCTACCATTGATCATTGAACCTTCCCCCCAAAACTACTATTAGCTGAAAAACTGCTTTTAAAACTGTTTGTATGGATGTATGGGGAAAATAGAGATATTTCACAATTCAGCTGGAGTCATTCAGCTGGAGTCATACAGGATCAATTGCATCAGAATATGGATGGAAATGTGCCTTTTGATGTGCATTTGAATATATACCCGACTGAAAACAATGTTGGGTGAATAAAGCCTGCTTACCAGTTCCAACGAGTGTGTGTGTGTGGCAGTTGTGGCCCAGTGTGGCCGCAGGTATGTCAGAGCAGCAGTGAAACTTTTAATTGCCCAACTGCAGGCAAGTCTAGGGGTGGGATGGTCAGGGCATACCTGGGAGAAGCCTCCCCAAACCTGGCTTCATTCAGCCCCATTTCATTAACCCCCGTTTCATCGGTCAAAGTTTCAGGATACCTGGTTAAAAGAGTCCAGGGGGGTGGATTCTGTCCAAATGCCCAGACAAGGACTAATGGGCCATAGAACTCCCCAAATATGCGTTCCAGAGGGATTACCCAGATTTGATTAGCATCATAGTGATTGACCCTGAAGGAAAATCACCCAACAAGTGGGTTAGCTGGTTCAGGATATACACCCAATGCTTATGCCAATACCTACTGATATCTGTAATCAACAATGTTGGGGCTATTTTGATCCTGTGCTTGTGATCCCTCGTCATTATTTCTCATTCCCTCTCCCCATCCTGATGACCACTGTGCCTGGTTCTGTAAATGACACCTGCATTTGGATAAACATCCAATTTAAGTCTGCGAGCATATGCTTGTGCACGTATAGCTAATTATCTCAGTTAGAGTGCAAATATATAAATTATATCCAGTGGGATATAGGACACAGACACAATTTAAAAATAAAAAACAGTATCAGTTGTATTTACAAGTATTGTATGCTATGAAAATTTGAGGGTGAAGGAAGGGCACTCAAGGAAATGTCGTAATAAGTCTCTAAACTCCCCCTCCCCTTTGAAGGCCATTTCTTCTCGATGTTCTTTTATAAAAGGTTAGTTGGAATTCATAACATTGATTGATAGTAAGTAAGATATAAACCACTTTGCATCTTAGTGTTTCAGGGTATTCACAGAGCTTTCATCAGCTTCCATCAGAATATCAATAACTCTACCTTTCCAGTGGGGAAAGTATTCAGATAGCAATGAGAGTATGAATTATGCTTTTTCCTACATTGTGACTTCCTTAACCTATTCCGTGAAAGCCTTTCTAGAAAAAACAAAAAAAACAAAAAAACCACAGAACGGCCTGCATAAATTGAAATGCTTCTTAATGGAGATCTTACACACAAGAGTGGCACTCGTAGCATGTGACAGAGAAATCCCATCTGGAATCTGACAGAAAGTAATTATAAGAAAGTGGAACTAATTGTTCACTTAAAATCAATAGTATACCATTACCTTCAAATGTTCCCCTTGGGTAACAGTGCCTATAAATAAGCTCAGCTCATGCATCCATTCTGATTTACCTCTGCACTAGCAGTAATGGTGTGCAAGGGGAGTAGTGTTCACCTAGGGCATGGCCCTTCCCTACACAGGTGCAACATCTATGTGGGGGAAGGTCCCACAGGGTTCAAAAGTGTCTTGTTTTCATCTCTCCTCCCCACTCAGTTTATATTAAGATGATAAGATAGGGGGGAAAGCATCAGGTTCCCACCCCTTTAATGCTTGTGAAGAAGAAGGAATTTTAACAGGTGTAAAATACAGATGCAGGTGGCGCTGTGGTCTAAACCACAGAGCCTAGGGCTTGCTGATCAGAAGGTTGGCGGTTCAAATCCCTGTGACAGGTTGAGATCCCGTTGCTCCGTCCCTGCTCCTGCCAACCTAGCAGTTCGAAAGCATGTCAAAGTGCAAGTATATAAATAGGTACCGCTCCGGTGGGAAGGTAAACGGCGTTTCCGTGTTCTGCTCTGGTTCGCCAGAAGCAGCTTAATCATGCTGGGCACATGACCCGGAAGCTGTACGCCAGCTCCCTCAGCCAGTAAAGCGAGATGAGTGCCGCAACGTTAGAGTTGTCCGCGACTGGACCTAATGATCAGGGGTCCCTTTACCTTTACCTTGCCATACAAACTATTAAAACAGCAGAACCCTGTCCTTGTTTGTATCTGGTAACTGTAATTGCTGTAAGCAATTGCATACTCCAGCAATTCACTAGGTCAGCCCAGGATAGAGAGCATTGTCCAGTTCAGAGGGTCCCCAGAATTATTCCTTCAGACAACATTGCTATGGGGATCTCCCAGGAAGTATTAATAGGAGGTGGAGTATTTCAAATACCTGCTTCCCCACAAGTCCTGAAGCCAATCCTGAAAATTGCATATGGATTACCAGTTTCAAAATACCATTTCTGAAATTCACTGCTCTTCGTCCTAGCTTGCCTTTTCAGAGACAAGCAAAAACATTTTTTTTTCATCTCCAACAGAAATTGTTTTGTTTTAGTCTCATTTTTATTATATGTTTTTGGTATCTTGTATAGTGTTTTAATTAACTGAAGCTGTCTTGGTTTTACAAAGATAAGCAGCATATTTTAAATGAATAATAAATGTGCTCTTCCACATGGGAATTATTTCAAATGCAATTGAGTCAGCTATACCCATTTCTCTGGATAATCTTTTTCTTGAAATAAGGAAAGGTACATTTATAGAGATGGCTGCAACTATCTCCCTTAAAATGGCCAGTCCCCAGTATAGTTTTCCTCTGCAATTGTGTACTTGAGTAGATACAGAGACAATAAGCACCATTTGTTTGTATGTGCTAACTATATAATGTTGGTGATATAGGTATCCAGATATAAAGGTATGGGTGGTTTTTTTTGCATCTGTACATATGCAGTCAAGTAAACTAAATGGGAACCTCTATGTCAGCTTTCCACAACCTCATATCCTCCAGTTGTTTTGGACCACAAGTCCCATCAAAACCCAGCCAGTATGGCAAATAGTCAGGGATTAAGGAAATTGTAGTCCAAAGCATCCAGAGGGCACCACATTAGGGGTGTCTCCTGTATTTTCAGAAGCAGATTAGCTAGACTGGTGACTGGGAGTGGCCGCCGAGACCATATAACACCAGTCCTGAAAGACCTACACTGGCTCCCAGTACATTTCTGAGCACAATTCAAAGTGTTGGTGCTGACCCTTAAACCCCTAAACGGCCTTGGCCCAGTATACCTGAAGGAGCATCTGCACACCCGTCGTTCAGCCCAGACCTTGAGGACCAGCTCCGAGGGCCTTCTGGTGGTTCCCTCCCTGCGAGAAGTAGGTTACAGGGAACCAGGCAAAGGGCCTTCTCGGTAGTGATGCCCAGCATGTGGAACGTCCTCCCATCAGATGTCAAGGAAATAAACAACTATCTGACTTATAGAAGACATCTGAAGGCAGCCTTGTTTAGGGAAGTTTTTCATGTTTGATCTTTTATTGTGCTTTTCATATCCTCTTGGAAGCTGCCCAGAGTGGCTGGAGAGGCCCGGCCAGATGGGCGAGGTATAAGTAATTAATTAATTAATTAATTAATTAATTAATATTATTAACCAGATGCTGTGGACAAGCAATAACTGTGGACAATTGTAGTATTCTCAGAGGCTTTATTGCTGGTGGGAATATAATGTTTGAATTTTGGTCTAATTAGGAGGTTCTAGTCCTTGATAAGTTTATCTGACAATCATATTTACTCTTTTCTTGACAGACTGGTAGAATTATCATCCATAGTCCCCATCAACGCACACTGGGGAGTTATTTCCAAGTGTCTGGCTTATAGCAAAGCTGTTTCAGATCCCTTTGTGTACTCTTTGTTACGACACCAGTACAAGAAGACATGGAAGGACATAATAAACAAGATGCTGAAAAGGAGCTCAATAAATTCATCAGCCCTCACAAGTGAATCACAGAGTCGAAACATTTTGCAAGCAACTGATTGAAGAGCCGAGGTTAAACTATTTATTCAATGTAGCCTAATACTGGAACAGTCGGGGAACAATAGCTGGTGCCATTAGGATGATCAGCTGACAGTATTTTGGAAAGCCTGCCTTTTAAATCTTCAGCAACTTAGGTAACGAATTGCATAGCAAAGTTGGTTGCCTTTTAGTACTGATATCTTAAGTACTGATATTATCTTGTTTGCAAAGATCCCCACCAATTTCACAAAATGTGTGGAAAAGCAACATTCTAACCTCAAGGGGGTTTAGATATGGATAATGATAAAATATTGTGTTTACATATGTCCCCACCACCCAAACAAACAAAAAACTGGATAATATCTGTGCCAGTTTTGATGTGTGGCAGCAAATTGACATCTGTGACGATGCCAACTATGTGATCAGGTGAAGACAATCACTCCTGGGGTTTTTTCTGAGATTGCCCCTACTTAGTCACACATACCTAATTACACATAAACCTGTTAAGATAAAGCTCTTAGGCTGCAAACCTATACAGGTACACACTTACCTGGGAGTAAGTCCCACTGAACAGAATAGAACTTATTTCTGAGTATGGATTCACATAGGATTGCATTGTTGGAATTTCATCCACACCCTCTAGGTTTGCACTGGTTTTCTATGTGCAGAAGGAAGCTACTATTGAGCCATGGCTGTGTTTACATTTGTCAAGTGACGCTCTTGCCTGTGGTAGGCTGAAGAACAATTGCTTTCATACATCAAAAGAGACACACCTGGGTGACTCTTAATTTCAGCTACTGATTGCACTGCTTCCAGTCTGCAGACTTATGGGTCTTGGTTGACCACCAATAGATTAGATGATATAGTCCATAGTCTGCATCTGTTTGGGGGAAAGGGGGATATTCTTGCAGAAAGAGTACAAGTCTTTTCACAAGACGCTTCTGATCCTCCTCAGTTGTGTGTTAACAAAACTATAACTAAACAGTAGGAAGCTGTGTCTCATTTTGCCCAAAATGTTTCCATGTTGTAATGGTTTTCTGACTGTGAAAATACCTAAAGTGTTGTTGCATTTAAAGTGTCAGTGTCTAATGTCCGCAGTGCTCTGGCTTGCGTAGGCTGCTGGCGGTCTAGAATGTAATGCTCTTCACAATGCAATAGCTAACTTTGTTTTCTGTCTGATCGTGAAGCCCTGGTTGGTTGCTTCAAGAACTTGTACAGAAATGTTGTATAGGTTTCCTTAATCAATGCTCAGAACTAGATATAAGTGTTTGCACAGATGCCATAAGGATAGGATTAGCTAAATCTATTTTTTTTAAAGGAAGAAAGACTTACCTAAGAAGTTTGTTGTTGTTGTTTTTTAAATGCTTGTTATAAAAATAATAAGTGTGACACTTATAGCCAAATTTATTTTTTTTGAAAAATCTTTGGAAATATTTTGTTTCCAGTGAACACAGTACTCCAAAACTAAAGAATGCTGGGGATTGCTTTTCTAAAAGTTAGTTTCTAAAATAGAAACTCAGTTTCGAGAAATGCAGAAGGAAAGGGGATTATTCAGGCATCAGCCCTGTCTTCTCTTTCCTCTTGTGCACAGTCTTCTTTAAGTGTGAGAATCCCTTTAATTACTGATCCCACTCCTGTACACATATTGCTGTGTGTACCCGGTGGTGTGCGTACAGAAGTGGCTGGGTCAGGCCTCAGATATTTATTGATAAGTTTGCTCAGAATCATGAAATAATAACACTACGCCTAAAAAAAGGCCTCTGTTTACCTTCTATGCCTTCTGTAACCATGATGGACAATTTAATTTAAAGCAAGCAAATAACACCCATCCTACAAAAATGATATGGGATTTGTAAGAGAGTCTCCCTTCCATTTTTTAGTTCTGCTGTTTTTGTTTAGCACCCATATTTCCTATTTATTTTTTCAAGCATTAGCATACAAGGGTTGCATAGGCTATTTGCCATTATGATTTGTGTTGAGTTAGAAGGAAGAAATCATTTTCTCTTAGAATTAGACCGTCAATTGTGTGGGCTATTTTTTCTTAATCCATAATTGATTTCAAGGATTCAATTCTTCAGTGGAATTGTGTGTGTGTGTGTGTGTGTGTGTGCGCGCGCACACACACACACACACACACACATAGTACAAATGTCCTGATCTGAACTGATGCACCTAAATAATTTCCATGAACGTTTATGAATTTCTTTTCTCCAAAACGCAACATTCAACGGCTGAAGTCTGATCTGAAAAATGTTGCCTCAATCCACAACTCCTACAAACTGCAGTGCTCAAAGAAGTGTTTGCAAACATGAATTGCCCCGTTTATTGGCACAATGATCTTCTTCCTTTGAAATGAATTGTGAGCACAATGGCAGTGCTGTGGATGGAAGTGTTTTCTTGTGGTCACTTTCAAAGCTGTTCAATTAATTACCAACTGTAAACTGAATTAATATCTCTGAGCCTGTCATGGGGATATCTCCAGCTTCAATGAAAGTAAGTAAGTAAGAGGATGGTTGTAACTGAATAATTGATTTCATTGATGTTATAAGTTGCTTCTGATGCTAAACTGCTAAAGATACTAGTAACAAGATTTCTTAAATGTTCTCTTGCAACCAACTTAGTATTTAATCAAATCAAGTACTGCCTTCTGTTCATTTGATATTCCACCATGTAAATCCCGTTTTTCTTTCAGTATTTGTTTGGCATACTTACCACTTCATAATTAAATGCTTTTATATATTTGACCTACAAGGCCATCTTCCAGTGATTCATACAAAAGTAGCTTCACTGATTATTTTGACAATGTATCTTATTAATAACACTCAGTACAAGCCAGAAAGTCATATAGAAGGAGGGGAAAGCCCAAGGACAGCACTTTTGAGCACATCATTTTTGCTGTGGTCGGTTCCAGATAATAATTGAAGAATCCAGCCTTTATTTACTTCTCTGTAGACATACATAGGATTACACTGCAAAACCTATTTGGTTTCAGTAATCTGCCACAGTACAATTTCTTGAGAGACATACTTCCTCCTCCTCTTTCTCCTTCTCCTTCTCAAATTTACCCTTTGTGCTACTCACCCAAATTGTCTGCTACCAAGATCAAAGGATAATAACATTAAATAGGCCAATCATTTCCCCCAGACTTTGCCTGTTATAACATTAGGATGTGGTTTACAAATCTTCAAATCTGGCATAGTGAAAAACTTAAAAGTGAATAAAGATATGAGATTCAAGAAATAATATTGGGAATTTTTGATCCAGCTAAAGTGAAGCCCTTTCAAGGCCCATTTAATGATATCACAGTGAAATCAAAATGACATTAGAAGTGTATCACTTAGGCTGGATCCTGGTTTCTGTACTTTCTGTGTTCCAGAAAACTAACATTTTGCTTTGGTTTTAGTATGTTTGATGAATTGCACGTATACCTAAGAAAAAATAGCATGTAGCAAACAAAACACTGCTGAAACACTTCCCCTAAACTATTTTTCAAGCTCACAACACTGAAAATGTTTATTCTGGTTGGGGTCTACAGATAAATATAAAGGAAGAATAGGGTTTTGTCAGCCAGACCCTCAGCACTGAAACAATGAGACCTACACTGGGAGGAGATGTATGACTGATACTATGTTTTGTTAAGCTTATTGGGATAGGATTGTTGCTTATTACTGCCACAGTTCAGAATCCTGTATGTATACCACTGTACATATAAAGCTGTTAAATGTTCCCCTTTAATTTCATAGGGTGGGGACTAAATGCATGGGTTCAAAGAAAGGCCTATTCAAAGCAGATTCTTCTACTGAAACAGAAAGGCGGCCTTTGGAGTAACACAAAAAGCATATTAGCACATAAGAAAACACTTGATTTTAGCACATGGTTTTAGTCCATGTGTAAAGCTTGGTAGCAGCACCTAGAAGGAGTGGCTTTTATGTTTACTCATGAACAAATCCCAATGAGTTTAAATAGCTTATGGGGGGAAAGTCCCGCATATGATTGTTTTCTGAGCTGTGGCATTCACAGCTAAGTAGAATATCTCAAGCCAAGCCAAAACAACCTTTATCTGAACTGTAAGACGTTGATTTAGAAATCAAGAGGACTAGACAGTCTTTAAACCCTAATTTTGAACTAGGAGGTATAAAAATGCTTCCTAAATTGTGCAAAGTCAAAGGGTTGTATCCAACTAAGTTCTACTCTGAGTACTTCCATGGAAATTAATGGGCCTAAGTTACTTATATCAATTAACTTCTATGGCTATACTCTGAGCAGAGCTTAGTTGAATACAACCCACAAACATCCCCTTAATGTTTTAACCATGTTACTTGTTTGTGATCAGCTGAGTATTCCAAAACGTTTGTTGCTACTGCTAACACTGACCTCAGAGAAACTGGATCCAAAATTGATCGCAGTTAATTTAATCAATGATTTTTGAATCATGTCCAGAATGTGTGTGTGTGTGTGTGTGTGTGTGTTGGGTTTCATTTTTGTCAAAGTCCTCTGGTGGCCAAAGAAAACAGGGGGAAGAATCACAAAAACTGGGCCTTCATGGATAATGGCATGCCCATGGAACTCCTGGTTCATGTACAGCATTATAGCCATGTCAGGGAGTGGTGAATTTCATCCTCTGCTATGTGATGACATCACCCTCTTCAATTGCATTGCCCAGGATCGGTCATTTGGAGTTCTGTATTCTGACGAACCATCATGCTCTGATTCTTTAATGGAGGATCTTCCATCTGAGGTGAGATGATTTACAAATAATTGAAAGACTTATCAGAGAACGGAAAAGAATCTATGGGTGTGTTTACACTCAGACTTAATAACATGATGTCATACCCACCGACATTTCTCGGATGAAAACAGGAACGTCCTATTCCATAATGATAATTTTACTGTTTATACCCCACACACCTTACTGGGTTGATTCAGCCACTCTGGGCAACTTCCAACATATATAAAAAACATTAAACATTTTTTAATAAAAAAAAAACTTCCCTATACAGGATTGCCTTCAGATGGCTCAGGGTTTGGATAACTTTGTACCCACCAACATTTCTTCAGTGAAAATAGGGACATCCTAAGAAAAAGTGGGACATTCCTGGATCAAACCAAAATCCAGGATGGCGTCTCTCAATCAGGCACGTCCCTGGAAAATAGAGACACTTGGAGGGTCTGTGATGTCTTCTCGCATCTGCGTGGCCACTTTGAAGTCACACAAATGTGTTCCAGTGTCCTGCCAATGGCTCATGCTTGTAGGAGTTCAACATGCACTTATATCTGCCTGTCCTCATAGGAGGTGACTATGTCTATAAGACAAATCCAAGCATGCCATTGGCATGGTAAAAGCTATTCTCTGAGCCCACAATACTCTCTCTCTCTCTCTCTCTCTCTATATATATATATATATATAGAGAGAGAGAGAGAGAGAGAGAGAGAGATTTTTTTAAAAAATATGACACATAAGCAACCTCGCAAAAATAAAACCAAAAAATTAAAGATCCCTATCTCAAGGAACGTTGAAACGAAGCATAAATAAAATTTTTACTTTAGTGGACAAGCACCAGGCATAGGATGCAGGAAGTTCCCAATTGAGTGCTCCTTTGGCATGGTTTCACCTTAAGAGTGCTAAAAGTTAGAAGGAATAGAAACATTTTCCTATTCAATCATAGATTGGTTCAATGTGTTATTTTGAGCACTATATCTACCTTATGTGAAAAATACCTTGTAGCTCTTTTAGGGTATATTTCTCCTTCAATTACCTCTGTACGAGAGAAAAATATTTACATTTCTTTACAAAAAGGTGTGTGTGTGTGTGTGTGTGTGTGTGTGTGTGTTTGTGTGTGTGTATGACTATCCGACATATTGTTCTACTTCTTCAGGCTGCCTGAAACAAAATACCATGGGCGCACCCAACTGCTGAAATTCATGGGAAAGTAATATTTCAACATTTTGCTGATCACATTTTGGAGGGTGCTAGAAAACAAATATGGTTCTGTGGCCCCTTCCCTTTTATGCAAGCTGAAATAAATTATAAGCAACATTTAAAAAAATAAGCATCTAAGTGGTTGGGGGAGATAGGGGTTTGTCTCTGGAGTATTGTTGCTAATATTCTATGGGAAGTAGTCTAGGTTTCCTATCATATGTATGGTTTAATTTCAGTGCTGATATATTGTTAACAAATGGCTGTATAACTAAACTATTTGCCGTAGAATATCAGAATCAGCATAAAGCTCAGAATGTGCCTAACCAGTGCTTTTTTATGGGGGGGGGGAATGCAGGGGTATGCATACCCTAAACATTTTGTGAATCTAAGTTTGGCCTCATTGAGGGGCAGTATTTCAATATAGGTAGGAAAATGAGAGTACCCATAAACATTTTTTTTAAGGGGAAAAAAAGCACTGTGCCTTTTGCTTCCCCCTGCACAGGAGCCAACTCTTAAGGGCTGAGATCCCTTTGATTCACTCAATAAAATATTTGATGGGGCATTGCCATTCAAAGGGTTGTGTTTGTGTGTCTTGTGACTGATTATGCATGGCGATACTTATCTTCCCCCCAATATTTTAGTCAAGTCGGCATTCGTGTCCCCCTGTTTCTCCTCCCAAAATGTATTGGCTAAAATGCACAGCCCTGGCTTCTGCTTACAGTCTGTATTTCCACATTGTGGAAGACCATTAGGATTTTGAGGAGATAGTGCCCAGCAATTGCCCCTCTCATGACCAGCTAATGCCTTAAGATCTTGTGGGATTGGGATCTTTAAGAAGCTAATTCTGTTCGTTTCCTATTATTCTATATAATAGTAGTTTCTTACAGCTGGTTATGTTGAGATGGCACCATGAGGATATTTTAGTCTTTCAGCTAGGTTTCAGCTGGCACCTGGAATAGGGCATATTGGCTAGCCTTAGAAGTTGTTTACATTATCTGTCTCCCAAGAATGAAGTAGCTTTTATCTTGGGTGGGCACAGATTTGTCACCCAAACCCCACATGTGAATGTTAGCCGTGGCTTACGCAACCCCAATAATATATAAGTCCCAAGAGCACACCAGTTGGTTGAGCCCCTATGCAAGGCTATCTGGATGGTGATGCATATTGGCCACCAGCTCAGCCTCAAGAGTCGTGTCCATTGCTGACTGACGTCCCAAGCCACCAGAGGGCCTTATGATAATGGCAACGCTTTGTAGATTTATTTGCACTGTTTAATAAAATGTTTAACCTTCACCCCATTTGTGTGTTGATTCTGTTCTGAAACCCCAAAGAGCCTCTGCCTCTTTGGCATAATATGGTCAAACACGGGGAAAAAATTGGAGACAAGTATACTAAGGCCCATTAAATGAGTAAATTAGCCATTAGGGCATCAGACATACCAGCCTCTGGGTGGTTTGTCTTCATGACACATAATATTGCATGCATGCAGATGGTGCCGTGGTCTATACCACTGAGCCTCTTGGGCTTGCCAATCAGAAGATTGGCGGTTTGAATCTGCACAACAGGGTGAGCTCATGTTGCTTTGTCCCAGCTCCTGCCTACCTAGCAGTTTGAAAGCACGCTAGTACAAGTAGATAAATATGTATCGCTTTGGCATAAATGGCATTTCCGTGTGCTCTGGTTTCCGTCACGGCGTTACGTTGTGCCAGAAGCGGTTTGGTCATGCTGGCCACATGACCCAGAAAGCTGTCTGTGGACAAATGCTGATTCCCTCAGCCTGAAAGCGAGATGAGCGTCGCAACCCCATACTCGCCTTTGACTGGACTTAGACCATGTGAACTAAATGCCAGGACCTGTAAGTTCATGAACTGATACATAAAGATATGTACACATTTTATGAAAATTGTGTACATTGTATGTAAATTGATTTATTGTTATATTAATGCTGGTTACATCCATTAGTTAGACTGAACTATTTTAATAATGCACAACACATGACACAAAGTAGATAACAGCCTGTAATATGTAATTTTGTTATCTGTTACCACATTGTGCAGTTAACACATTTTGGGCAACCATTGCTGCATCTTGCATGCAATGTGTAAATAGATCTGGATATTAGCTCCTAGCAACCTTGCAGCTTTAAGAAAAACACACTGATGAGATATTTTAATATTCATGTCTTAATTCTATAGTCAAACTCAATTACGGTAGGTGTGTACTTTCCTAGTTGTGTTTTTCAAATTAAGCTGTGGGTAAATATTGTGCATTAATATATTAAAAAAACAGAATCAGATATATCTTCTAACTCCAGTAGATTTCTAGCTGAGCTATGTAAGCAGGAGAATCACATTGTGCAGCTCTTCTGTGACTATACCACTTCAGCCTGGGGTGGGTAGGTGGTTAAGTATTTGAATGCGCCCCTTTTAAAACAACAGCACCCATTTCCTGTGAATGGATAGGAATTTTCTTAAGGAGTTCGCAGATGCAATTAGGTGCTTGCAACCAAGGTTTTGATTCATAACACCTTTGTGCACAACATCCCCCAAATTCATCAGCGACTCATGGGAGAATACCGGTAGCCTTTCTCTATCTGCTGGTCTCATTTTTAAGAATTCACTTTCCTCCAGTACTGACCCCCCAATCAACACCCTTCATATTTCCCTTCAATCCTAGAGTCACCTTTCCACCCAAAGATTTTAATCACAAACCCCACTCTTTTATTTCCTCTTCTATCCCAGCTCTCTCCATCTCTTCCATTTTACCTTTCCACATGGTATCTCTTTGTCTGTCTGTCTGTTTCTCCCTCCTTCCCTCCACGTCCTTTCTCATGTGTACACCATTGATGGCAAAGCTTTGCAAGAGCAATGTGTCATAAGATGTCTCTGTCCACATTTCTTGTAGCGTGGCTCATTGGCTTATTAACATAAGTTAAAGTTACTTAAGAAAATATATGGCTTTATTATTTGTACCCGTATCCAGAGCTTGACCTGTATAAGTGTGTGGTGTGTTGTCTTGGCCTTTCCATTCAAGTGGTCACTGGGTAAATTCTAGTGAGCACACCATGAGCTCTGTGAGTACATTGGAATTTCCAAACCAACACAAAATCCCTGGATACAGTAATCATGCTGCTGTTCCATGCCTACACTGTTTTGTAGGGTCTAAAAATTGTTCTAATAATACAGGATCAATGTGTTTTTTCTTTTGCTTCCTGGATGGTACAGATCACAAATGGTTGGTGATGTGCAGTCCTTAAGCATTTAAGTTTTCATTTTTTGAAAATACTTGGGCTTTCCCTGATAGTTACTAGAAAAATAGGAGGACAATAACCTCGGCCAAATATTCAGAAACCAATGGTATTTTAGACAACTTTGCTTATGCAATATTTAGTATTGTATTGACAGTCAAACAGAAGACATAGAAGATGAAATAAAAAATCTCTTTTCAATGCTGTAAGTCAGTGACACTGATTCTGTGATCAACTGTAGCTGAGCTTTAATGAGATTACCCATAATATTTAGAGTACTTGTAAGCAATGCGTTTGGAGGATCAGGAGATAAATCCTTTGGGATAACTGAATATTTAAGTCCATATGAGTGGGCTAAACAGAATAATAATTCAGCCTTAACTGTCCCTTGTTCAATACATGATTAATATAATTTGTGTTAGTCTGAATATTTTTTATGTTATATGTTCATTGATGGACAGGTGTGTGGAAGGAAAGAGCAGGGTGAAGCTTTATTAGCAGCTTTAGACTTTTTAAAAGATATATATATGTGTGATTTTCTGATCACCATAATAATTGTTCAGTACCTGTAAATTCTTGTTTATGGATTTTGTATGTTATAAAATTATTTTTATAAAGAGAGAGAGAGGAATAATATTGAGCTAATGAGCTATAATATGTGACAATTTGTCACAAGTATGTCTATATTTATGCAGCAGGTTGTCATCCTAATGGGCCATGGTTGCATTTTATTGAAAAGCAGATACACAGGTGATATTATAACCTGAGTCTGATGCCATGCATGCCAGTGCAAGTATCTCTGTGTAGTAAAACAGACATGTTATTGCTAATAGCTACTGTATACCCAAAGGCTCGAGTCAATATGTTGACGTACATACTGACAAAAAAGTTATGTGAAAAAGTTTGTTTTGTCAATGTTCTTGTTGGGGTGCTAGAAAAACATTGTCTTTTTTCATAGAGTTTAAAGCTATCTGTGTTTGAAGGGAAGGGGATTCGTCCCCCAAATGTGCAAACATTAAAAGCATAAAAACCTTTCTGGTTTCACTGGAAAATTTCAATAATGACAAAACTAACAAAAGAGACTGACCGATTAAGTGGAATTACCATATTCACTTTGCTAAATGTAGTAGCATCTATTATATTTCCTGCCATTGATAGATTTATTGATTCTGGTCCACAGCCTCCTGAAATCAGCAGAAAGCCTCCTGTTAATATGTTTGCCAAGCACATCTATTTGGAGCATTTGCAACCTAAATCTTGGCCTTGTACCGTGATAAATATAAATGCTAGGACCTAGTTTTGGAGAAAACATAGAAAGGCAAAAGCAATTTCTTAATGCAGGCATGGGGAACCTGTGGCTCTCCAGATGTTGCTGGATTCCCTGTCCCATCATCCCTGACCATTAGACATGCTGGCTGGGGCTGATGAGAGTTGGAGTCCAACAGCACTTGTAGGGCCAAAGGCTTCCTATTCTTGTACTAGAGCTTCAGTCATGCCAGGCAGGCAGTATTCCCCCAAGTGGTGCCCTCTAAATGTTCTGGACTCTCTCATTGGACCCAGCTAGCAGGGCGAATGGTTAGAAATGATGTGAGTTGTGGTCGAAAGCATCTGGACAGCATTTCTGTGAGCCATTTCTGGGCCACTAGTGGATCTCTCAATTCCCAGACCACACTCCCTGCTCTATAAGCTGTTGGGTGCTCCAGTTCACAGTTTGGGAATTACAGGTAAAAATGAAAGACGCAAGCCCTCATCAGACAACTCCCTGCCTCAAATGTCCAGTGAGCACACCTGCTGACCCCACATGGCTTCTACTTGCATAGAAGAGCCCTTTTCAGAGACTCTTTGCACCTAAACTCCCCTTTCACACTCCCGTCAGATACACAGCTCCTGGGGGCATGGTTAGTGCACATGGGTAGCAGGCACAAACCCAACTAGGGAAGGGTGATAGCTCCGTGAAGAGCATCTGCTTTGCATGCAGAAGGGAATGTCTCTGGTCTGAAACCCTGGAGAACCACTGCCAGTCAGCATACCTAACACTGATGTAGTTGAACTAACAGGCTGGCTGAGTATAAGGCTGTTTCCTATGTGCCATTCCCCCTGTTTTGTGTTAAGTAAATGCATGGAAGAGATTTTCTGGAAAGGGCTATAGTGAATTGGCACTTGTGGTTCTGGCATATGCTCCACACCATCATGATACCATAATGTCATGTAGATGGCATGACTGTGGACTCAAAAAATTGAATAAAACCCAAGCCTTTTTAAGTGGACTTCATTGTGTAAGCTCTGGGGTACGAATATTGCAAGGATTGGAATTTGGATTCCAACTCACATCAACCCTAGCATGGCCAATGGGTATTGAAAGGGAGATGGAATTCAATAACATCTATAGGGCCTGCTCTATAAGCTTCAATGGCTAAGAAAGACTATAGGAGTGGATTCTGTTTAGGAGGTAACTGGCTTCAGAATGGCACATTTTTCTGTATCATGTCAGTGGTAGACATAAAGAGATCCTATGTGGTCAGACCTTAATGAAATCATTGTACTGTTATGAAGTTGTCCTTCATAATAACCACAAGGTAAATTGGTGAACAACTGCTAGAGCAGAACAAAGAGAGCTTCCCTGTAGGAAAACATTAATTGATCACAAATTGCCTTGAAAGTAAAGGGGGTGGGGATAATGGATCGGTGCCTTGATTTGCAAACTGTATTTATAAACCTAAGGCATTTTCTTCTATGGATATTTTTGTAAAGACCATTTCAGGGTGAAATACTCATATGCTTGTGACTTACATATCACTCTTAGAATTCTCAAAGGAATGTAACATTTAATGTTTATTCTAGTGATATTTGATGCATATTGTCCCAGGCAAATACGATTCTATTTCACTGAAGGTTTTCATGCCTATGATTTAAGATCCCACTTTATGTGTTACTAATACCCTGGTACTCATTCATTCATTCATTCAGCCTTTATTGGCATAATTAATGCTCTAGTACAGGCATGGCCATACTTGACCCTCCAGCTGTTTTGGGACTACAACTCCCATCATCCTTGACCACTGGTCCTGTTAGCTAGGGATGAAGGGATTTGTAGTCCCAAAACAGCTGGAGGGCCAAGTTTGTCCATGCCTGCTCTAGTATTTTCTTCTTTTTCTGCAAGTATGAGTGTCAATGGTATAAATGGTATAAGGAATCTTGAAGCTAATTTACATGCCATTTTCATGTGGTGAGGTGTTGGCTCCTAGGCAAGTGGTGAGCAGTAGCATATCCTCTGGAAAGTTGTTGCAGAGCAGAAGGTAGGACAAGGCTCTGAAAGAAGTGTCCAAACATTAGAGATCCATCAGTCAAATGTGGCCTTTATTTGGACTTCCCCTATCAGTCACTCAACTAGACCAATAATGCCTTTTATGATAACCTAGCATGTATCACAGCTTGTCAATAATGAAATTAAGTGATCAATTGCTCAGTGGTTTGGAAATGAAAATGCGTTCAGAAACTATTGGGAATCAAACATGGCAAATTCCAAGGATGTACAGAAACAGAAGGTGGTTGAAGGGGAGGGTGCAACTTTGAGGTCTGCCCTCCCCCACACAGACTTCACTGGTGTATCTTTCGAATCCCATGAGATTACATTCCTCAGTTCCATTCTTACATTTAAACCTACAAGCCTATAAAGATTGAGAAACCATAACTATTTGGCATAGTTCTGCATATCAAGGGAACAGCATATATGGGAGCCTGCCTCACATGGTAAGAAAATTCTGGTTGCAGAACTAAAGTTATGGGTTGGAATCAGACTTCACCTTCTACAGGCAGAAAGATTCCTTCCATCAATGGAACAGTTTCTGAGCCAGCAGGACCAATGGTCTGGAACTGTGCGGGAGGTAGCGGTGTGGACTGTAGTAGAGTTTCTCTCGCCGCCACCCCCACCCCCACCAGTTGAAGAGTCTGTCTGAGTTGAATTCTGCTCAGGGCATGCTGCTCTTGGAGGAAGAAAAGTCTAGATGCAACTCATTTTCAGGTATTGGCCAAACAGATTATGCTAACATTATTTCTCCTATTCTTCTGTATTTCAGATATATAGAATCCTTCACATAAATAGATTTTCATTATCATCCTTATTTTGATTTCCAGTCATTCTTGGATTCCACAACAATAAGAAGTGATTGTTTTGTGCATTTACCTGATTATGTATTTCTTAAAAAAATAAATAAATCAATAAGGGGCCTGTGTTGCCTGTTCTGTTTACAATGGCTTGTGTTGTGTGAAGGCATATCAACTGTTGTATGATATTTTTCTTATATAAAATACACAGCCAATGCTGAAAAGTCCATATAAATGTATGTGTGTGTATATGTGTGTGTATTGGGGTTTTGTTAAACTCTACTGGTAAAAAAATGTGATTCTAACTACACAAACTTCTGTAAGCAATTTTTCTCATAAAAGTTTACATTAAAAATCAACAACCATGCTGGCTCAGTTTATATCATTATTAATTAGAACACAATTGCAAATATGAAATGATTGATAGGTCAGACCTGCGTGGGGACTGGCAATAATCACCAATGTCGTATTAAGGGCTGGAAACTAGTGGTAGACCAAAATCCCACCTTCATTTTCATGTGATCATTTGCTCTCCTGTAATCCCATTATCTAAGGTGCCTTCAGTGGTTTTCAAAGTGGTGGTGGAATACATTTATAAGAATTTTTCATGGGTGATAGGCCTGCAAGGGGCACTTGCAGGATTTTTTCTGGGGCTGGGTGGAGTTAAATACTGAAAAATGGGGGGGGGGGTAGTTTCTCACTCAAAACTAGAGGAATAGCGTCTGTTCATTTTACCTCTTTTCTCAGGCTCTACTAACACCACTTGTGTTGAAACTGAACTATAATTTATCTCTCCACCCTATAGAGTACCACATCCTCCTGAGTATCTCTTGCTGTGTGAGATCTGGCACAGGAAGTGGAACTAAGTTTTTTTTTTTTTTTACTTCCCCTTTGGTTTAAAAAATGCAATACTAAACTGGGGGAACCTGATTCAAATTGGGATGACAGCAGAAGGGAGGGCATGGTTAATATTTTCCTCTCCAGCTACTATTTGAGGTAGTTGAAATGACTAATTGCAAAATGACTAATTGGTAGCTGGCACCTTGGGAACCATCAGCATCTATGAGAGAAGATCATTAACAAGCATCTTTCCACACTTTGTTTATTTTCTCATTTCACTATAGTAAGCAAACAAAACAGCTTCCAATTACTGTGGGCAGTGTCGGGGTTTGGGTGCTGGAGCTCCTCGTGCACGGCCTTGGACTGGTTATGCACGAGGTACCAGTTGCGGGGAAAGCGGCCAGCGTTCCACGTGCTTTTGAGCACGGTCGCCGGCCAAGCCTCACAGTCTGAAGGATAATGAGTAAGCCAATTGAAGACTCTGATGGTGTGTGAGTTTCTAGTTGCCTTCTTTAAAGAAAAGTTGCCTCGTGAAATAAAATATATACCCTGACTCTGAATAGACGGACCAATTTACAGAAATAAAAATTTTTACTTTACTCCCCCCTTTAACCCCAAAGGAAGACAGACACCGGTTGTATCTTTAGTGGCTTCGGCAGAACCCGCGTAGGCTCGTCCCCTAAGCTAAGTTCTCCTAAGCTTAAAGACCCTGCGCGCCCAATCTTCCGCGAGGCTAACTAAATAAACTAAAACCGAAATATCTTCCGCAATTCTAGCCCTAGGCTAAACCTAAAGAAAACCTAACTAAGGCTAAACCGAATGATCTTCCGCGATCTAACTCTAACTAAAAGAAAAACCCATCCAACCCGTCCAGCCCGCTCCTAGTCCCTTAAACTAAACTTGACTTCAACTAAAACCCAACTAAAAGAACATAAACGAACTTCTCCTAAAGAACGTGCGGTCTCCTGCGGTCTCGTGCCTAAGCGGGGTGCCTCTGCCTTTTATTAGGGAACAAACGTGACATCATCATTAGTACTTTAACCAATAAAATCACTGTTGCTGCCCTCCAAAAGGGCGGGAAGCAAGTTTAACGCTCATTAACAACTTTGAACATGACCGGATCTACAAAATAAAGGCGGATTAATCTTGTAAGTGAATCACACTATTCATTCATGCTTTCACTTTCACTTTTGCGTGCAATTATACCAAAAGTAGACCTCGAAAAACTTATAAAATAACCAAATAAATATGAATCCATGGCGGATCCGTGAAACGTATTCCGACAGGGCAGAACACTAAACAGCTGGCTTTCACCAAATATATCCCAAATGTCACAACTCTAGAAGCAAAGTGGTTGGTATATGAAGTTCTCTGATGCTGTGTAAACTGAAGAAGGTTTTTTTCCCCACCAGAGTACACTACCAGCAGCTGGGGGAGAGTGGTTTCATTTGCATCAGATTGCTCACCATGGGGACCAGTGTCTCCTTCTCCTGCTTCTCCTTGCCATGTCATTTAGATAAGGGATGGTGTCAGAGGTTGGCATCACTGGGCACCTCTCAAGTTCCACCTCTCTCCATGGGGCCCACCACAGACCACCCCACCACACACCTAGGCCCCTAATGCTCCTCCTGTTTGCTATTGCTACCTGTTTATATGTCTACATCTCTTGCCTAGTGCTTTCAGTTTATGTATCCAGTATGTCTATCAAGGAATCCATTCATCATGACGCTTCTCCCATACCTATCTAGGTAGTCCAGGCAGCTGCTCATTCTTGAAAGCAGCCAACTTTCCCCAAAATTTTGTTTAGCAGCATCTAAGCCACGGTTCTCCAAACTTGGGTCTCCAAATGTTATTGGACTATAAATCTCATATACTCTAGCCATTTTAGCCAATGCTTGGGGGGTGATGGGAGTTACAGTCCAACAACATCTTGAACAAGCAAGGTTGAAGAACACTGATATAACTGTCCAATGAATATTCCAGAGTCTTTAAAAATCCAAAGCTCGCAATGTCAAGAATAGTGCAATAAGTTAAGAAAGAAACTCAGGCACAACAGTCAGATTTATGTGCAACTTGAGTGGAAATCAGACTGAAGGGAAGGAGAGATTAACCGCCACCCTAAACACACACTCTCACACACAGTTCTGCACCCCCTCACCCCAGTTCAAAACCATTTGTATTTCTTTTCACTTATTCATATTTTCTTGGCAGCCAAGCTGTAACGACAGAGAACATTAGAGGAAGGAAATCAAAATTAATTATGTGGCAGTAAACAAAAGCTTATTCATGTTTAGCACTTTGTCAGCAGACAGAAATGATGCTTGGGAGGAAAACAGGATTAAAATATATTAACTATTCTGCTTGTCACGAAATATAAGTGCCTTTGACAAGTGAGAGACATTCAGGAGGTGTTTCCTAATGAAATATGATAAAAGAATGGCCGCACTGAAAGACAGAGGAGGCCTTTGAAGAGGCAAATAAATCCTCACATGGCCCACAACCATGCTGATTCAGTGCTAATAGGTGAAGGGAGCTATCCTATGCTCCTTGGAAGGGTGGTTGCCAAAATATTCATTTATTGTTTATTTCATTAAAAAAAATTATATACCCCTTGATCGTGAGAAAACCTCAAAGCAGTTTACAAAGGGTAAAGCAATAAAAATTTCAATAAGAAGAATTAACACCAATAAGACTTTTCAAAAAGGTAAAATAATGATAAATTCAATATAGATTGAAACTTTCCTAAACTTTCTAAATATCTGGATAGGCTTGTCTGAACAAAATATTTCTAGCAGGTGCCCAAAAGCGTATAGTGAATGTGCCAGCCTAATATCAATGGGCAAGCATTTCAATTGTTTCTGTTCTTGAAATACCACTCTCATCATCCCTGATGTGAGATGTGGTCCAACAACATCTGGGGACCCAACATTGAAGAACAGTGTTCTAGAGTGCCTGTTACTGGAGTGCTGGTTCTGGATGTGAGGAGGAAAGATCCAAATTCCAGCTTTGTTATGAAGTCTGACATCCGATTTGACCAATCTTCAACAATTTAATTGGAAGATGCGACGAACCTCTACTTCACACTCTCCCCTTGTTACTAAGTAAATTTCTAATCAGGTTTTCTGGGTCAAATTTCAATCCACCCCACCTGTCATAAAACTCATAAAACACTGTGGGGTTCTGAAAATCCCTTAACTTAGATCCGTTTCGTTACAGAAGACTTCCAAACTGTTCTGAGTTCATTTTCAATTTATTTTACCTAATTGAATCTTCTTTGATTCTCAGTCTGTCACTTGATAAAGATAACATCTCCCCTTTTCATTTCATTTTGCCTTTTGTATCTTCCTGGTAAAACATTACTGTCACTGAACCTGCCATCGTTTATGTAAATTTCAATACTGACAAAGGATTTCCTGGTGAATATTCATATAGATGCCATCATTAAAGCGTACTTAAGCTTTTGCAAATTAATTCTGCAGAGGGTTTTGGTTTTTTCCCCATTTGCATTTGCATGTAATGCATTTAGTTATGATAGATCCCATTCCTTCCTAATTAAAGCTGCTATTCCAAAGTATTCTTCAGTTTCTGCCTTGGGGTAATATTTTTCTTTTCTATATTATATCTAATTTCTATTCAGTGCTAAAGATTACATCTTCTGGCTTTCATAGCAGATCACACTATCATCTGGCTGTAATCCAGCCTCTAATGAAAGCAATGGCAAAGCTGCGGGGACTTTAGCTAAGCTTTGATTTTATTCTACAGAGGGCCATGTTTAATAAGGCTCTTTAAATTTTTCTCTTTGCAAGTGAGAGCTAGATCTTTTAAACTTTTCACTTTTCCCAAACTGGAAAGGAAGGGAGATGTAGCCAATCAAGTTAGGTAAACAGACTCGCAGCCATGAACATCTGCAATCATTAACAGTGCGAACGTTTTCATTGCCATGCTTGGGGATGTGTATTAACCACATCCTTGGCTTTGAATAAAAACCAACTTTGAATGGAAGCAAGACACTTCATGTATGGCCATGATCATGATCAAATGGAAATTTCAGGTGGTGCGACTTTCAAGGGACCTAAAGAATGTACTCGCAAAACTGCAGACTGTTTAAACATTATGTTGAACCCTAGTATGCTGGGGCACAATATCTTATTCACATGTGACCACCTCCATCCTCTTTGAGCAGTCATCAGGATGTTTGGAAGACTATGCACATGTAAAGATAGTGCCTAGACTCCTGAAGCTCTGCTTGGCATATGACTGTGCTGTGCAAGGGCTTATGTGAGCATGGCAGAGGAAGTGAACAGCATCATAACTTGAACAACAACAAAAGACATCTTTGGCATCAAAAAGATAAGAAAGATGGTGCGAGTACAATAATATCTGAAGCATCATGGCAGAGCACCCATCTCTCACATGTTACCACCCATCTCTCACATAGGCAGTTGTAGGGAGAAGGGTTTCACCCTATCTTAATTTTCAATATTCATTAATAACATTTGTAGGTTGTCCTGGACTTCCATTAAAAGAGCAGCATCCAAATGTGATTGATAAATTGTAAGAATTATGATAGCCTGAGATCTAAGGAAGGAAAAATACATTTATCCAAGCTCTTTGGTTGCTCATTTCCTTCTGAAATGTTGTGAATGTACACTGTTAATTAAAGTTTTTCTGTGGTTAACCTGGAAATTATGCCACATTCTGCACATGCATTCAGCAGGCACTCTGAACAGTCCTTATGTGTATTTCTGGAACATTATATTGCTTTGTTTTATTTTTAAAAGGTGCAATTATGCTCTTTAGGGCATCATTTGTCATTTTGCTATGGCTACTGGTGAGTCACTTGCTCTTTAGACACCTGCCTCCTAGGTGTGTTATTATAATAATCCTAAACTCAAAAACTTGTTGAGATAATCACTTTGTTAGGTCCTATTCAGTCAAAATCACAGTCTTGCTTTTGTGTCATGTAGCTTTTGCATAACCATTTTCTGCCCCTGAAAATGTTAACACCAATCACAATCTGGACTTTCCAGACAATCCCAATCTTTGCCTTCTTGTTTTTACTGTTCCTTTCAAAAATAATGAGGTGCACCTTACTGAAGCAGGCAGGTTGTGCATGGAAATATCCTCTAAGACTCAACAGAGCCTTGTTTCTTTTTCTTCCTAACTCAGCATATGCACATGGGTACTCTGAATTATCCTGGTACATTTCTGATCTCATCAGTGGTCTGTGATAAGACCTGGCTTTGTTTCAGGTGATGGGAATGTTACACAGTTGCCATGCATTGTTGGTTTTGTAATCTTGGGGCTACAAAAACCACAGGCTGTTAATATTTCTCATCAATGTATCCTTATAGGAAGTGGTCTCTTTGGGATATGGAGGGGTTGACATAACAGGAGAATAAAGGTAACACAGGAATGAGTTGGTACCAATAACAGAATACTGCTGAAAATACACCACATAGTCCAAAATAACACCGGTTTGGGTAAGTCAGTTTTCTGTTTTGTTCTATCCTAAATTTTGAACTGCACGCTGTTTCAGATAGACTACACGAGCAGGAACATCAAGTTGTTTATTCTGCAGTTTTGGCATCTTTGTAAAACAGTGAATTCCACCCACCACAGATAAAAGCCCTGTTCACATTTACATGATTACTTACTTCAGTAGAGCTAAGTCAAGAGCCCTTGATCTGCCAGCAGTTGTTGATGGTCTTTCAACATATTTAATTTCAACCTCTGATTCACCTCTTGAAAGTTTAAACAAATCAGAGGATAATTGAAAGTGTAGCCCTCAGCATCCCAAGTGTTTTTAAAAGTTGCACAATTCGGGGGGGGGGGTGCTGTCAACATGGCCTCAGCATGCAATGTTTCTTTTACAAAAAAATATCCCAGGCAAGGTCACAATTTAAATATCCATCTAAATATGCAGATACTCTTTAGAGATAAGGCTTCCATTAGGGCTGAGCAGACTGAAGACAGGATGCTTTGTGAAAACATTTTCACCACCTTTGAAAGCCACCCATTTCTGCAATTCATTTGGGAGGCCTTTTTCCACTGGGGTAGGGAAGGCAGAGCCCTGACTGACTCCAGCTGCAAAAGCTGTGGCTTTGGGGCTAGGGTTTTGTATGGGGGGGGGGAATTGTAGTTATTTATCTTAATTTTTCATATCTTTATTTTAGATTTTATAATGATATATGTGGAAATCGTTTAATTTGGTTGTGTACTTTATGATGTTTTATTGTTTATTACTATTGATTATGCTGTAATTACTATTGGTTACGCTGTAATTGGAGACGCGGGCGGCGCTGTAGTCTAAACCACAAAGCCTAGGGCTTGCCAATCAGAAGGTCGGCAGTTAGAATCCCCGCGACGGGGTGAGCTCCCGTTGCTCGGTCCCTGCTCCTGCCGACCTAGCAGTTCGAAAGCACATCAAAGTGCAAGTAGATAAATAGGAACCGCTCCAGTGGGAAGGTAAACAGTGTTTCCATGCGCTGCTCTGGTTCGCCAGAAGTGGTTTAGTCATGCTAGCCACATGACCTGGAAGCTGTACGCCGGCTTACTCAGCCAGTAAAGCGAGATGAGCACTGCAACCCCAGAGTCATCCACGACTGGACCTAACGGTCAGGGGTCCCCTTTACTTTTACCTTTATGCTGTAATTATGTATTTTGTCATATTGGAAACCGCCTTGAGCATGGTTATATAACGATGGAAAGACAGTGTACAGATAAAATGATGTACGTATGTTAAAAGGTAGGGTAAAAGTCTTTGTAACATGGTTCCCTTCAAATAGCTTCTCAGGGTGAGAAGAACAACACCTTCTATGTCTGAACTGGCTTTGTGATATAGTGTTACCACAAAGCCAATTCAGAATGAGAGCTGGAAGCCTTGCTCCCACTTTGAATTGTCTTTGTGTTTTCGTCATATACCCATATCTGATTGGCTTCTTGATATTAGTGATATCATGCCATGTAGTGGTGTGTGTGGTGAGGTGGAGTCTCCATCCCATCAGAGGTGTCACTGTTGCTCACCTGGATGGGCTAAAGCTAGGCAGTGACAAGGTTGGGGCAGCACAGGTGCACTCTTGGCACCAATCAAGCACTCCAACTGTGCAGCTCCAACTTGTCATCACCCCACTGCATCCAGGTAGGAAGTATGTTGTGAGTTTCCTGTTTGACTATTGTGAATGGCTCCGACATTATAATTTGTCATGAAAGTTCAAAAGAAGAGGCCAGGAATAGGGTAGTGACAGCTTATAAAGTTGATGGTGTGCCCCAAAGCCAATGTAGGCCTCTTGTGAAAGAGCAAAGGGGGATTGTAATGCTCATCCATGAAGGCGTATGGAGAAGAACTCTCCCTGCCAAAATGCAGCACCAAAATTGCCAACAAGAGAGATGGAGAGCTTCATAAACAATGGCAATCAAGATAAAGAGAAGGGAGCCTGGAATGCACATTTCAGTTCCTTCAAACCCATCTTTCATGCTACAAATATTGGATGCTTAAACATTTGCCATGGCCCCAACTTTTGATTTTTCAATGGACTGAAAATCTGTACCCTGAGAAGCTGCGTAATAGACAAAAATTCACAAATGAAGCTTTTCGTAACTTAACAAATGTGGTGGGGATAAAGACAGCCTGTTGCTTTCTGCTGGTGTCAGAAGCAGCCAAACTCAGTTTTAGAAATATATTCCAAAGGGATTTCCCAGAAATAAATGAGCTTTCCAGATTTCCAGGTCATCCTACGATACCATATTATAGAAAGCAGAAAAGTCACTGGATTTCACTGCACAATCTGCTTAAAGCTGCCCCCCTTGCTTGTGACCTTCTAAAAATAGAGCTGTATGTTTCAATTAGAAACTAGTGATAAAACACGACAGCATTCTGCACCTCATCGTGTGGTGTGAGCTTGCTTTGAATGTAGGGCAGGGAAGCAGAAAACCAACACTGAAATCACCTGTAATCACCACTTGAAAATCGACACAGGATCTTTAACAATTAAAGTTTGAAAGCGACAAATAAAAATAGCCTGTTTAAACCCCTTGGAAGGAGTAGACTGCATAATAATTGATTGCATGTTCCTTTTTAGAAGATTGACCTTTCCTTCCAGTTGTGTGATGCGGAGATTTGCTTTCAGTACTTTAGCTATCATTTGCCTTTGTTTATTCCATTAAAGAAAAAAGGGGGGAAAGGAGGGGGAGCATCTTCTCTGCCCAGCACGGAATATCACTGCTGATCTCATTTGGTGTCTTCTAATAATTGCAGGTTTTAAGCAAGCTGGAGACATCAACTTTCGCAAGAATTAAGCATGCAGTGAGAAGGAACAAGGGGGAATATGAGTGGGAGTATGGTAATTGCATCCCTCTAAAGGCAGGCAAAGTGAAACAGAGCAGCAGATGGTGTCGACATCTAAAAGAAAATACAACGTGGACAAATGTAGACAATAGAAAAGGAAATTATGAGATTTATTTTTTTAAAAAAAACAACAACTCATAAGCCATGGTTCTACAGGACAACAAAGGCTTTCTAAAGGGCACTAAGAGGTGGAAATGATATGGCATCGCTGTAGACGTTAGGGTAGTGAATGGAGGGGAGGAGTCTGCTCTGACTCCACAAACATTTTTGCAGGTTTGTAAGAAGCACTGTGACAGAGGATTAAAAAAATAAAAAATAAAAATCCAGTAAATTCCCTTTGCTCTGTCTTCTCTATTTAATAGACTACAAACATGCCCTTGCTTCCAGTCCTATTCAGCAGAGGATAAACGTCTGAACCTGAACTACACAAACAGTGGGTAATTGGGTAAATTGTTTACCTGGACTTTGCCACTTCATACTGCAAGTGGAGGATTGTATCATCTGAACAGTTTCCTGCATAGCTAGCTAGCTAGATACTGTATCTATATAAAGCCTCTGCTGCAGTCAGGCAAAAACCTTGAAAGAGAATGTGGGAAATGACAATGGTCTGGGGAGTGTCCAGAGGGGGGCAGAGAGAGCTCTATGGAAGCCACATTCAGTTGGCAGGCCAGAAATCATCCTCCCACCTCCCCAGAATTAGCAGATTCAAGGCGTGGGACCTTCTGGTTTCCAATGCTGCAGTTATGGAATCCCCTGTTTTTGGTCAGGGTTTGAAACTTTTATTGCCATAGGTATTTGGTGTTGGAGATTTCTCTAGTGGTTAAAATAGTTCGACACTAGTTTTAATGCTTCTCTCTGGGCTTATCCATACTTTCTTTTGTTTCATGTTTCCATATTGCAGCTTAAAGCAACTGGAGGCACAAAAACGGACTCCTTTTGGAATAAAGCATTGTCCAGACCAATGGATTGTTATTCAAAACTTTACTTGCAGACCTTTCTTCAAAACAGAACAAAAGCATCAAAGATGCATCCAAATAATTCAATACAATATATTGTGCATGTCCAGTACAGGCTCGGCAACTTATGAGAAGCAAAGGTCTGTCTCTCTTTACAGTCTCCATTTTGCCTGGAGCTCTATTCACTCTCTGTAGAGGGTCTTTTTCACATTCTTACTCTCACAGTGTAAAGACAGCTCCCTTTCAAAATGGAGATTTGCAACCAAATACCCACACCACATGTTCAAAGGTAAACATTCAGTTTTAGAGCAGATAACATTTACAGTTAATTATCAACCAGTTAAAGCTCAGAGCCCTTTAGTATGCTGCCATGGAAAAACCCCAATGTTAGCAATACACATTTAGCCATTCTCCATTTCAGTGTCAATTAAACAATTATACTTAACATTCTAGGCACAGGTCAGCACTTTAAAGCTCTGTTTCTGAGCCCCTTTTTGGGTGCTTTCCCTATGAAAACCCACCATCACTGAATTGGAGTAAACGGCAAACCACATAAAACTTGAATTGCTGTTTGTTCTGATTCAGTGTTAAAGAGTGGGGTTTGGGGGGGGGGAGTGGTATGGCCAAAAAAGGGGGCCCCAGACACAGAGCTTTAAAGTACTTACCTGTACCTACAAAGCACAGACAAAAGTAAAGTGTGAATGGGCCTCCCCCCGCTATTTATATTTCTAGTTTGATTTGTACTGTTCTTGTATATTAATATATTGTTGTTGTTTATATTCCATTCTGGTTTGGTTAGATTTGTAGAAAATGGGATAGAAATTAATGAATAAATAAAGTTCCTTAATGGGGCAATTCTATAACATTCCACTGAAGATGGTTTATCCCTGACACTGGTGCACATCTCTGAGGTTTTTTCCTTCACTGCTCTGCTTAAGCACTCCAGCACAACATACCCCAGCTTCTCTTTAAAGGAATGGCTTTCAATGGAGTTGATCAAATTTACAGCCCAGATTTAAAATATTTCATGTTAGACTTCGTCTAGAACATAGCATAGGGCACCACTGTATTTTCAATGAACTTTTTGCTTACCATTAATAATAAAGACTATGTTTCTTCAGGCTGAAAGTGTACTTCTGAATACAACATTAAATATGAAGAAGCAGATGCTGTACTTGAGATTTGCCAACAGTTACACCACACATTTCACGTTGTTGCTGCTGCTGCTGCTGCTGTTGTCATCATTATTAATTTCATTTATGAATTACTTTCCATGAAGTATCCCAAACCATATACAAAGGGCTGTTTTTTATCAATGGCAATCATTTCACAATGCTGTATTGATTACCGTAGTTGCGTTCTGATCATCCTGGCCAATGCAATTTCATTTAAGCCCAATATAGGCTTGAGTTTATTTTCAGTAATCATGATTTAGAGACAGCTATGCAAACAGGTCATTCCAGGGTGTTTTGGTTATAACCTCTTAGCAGTTCTTTCTGATTATCTGCTGTGTTTCTCAATGAACAATAGTCCACAAATCAGAGATAGCAATGCTGCTGTGAAAGCCATACTTTTCACCTCCTAATGATGGCAGAGGTGAGGGAAGAGCCTTGCTTTTGCTAAGTCGTTAATATCCACGTCTTCTGTTTCCCCTCTTTGAATGGGGAGTTGTTATCTGTGAATAACTAGTAGAGTACATTAGCCTTGCGTGTTGCTTCACTCCACACACTGCGCATGGAGGGGGAGGAAAACTGCACCTTCTGGAATCTAGCCACACCTCCAACTTTGCCTACCAGCTTCACTCACATCTGAAAAGGAGAGATTGTGCATGGGCACATATTATTACACTAGAGGCTGCTGCCCCTGCTCACTCACCAACCCCATCTACCCACTACCCCCTTGCCTACCCATCTCCCTGTATGCCTGACCAAACCTCCTTCGCTTGATACCTCACCCAAAAGAACTTCCCTTATCACCTCACCCAAACCATCTACCACCTTGCTGAAAATCCTTTCTCCTCTTCCTTTGCACCTTCCTCCCCAAAAGCTTAGCCCTTCACATGATCTCATTTCTGCCCCGTTTTCTTAGCTGATGCAGATTCCCCAGCCTTGCAGTAAAGTGAGGTCACCATGATAAAATCCAAGAAGCGATACGTCAAGGTTTATTGAGAAAATAATGTTTAAAGTTATATTTCACAGTGTAACTGTTGTCTGTTTTATATATATATATATATATATATACACACACACACACACACACACACACACACACACACACACACATATATATATATATATATATATATATATATATATATATATATATATATATATATGTATGTATGTATTACAGCCCTGACATTTGTTTGCAACATCTTTATTCCACAAGCCACTTAAAAAAAAATCCTTGATATTTTTCTTGTTTATTATATTTTATGGAAGTGGAATAAGCAATATCTACTCTAGTTGTGCAGTCATTTTGTCTTCCGAGATAATAGCTCTCCTCATACAATCAACAGTTTTGTCCCTGATTACATTTTATTCTGTGAAAAAACAAGTGTCGGGAGTTTATATTTAGGCATGGATGAAGATTTTTTTTAATAATCTATTTCATATTTCACACAGCACATTTATTATTTTAGTTACTGACTTAATTAACAGTGGCGATTCCCCCCCCCCCCCCCCGTATCTCATAGTTGGATAATAGGTTGGAATGCTTGCCACTTAACTGTGCCTGGCACGTGATAGAAGTTTATTTACCACATCTAACAGGAAGTTTCAGATAACCAGGTGTCAAGTAAGGTGTAAGTTGACATCAGACTGCCTAGATGTTCTGCAACATTTGGCACAGAGGGGGGGAAATACCAATTTCTCACTTGTCATTTTTGAGAAACAAAGTTTCAGGTTATTATCATCCCATTGTCCTTTACATCACTGAACATGAAATATCACTGTTGCTTTATGAATATACTGCTTGTTGGCCAAACCACAAACACCATTTGCTTTTAATTAAATTTCATCTGCTTGTGATAATTTAATGGGCCCAAGGGCATTGCCCCTATTCCACTCACCCTGCACTCAGCTCTCACCTGTGGCTCCTAGAAGCTGTTACCATGCAACAGCGGCCACACCCAGGAACTGCTTCGACTGAACGACTAAACCAGGTGAGGAGAGCAGATGGGTGTGAAGTCCTCGGTGAGTTAAGGACTTCCCCTGCATGCAAATATATGCTCTGACAGATTGAGCAGACAAAACCAATAGTGGGTCCAATGGTCAAGAAGGCGGTTTCTGCATGTGCTGTAGAGGTAAGTGAGTGGCAGATGGGACTTATCAACCAGGGAAGGTAGCCCATCTAGGCCATGCCTCTAAACTTCAATGGGCCTACTCTGAGTAAGACCAGCATTGGCTACAAGTCAATGTATCTCACCGTGAACATAGGGTGAGGGGTCATGAAAGCCAGCCCTGCCCCAAATATCCCCAGGGACTCTATCACTGCCTGTTCCACCCCCAACTGGGAAGATCTGAAAGGGGATTCTAAGTGCATTTGAGTGAACGTTTGTGGAGAGGCTTGTATGTGTGTTCCCACAAACTCTGTTAGAACCTTCCTTCATATCTTTCCACACAATATGAAATCATAGAATTGTAGAGTTGGAAGGAACCTCAAGGGCTGTCTAGTTCAACTCCCTGCAATGCAGGAATCACAGCTAAGGGGAAGATTGGATAAAGATAAGGAAATGGGTGGTGGGGCCAGAGCTTATATCTTCTGTTCCATGAACACTTGGTATGCTCTCTTCAGGATCAGTACTTCCCTGTGCAAAACATGTTTACTAGGAAGTAAGTGTCACTGTTTCCAAATGCCTAGGGTTCAGGTGGGTTCAAATATGCAAATTTCTCCAGAAAAGACATACTGTGCTTCTCATTAAATCTGAGTTGATTAGTTCTGATCCTGATGCAATTATATAAAAAATGTTTTCCCAGGACTGTATTAGAAGTACAAATATTGTTTATTCTCAGCAAAAAAATTCAATTAAGAGAAGAACACAGCACATTCCAATTATATAATACCTCAGGCTTCCTATGACTCACTCAAACCTATTGGCTCCAAGTATACTGATGGGTTTAATGAAGCATAACAACGTAAGCAAGAGTAGACGAGATGCCACAGCGGTCACATCTAAATGTTTTGTGGATTCCCTATAGTCTTTACACTGGCTGTTAGCATTAACTGATTCTCAAACCATATTCTATAATCTAGATTACCTGCAAATATAGCAGATCTGTTTTGAATCAGAGCTTAATGTATGCAGTCAAACTGCAGGAATAAAATGCAGGCAATTCATCCACAGAAAAAGATTCTGGAAATTACTGGCAATTTGAAAGGAATATTCCACTTTAAGAATTGGAATGTTAGGTACTTTACAGATAATTTGAGCTTAATGCCTGGTGTTTAAGCATATTCACGAACTGAACTTCTTGACTTACATAAAACCATTGGTCCTGGCTTTCCAGGGGTTCCTTATTGTGCTCACCATGAGAGGCAGTTGAGGAAAAGAGCGAGGAGATATTCATGTCCCTGGCGCTGCTGGTGATGAACAAGGGTATCTGTTGCCAAGTCATGTAGTAGCTGATACCTCTCCTCCAGAGCAAATTGGCTGTGCCAGAAGGCCTCTAGGGGTGAGACACTGGAGTGGATACAACTTCTTCCTTAAGATTCACTCCCAGGCTATCATTGAGGCCTTACCTAGTAGCAGATGGTGTGATGGGGCTGCCCTCACCTGATCTCCAGGGCACAGAATTGCTGCCGCTTACTGAGAAGAAAATGCAAATGTCAGACCAAACCCCCGTGTTGCAAGCACTGAAGTGAAACAAAAACAAGGCAACACATGACCAAATTGCAAACATACAATATGTAATCACAACTTATATAATGTAATTCTCATCAACATAAAACAGAAATCTATCACTGATATTCTATCAGGTCTCTGAAAGTCACTGCTGATTATAAATAGAAACAAATAGAAAGTAATCCAATAAGAAGCAAGCTGAAAAGCTTTGTTTTATGAACTTCCAATGTAGGTGAAGAAGTCAACAAACTGTCAGGGTATAACAAACAAGCTGATCTGCTTTGTTTTGTGAAGTTCCAATGTAGCTGAAGTAATCAATGGACTGTTGAAGATGTACAGTGTTTCCGGATATAATCCACTGTTTCGTAAGAAGTTCTTCAGCACAGCAATGGAAAGTAGACGTATTTCATAAACTGTGAAAAATTACAGGGACAATGTCTTATATCTGCATAACAATGTAAAAGACAAAAGATACAATAATGAAGTACAAATGCTAAATACATACCATATCCGTCATATGAATAAATATATACTTGCAGAACAGCGCTCATAAACTTATGTAGTCACTGTTACTAAATTCCCAATTTCAAACAATATTGATGTTGATGATAATTACATTATATAAGTTGTGATTACATACTGTATGTTTGCAATTTGGTCATGTGTTGCCTTGTTTTTGTTTCGCTTACTAAGAAGAATCAGAGGACCAAGTTGGTAGGGAGGTCAGTGCAGTGCACACACACAAGTGGAGCCCAACCAGTGTTTCTGCTGTTGTGTTTGCACTGTGCTAACCTCACCAATGCTCATCTCCTCCCCTCTCTTTCCTGATAAGCAGCAGAAATTCAGCTGCCTGGAGGTCAGGTAAGTCCCACTGCCCCACCATGCTGTACACTACTGGCCTTATCTAGAACTCCAGCATTGGAGTAATTGACTTCTCCGCCCAACCATATTTGTCATTTCTATGGGAAAAGGTTAGCACCACTGGGTGGTAGGACTTTGGTTGTCATCCATCAGTTTTGGGAGACAATGGCAAAGTGCTCCTTCAGGGCTGAAGTCAAACTGTTGGAGAGCTTCAGCACCTGCTGTGGCTGTAGAGACCAATATGGGAGAGGCATATTTTGCTGCAGTTGTGGCAGATGAAGGTGTCCAGTTGTGCTGATGCAGGTGTACCATGGCATTTCTTCTCTCTGCACCCCTCCCAGCAATCATTGATCCTCTAGACACTGCTGTGGCTGCACGACTTAGCTGATGGGGCTAGGAAGGAATTTTATGTGCACTCATGATCCAGCTTCTAAATATATTTTTTACCATAGATCACTTGAAAATTGTTGTAGAAATGGTTGTGCACTGGGCTGGATGCTGTATGATTTTTATTGTATTTGCATTGCTTTTTATCATAGAACCATATAATTGTAGGGTTGGAAAAGGACCAAAGGGTCATCTAGTCCAGCCCCCTGCAATGCAGGAATCACAGCTAAATAATCCCTGGCAGGTGGTCATCCAACCTCTGTTTAAAAAGCTCCTTTGAATGAAAGTCCACTACCTTCCAAGGTAGTCTGTTCTACTGTCAAACAACTCTTCCCATCAGAAAGTTGTTCCCAAAGTACTCCATAAAGTGGCACTAGGCAGAGAGAGCAAATATAGACTTATTTTGTATGTAGGAGTAAGGGGAATGGAGGCAAAGGCCCCTTTTGTGAGGTGGAAAATGGAAAGAGGTTTGGCCTACGTAGCAAAAGGGATGCCACTTTCAGTATAAATAATAATTGAAAGTTCACCCATTAGTGTAAATAGGGTGCCATCCTCTAGAGTCCCACTTTTCAATTCCCCCTGCTTATCTTGAGTCAGCCGATTAGGTAAAACTGAAAACAGTCTTAGATTTACAGAACACAAACATACCTTTCCTTCAGCAAGAGCAGTCAACAGATTCACAGTAGATCTAGCCATTCTAGCAGGTAACAGTGTCACAGCAACAAGCAGAAGTGGATTAAGCAGCCACTTGCAGATAAATCAAAATTTGCACACCACACTCTTCTATAAATATCTAATTGAAAACCTAGAGTGACGTCGAGCAATAATACATCCTGACAAATGCTAGTCAATTCAGGTGACGAAGTATATGCCTGAATGAGAGCAAGTCTTTGGACATTTTGAATTTTTTACTCATAGCTGAACCGCCACAAGACTGCATTAAATGTGATGGATTCACTCCCTCTGGGCACAGTTTTATTGCTCAGAAACTCTCTTGCTGTGTCAAAGCAAAGTGGAACAATCCTATTCCGGATTCCAGCCTTTTCATGAAATATCAATACAATAATTTACATTATGTTCAGAACAAGACTGTGCCTTAAGTCCCTAATCCTGAGAACTGAGATCCATTTAACAAAAGCATTGTCTTATTCTGCCAGGGCTTTGGAATGATTCATATATGACAACAGCTACACAAAAAGCACCTACCCACATGGGTACTTCATGAGCCAGTATTGTACTTAAAAGATGTAAGCTCCATGCTTTGGTCTACATTAAGGTCGCCATATTTCAAGAAGCGAAAATCCAGACACCATGTTTATTGACCTTTTTTTTTTTTTTTGCAAAATCACGCAAAAAAATATGTTTTTCAGCTATTTTTTTTTTGGTGGGGGGAGAGGACACGGCCAAAGTGACATTGCCGACATGGGTTCCCATATAGCTGGATTTTCCCAAACATTTTGCCGATTTCCACCAGGACACTGCTTCCTTCCAACTGCAGTATTCTGGGTATGTCTGGGAAATTCCAGAAATTCTGGCACCTTCATTACATATCTTTAGGTGCCAGGAGAAAATGTTTCTCTATAAGCAGGCCTTCAGCTGATTAACATTCTATGTCCTTTTAAATGTGCTTGTGGGAATGGGTTTATCAGTTTGTTTTAATTTTATTACGTATTTTGTATTCCCATTTGGGGTTTTTTTCGGTTGTGAACTGCACTGTGGTCTTCTGATGAAGGGCGGCATGCAAATTTAATAAATAATAATGGTGATGCAGGAGAGATCCAAGACCCAAACCAATTTGAGGGATTTGCACAGTCATGCAGTTGGGGGGAGGGGTGTACTTCCCACTTCTGACCACATGTTTAATTACCACAACAACCATTCCAATCTTCTGTACTTCAGTGGTCAGTGCTCAGCAGTTCCTCTATCTGCTCCTCCTGTGCCAAATCTCTTCTGGTTCACAGGACATGCCACTTGCTACTTGGTTGTTAGAGGAGAGATTAAAATGAAACCATCATGAACAGTCTTCTGGGAGAGCATGCTGTCTGTTCCTTAGCAACTCACCATTTTTTCTGCCCTGCCTCATTAGAAGGTGGCAGTTTTCTGCTCTGTTTCAGTCATGTGAGCATGCTTTCTCGGACAAGCAGAGGGCTTAGGGATAGAGATATGGGGTGATGGGAATTTTTTCACTATATGCACTGCTGGAAGTTAGGATTGACCAGGAACAGTGCTTAATACTACTGTACCCTGATGTGGCCAGAGGATTATGCTACACTCTCATTAAAGGCACAGCTACAGATGCCAGGTGAAAAGCTCGGAACCCCAGTGAGAAGTCAGTGGGACTAGGGGAGGTTTCATGCATATAATGAGTTGCTGTTGAGAAGGCTGGGGGAGAAAGAGATTTCCCCAGGTGGACCTGATCTGATCCAGGACTGTCTCAACCTGATCCAGCCAAACCATGGGTTGACCCATATCTGCCTGATTTCATTTAGGATCTTGGATTCAGTTGGCTCCAATGCACAGCCCTAATAGATGCCATCCATTATGGAGAGCACAGTTATTTTGTATAAAGATAGCGCTTTTGGGATGGCATCATCACCCAGTGGTCCAGCACATGCACACAAGGTCTCAGCAGGGGTGTAGTTTGGTAATCTTTGGTAATATGGTGCCCTAAGCAAGGCTAAAATTTGGCACCCCCAAATGGAATTTCTTTATTATGGATCTTCTCAATTTTGTACACCCTTCCCTACACAGCCCTATATCCAGCACTGGTCCCAGATTCAATTCCTGGTATCTTCAGTTAAAAGGAGTAGGTAGCTAGGAATATGAAGTCCTGCAAAGCCACAACTAGTCAGCAGTAGACAACATTGGTGTTGATTGACAAAAATACTCACCTGGTATAAGGTATGTTCACCATGCATGAAAGGGAAGACAATCCTTTTTTATGTTTCCCATTTCCTTGTAATCTAAAGGGAAAGAAATGGAATTTGTATATATGTGCCCTTCATAATCAATGCTTTGTGCTGGTATCATGATGCGCGCACACAGCAGAGGTTGGAGCTTATCTTTCATGGATGTTTTCGTTGAGATTCTTGCACGGCAAGCATTTGGAATAGATGTCCCTTAGGATCCCTTCCACCTCTACAATTTTGTGATTCTTTGATATACCTTCAGCCTCATTACCTGTAAACAAGCGCTATCATCACATGGATGCAGCATGAAGATTTGCAGTGATTAGAATGTACACACTGCTTGCTTTTAATGAGACTTAGTCACTCTGCACATTTTGTGGTTTCTGTTCATCACAGAGGATATGTTGGTTAGTGTTAATAAATTGAATATAACAAGTATGTTGCACATCCACTGTCAATTTCCTTCTTGCAGCAGTTTTATTTTCTTTAGTTCTGAATGTGACTGAGACGATCATTATTTTTATTTACATGTCTCACAAGTATATACTGAGTAAGACAACCACTGCAATTAAAAATCGTAACGGTGAACAGTGTAATTAGGAGGACTCAGTAAAGTCTTGTTGCCATGCATGATTCTATATGTGACACAATTGGCTTATTTTCAGACATAAGAGAAGAGTTGAGGTTCTGCCATTGAATGGCATAATAATGTTCAAACCCTATATATAACTGATACAAGATTACATCAAGTTACACAAGTTGAAGAAAATGTCCAGTATTGACTGGTTTGTTGTTTTACAAGCTGATCTCATTCATTTATAAAGACAGTAGCAACACACCATTTATATATCACACCTATAGTTTTCACATACATTATCCTTACATCTCTGCAAGGCGGGTAAATTCTGTTATTTCTGTGTTGCAGGTCTGATGCAGAGCTGAGAGAGAATCAATTTTCTAAGATCACCTGTTGCGTTCATGGCAGAGATGTCTTGATTCAGGGCCCAATTGCTGTGCTCCACACCTCCTCATCTTTCTGGTCCATCACAATCTAACTATAAACAAGCCTGCTCTTCAATCATTTTAACTAGTTTACATCCTGCAAATCACTAGGAGGAAACTCAAGCTACTATTAATGTTAGAGAATAGAAGTTTCCCTGGTATTCTCTCTGCTAAAGATTTCTCCCTGTCACTTGTCCAGTGAACCTGGAAGTAGCAAGAATATGGAACACTAGTTTAAAGATGTTAACTTTATACTGAGACTAAATATTGAGGTCACTTGCAAGGGTGATACATTTGTTAAACATTCAACAACAATATGGTGACTGGTGAAGGGTAAGAGGTGAAGCTCAGTGTTTTTGCATAGCTATATGCCCCACTAAGCTGTTGCCTTCATGACATCATGCTGAAATCTGTTCTAACATGGCCCCAAGTTGGGCTGATCTGGCATCACAAAGGTGATACCTGAAATAACTCTTGAAAGAACCCCTTGATCTAATGTTTCATTCCTCCATGAAAAAAGGGGCACCATTTTAATTGCTTTTGTTTTAGACATCTCTTTGTTCACTTTTGCATTTTGTTCGTTGGATCAATGACAGAACAGGTGCTGGCTGAAACAGACAGATATTATCTCGGACAGAATCTGAATTCTGTCTCCTAGCTCAAAAGTATTTCAGTGCTGAATCTTGAAATCTCATTTCCAAACCCCCAAACCAAAGCTTGCACTCGCAGAATCTTTAGTTCAATGGTTTCAAGGAAGTACATGGTCTGATGTTGTCTATGTGTGGAATTTCTTCTGGTTATAAAGCCTCTGCTCTGGGTCAGAGAATATCGGTGCCACATGCAATTGTTACGCATTTTTAGAAGACAATATTTTATTCCACATTTTTCAGATGAGCATATAAATCTAACATTAAGTAGTGGAATCCCAAGATATTCTATAATAAAAGATCCCTAATTAGAATACTGTCAGACAGGGTTGATATTATACTCTCTCTCTATATATATTCTTCTACTGGAGTAGGTCTCAGTTTAGATGCAAAGCATGATAGCATAATTTGTTACACTGTAGAAAGTTGTCTATACTGTTGGCGCCTCTGCCTTGCGCGCTGTCTGTTCCGCCGCAGTGACAGACTAATGGGCTGTTTCCCGAATTTCTCCATGATCTCTTTGATCCGTGCCAAGTTGGTTTTGCTGATGGTGAAGTCACACCGGGTCGCACCCATGTCATAACCCACAGCACAGTTTTTGGTGGCAGCAGTATAGCCCTCTGCTTTTGCAGTGACGACGTATTCTCCAGGGTTTAGAAGGCGCCAGTAATCTCCATCGCTTGCTGTTGAAGAAGGAAAGAACAAATATTGTTATTCATTTTTGTTTAGCCTTAACTTCCATCTTTCTATTTAGTATCAAAGAGCTTATCCATCCTTGCATGTGAAATGATTGCTCTAGGATGGGGATTTTGGGATTGATACAGAAAAAAATTTAATTATCTCCAAGACTGGTCGCTTGTAACCTTGGGGATATAGCTACCATTTTCATGTTCTAGTTATATAGGCTTGATTTATTCAATTTATTGTTTCAAATTTGTAACGCTGGGGAGTCCAGTCCATGTTTAGTACCAGTCCATCTAGGTTTGCAACCGTTCTAGTCAAAGTTTCATCAAATAGCTTTAGATCCAAGACTGGGGCAGCTGGGGACATGGATCTCTGGTGTGGTTTTCCTCATGTCTCATTTTTGTTTGAGTTTGTTTTAAGTAAATAATTTTGGTCGCTGTCCTTTGTGCCAAGACTACATCTTCCAATAGTTTTCCTTCCCCAAACCTTCCCCAAGGAAGTTCTAACCAGCCTTTAGGAGTCATTTTCATCTGATGGAAAGAACACTGGAGATTTAAGGCATCTTTGTAATAATCTGAAAATATACAGGTTGAAGAATAACTTAGGGCTTGCAGATACTAACACACAGGTAGCATGAGCATCACAGCATCATCATTCACTTAAAATCAACCTCCACAATGCAATAGAAAGGATGAAGTGCAGTATACAAGTTTTGATATTATTATTATTATTATTATTATTATTATTATTATTATTATTTCATTTCCTACTCCACTGTTAGCAATGGAGGAGTAGGTAGATAGAAATGGATGCCACTGATCAGTAGTTCTGGAGATTCATTTTTCCAAAAGTCAAGAAAAAAACCAGGTACTGTCTGAAGAATCCGAAGAACACAAAGGAAAGATTCAATGCTCTGCAATGCATTTCATTTGATAATAGATTCTTGCATCCTTCAATAGGGAAATGTAGAAGAAGACTCTGTGTGATTATTAAAAATGTGAATTGTCATCATGTAACACTGGGTGTGTTCACATTACCACTTATTCCACGTCCAGTGCACTCCCACTGCTAGCATTTAAGTTGCAATCACACAACTTTAGCCACAACCATATAGACCCTGTAGTTTATCAACAACTACTGCTGTCTGGTGCACTCTTTCCCCCCTCAAACCAGATTCAATCTGACTAGAAAACTTAAGCTGCATTCACTTTGTATTGACAGCTGTCACACATGCGCAAACAACAGCTTCATGAATTCCAGGGGCATCAGGAGAAGACATCCCTGCCCCCTCTTTGATGTAAACAACACCATTGAAATCCAGCTTGAAATTCAGTGGGGGGGGGGGGACGGGACTTTGCTGTGTTTTAAGCCAATGTTGTGAACATAGCCACCATTACCGTGTTTATGTCTCATTCTATCCTTCCACAATAGTGATTTTTCTGCCTGGGAAACTAAAGCGTATGATTAAACTTTGTTTCAAACCCATTGATTCCAGTGAGACTCAATTGGCTGAAATCTAAATATTGTGAATTGGGCTGCTTATTAGCAGGCTGGGAACCTGTTGTGGATCACAGCAACACACATACACAGGGGGGTTCCTTTGGAGTGGAGTTAGTATGGAATATGCATGATTTTAACTACTGTGAGCTTTGTGGTATAAGAGAATGTTAACTGTTAGAAAATAAGAAATTATTATGCATGATGACCTTATCTGTGCATCCTGCAGAGTCTTCTTTATTTTTCTGAGTGCATAATAGGAACACAGGAAGCTACCTTATACTGAGTCCAACCGTGGGTTCAGCTATCTCAGTATTATCTACAGTCTGGCAGTGGCTTTCCAGGGTTTTAGGCCACAACATTTTCTCCAGTCTCTCTCTGAAGACGCCAGGGATCGAACCTTTGACATTCTGCATACGAGTCAAGTTCACTACTACTGAGCTGCCTTTTCTCCCAGTACTTAATACAAGTTGCACTTCTTCTGGAGGGGTTGCCATCAAAATACTAGCTTACAAGGGGAAGAGGTGGGCAAATATTTGAACATATTTTCAAGTTTCCTATAAACAATTGCTATAAAGAATGTAGAAAGTCTCTTGCAGTTGACATTTCTTGCACAACGCAGGGTATCTCGAAAAGTAAATTGCCTGCACTTTGTTTTGAAGTATTGTCAACATGTTGAATCTGGGTTATTCCCTGTGAAGCCAGTGACTTCCCTTGCAGATTACCTGTAGCCCGCTGAGAGCCTTTCTCCATGTTTCTGAGCATGGAATGCTACATAAAAACATAAAGACAACAAAACAGCTCCCTGTTTTCACACTAATGCAAAATGACACCGTTACTATTATTTGTCTTGCCCATGGGTAACTTACAATGCCCTGAAATACTATAATAAAAAGACAAGTTGCATTAATGGAATGCATGTTGATCATTGTTGGGCTGGTTCTGCTCATATTTGAGAGGATATGAATTGTGCCCCAGCAGATAAGTGGGTCATGAGTAGCACGGAAAAAAGCTTAAGCCTAACCTAACCAGCAAATATGCAGGGTAACTCCTCCACCACTTCCTGTGAGCAGCTGAGAGTTGAGACTAAACCATCTATACTATAGCAGTGAACCTGAAACACCTTGGCAAATTGTAGTAAATTGTTGAAATGCGACAGAACACATAGAGCAGGCTGATTGGTATTCAGCTCCACTCACTTTTCATACTGACCCTCAAAACCTATTTGCTTAAGAATGACATACAGCAAGCAGGTAAACGTTCCAAACAAAGCTTGCTCAAATATTTGATACCTGAAGCACAGGGGTTTTGTTTCCAGATTAAAACTGGAGGCACATGTCAGTCTTCCACTTGGAAAATATTATAGGTATTTTCTCGATCTGCAGCAACTGGCAGACATTCTGCCCCCATCCCCAATTTTTCTCAGTAGGTTAGTTATCCTGCCCTCTTTTATTTTTATAGTCTGGGCTTGAGGAGGAGACTTTGCTTTCTGGGCAACAGTGATGATGCTTCTGGGATAATGATATACCTAGCAGCTGTAAATATAGGCTGCATCAGGGAATGCCAGTGCAGCTCGACTTCCTCCCTTGCTATGGTGACACAAACTATACACTGTCCAAAGGAGGGTGTCAAGAAAGCCTCGTTTTGCTGTTCACTGAATTCAATGGGTTCTACTTCTGAGTAGACATGCATAGAACTGCACTGTAAAGATATGCTTCGTTTAAAAAAAAAACAAGCAAAAACTGATTTTTCAAGACAGTACATAACTGACATGCATACTTAGACAAGTTGTTTTATGGCATAAAATATGGGTCCATCATGCAGCAGCCTTGGCCCTGTATACCTGAAGGAGTGTCTCCACCCACATCATTCTGCCCGGACACTGAGGTCCAGCTCCGAGGGTCTTCAGGTGGTTCTCTCACTGCAGGAAGTGAAGTTACAGGGAACCAGGCAGAGGGCCTTCTCAGCACTGGCACCCATCAGCTTCCACATCAGATGTAAAGGAGATTAACAACTACACCACTTTCTGAACACATCTGCAGTAATCCCTGATTTAAGTGTTTGATGCTTTGCTGTGCTTTTATTATGTTGGAAGCCGCTCAGAGTGGTTGGGGCAACCCAGTCAGATGGAAATAATAATAATAATAATAATAATAATAATAATAATAATAATAATAATAATAATATATATCACCCTTCATCCATAGTTCTCAGGGCGGTTCCCAACATAAAAATACAAGATAAAAAAACACAAAATCCATAACAAAAATAGGAACTAGAACAAACCAATACATCCCCCCACTGTGCTGTCAAGTGGGCAGCTCCACCATCACGACAAATTTAGACCACAATAATGCTGTGCAGATGTTGTACCAAAGCCCATGCTCAACTCAACAAAGTGCCTCATTAATAAAGTTGCTAGCTAATTAACTTGGCATTGTGTGTTCTGGCCCTCCTTTCACCCTTCTCTTGTGACACAGAGGCATGCAATTACCTGTGCGAATGTCGTGGTTAACGCCTTCTACAGAAATAATAGCATTTGGAATCCCCTTGCCGTGTAGATCCCTCACCATGCCTTTAATGCCTCGGTGCACCTGTCAGTAAAATTAAGTACATGGAAGTGAAAAATTAGGCAATGATGGAAAAAGAGGAGACATGCCCGTCATGATGAACCAAATGATGTCAACTAAATCATAGAGAATGGTATTTTTGCATGATATATATGCTGTTCCAAAACTATGTAATTGTTCTTAGAAACAAGAAACAAGTAAAGTGATGAATGGTGCCCATGAATGATATTTTACTGGAAGTTTATGAATGAAGTCATTTTCTACCAGTATTGGGTGGATCTTGTGGGGTATATTCAGTTGGTATTTATTGACTGCATATGTTTATGCTGTTTTATCCTTCAAAATATGACACCTTAAACCCTACAAATGTTATTAAAATGATATCTACTAAAGCACATAAAAATCATTCCCCAAAGAGTAATTAGCACAAACACACACAAACTTGGAAAAAGACCATAGCTCCAAAGCAGAGCAATTGCTTTGCATGCAGAAGCTCTCAGATACAATCCACGGTATCTCCCGGTAGGGCTGGGAAGTCCCATCCCCAACTGAAATCCCAAAGAGCTGCTGCCAGTCAGTGTAGACAATAATGAGCTAGATGGGCCAATGGACTGACTTGATATAAGCCAACTTCCTATGTTCCTAAACTCCTCCCATAGGAAGGAATTGTGCTTCGAGCCCTAAAACACCTCCCCAATGGAAATAAAGAGAAAGTGACTCAGAATTAAATTTAAATGTTAACGGGCAAATTTTGGCCACAACTTTATTGAAGAATTACACAAGTGTGACTGGTATTGGCTTAGGCATTGGTATCAAACTATATCTGGCTCCTGACTGCCCTGCAGGAAGCCTGAAAGGGTAAACAACCAGCAGAGGGAACTCCATCAATGCGTATTGACTGGTGCTCACCCCTGGAGTCCCTGGGTCCTGGTATGGCCCTTACCCCTCTTGGGCTTCGGACAAGACCCAGGCCCCCGGATTCCTTTAACGGAATACCCTTTAATTGAAGGCACAGGTGATGACCTCCCCTCTCCTCCCCATATTCCCTTAAACCAATGCCTAACCTCCAAACCTTATAAAGTTGTGACGATTGATAAGGAGTAGACAAAAACCAAGTGGCCACAGCCAATCTGCCAGAATGGAAAAAATTCCTACTCAGCACTTTTCCAAAACAGATGACCAACCAAAGTCCAAAGCAAGGCCATAGACGACCTAATTAATGGGTGGGCAGGTGGGTGTTCGGCAGCGTGAAGCAAAAGGAGTTCCCCACATGCTGCCAGGAATATAAGACCCCAACCCCAAACCTTGCCATGCTGCTGATTATCTAAAGGCCATTAGCAGCCATGGCACCACTGGCTGGGGCGGGGCTAATTGGGGAAAATGTTCCACAAGGGCCATCCAGTCCAACCCCCTGCCAAGCAGGAAACACCATCAAAGCATTCCTGTTCCGGTAGCATGCGATTCATGGGGATGACAACATGTACGTATGTCTACTTCTGACTTGTACGTATGTTTATGTCTACTTCTATCAGAAAGAGACACATACATTACCAATCCTACTATTTCCATTCTAAGATCGGGAAATGGTGTCCCATGTTTTTCAAAAGCAACGTTGAAAGCTCTAAGTCTTGGGTCCAATGCTGCCATCCTGCTCACATATCAGACTTCTGCTTGTGCAATGTAACTTCCTCCTCATCCCTGCAGCCCCGCACACTTTCTAAATATGCTCTAAAGCTGATTCTGGGGACACATGGGTGTGTGTGTGTGGAGAGGAAGGGGAATTCCCATTGCATGAGTGGAGTTCCATTTGCACAGCATTGGACACAACCTCAAATTTCACGGGGCAGGCCCCACGGAAGTGATTTCTTTTGACTTTTCGGAACGTGATCTACCAAATATATACCTTTCTAGTGGAGCATGACCCAGATTTTGACTCAACTGCCCGTTTCTTTGGAAAGACTTTGCATTCTCCTCTGCCCCTTGATAATCTCATAGGCAAGTAATGGAAAACAGTGAGTTGTGGTAACCAGATGTAAAACACCCCAATTAAAGAAAAGGAATTCACTTGGAACAGAACCAGTTTTGAATCAGCCCAAGTGTTCCTATTTCATACCTGCTCCATGAAAACAATAAGGGACTCCCTGTTATTTTCCCACTCTTCAGGTAATTCACTTTCATGGGGATATTTATCACAGCCAACATATATGGACAGTTCAAAACAATTTGTATGTAGGTAGCTGAAGTCATTTATACCTGTCAATGCAATGAAAATGATAAATAAAAATAATGTAATAAAAATAATACACAGCTTTTATTTAATCTAGGGACTAGACACAATCATTTTAAATAATTAAATTTTCCTAATAGTTGTGTTAAAATGGATTAGATAAAAAGCTTTTATGGAAATGCAAGCATTTTCTAATGATATCAATAATTTAATTAAAATGAACTCATAAAACATTCTGCCAGTAAAATGTGAAGATTTATATTCATTTAAAAAATGTAACAGACATCTTGAAATTTAGCTTGGCCTTGTATTCTGTCAGGGGCTTCAGAATCTGGAGGAACTTCCAGGAACTTTTTAGAAAGTCATGTCACTGTCAAACTGAAATTAATTTATATCTATTATTCACAAAAATGCTACTAAATTGCTGGTGTCAAAGGTATGTGTACTATTCCTTAAACAGTTGTAACTGTATCTTGGAAATTCATTTATTATTATTATTTTGCATATATATATATATATATATATATATATATATATATATATATATAGTCTCTTTATTTCTCTTAGCAGGAATAGGAATACTTTGTTCATGAGCAAACTGAATTTCAAATTATGTGGAAAGTTTTAAGCTTATAGATGAATTTTAATTGTTTCAATTCATTTACTTTATAATGACCAAATATAGAAGAACATGGATGGAACTAAGTGAAGAGAGGGTGGGAGGGCAGGAATCTATTACTATACAGCTGCTACCGAGTACTTAATGAGCCCGAAAACACCTTCTGGTTTCTCTGTAGGAGGATTATGTAATGCAGATGTTAAGCTTGTCAATAGGGAAAGATTAAAATATCAGAGTGTTGGGTTCTGCTGCTATGTTAAAGCTTTTGTCCTTCCTAGTTAAGAGTAAGAAACATTTTTACTCAGTCTGAATTAATATTTTTCCAAAGATGCTTTATCTACAAAGTTTCATTCAGTTTTTTAGACTGTCCTAACCCCGAGATGGGGCACCTCTGGCTCTCCCAGTGTTGTTGGACTACATCCCCTATCATCCCTGACCATGCTGGCTCAACCTGATGGGAGTTGAACTCTAGCATCATCTAGAGCAGGGTTCCCCAAACCTCAGTTTCTCCCATCATCCCTACCTGGCAGGACCAGTGGTCAGGGATGATGGGAACTGTAGTCCAAAACAGAGGGAGACCCAAGTTTGGGAAACCCTGCTCCAGTGGCGGAGCAAGCTGCATGGGCAGATTGGATAAACGTTACTGCTAAGAAGATCATAAGTAAAATGTAGCAGGAATTCTGCAAAGTAATAGAGTCAGATATTTATTGAACACATGCTGTGTAAAAGCTGCTCTCATTCAATTAACACCTTTTAGCTAATTCCACTTTATGTTCATTAATCTGAGACAATTCCTCTTGTATGTCAAGAGTAAATAGATGGAATTTTAAGCCAATATTTGAGAATCATCATCACACAATGATCCGAAATTTATCAATGCATTAGGATGCATATTATTATTATTATTTAAAAAAACATCAGAGTATAATATAGCTGTAAAAAATGAATTTGATGAACTAAATCCAAAGCAATAATTGCTGCTAAGAAACCAGGTAGTACTTATTCTTGTAGTTAAAGCCCTAGCATGTTGGATCAATTCATTATCAAGTTTGCACAGCACTTAAAAAAATGAAAGTCATAAATTAATGAAGCAGTCAATTCTGAATTTAAAATGCATATTGTATGGGGGGAGATAGGACATATATTGGGCCAACTTATTCAAATGTGTTTTTTTATGCTCTACCACAAACATATGAAGCTATCCCCATTTCCTGAGTTCAAAGAGTTTTTGCAGACAGCAAAAGAAATATTCTGCATGCTGGCACATGAATCATTATGTCCAGGCCAAGATTAACTTCATGTGGTCCAATGCAAATATTATAAAATTATCTTCCAAGTTGTACACTGTTTGTTCAGTGAAAGCGCAGCTTGTAGCAACAAAACAGGCCAACGAAAGGACTGCAGGAACTGTTATCCTTATTTCTGCTAAAGAGACAATGCTATGGAGCCATGCCTTACTCTGTGCCCAACACACACAATTCACTTGAGGTGCTTTTAGCTAGTTTTTACCAGGGTTCATCTTGATGAGATTCATGTCAAGCAAATGTTCAAGCAGGAGCTTTGAAAGCAACTGAGATCTTGCCCACCCTGAATCCTCTACTTTGCACACAATATCCAAGGAAGCCAGTTAGTAGTCTCATGTGCTTCTAATTGGGTACCCAACTGATCTGCAGGCAAAGGCATAACAGAACGTCTCTTCTCTCTTTGGCTATTAGGCGGAAACAAGAGAGTTGGATGTGACTGATCATTTCTGGTCTCTGAGTACATCACAAGGACACTCCAGGAGAGCACAAGGGGTGGAAAGGCCTTTACAGCCAACACAGAAACATTCTTCTCCCGTTCATATCCCAAAATATATTAAATGCCTTCCAGAATGATGATGCAGTTAGAATTCATCAATATATTATTCTTTTCTTAATATAAGATAACTGAACATTTATTTACTGATAGCAAAAGCAGGTGCATATATGCAGCTAGTTGTTGGGTGCATGGTTTTCAATGTATTGTCAGGTTTCAAGAAGAGGGTTTTCTTCCCAGACTTGTATGTGCTAGTTATATCATTTAATGCTTTAAACACCAAATTCCTCCACTGCAAGGCAAGATTATATTGGACAAAAGATTCCTGCATTGCAGGGTTTGGATTGGTGATCCTCTGGGCCCCTTCCAACTCTACAATTCTATGATTCTATAATACAGTTGTACCTTGGATCCCAAATGCCCTGGAACTTGACGTTTTGGCTCCCGAATGGCGCAAACCCGGAAGTGATTGTTCCAGTTTGCAAACATTCTTTTAAAACCTGGACATCCGACAGGGCTTATGCGGCTTCTGATTGGCTGCAGGAGCTTCCTGCAGCCAATCAGAAGCTGCAATTTGATTTTCAAACATTTTGGAAGTCAAACAGACTTCCGGAACAGATTCTGTACAACTTCCAAGGTACAACTGTAATTAGAGAAGAAATAAACTACAGTAGTGTACACCTAAGGCAAATAGCTTATGATCCCCTGAATATATAGCTTTGGCAACTAGGTACTTTAGGGCTTAGTTATATATTATATTAATTGCAAGGTTTGCAGCCAACTGTAGGAACCTTTTCCTTAAAATAATAATAATAATCCTAGGTTTGTCCTCCTCCTTGATTTCTATCAGGACAGTAGCAAGTGATGATGGGAGATTTGACTCTTCCATCTCCCACAATGATTTGGTTGAAAATTAGCCCCACACCGTAACTAGTGGTTGAAAAACAGCAACAACTTCCCATTGATGTAAATGGGATCTTTTTATAGCTAATTGCAGCATTTGCCAATGCAAATGTGGGAAAGATTCCATTGGGATTGTGGTTCAGGAGAAAATGATTAAACATCACCCTCTCTACATGGCAGCTGTGATGGAAAATGAGCCCCTTGAATGAACCTTGTGACTTGGTTGCAAGTCACACAGTTAGCATGTAGCCAAGCCCTTAGTTTGATATCAATTGCCAGTTGCTTAAACAGATGCGTAGTCCCTACTCTATTAAATCACTTCGACAGGTACCATTTAAATTCAATGCACTATAAAGGCGGAGTAGTATGCACAGCTGTGGAGATCAGCAACAGAAACCAAAACCTCTGTGGTGAAAATCTGACAGCTCTGCATCAATCCAGGATGTATTGTAAAACACAAAGAGGAAAAGTTAGTAAAGTATTGTTTCTGCGCTGCGTAGGTGGGTGACAGCCGTTCAATTTAAGTTAAGGTGCTAGAACAAATAGTACAGGCGGTCTTCTTTATTTTTGAAAGTTTAGGGGTATTCTGCTTTACAGACACTTACTTCCTGCAACAGTATGCCACGAAGCTCCATTTACAGTCCCGTCTTCCTTCTGGAAGTCCTCCGTATGGCACACTCTCCGGCGAGCGTCTGTCATCAGCCGATGGGTGGAGGCATAAGAATATGCCAGCCACCTAAAAACATGGTCATCTGGGGTAGGCGTGTGCTCCTGGGTTTTCCATGTTGACCGGACCATATCATAGGGGTAGGCAACAACAAGTTCTCCACCTTGTAAGTTGCCACCAAGCACAAAAGGGTTTTTCTCCATCCATGCAATCACCGCTCGTGTTTCAACCGCTACCTGGGAAGTGGAGGAAGAAAAATAAAATCAGGTCAAGAGGTATGAGAATCTCATCTCGGAACAATTGCCACATTATTTATTTATTTATTTATTTATTTTACCAAAGGCGGTTTTAAACAAATGGCAGCCATTTCTAGCACATCTACAGAAGCAGAAAGCAGTCCTGGTTTAAACATTGTAGTTTCCTGGTCCATTGAGGGGTGTAAATGGGAGAGGTATGGATGGGAGAGAGTCCCAAGGGCCAGATAGGGAAACATGGATGGCTGCATTTGACCTGCTTTAAACACAAAAGGGGAGTTCCCTTCCCATTAGCACTGATTCTACTCACTGTAGCGTTTTCAGACAGGTACCATTCTGGAATTGGTATGTGATGATTTGGGACCTTTCTTAGAACCCTTTTACGATCTTCAGATTCCCAAAGCAGAGTATTTAAGTCAGGGAAGTTATTGTTGATGTCAATGCCATCTTGAGTCCATCTTCCTAAAGACCAGCCTCCTAATTCTGAACCCTGTAACATATTAGGTTAGGTTAGTGACAAACTCTGTGTGCCTTTCTTATAGTAATAAAACAAGTCTCCTGAATGTCTACGATTATGGCAGAGCCGCAGTGTTTTCAGGACCTTGGTGATGAAGTTGTATTCCCCTTTTATAGAAAGCTCACATTCCTCTAAAACAATTTTTATGGCACTCCTGTTTCCTTTGTAAAATGTATCCCACTGCATGGCTTATGGCTAAAGACTGTGGTTTGCTGAGTGGAGATTTATAAAAGCTGAACTTGAATAATATTCAGAGAAAACGCTAATTAATGTGTAGAAAGAATCAGTGCTGAGCCGTAATTTTTTAAAAAATTACTCTGATGCAATAAAGCATTGTTTATATACAGCTTCAGTTATTAACTTAATTACAGCAGGAGAAGAAATAAATTCAATATCACTTAACTGGAAAAATCTATCTAAAGACTCTCTTTATTGCTTCTCCTGACCACTCTTTTAAATTGCACAATATGCCACTAAGGCACTTTTAGGTCTTAAGAAATGTTGATGCTTTGATCAACATGTCACATTAAGTGAATTATTGGAAGAAAGGCAAGTCGAGGAGGTAAAGCCCCTTCTGCCCATAGCTAGGAGGGGGGGTTGCAGGCGCCACAAGCCCTTCACGTGCTCGGGGGATGGCTGCCATCCCCGGAGCCATTGGTTGAGCCTAGGGCGCTGTGCCGCTCTGAGCAACCAACCTGGTTGCTCTGGGGGCGTGGCTTGCTGCATTTAAGCAAGCCCGCGGCCAGGGCTCAACCTCTTGCTTCCCGCTCCCAGCCACAAAGGTTTTCCCACCCATCCACCCTTTAGGCAGGTTTCTCCTGACTTTGCTATGGACCTCGGTTGGTCGCCGTTGAGGGGCCTGGTAGGAATTTTCCCACTTGGCAAATTGGCCACTATTGTGTATTCTTGTAGTATCTATACTCTCATACTTCTTAAACTGTATCAACATGAATTACATATTATTCTATTATCGTCTATTTAATATTTTTCATGTAATCCTGCCAAATAGCAGGAAATAATCTTCTGACTCAAAACTCCAACTGAAAGTTCTACAATGCCCATGATTCTATGCCTCAAAAGGCAGCATATGTCTTTTATGTTAATCAATCAGCTCCATTCCAGTGCAGTTCTTGCTTACCACTTCGTAGGCCTTTTCATATCCATCTGGGTTGATTGAAGGAAGAAGGTGAATTCTGGTATCCTTAATGAGGCGTACAATACGTGGGTTCCCAACCAGATATTCCTGGCACATAAACTGCATTAACAAAAGCAGTAACTCGCGTCCAAGCACCTCATTCCCATGAGCCCCTGCCATGTACCGAAATTCTGGCTCACCTGTTCAAAAAACAAAGGAAGATGTGAGCACACCAAAAACAGAATCCAACTAAGGTAATGGGATTTGGAGGGTCTGGCACAGAAGGAAGACACAACAAAACATGGTACATTCCAGCATATCATTCGTGCCTCTTCGATACCGTATGATAGGGACAGGCAACAACATGCCTGAGGACCAAATCCAGTACCTAATAGTTTTATAACCAGCAAAGCTATGTTTCCAAGGAAACTTCATCTCCCAAGCGTATCTTGGTGACTTTTCTCTAAATGTGCAATGGAGGCAAAGGGGTCTCTTTAACTCCCTCTCCTGTGCTTTGAACAGTAGGAGAGAAGCTTTAGCAGAGTCATCCCTTATTACATATATCAGCTGCCCTTTCCAATGCACAAAGAGATCTGTCAATTTTGATTTCCCTCAGCTTCACATTTTCTCAATCTTAAACTCAGTTCTCCATATTTCCCTATCAGTTTGCAATTATTATTGCAAATTTCAGTGCAAATTAGCATAAATTTCTTCTAATGTAATTGTCTCTCTATACATTTGTCCCCAATATGCAATTTTTTGCAAAACAATTTCTCCCAATGTAATGTTTTTTTGTGTTATTTTCCTAAATATATGCATTTTTATGCACACTCTTAGTCTATGCACTTTTGTACACATTACTTGGCTTGGCTTGAGAACTGCACTGCAAAATTCAGAGAATTGCAAATTTCAAAGGCTGGCTGTGTTTTTGTTGGCATATCGTTTCACAAAGGGCAAATTAGGTGGGTTCACCTTTAAATGCAAACTGAATCAAGTTTCTCACCCACCCCTATGCACAAGACAGAGAAATTTCTGTGTGGTAAAAACTGAGCCCACTAAAGCCTCAGCTGCTCTTCACGTGGAGGAACAAACTAAAGGGCTGTTTGTTGGTAAGTCAATTGGGAGACGGTGTTGCTGCCTTGCACAGTCAAAATCATTGCTGACTAGGACCACAAACTCTTTCTCTCCACATTTATTTATCCCCCCCACATGATTATGCAATTTGAACCACCACAAAGAACACAAATATTGGGGCAAATGTTTTCTTCTTACATCACTGTAACCATTTGGTTACGAATAACTACCTCATTATCATTAATAGTTTTTAAACTATAGTACAATATGACCAGCAAACATTCATAATCTAGATTTTATTTATTAGTCTACAAAACTGCCAAGTTATCTTATACAGCATGTGTGTGTGTGTGTGTGTGTGTGTGTGTGTGTGCATATATGCACAGGCAATTCATTAAAATATGTGATTATCTCAAACCATGAAGCCAAATACATCCATATTCATGAATATATGTATGTGCATATTTAATAGATTTTCTCAGTTCAGAGCGCTAAACTTGAAAAAAATGACATTAAGCAACCATCTCTCTCTTTTCTCTCTCTCTCTCTCTCTGATGACACAAGTTCTCTATGAAAAATATTCAGAGGGGTGAGGAAAGGATAGGATACTTTAATCAGTTGGTTAGCCATATTTGAAATATCAATCCTGTCAATGGTAATTCTGTTTTGGCTAGGCTGGGAGAGAGAACACAGGTCAATGCTTTCGCTTCCAAGAGTGGAACCACATGTCATTTCCTTGATATAGGACTAACTTACATTTGTTGTCTACACAGGAGACAAATACACTAACAATACTACTTTTCACATATTTGATATACCTTTGTTCAAAGGCAGAACGAAACATGATGTTATTCAAATATATAGCCCTTCTATGCTGATCTGTTTTCAATGAAAAGCAGAAATTGGGGGTGGGGGTGGGGTGGCTCAGAACCATAGCCTGGTGGGGTGGTGTTTAACACCGTGGTTCTGATCAAAATCTGGTAGCCTCATATTTGCTGTATGCAATTAGAGGGAAGCCCCCATTGGGACGATGCAGCATAAAAGTGTAACATTAAGAAGGCCCTCAGATACACAGAAATTGTCAACAAGATTGTCTTCTATCTCTTGCTGTCTATTCTGACAAGGACTGTCGGTGCATACTTTTCATGATTAAAGTTGGCTCCATTTTTTTTATCATTGCAAAAGAAGAATATATGATTAGCATAAAGGAGTTTGATCCCACTCTTTATATGGCTTCTATTTATATTCCTCTTCTTCTCTAATTAGAAGACGTATAATCAAAATTCCTCCCACATGTACTCAACACCATGGCTGCTTGTAGGCACATGCCTCCACTGCGAACTGCTGCAGACATGTGGAATGTTAAAAATTTAAACATTCTAAACCACTTCATCCACCAGTCCGCCAGCCGGGATTTTATTTGGTCAGAATATATCGTCCTAACCAACTTCGTGTTCTCCTGGGTTGTCTGAGATTTCAACAGCATACAGCTTTAGCCCTTGGTGGCTTTTCCCAATATTGTAAATTCTTGTGATATTTGGACACATCTCATTCACCACTTTCATCAGCTGTAAAATAATCAAAGAAAGAAAGACATTTGTACAAATTAAAGATAGATGTGATATAGATAAAAGTGTGTACCTCACCCCATGATTGTTTCCATGTTGTAAGACATGGGGACAATGAGTATCAATGATAGCACTTGACAGGGATGGGAAACTAGTAGCCCTACAGATGCTGAGAGATCCTATTGCCCAACTTCCTTGACTATAAGCCATGTTGGCTGAGGCTGATGGGAGCTGGAATTCAACATAATCTGGGAGGGTTGTGGGTTCCCCAGAGCTTGAGGTAATATGCAATTTAAAAAATCACCCCCTGGTGTAGGATTATGTTATTAAACATGTCTATGAAAATGAAATGATTATGTAAAAGGGAGGAACAGTTTGATAAGAAGGATGCAGGATTTTTAACATTATTCAAGAAACTTTGTACTTCATTGATTACCTACAGGTACTGCTGTATGATTGGGTTGGTCACTGTGAGAACAGAATGCTGTACTAGATGGGCTATTGGCCTGATCCAGCCAGGTCTTCTCATGTTCCCTTACCATTTTTTCTGGGTTGATTCTTGGCTAATAGACTAAATATGTGGTTGGTTAGGCTGTGTGTATAGTATACACAACAGTTAACACCGTGTGTGTGTACTCCCCAGAACAATTTCTCCAGTTTGAAAATGTACCCACAGGGCCAAAATGTGGGTGACCTTGACATGGGTTATATATAGATATATAGTGTTTAAATTAAATGACAATAGCAATTGTTTGGTCTTATGGTAAAATGACATGTGCCCCGCCCCCCGCCCCCAAATGCAGTAAATAAGAGAGAGCATTTTTTGCCCTATTTTCCTCTCGTTTCCAAAGCTGTGCAGTACAAATTGCATATTTGGCAATGTGTTATGTTAATGCCTGCCTCCCCCCTCCACCTTTTGCTTGTGTTTGCAGAAACAGAGAAGCCTCTGATAGTATGCAGTCAAAGCTATTAACAACCAGAAGACTATAAATCATGCCGAGAGTAAATTTGCTAATAGACAATTATTATGAGTTGTATGCAGCAATTATTTCTTCTATTAACTTTCTGGCAAAAAAGCTGCATAAATTCCCTCAGAGAACCCATTAGTTTCAATCTCAGCTCATGCAGTGCCCAAGGCTGCAGAAGGATTTTGAGAGCAAATCTAAGCCAGTTGTCGCAACCTTTGAGGAGAATGTAGTGCTGTGGGGCCAATTTATGACGAATTCTCTTTCAGATTGTTGACTCGGTCCTTAGCCAGACTCATTCCACCTATTTATCTCTTTCATTCTCGCCTTCTCTTTCAAGAAGCCCAACATTATCTGTTACAAACCATATGAGACTAATGCAGAGATCATTTCAATATCTCTTCCCTGCAACATGCACCACATGCTGACATTCAATTGTGGTCGCAAAACACAACACGGCTTCTCTTGGCTCAGGGTTTCTTTTTCATTCTTGTTATGACAATTTATTTAGATATAGTTAGATATACAGTGGGAAACTGTTTCGTTCCCCCCACCCCCATTGCATTGCTTCTTGGAACCTGCACACAGACAAGTCTACAAAACAGGCCTACTAAACCTATATTCACAATTGCCTGGAAGTAAGTACCATTGAACTCAATAGAGCTTGCTTCTGAGCGCACATATGAAGAAATCTCTGGCCCTCCAAATGTTGTTGGACTCCCACATCCATCAACCCCAGCCAGCATGGTCAGGGATGATGGCAGCTGTAGTCCAACAACATCTGGAGAGCCACAGGTTCTCTATCCCTGATGTATAGGATTGCACTGTAAGGTAGTTTTTGAAGGCTGGCCAAGACATTTTGATAATATAATAAGTAAAATAAAATATCACATAGCCAAAAGTGATTATGTAGCATTGATCTCCCATCATATTGAGTATGTGATCCTAGAATGGCTGGTATCACCCATGTGATCAAAGAAGGAAGAAAAGGACCCAATTATTTTCTTTCTTTTTTGACAGGTGGTGATGGGAATGGCACCTAGACATCAGCAAAAGGAAAATCAATGCTAGCAAGAGACAAAGGTGAACACTAAGTCAATTGTGGGACATATTTTAGCCCCTTTGAGATATCTAGTTCTACCCTAAAAATCAAAACAAGCAAATATTACCTCTAAACACACACATTAGCGAATCACCTTTTGATTACACCGTAGCTAACATTTGGATTGTGCAGAATCAATATCAGTGAAAAGAGACAACTAAATGCTGCTTAATGGCCCAATTATAATAATACTCTCCAAAGGCTCAGTGATCAGAGAAGCAGAGAATGTGGAAGGCTCTGATGAAGGATTTTGCTCTCCACTGACCAGTTAAGCTGCTGCTGCTATTTAATCACATATCTTTTTGCTCATTAAATAAGACTAGAGGAAATAATTTTCTCCTGCTTTAAGCTATTAGTTTTCCCCAAATATATTTCAAACCTGACCAACTTGTCTTTGCACAATTAGGATCTAAAATGCATTTAACTTTATTGTTCTTGACACTAATTATGCCAATTGCATTTCTACTCATCTAATCTGTCTGCTGAAAATATAGGCCATGAAATCTCTTGTGAGCGCAGTGTGTGACTCAGTACACAATTGCTCAATAAAAAATGAATGATGACTCATTCAGTATAAACACGCTAAAGATTCAGCACACTAAAAATGATTCACATACTTCTTGTCCAAACATATTACCTTTATATATTTGAAGAAAAAGATAGGAAGAAATATCTTTAACACATTGTACACCTACATCTGTGGTGATATAAATCTGTCCACAGTGCCATGTGCTTGAAGCTAAAGGAGCATAATTATAGCTGGTAGGTCTAAACTTAGACTGGCAGGGATTAATGCCTATGTGAATCTTGGTCATTTGTGTGGCACAAGCCTTCTGTTGCCAGTCACAGTACCTGTCAACTCTGGATGAAATACTGTTCATGTCTACAGTGGTATAAAATTATAGCTATAGAACTGTATGGCTGGGAACTTCCTGAAGTACCTTTGCCTAAGATGCTGCACACATTAACCCAAATCCATGCCACAAATTCACATAAATGGTCAACATTGTGTTGTATTACAAGAAGAGAAGGGAGGGATGAATCAGTCCTTTTCTGGTCCATTTCATGTGTTCATCCAAAGTATGTTCCATCACGTTTCTGCATTAATTTGCTACTTAAAAGAACTACATGAAAATACACAATATATATATGCTAATATATATATTTCTTTCATATGTTGTTGTTGTTGTTGTTGTTTTGGAGCCAATAACTACATCAGACCATTTGGGTTGTGTGAAGTCCAACGGATAACTATGTTCTTGGGATGTGGGGCATACAGGAAATCCCATCCACTCCAAGGGTCTGATTGTAGACCATTCTCTTCTTTAATACTCATCAGCGGAGCAAATGTTCTTAATGGACTTGTGTGAAGCACAAGGGTCTACATCTAAGTGGCTTTGGCGTCAGCAGACCTTCCTTTTATCTCATACAAGTGGGATGAATATCCCCCATTCACATGTGCAGAACCAACCTAGCAAAAGTATTTCAGATAGAACAGTTTCAAAAATTTTGTGGAGTGAGGAGAGTTCTCCACTTGTGGAGGTGAGGACTTGTGTTCTTGTCTTCAACCACTTAACGCAAAGTGCCTCAGCCCAGTTCAATCTCTGCCTTTCTCTCTTGTTCACATACACTAAGACACATGGCATTCTGAAGGGTCCTTTAACCCACATTCTGCTCATGGAAGTCTAGATCCATGCATAGGTATCCAACCCAAAGTTCATAACTAAGGAATCTGCAAGCAAGTATAGCTTTTTTCTTCTTAAACAAGTAATTACCTCACACTCCAGCCATAACACAAAAAATTAAATTCTTTGGACAGATGCAGGATGAATCTTTATATGAATATAAGTGAATTTCAGTGGGATAAGATCCAGCAGAAATAGTTTTTATGTAGGGTGCTCTGAAACCCACATATTGTTTCAGAACATGCTGGATTTGAAAAGCGATTCAGGTGATGATGGCCTATTATTGCAGTGCTAATAATCCAGTCTTTTAAAAGTCACCACACAAACACATTTGCACCAGAACCTCTATTTGTTGTGTCCTACCTGCCTCATTTCTTTGTAGTTGTGGTGCTTAAAATCAAGGTTGTCTGTTGTTGTCATTTCATTTCTTCTGTGGTAATAATTATTTGGGTCTATGATAAAAAACAACAACCATGAGTATACAACGAAGAACCATGAAACAATTTAACAGTAAAATACTTTTAATCTAAAACTGGGGTCCCTAATGTGACTCTCAGACACCCACATGGCCACCACCTCTAAAACTGAATTCTACCATGGTACCCTAAAACATCTCCTTGAAACCCACTAAAAATCCCTCCCTTTCCATTTCTTTGTTTTTAAAAATATCCAGACATTTTAGCTTGAGGAGATGTTAGTTGATGGCAGATACCAATGGGGGGTATCAGAGAAGGGTTGCCTACTTTATTGTCTGTGGTGTACTTGTTTTGAGGGGGATATAAGTGTTTGGCCTGTTTTTTTGGGGGGAGGTATATGAGCATCATCAGTTTCTCTTCTGTGAAATGGGTACCTGAACCCAAATGTGTACCAGGCCCAAAAACGTTGAGTGGCTTTTTTAAACAAAAAACAAAACAAAACAAATCTATCAAGATGGAGAACCTGTAGCCCATAGGCCCCTTGGAGCGTGCAATTTGACCTGCATGGCCTTTTCCTCCAGAATAGGCTCACCTGTTAACCATCTGGTATTACTTACAATAACTGCTGATTGGGGGTGGGGGTGGGGGTGGGGGAGGTTGAATTCTGCACTGACTTTCCAAGAGTGAATAGGCACCTTCAGCCAATGCAGCAGTCAAGACATGTACTGCAGAATTCCTCAAATACCATTTCAGAAGAAGTGCCAGCTTGGCCCTGCAACCGTGGGTGCCTGGCCCCTTCATGGGGAATTTTGTGGGTGCTCGGGCACCCAGGGCACCAGGGAGTTGGCACTTATGCATTTCAATGTGGTTATGGAGGAGGAACAGATGCTAGTAGTCATCTTCTGATTCAGACAAGTAGCAGGCTGTGTGACTATATTGTTATGGAGACCACAGCTTGCCCAAGACCACCCAGTGAGTCCTCAGCTAAAGTACGATCTGGATCTACATTGCTATCTGCTACATTAACAAGTGCCTACAGGTGCATAACGATTCTCATTCTGCAAAAAATGTCATCCTGCCTTGAAGCTACCAATTCTATGACATACTCATAAATAAATAAATGTGTGTGCTCAAAGACATTTCCTTCTCTGCTTATATCAAGATACTTCCTTTTTCAAAAGTAATTTCTGGGTGGTTCCCCCCCTCTTTTTTCCCTTTGTGTTCAATTTGTGAGAGAACTAGAAATAAAAGTACATCTATCCCTTTCAGGCAACTGCAAATCTTTGTATGTCATTCTGTATCCATCTGCACAGCAATATTCTGGAAACCAGAAAGGAATCTGAAGAGCTTTATCTTCCTCCTCTGAGCCTTCATTATCTTCCTCTTCAATCTGTGCCTGTCATATTTCCTCTTTCCTTTTTGAAGACCGTTTTGCTGATTCTCCACTGCTGGGACTATGAACTGGTTGAAGCCCCCCCCCACCCACCCACCCCAAGAAACCTCAAACATTAATTGCCTGCTTTTAACTAGCTCGGTGATTCACTGAGGAATTCCAGAAAACTTTCTGGGGATTTTGGGGCTATTCAATAAGGATGTTTCATTAACTTTATCCCAGAGTAATACAGAAGAATTATTATGTGCTCTGAAAAAACATATCCAGCACATCCCCTGAATCAAGGGAGACAGACAGGATGCTTGCCATCAGGCACAGTTGTTTTAATAAAGAATTCAGACAATTCCCACTGGAACTGGTCCAGGAACTTTGCTATCATGCCAAGCCTGGACCTAAGCCTGTCACTTACCTGGGAGAGGGCAGCCTAAGATTTCCAGCCTCATACATATGCTTCCATCTTCATACCATGTCCTAGGGTTTATCCGAATGTAACGTGCAACAAGAGGTACTGGCAGCTCATTGAGGACTGGGATCTCCTTTTCACTGTTGCCTTCAAAAATCTATTTCAGCAAACAAGTAAGTGAGCATCGTTAGTCGCAACACCTGGAATCAGTCGAAAGGTTTTCTCCCTCTTTCATAACGCTGGAACTCGTGGACACCCAATGAAGCTGTGTGTTGGAATTTTCAGGACGGATAAAAGGAAGTACCTCTTCACACAACACATAGTTAAACTATGGAACTCTCTCCCACGACAGGAAGTGATGACCATCAATTTGGATGGCTTTAAAGTAGGACTGGACAAATTCCTGGAGAAGGCAGCTATTGATGGCTACTAGCCACAACAGCTATGTTCTGATTCCACAGTTGGAGGCAGTAATGCTTCTCAATGTTGGCTGCTGGAAATCACAGGAGGGGAGAGTGCTCTTGTGCTCAAATCCTGCTTGCTGGTTTCTCATAAGCAACTGTTCAGCCACTGTTAGAACAGGATGCTGGGCTAGATGGGCCATTGGCGTGGTCCAGCAGGCTCCTCTTATGTTCTTATCATCTGGCCAATGGCTTATTAAATCTGGCCAAACAGAATGAAGAAACCAGAAGCACAGGATACGTCACTGGAATCCAATATCAACTACCAGAGAGTATCCTATTGCATTTAGGTTTGGCTAATTCAGGACAGATCCTGAAGCTGAGGGTCCAATACTTTGGCCACCTCATGAGAAGAGAAGACTCCCTGGAAAAGACCCTGATGTTGGGAAAGATGGAGGGCACAAGGAGAAGGGGACGACAGAGGATGAGATGGTTGGACAGTGTTCTCGGAGCTACCAACTTGAGTCTGACCAAACTGCGGGAGGCAGTGGAAGACAGGAGTGTCCGGCATGCTCTGGTCCATGGGGTCACGAAGAGTTGGACACAACAACAAATTATATGCCTTTTGCCAATTTCAGTTATTTTGCTCATGAGAACTTGACAGAAAAGCCTCAACTGAAATTGAGGGAGTGAGTGTTACCTTTGAGACAATTTATTAAAATGGAGCTGTGATAAACAAGTGTGATGAGGAAAAAATATTATGTTTTATGATACTAACCATGTCTCCAGAACCATTTTTGACAGTGATCCATGCATGGCTGTCATTGCTCACCATGACTTTATAAGACGTTACCCAGTCACTCCTAGAAAGAATCAAAAGGTTTTCTTTGTTAAAAAAAAATGAATATTGATTTACTGGCTCACACAATACTCTAGTAAAATAAATCCAAACAAGGGAAGTTACAGAAATGTAAATTTAGCAGACAATGCAAGAAAACCTAAGCTTATGAGAAAAGTAAACATGGACAAATTCCTCAAGGAAGTTCTCATGCTGAAGCACCTTCAACATAAATGGGAGCTGTACAAGAGTGCTTGCAGAGTTTAAATTAATTTCAGTGGGAGAACTCCCTGGAGAAATATTGCCCATTCTTGTTTCTCATCTTTTCCTTTATCTTTACTGCAATAAAAACTATGCATGTCAACATAAAGTATATAACTCTGCTTACTTATATACTAATGGCTTGCAGAGGAAGTGTTGATGTGTTCACTGAGTTGAAACAGCTGTTCACAGGAACATGGTCTTGCTTGCACACTATTTGAATTTAATGGTGCTAAACTCTAAATGAACTACATTTAAAGATCCACAGGATCAAAATTGCTTTTCCAAATCAGATCAAAATGCATCAAGTCCATCATTCTGTTTTCGAAAGACACCCTGCTCCCAATCAAATGGGATGGGAAAGGTCCGTGATTAGGTCTTCCAAAAAAAATTCTTTAGATAAAAGCAACAGGGGTGGGGTGGGGTTTGAACTGAATCAGCGCTCTTTCCTTCATCCACCATTTCCCTTATTTTAAAGCTCTATTCAGGCATTATGATCACAAATAAGTAGATTCCCCACATGGTGTAGAACACACTTCAACTCATAGAAGGCAGCCGCCAATGCAATCATACCCATTTACACATTGCCCCATACCCAATAAAGGCTCAGAGGCATACTTATATCCCATCATTCCTTCCCAAGGAGCTGTTAGGTACTGAGTACATAACAGGAGCCCTGGGTAGCAAACAGATATGCCATTTACTTATATGTGCATCTTTCATCTACACTGCAGAAGTGAGGTGGTCCTGGGCTGCTATGGTTTGGCTGCTATTTTACAATTGGATAGCATATCACCCCTTGTAGTTCTACAGGAAAGGAATCAATAACAAAAAAAATCCACACACTCAGAAATTAATGTGAACCTTTTTGCAATGCAATTTGCAGTAAGAAGAGCCCCTGATGCAAATTGGAATCATAGTAGGATGCAATGAGTTAAAGTCCCCTACCTATCGATTGTGCACCCGCCACCCACCCACACTGACAGTCTGTGGAAACAAAAGCAAAAAAATCTTGTTCACTCAAGGACAGAAATATGCCGTGTAATTTGTCTCTCATGATACTATGACCCTTAGGTTCTTGAGGGGCAGGTAGTATGGATAAATGATATAAAATTAATGTAAGTTTTGAACGTAGATATGTTCTCTGTTTTCTATTGTGTGACAGAGTTTGGTCTCTTTCTTGACAGATCACATTGGACTAACGTACCAAGATTGATCCCACTTGAATGAATAGGTAACTTCACCATTATTTCAACAATCTGGTATTTAAAAAAGAAATCTGCTGAAGATACTCAGGGCGGGGGCAGATTTGTGGATTCTGTTTGTATTTAAAAGCTGGAATCTGAGGGCTTTTTATACACTGGTTTAATGCTTGCCACACAATCTTTTGACATTAATAGCCCCAAAGCCCTTTAAACAGTTTCCTAATCTTCTATCTGTTTAGAAATCTCTAAGGGCAGAAGTTTGCTAGTGTATTAGCTGGGGGGGGGGAACAGACTGGCGTCTCAAGTCTTTCTAGATGTAAAGTGATACAAAACAATGGCAGCACAAGCAATTTCAAAGCTTCATACAAGTTCAGTAACTAATCTCACTTTGTTTCTCCTTCCCTGCTCCCCAGTCACATTAATGAAAATTATTGTCTTACCTGATCCTACTGCAAATATGAATATTGCTTTGGAGGCAATATTCCATCTAGCAGTGTTATAGAAGAGGAACCCAAGCCAAATGCCAATTAAAGAGAAAACCAGTAGTAGAATGCAAAGGAGAAAAGAAAAAGCAGACAAATTCCTTATCCTAAAAAACCACTAATGAGATGCAGCACTACTGAATTTGTTAATGAATGAAATTGCCTAATTAGTTAAAAGCAGGGAAACTGGAATTTAAAAAACTCTATAAACAGTGGCCAGTCCAGATTTTTAGTTTGCCTTATATAAGCACCCCCCGCAATGGTATCAGCTCAATGCAACATAGAACTACCAGGAACATGTAAAAAGTGTCATGACAAGTTGCTCATCAGTCTTAGGTATGTCTATTTTGGAGTCAGGCATCCTCGGAATAATAGTTCTGAAGGAAGTCCTGCTGAGTTTGATGGGACCTACTCCTAAAAGACCTGAATATCCCATTGGGGGGAAAGCATGGGATTGATAGTATATTTTACGGTTAAGCATTTTGGAAAGAAAAGTAAGCACTATTTTGTCTTCTCATTTATTTCTCCTTACTTCCTATAAATCTGTGGTCAGATTTACCTATTAGAAAACAGATGCATGCTCTCCATGTTTCCAAACACACACTGGGTATGGCCGAACACACTTTTGCGGATGCACTAGCAGAAGTTACATTGTCTTAAGTTAAGTTGGAAAAAGTTGCCCCAGATCCAAACTCCTAGCAGGAGCGGGGCTACTGCCGGTTGATCAGGCCTGAGCCTGGCAGAGGGAAAACAAGTCTTTATTTTGACTAACACCATCATTTTCATATGTTCTGCTGGGTTGCTAGATCATGTAACTGAGCTGAAAGGTGGTTGGACTGAGTGTAAATCTGCCCTTGTCCTGTTCCCAGCAATGAGAGCTGCCCCCATGGTCCCAGAACACCCATTTCAGGAATTACACCAGCCTCAGTTCAATCAGCTTCTGCTGAGTCCAGACTGAGTGTTGGCTGAGCTGGGATGAAAGATTTACCATGGCACAAATCCAGCTGAACTAGGATAAGGGACTTCTGCTGGTGTAGCCTCAGCTGAATCAAGTTTTGTCCGGCTCAGCCAGAGATCTGCTTATTCCAAACTTGCACATCCTGGTGGAACTTGGGTTTGGCTTATGCTTAAAAATGTAGTTTGTGAAGTACAATACATATACACACAGTGAAGTACATCAAACTGTGTACAGACCCCCCCCCCCCCAAAAAAAAAATCTCCTTCCTTTTTTGGGCAGAGAAATTGGGAGGACCATTTCACTGATTTTATCAGGGGGGAAGATAATTTCTCCAACAATTTATCAGGGTTGGTATTTACCATTAGCACAGCTTTTTTTCTCCTCCTTGGTTTTTCATTTTCTGTTTATTTGTGTTGCCTCTTTTGAAAGTGGTAGCAAGAGATACTGTGTTGGCATTCTCCATAATAAGCAACATCTTTGGATCTTCCACAATGCTCTAGGACCTAGTGTCATTCATAGGCATTTGGGAGAGGTTGCACAGAAACATGGTGGAGAATATTCAGAGAAAAAAAATCTTTCCTTATGGTGGGGGAGGGAGAAAAAGATAAATCATTTGAATGTTTTGAGGGTGGGGATGTATTTCGAGAGGTTTTGATCCAGCTCTGATTGCTATAGTCTTCTATATCAAAAATAGCTCACCCATGTTTATGTAAATAAGCTGCAATAAATAAAATCTGAAAGAGATTTTTCATGTAATTTTCAGAAATGAAAGATGTTTTTAATCACAGAAAACATGCTGAGGGGCTGAACTAAATTAGTTCAAAACTACTATATGCCTGTAGCACACAAAATTAGGGATATGCATCCCATTTATGGCTATATAAAAATATAGGAGGGAAAATCAACCATCTGCATAAAAATAATGAATTCATTATCAAGGCTATTTTTGAGCATAGAACAAACAGTCCAAATCTGAATTTTTTAAGCTTAAAAAGCAATGTTGTCACAAATATATTTTGTGCAAGCATGAAATGGATTACCCCTTACATAATTCTGCACAAAAAGCTGAATCTAAAAAGAAAAGAATATTTAAATATTTAGCTATTTGACCAATTGGGATTATTTGGAATCCTGTTTGATTCAGATACTTGGTATGAATAATGTTCTATTTTTCCGTTTGTGTCCCTTTTTTGTCAATTAGCTTATCTTCAGTACATAGGAACAAAAGGAGCTGCCTGACACTGTGTCATACCAATGGTCTATCTACCTCAGTAATATCCACACAGACTGGCAGTGAGTTTCCACCCTACCAGGAGATCCCAGTGTTTGAACCTGTGCTGTTGAAATGATCATTCCCAAGGGTCCTCTCTGGTGTCGCAGAACCCACACTTCAGACAACAAAGCAAACTGGGAGACAACTGGAACTTTGGTGGTGGGAAACCAAAGCTGGCTGGGCACTCATTAGATTACATAATTCTGCCTACCAAAAGACAGGGAAGATGGCAAAGGAGAACTACTTTGCCATTGTGTTGCATCCTCAAAGAGTTGTTTTGGGCAGTCACAGTGGTAGAAGGCCCTCTGGTGTACTTACCAGCATGCTGTGACCAGTTTGCATGGCACTTTGACAATAAAGTCATTAAATTCCATGTTGTCTCAAGTACTGCGGCTGTCAAATGCCGCAGCTTCCTATACCTTCTGGAAAACAGCTCTGGTGGAGAGGGTTGTCAGAATCATAGGATATGCACAAGAGGAGGACTAATACCCTTCCCTGCACACTGCAGTTTCCATCCCAGTTGCCCCCTTTCCCCACAGCTGCAATTTTTAAAATAGCATTAAATGCTGTCATGCACTTGATACAATATTCCAAACACAATCACATCCACTACTGGCCTACCTCCTAGAAAAGGAGGAGTTCCAGATCACATAGGCATACCTGTATAGTTTGTACACCTTTAGACTTTATGATGAGCATGCATGGGGTCATGATCCTGCTTCTTCTTCCTCTGTGTGTGCTCACAATAACTTCTCAATAGGGCCTTCATTTGAAAACATGGGAAATTTCAATGTTGGGATTTCCAGAGGTGAATACCCAAGCAAAGCTTCTGCCTTCATGAATTTGTCAGACTAGCTCTACTCCCCAAAGTACTTAAAGGATTTGTCCCTATCACCACATAACCTCACACCTCAATGCAATTCAACAGGATTGGCAGTTTCTCTTCAACAGAGGGTCAAGTCTGAAATAGCAATATTGGAGATTATTCATTGGGGAAGTTCAGGGAAATGCTCTTCATGATATATGCAGCACCTGCAGATAGAATTCGCCTTTGATTGCCGCAGAAACCCAATTTAACTACATTACACAAAGCCATAAAGAATTAATGGAAATTCTAAATAGTCAAAAGAACAGATTTTCATCTTAATCATCACCTTCCTAACATTTACAACTAGAACACTTTGAAGCAAATCAAACTCAAAGACCAGGTTGAGATTTTCTCTCCCTAATACTTTAATTTGGTAGTTGTCTCATGTGCACAGCCAAACGACAAGAAAAAAGTATACCAGGATTTAAATAAATTTGCCTGAAATGAAGTTGGTCTTCTTGGGCAACTGTGTTTTGTTTTTTAAAAAAAAACAAAGGGGACACTCAACTTATTTTCCTAGTTGTACATACAATTAAGAAAAAAGGCACATGTGGTTCAGCAGAGATGTAAGATTAGTTGAAAGGTACATGTATAGTCTCTGATCCTATGCTCAAACATTCTATTTTAAACTGGCCTCCTCCCTATAGTAGATGGCCTTCACTCTTACCCTGTTTAGGGAAGTTTTTAATTTTGATGTTTATTGTGTTTTTAATATTCTGTTGGAGCCGCCCAGAGTGGCTGGTGAAACCCAGCCAGATGGGCGGGGTATAAATAATAAATTATTATCATTATTATTATTACTACAGCTGATCATACCTGGATTCTGCAGGCACTTTTATAATGGAGAGTAATAGCTCAACTCACTTGTTAGTTGCTCTAGGAATACATTTACTCTCTGCTTGGGCACATTATTTTCAGTAACATGGGCATCACAAGATATCTATTTGATAGAAATGAAATTTGTGATGCTCAGAAACTTCCCCCTCACCAAGCAACAGGCAAAGCACCTACACTCACCAAAAGAAATAAAGCACATATTGTTTTTTTAAAGGTCCACCTCTCCAACAAAACAACCCCCCAAAGCAAACAATTATGTAAATAATAATAATAATAATGAGAGGGGTAGGGTGCCAAGAGGGGAGCTTCAGGGCACTATGGTGCCCATGGGCACAATGTTAGAGACCTGAGACTTAGTATATCTTCAAGGGAGGGTTGGCAATCCCTTCCAAGTTTAAAATACATGTATTTCTGCAAGCCATGTTGCATATCTGGTTCTCATTGGTGCCTTCTTTTTATTTTTCTAGCCAGCCTCCTCAGGTTTAACCTCCTGTTGGAAAGGCTTTTTGGCACGTGGCCAGTATTGATCTCTGTTAGCAGCTTCGTGGAGCCACCAGCAAGCATTGAGTATCTGACTGGGAAATGAATGCCTCTTATAAAAGAATGTAGCTATCCTTTGGCAAAGTGCCATTGCTGGATAGACAATAGAAACTCTCACACATACACATAGAATTTCTAAAATGCACTTTCTTAAATTTTCAAGTAAAGACATTTATTTGAAGAAAGAAATAACAGAAGGGAGGGACCGAGGGGAGGGAGGAAAGAAAGAAAGAAAGAACGAAAGAAGAAAGAAAGAAAGAAAGAAGAAAGAAAGAAAGAAGAAAGAAAGAAAGAAAAGAAAGAAAGAAAGAAAGAAATTGCTGCAAAATGTACAATATTTGGATGGTATCCAGTTTTTTTCCACCAATGTTGCAGCATTGAATAACCTATATAACAACCTCATTCCAAGCCAACCAGTAGTCAGTATTTAAATAATAAGAGCCCAATTATCTCTGAGGCTCAGAAGCAGCTAGCAATGGGAAGACAGGGAATGGCTGCACAGATTCCTCCTGACAGAAGGATGCTTACCTGGACAGGGCAGACCAAGGAGGGTCAAGGTTGGAGCTGTGCTACTGCACAGTCTTATGCCTTGCCCCTTCTTTGACCTGATCCTGCACCATCCGCAGTTATGCAGCTGCTGGAAAGGCATCTCCCCTGTGCCAGCTCTAGCATGGCACTTCCAGACAGATTTTTTTTTTAAGAGCAGCCAGTGTGTAATATGTGAGCACTGAATTAAATCCACCACTGAATTATGGTGAAAATAAAGTCCTCAGCATCGAATGAAGTAATAATTTGGCTGTTGCAATGCTTTATATCTACTGTTGCACAAATACATCCCTAAAGGGAAAAAGCAGAAGCCCCACACAGACAAGGCCAGTAAAAGCACTTCTTGCCTAGGTAATAACCCCAGCATAGGTGGTGATGAATAGTTTCAGCTCTTAATTAAAACTGTCAGTTGGTGTTTGTGTTACGTCAATAGTTTTCGCACCACCACCCCCGATTTTCTCATAAACTGGTATTCAGAAGAATATTCCCTCTGACCATGGAGGTGGTACATAGTCTTTTAAATGGCTAATAGCTCCTTTAACAACTGGATGTCAGGCATAGTGTTTTAACAGGACATTTAACTACACCTCCTGACATGTGGTTGTTGAAGGCAAACCAGCACAGAACATAATTCTCCAGCTTTAATCAAGAAGACTTTCCATTATGGTTCATTAGTCTGAACAAAAAAGCTGCATTTTAATCAGCACTCTATAGACCAGCCTTTCTCAACCTTGGGTCCCCAGATGTTTTTGGCCTACAACTCCCATCATCCCTAGGTAGCAGGACCAGTGGTCAGCAATGATTGGAGTTGTAGGCCAAAAACATCTGGGGACCCAAAGCTTGATAAAGGCTGCTACAGTCCATAAGTGTTTTTGTTTAAGCATCTTAAATTAGAATTTTGATTGAGGCTACAATGCTAAACATACTTACTTGGAATAAAACTTACTGAAATCAGCAACTTGCATCTGAGAAAATATGTTTTGGGTAAATGCAATAATGGGAAAGAAACCTCTAATCTCTGTTTGGAAAGTTATAATATGTGAAACAAAGCTTCTTTCCCCCGCCAAATATATAGTTTTGCACCTCCCAGCCCAACACACATATTGGAGTGAAGACATGAGGCAGAGTTATGATTACAAAGTGTCTTGACTGTGTGGTGGGCTGGATGAGGGCCAATAAACTGAAACCAAATCCTGTCAAGAGAGAGGCCCTGTAGGTGAGTGGTCCCACGGTTTAGTACAGGCACGTCCAACAAGTAGATCATGATCTACCAGTAGATCACTGGACATCTGTGGTAGATCACTGGTAGATCACTGGCTCCCCCCAAAGGGGGGGACCTGAACCCAAAAAATGGGGTAGATCACTGCCACCCCTAGTCTAGTATATAAGCCAATTATCCATTCTGGATGGGGTTACACTCCCTCCAGAGGGATAAGTACATAGTTTGGGAGTAATCCACAACCCATTGTTTTCCTTGGATGCTGAAGTGGCCTCAAGGGCTAGGGGTGCTTTTTACCAGCTTCAGCTGATATGCAAGCGATGACCATTCCTGGAAAAAGATAGCTTGTCTACAGCAGCCCATGCACAGGTGACCTTGACAATGGATTATTTCTATGGACTCTATGTTGGGCTACCTTTATGTCCAGAGGGTGCAGCTAGTGTAGAACTGGGCAGTGTCACTTGTGGCTTGTACTGCCTTCTGTCAGCACACAACACTGGTGCTGAGGAAACTGCACTGGCTGCCAATATGCCACCAGACCAAGTTCAGGATTCTGTTGTTGGTATACAGAGCCCTAAAGTAATCAAGAGCAAGATTCCCTGTCTCCCTGCTCAATCACTATGGTCATTTGTGGAGGCCCTCCTTCTGGTACTGCATGTGACTCTTTGCCCCAGAGCCCTGAGTGCAGTGGTACTTGAGCTGTTGAACATGCCTCCCCTGAAAAATAAGACACCAATGACAAGGACTTTCCATTGTATGCTAAAATATTTTTCTTTCTTTCTGCGGTCTTCCTAGAAAGAGGAGCCTATTCCCCGATAGGAATTTGTTGTCAGTTTTTTTAAAAAAAAGAAAGATTTTTTTTAAAAAAAATTTAGTTTTATTTCTTGGTACACTTATATTCCAACTTCCTTCCAAGGGGCTCAAGGTGGGATACATCATTCTCCCTCTCCCTGTTTTATCCTCCGAAGAACCCTGTGAGGTAGGTTAGGCTGAGAGTTAGCACCACATTTTCTACATTTTGATATAGGTTGATCTATTTTTTGTGCTATGATAGCTCTATTTACTGGCTTGTACATATTTCAAATAAATCTAAAGGGGCCATGCACGCTAACTTGGTGATCTGCACCAAACATTGACAAATGTATCTATCCTGAAAGAAGACATAGGACCAGCCTCCCTGATTCTGCCTGAACAACACCACCCTGGCTCAAAAGAGCCAGATTGAAGAGAGCCAATCCATGCCTTTCATCACTTACTCACCAAAAGGAGTCCCCCGGTGGTTGAGTTGATCTGATTTAGGGGCAGCAGGGCTCCAGCACCCAAAGGGCACACTCTTCCCACATCCCCTTGCACCAGCTAGCAATGAGAAGTAGGTTAGGTGACTGCCCCTTTACCTTCCAGATGCTTCAGGACAGCCATAGTAAATGGCCAGGAATGATGGAAGTTGTGGTCTATCGCTGCACTAGAGAAACATTCATTATCCACCTCTGCACAAGATGAATGTCTCTTTTAAAATGCCATTGGGCACAGAGAAAAATATATACTGGTAACTAATTCCCAGGAATGTTTGTGTGACCAAACCCAAACAAATTCTTGTGGAAGAATAACACAAATAACTTCTGAGAACTTAATATCATGGATGTCTTCACTTTTTTGGTACTCATGCTCCGGAGCAGGAGTCACAATAAATAACCACTTGCACTGACATGACAGATCTTAACAGCTCTGCTTGACAGTAAGCAACAACATCTGCTCTGGGGAAACAGTTAGAATATATCATCCAGATCTTTGTCTTGACTTTGTTTTAGTTTTACTGGAGCAGGCTCACAAGATAAGGGTATAATGCATGACTCTTCAACTCAACAGCAAAGGCAACTAGCTTTGAAAGTGCACTGAGAGCATTAATAGTAATAACATTAGATGAAAATGGTAATCTGATTCTTGGCCTAGCAGAAAGTCAGGAAGATCTGTGTGATGCTTGCTAGCAAATACTGACTAGATAGTGCCAAGCACTTGAGGGCTTATCCTAAAAGCCGCAAGATTGTACACAAACACCAAGCTATGAAAATGTTTCTCAAAAAGCGGAATGTATCCCAATTGCTACAAGTAGTGCAAAATGTCCCTGCCTTCTAAAACAGGAAAGCAAGCAGGGATCATGCCTAGAGCAGGCTGGTAGAAGCAGTTTGGCTACAGACTCAGGATCTTTTGTTTACTGGGATTCCAGGATTGTTCCACAAATACATGGCAGGTAGGAACTTCATTGTGTGGCCTGAATTATCCGTATCAGAAAAGCAGTGAGGTAAAAGTTAGCAGAAGATAAGAATAAGAGCTAAACATGAATTGAAATCCCCTTTTCCGTGTATACAAACTCGATTAACTAAGGGTGAAGCCAGCTGTATGATAAAAGGTAGGCTCAGTGAACTGAACTGTAGGCACAGTTCACCACTGAACAAACTCACCAGCCAAACGAACAGTGGTTCAGAGAAAGATCTTGCCCTTCCCTGCCCATCTTTCCACTTACTCTTTTGCTTATGAACGCTCCTGCTGCCTCCTCCTTTTCTTTTTACAGCAACTGGGAAAGGTTCAGCGCCCTGAAGTCAGATGCCTACAATGGAGCCAACATTGCCTTCCTCCCATTTGAAACACCTGGCAGTGGTGTGCTTCACTATAGGGGTCACCAATGTGAGGCCCATAGTTGCACATGCACCCACAGATACCTTCCCAGGCACCTTTCCTCTGTCATTCACCAACTGAAATAAGACCTGGAAGAGGCATTCTGTTGTAGCCAGTAGCAAAAGGTGTGTGTGTGTGAGGGGGAGGTGCTTTTGTGTTTGTGTGGTGCCCATGAAAGTTTACTTACTGCAAATGCAGCCTAAAATCATGGTGACAACCACATTGCCAGAATATTAATTAATTTATATTAATTAAATGTACAGCGGTACCTCTAGTTACAGACTTAATTCGTTCCGGAGGTCCTGCGCCGCCAGCAGACAATTTCCGTTCTCATCCTGGGGCAAAGTTCTCAACTCGAGGTATCTCTTCCAGGTTAGCGGAGTTTGTAACCTGAAGCGTTTGTAACCTGAGGCGTTTGTAACTCAAGGTACCACTGTACTTGCCCAAAGAGATAGAGCAGTGGTGGGCAATCTCCAGCCAACAGGCTAAATTAGGCCTGTCTGTCCTTCCTATTTCTCTCAAGTTAAGCTCCAGTCAACATGAGTGAAAGAGAATAATCAGTCCCAACTTAGCAACCTGCCAAGAGCATTTGCTAACAGATGTGTGCCTTCAAATCCCAGAAGCTAGAGTTGGGGAACTTCTGTACATGATGGGAAGTAGTGTTGGTTGTTTTAAAATACTGCCTTCCCTTGCACATTATGAACAAGGCTTATTTGTCTTGTGTTTAATTACCGGTATGTCAGTGTCATTATTATGCACACTACTGACTTTATTAGGCATTTGCAAATCTGTCAATTTCAGTTTCTCTCAGTTTCTCATTTTTCCAGACTTAAATTTGGTTCTCCACATTTCTGCATCAGCTTGTGATTCCCACCCTTACCCGCATTTAAAAATCCCTTGGGAATATTTACAAGCATTTTAATTTCTCCTAATAGCCACATTTTTGTTTCCAATTTTGCCTAATACACACATTTTTGCAAAGCCATTCTTTCTAAAGCAATGCATTTTTCTGTGTTATTTTCACTTTATGCATTTCTATGCAAACCTTACCTTAATATAAGGATTTTTGTACAGATTACTTGGTGAGAGAACGGCATTGCAACATTCAGAGAAGTGTGAAATTTGAATGATGCCAGTATTTCAATTTGCATCTTGTTCCAGAAAGTATGAATGTGGTAGATTTGCCTTTATATGTTCTGAATCTAATTTCTCCTCCAGCCCTGTTTTTATATAGCACAAAACTATCACCCAAATTTCTGGGTTTTCCATAGAAAGTCAGAAAGAATCCATGCACTTACAGCCAGAGAGAATTCCTTCCTTGCGTGATAACTCCTGTGAACTTTGTTAGCCTCCGAGCATCTACTTCAATCCACTGGTATGGGTCATTCCGTCCTGCACACCAAGCACCATCATAAAAATCATTTTCATTAACACCTGCCTGAAAAGAAGGCAAAGCTGTCTTTATAAATATGAATGGATACATTTTGAGGTTGTTTTTTTTATAAGGACACAAACAACGAGAACCTGAAAATATTGTTTACTCTCACTTTTTGTCAAGACTGGTAAGTCAGGGCTGGGAACATGGAGCCATGTTTAAGATAGTTGTCAATACTGAAGAGTTAAAACTGCCTTTCTCTCACTCACATTTTTCAAAGCTTAAATTCAGTTTTCTATATTTTCTCAGAAACTCGCTTTTTTAAAAAAAAGGAAAAGAAAAAAAGAAAAATCCTCATTAAAATTTGCCAGTATTTTAGTACTAATTTATCCTAATAAACACATTTTTGTACACATTATACACATTTTTGCAAGAATTCTCCTTTCCCTAGAAGTGCATTTCTGCCTAACTTTTGAGGCTAATGAGTTAGCAGTAAAAGCCACATGCTATACCCTTTAGACTTAAAATAACCAGAACAACCATCATAAATTTGTGGGATGCAAAACAGAAATGAGAACAGAGTTATGTAAGCCGGTCATTACATTCTTCAGATGGCTTGGACTACAATTCCATCATCCCTGACCAGTGGCCATACTGGCTGTGGCTGATGGAAGCTATAGTTCAACAACACATAGTAAAGGGCAGCAGGTTGAAGAAGGCTGGGGCACAGGCAGCCATCTTGCACTATGGATGGTGCATTTCTGTTTACCTGGAGCTCTTTTAATCTAATGTTGTAGTGGAAAATTATGCACAAAACTAGGCATCTTTTGAGTGCTTAGAGGATCCCTGCAAATCTAAAGCATGCAGAGCTGTCACTACCATGCATTGTGCAATATCCTGAGCTTTCTTAACAACTAAAGTAGAGTCTGCCAAAAAAAACTCCACACCTCTTCATTGACCCTCAATCCCATCTCTCTCTCTGCATGGCTCAAGGTGTTCTCAAAACCACAATGCTTCTCTGATAGGCAGGACAGTTCTACAGGAAGCTTAAAGCAAGAAGTTTAAACCATTGCACAATCTCTGATGGCATGGAATTGTGATGATAGAAACAATCCCAATTAGCTCCTCAAATGATTTGATGCAGGGGTTTTCAGGTGCTACCAAGCTTCTAATCAAGCCAGATGTCTTTGCTCCACAAACACTCAGCAAAATTACACGTTTCTTGCTGTCATCGTCAATGTAATTAGCAAAGAAGAACTAAGGATGTCTCTCAGCATACTGCAACTGGTCCTCCTAATCAGCCAACATCAAACTCAATGGCTCACTCTCCCTTCTTCGTATGTATATTGGGTATCTGGAATCTGGGGACAACACTCCATACATCTGACTAAGTGGGCTCTGGAAGCACAGGAAAGCTGGTGTCACAATACATTTGTTGGCCTTTAATGTGCCACCAGGCTCTTTGTTGTTTTTACAAATGCTGTGTATTTGATTTTAAATTTTGCTGACAATCCTACAGTGAAAGACTTAAAGATGGTTTCCTTTATACACACAAGTTTCCTGTACATTGAGAGATTTCTTCTTTGGGCAATATTATTACACTTTCCCTAAGCTTCTAAAATAGCAGCTATCATAAAGTAGCAAAACTGGCAAGGACAAACCTAAGGGAATGGAAAGAGGACAAAGTGCTTTCAATAAATCTAGAAATGTCCCCCCCCCCCCAGTTCGAAGCGACTTGGAAATGATTGATTTGAGACCAGAATGATCTTAAATGGAAAGGATAAAGAAAAGAGTAGCAAAAAAGCCTCCCATTGACACAAACTGTCAGTCATGGTGCACCACATGAATGGTTGATCAGAATTATGAGATTAGCACCTGGTTATCTGGCTGCCACACAGCAGGGAGAGTGGGACTCTAGCATTACTGGGCATGTCCATTGCAGATAAAGTTATATCACAGAAAATAGGCAATATCTGAACAGGAAAAGCCAAACAGATAAACTCAAATTATTAAACGCTGCCATGGATTATGAACTTGAGCGCCATTTATCAACATGTGCTCCTGAGTGATGGGATTTAATATATATAGAGAGAGGATAGCCATCAGTATGGTCAAAATCTGTAAGTGTCCTGTAAGGTCCTCGGTTAGTTGCTCATGAGTAAGCAGGCAAAACTCCAAGTTTCCTTTAATAGTTTTATTGTGCAAACTATGTACAGTGCAGAGCTGATACGTTCACGTCTGTATCAAGCGTCGGCAGAATCTGGGAATGGCCCCTTCTGGTTCTGACCCCAACAAAAGAGTTTCGGTATATGAATACCCCGCCTCCCATCCTTTTGTTTCACCCCTCGATGCCTTTGGGGCGACGGAAGCTGCGTGTCTCCTTCATCGTCCTTTGAGCTAGGGGAGTGCAGGGTCTCTCCAGCATCCTTAGAGCCTCTGCCCTCCATACCCTGAAACACATGCCCCTCCCCATTGGAAGCCTCGCTGCTTCCTCTGCTGCTAGAGGAGGTGCTGCTGGTCAAGTGGAGCCGGAGCTCTCTGTAGCATCCCGGGAGCCCTTCCACCACCTTGCGCTGCGCTGGGGACAGTTTCCTGACATGTCCTTTGGGGGAAATTACAGAGTAATCCCATTCTCTTGACCAGTTGGAAAGATGAACTTACCTGAATATTTAGCCGTGCTCTGTGGGCCCCAAGGCCATATCGCTTTACTGTAGAAGCATGAAGCTGGAAGTCAGTAATTTTTAATGTTTCAAGACCAAGTGGAGGGCAACCTGGAAAGCAAGGATTTATATCTTGAGAAAACACTGTATGAACCACTATATTTGATTATATTTATACACATATAACCTGTGCATATACACAAACACATTTTCTGACAAATGCATCTCAGAGATTAATTAGTTTTACAATTTCATATTGTCTTTTGATTTCAATTTAGCAAGCTGCCATACACCCAAGGTTACTGTTTTTAATTAAAACCAATTATCAAGTCCTTCATCCTTCTTCCCCTTTTCCTTTGAAATGAACTCAGTCATATCTATCCAGATTTAGACTGAAAAATGTTTTCCACAGCCCAAACATTTCAAGTTCTTCCACTCAATCTCCCTTCCCGGGGCTTCTGGGCCAACTGAGGAAGTGAAAAGCAAGACTGCAAATCATAGTTCTTTAATCTTTGTTTCTAGTTCATCCACTTCCAACTATTAAGTTATCATTTAGTCAACATACCAGTAGAATAATATCTGTCTTCAAAGTAACCACGGCATCCTGATTCTTCTAAGGTCAATCGCCAGGAGTTAGTAATGATTTAGAACTGTGTTGTCTTCAGTCTAAAAATCTATTTAAAATCCATAGCAATATCTTTATTAGTCCCATATGAGGACCCGACCTCTCAGCAGTCCATTTAAAAAGCACAAAGTTTTCCAAAGAAAGGGATGAGCCCTTGAGTAGATATAAACATGCTGGAGATACAAAGGACATGGGTTTGAAACAGTTTTCAACAAAGTTGGTGCGATGCTAACAGAGGTTTTCTCCAATTTTATTATCCATAATTTATTCACAATTGTTTCATGGCATCACTGCAGCCACATTATTGCACCCTTCTGCAAAATGAAACCACTTGCAGCATGAACTGTATTAATTTGGCTGGATTTAGAAAACAACTCTCATCTGACCCATATGCATGGAGGAGACAGAGGAGGTGGTGCCTTGCCTGCTCACTTGTCACACCTGTCCTGCCTTCAGTGTTCTAGGATGTCCACACAGGGCACTAATGTCCAAATAGCTCTGGTGTAAGTAAAATCCAATATACAATGGATTGTGTGGTGCAGCACCAGTTTTTATCTGAAATAACTGAATGTGCAAAACCGAATGGAGGATTTTATGTTCCTTCATGCAGGGACGTCCAGGGATGTTGTCACGTGGGGCATATTCAGGACAGGTGTCAACCCGCCCAGCATCATAGTGGTTGCTACATAAAGTATCCTGGGTGAAACAGTGGAAGGGTGATCAATTGATGTTTCCTAAGAAGTAACAAATGACTGGAGATGTTTTCTTGAATGGGCCATTTATCTGCATGGTAGAGTCTCCTCTGTAAGTGGTGATGCAAGAGAAGAAAAAACACAGTTGGAACACTGACCCTAGCGCTGACCTCTGGACTCCTCACTGTTCAAAGAAGTGGGGAGCACTCAACAGTTATGTTGCTGAAGTAGTGTCAGAGATGTTTCTCAGCGATATGATCCTCCCATGTTATTTTGGTAGCATATGGAATGATGTTGGGCTATAACATGGCTCTTTCATATGTCAGCATTGTCTGTAAGAAGAAAGCACATGGCTCCTGATTCTGAATGTTACCAGAGTGGTGTTGGGCTGGACCTCCAAATGTACATAAGAGCATAAGGCCAAGGGACTATCCAATCCAGGACAGCATCTTGCTCCCCTCCTGGCCAACCAGATGCCTATGGGAAGCCCACAAGCAAGACCTGAGCACAAGACCATCTGCCCCATCTGCGATTCCCATACAGAGTCATATTGTTTCCAACAGTGGAGGGAGATTGTAGCCAGCACTGCAACTCTGTCAACATACTGATGGGGGCTTCATATTCCTAAACCTACATTTCCAAAAATCTACTAAAATGAATTCACACTGATCCTCTTTTTAAGGAAAAACTTGTTAACATAATCTCATTAAAAACAAACTGCAGCATAAATCCAGGGTTATGATTACGGTATTTAAAGATTTCTACCCCTATCAGAGCAATATGATGGAGCCAAAGTGCCCCTCTCCGGGACAGCTCTATGGGTATAAATCTGTTGCCAATGATGTTTCCACATGAGGTAATGGCCAAAACAAGGCATTCCATGGCCATGCTGTTACCAGCCCTGGATCAAAAGTCCCCTGTGCTCCCAGATTAGACCCTGCCGTCCCTCAGTAACCTAGCCTGCTACTGGCAATACTTAGCTTCTCTGCCATTGGTGTGAATTTGATGGGAAATTATTGGGTTAAAAAAACAAAACCTGCTGAGATAAATAAGCAGTAAAACCACCACCTCAACTCCCGCCCTGACCAGATTTAGATGGCATAACAGGGAATTCGTTTGTATGTTTGTTTGTTTACTAGTCTGCCCTTCCTGCCCAAAGACAAACAATATTTTTTTAAAAAAACAGTTAACTTATAATTGCTCTGTAAGCTGTTCAGATAAGAAAAACAGCATTGATTCGACCTACTCAGTAAAAATGTGCAATGCCACACAAGGGATAGAAGCTGGATGGTGCCAGAAAAATGATCATGAGTATCTTTTTCTTTTTTTGCAGATATCTGTTATTCAGTGTCTTTCACATGCATAAAGTGATAGAAATTCAAAAGTCACCTTTGTATTTCAGTGACATTTTTTACTTTCTGCAAGAACTCCATTATGAATATCTGACTAGGTCTGCCAATATTAAATCCAATGTTAGCAAAGCTTTTACAATGATGTAATTAACTACTTGATCTTTGATATTGGACAGAGGAAAATGCAATTGACATTAACAGCAATGAGTAAAGATGTGAACAAGTTACAGAGAGTGAGGAAAATCTAATATTGGCCATCTCTGCTAAGTAGATGTGAAGTTTTAATATTATGCATTATTTTTGACAGGCGAGGTCTGAGTGTGGTATCATATCTGGAAAAATTACAACACAGTGTCCAGCCTTCTGTTCTCAAGCATGAAGCCAAACTTTGGATTTTTAGATGTGTAGAAATGTGCCATATTCATTGATTTAAATTTGATTGTTACCAAATTTACAAATTAAAAAAGAGGAGGGGAACTGGATTTAGTTTTGGAGGCATGGCTCTGATTCAGAGCCAAAAATATATAAACATATGAGTATTGCAGATAGAGCTGAATAGTATCTGAGCTTTGGGGCTTTTCTTCCAGCCATATGCTGAAACATGATCCAAAATTAGTTTTTGCGGGCATGGCTAAGCTGACATATTTTCTTAGATATCAGAAAGGAAAACATAGACAAAGTTTCTTGAGGAAGTTAACAGAACTTTATTGACTATACTAAAAGATATGGTTTATTACCAAAAATGAGTTATGGATTTACAATTTTGATGATCAATCAATAATTAGTAAGTAGCTTGAGATATAAGTATAATCATCTTCATCATTATTTTGCTTCTTGTTATCCTTGTCTTGGAACTGATCTCCTTTGAACTGGGCTATATATGAAAGATTAACATGCACGGGACTTACTAAGAAATTATTTTTTCTTCTTTGTTGATTTATTTAACAGAGCTATGGGTGTCCAGCTGGCTTTCTTTCTTAGTCTTAATGATCAAATTGTTCATAATCGTGCTGTTATGGAATCTTGCAAAATTTAATAGTAATAATGATTTTAAAAATAAATTAATTAGGTCTTCTGAAAACACAGTTTTGGTAAATTAAGCACTGTTACTGATGTCCAGCCCATTAGCACATCTTAAGAATAGGTGCTGGTCAACCTTCCACAGGAGGTATATGCAGGAAGTCACCCTCTCTGTCTGTTCCACACTTTTCGGTGCCCTTCAAGACCCCTGCTTCAATTTGTTGTAGGCGGGATTCTCCAGGTATAAATCAACCTATGAGAAGGATCCGCAATCATATGCCAGCATTGTCTTGGATAAAATCTCAAGGGCTTCATTTCATGAGGATTACTTTGCCAGAGAATTTCTTTGTGGGGCACTCAAATGTTTCCACCCTTTCCCCTTAGTTAGGTTTGGCTCCCCTCCTGCCCTGCCCTGCCCTTCTCCTTGTATTCCAGGTATGGAGGACCTGGTCTTCCATATGGTGTTATACTAATTCCTCTCATTAGCAATGCTGTCTGGGACTCATGGGAGCTGGACTACAACAACATCTGGAAGACCAGAGGTTCCCCATCCTTGCTGTATTCCTTTCTTTTCTGTTTTAGTTGTTTTGAACTTGACTCAGAGCCCCAAGAGAATATATTGCCATGCACATTGCCTCTTAACCCTATTCAAGGAAGAACCACAACCAAACAGGCTTAAAGAACCTGCAAACCTGCTAGCCTTAATTCTCCACTAATACAAACCCCAGGAACCCCAGATGGTCCAATGCCAATACAAGTCTATAGACTTAGCCCTCATCTCCTTTGCTCAGGCATCAGGGAGGTAATATTGGTAAGTTCTCTTCTCTTTCCCTTTTCCCATTTCTAAGTTTAGCCATGGTTCTGCTAGCACCACTAGCTTGTCTGATTTCATTCATTATATCAGCCAGGCTCTGCTTATCTTCCTGGTGCCTCTCAACACCTCTATTTTCTCCTCATTTGGTAAACGATTCTTCTTACCTCAGACTTCCCCAGCCACAATTAGGCTGCTGGTCCAGTTTGTGCACTGCTATCTGAACTCATGCTTTTTTTGTTCAGTAACCTGCATATTAATACTTTTTAAATAAAGCTGTATATTGTTGTCTCTAAACTATGGTCTGTTTGCTAAGGACTAATTCCTCTCTGTACAATTATAAAGTATAATCTCACCATGGAGCAATGTGACTTTGGGATAAAGCTCTCACTGTATGTGTCTGCTGGGTACACAAGTGATCAAGGACGTGTAGAAATTTTAATTTGTGACATAACTTCCAGTTACAATTTTTTTTTCCAGAACTGGGGCCATTGGTATTCCCAAATGTGTTTCAGACTACACTCACCTGACCAACTCACATAAGCTCATTCAAGATTCTTCCTGGCTGAGGGTTTATTCCTTTCAAGATCTCCATTATGCATATTATACTCAGCTAGTCCAGGGAGGTAGGGGGAAATCCTTCAGTTCCTTAGAAAAAAGAGCTTTTCAGGGGTCAAGGCCCGGTTGCAGAATGGACTCCCCAGAGAGGTTTGCCTGGTACCCATGTTATTTTTAAATATATTTTTATTTAAACACTGACCTTTAGCTAAAAGGACTCCCAGAGCAGTTTGCTAAAATCAGCAGTAAAAATGACCCTGTTCTTAGGCTTATGTTCCCAGGTCTCCTAAATGCATATTTTGGTACAGGAGAAATTGGCTGGCTTGCTATTGTTGTTGAGGTCATTTGTTTGAATGTGTTGTTTTTTATTAGAACTGTATTTGTGCTATTGTGAACTTCCCTGGAATCAGTGGTGAAGGGAAGAATTGAAATGCTTTAAGTAAATAAACAAACAAACATAATGTCTCAACAACAAAAAAACTAAGTTGTAAAAATGTTATATGGAAAAATACGAGAGAGACATTGCACTACCTCTGTAAATCAAGAAAATCTTTAATAAAAATATCTAAAAATAAATAAATTAATAAAACTAGATTTGTAAAATAAACAATATCAGCAGCATCACTTTTCTTGTAAAACGCCTGAAATATACAAGAAGCTGTACAAAAAAGTACATGTCCCTGATTGCAAACCCTCATCCTACACCATTTTCTTCCTGCAGTCTATCCTATCCATTTCCTTTGCCTTTCCTGAAACCTCTCATTCTATTCTCATCACTATCACACACACAAAAAAGTGATCTGTATCTTGCCATGCGACCCACAGGATTTTCTCTGTATAGAAAACAATAGATGCACCTTTTTCTGCCATGAAGCTTTTTTGAGTTGAAAATATGGTTTGATCACTAGGTGTTGTTAAACATTGCTGTGGACAGGCTTTGTGGAGGTTGGGTGAGACTGAACAACATATTTCATACAATTGAAACAATTCTGTTTTATTTATAGCTGCAGACAATTGATAGGGGGCGGAGGATAAATTGCAGCTATATTCTGCCACCTTGAGGATGGATCAACTCATATGATATTTCCACATTTGACCCTAATTTATATCAGATGCTTGGTATATTAATCTAGAGTTTTGAGGGCTTAAATTCCGAACATGGAAGTTTGGGCATCTTGAAAAACCCTTACAAGTCACCAGCAAAGAATCAAGTTCTAACATTTTCATACTTAGCCATTGTTGACTTTTGGAATGATGTTTTGTGTATTATGGGACAGAATTAAACACTTAAATTGTTTCTTATATTTTTAAAGCAACAGCCAAATATCAGCATTGGAAAGAAAGAGAAATTGATCTCTGTGTGCGGTTTTATCTTTCTTAAGCAACAAGGAGACCCTGTTTAACATATCCTCATCAGAACACCTTCAATTCGGCCTAATCCTATCTTTTGCCTTTAAGTAAGGTGAGCGGACATGGCACACAAGGAAAAAATAACCTCCTTCCGTACAGACCCTCTTGGGTGAAGATTAGGTGAGGAGGCCCTCTTTCACCATCAGAAGTTTGGGAGAGAGGGCATTCTCTGTGAAAGCCCCTAAACTGTCTTTTTACATTGTTGTAATCTGCCCTGGGACCTTATGGTGAAGGAATTTAAAACAAACACAAAAGTGGTCAGAAGTACTTGAGAAAATTGAAACCACTAAGACTCTTGAGGTAAGCAGGGCTGGCCTAAGACATTTGCTACCTGAGGCAGAAAAGCAAATGACAGTCTTGCTGCCCACCACCACACACAAGTCAAGGTTCATAATACCCAAGGCCAGCCAAATTATTTTGGTATCTAAGACAAGTGCCTCTCCTTGGGAGTAAAAAACTGTTTTTCTTTTTCCAGGAAGTAAAAATGCAACAACAACAAAAACCGTTTGCTAGCCTTAATGACATCCAGAATGAGCTGCCTGCAATTTATTTCTAAGAGCTGAATGAATGAATACATACAAACATAAATAATTTTGTATGCCACCTTTCCACAGTTCAAACCATGCTCAAGGAGGGTCACAACATGAAAATAATACATAAATCTGCAACGTAACGAAAGTAGCCATAAACAATCATTAGAAAATACACAACCAAACTGAACCATTTCCACATAAATCACAGCAAGATTTAAAATAAAAATACAAAGATGCCAAAAGAAAAAGAAAAAACCCAACAGCAGCAACCCTGCCCAACAAAAAACAGCAACAACCCCAAACAATACCCCAGCCCAAGAGTGTGTTCTGCAGAGCTTTTGTAGCTGTAGTCAGTCAGGTCCTTGCCCTCCTAAACCTGCAAGGTTTTCCAGGACTCATAAAGTACTGCCTGATCAGGTCCTTGGGAAGTCATTATTGGTGGTTTCCTTTGGGCTGCCATATGTCTGGATTTTCGCAGACATTGCTGGGATTTCAAAGGCAGAATTGAGGTATGGGGGGAATTTCCAAAAAGAGAGAGAAAAGCTCAACAACTTTGGTGGCGGCTTCATAAGAAAAAACTCAACAGCTTTCAGTTTACGGCTCCCATCAAACAACAGCCCTGTGTTTAGTATTGTAAGCTAACTTCTTTGGAACCCCCAGCTGAGATCAGAAAGGTCCACTCCCTGTTGAACTACAGGTGCTTGGTGAAGACCTTTTTATTGCCGCAGACATTTTAGCTAAGCTTTCCTGATTTTATGGTTAGTTTAAACCAGGGGTCAGCAATTTTTTTCAGCAGGGGGCTGGTCCACTGTCCCTCAGACCTTGAGGGGGGCGGGGCAGACTATATTTTTTGTGGGGGGGGGGGAGAGAACGAATTCCTATGCCCCACAAATAACCCAGAAATGCATTTTAAATAAAAGCACACATTCTACTCATGTAAAAACACGCTATTCCTGAACCGTCTGCGGGCCGGATTTAGAAGGCTATCGGGCCAGATCCAGCCCCCGGGCCTTAGTTTGCCTACCCATGGTTTAAACAGATTTTATCCTTTGTATCTCTTTAGTGACCCCAGTGTACACTGCTTAGAAACAATGGTGTAAGCGGCATGTATAAATTGCTGAAATAAATAAAATTAAATAAAAATACTTCTGAAACAGCCACACTCTGGAAGCCTTTTCCTAGAAAAGCACAAATGTGGATTTTCAAAAGCAGGATGCCCCTCCCCCCCTCAGCTCTCCATTGTCTTTGGAATTTCATAAGTCTTCACTTACGCCTTTTAAGAGCTTAATGATATTGTTCCCTTTTCTGAAACCAGCTGCATCATGTTGATGCAGAGACAGATCAGAATGCTTCAGTTTGTTGAAAATATTTTTGGAGTTCAGTATCAGTATTGGGGGTAATGCCCTCTCCTCCCACTGAACATTTCGTCATTCTTTGCATGATAGCAAAAGAACAGGGAGATTATTATCACTGTGGTCCCTCTACTCCAAACATGGAATTGTTGAACCAAACATTTTGGATATTTAGAAAGGCTGAATTGTTTATTCATCAGTCTCCAAAGGAGTGCTCCTTTGCACTTCTGGGTTCCAGCTGGCTGTGTGGCTGCCAACTTTTTTTGTTTTAAAAAAGCACATTTAACGTCGAGCTTCTGTTATTTTGGCAGGGTTGAAAGTGGGAATTTCCAGTAAATCTGTTCTCATGAGATTTCCTCTCCAAGTTTTCAGACTGAAGAGGTTCAGTTAAGCTTTAGATAACATACAACAGGATATCTTTGAAACGGGTATGTTTGAAACTACTGCTGATGCCTTATCTTGTCTTAAGCAATATAATTTTATGATGATCATAAAATAAATCTGTATATATCAGAAGACCCTGTGGACATCCTGTTTTCAAACTTTTCTAATGATTAAAAACATAGCTTGGAAAAGAGGTTGCTTTCCTGTTGGCACGCACGGTAACCCAATACCAAAATGCAGGTACCATATTTTCCGGCATATAAGACGACTGGGCGTATAAGACGACCCCCAACTTTTCTAGTTAAAATATAGAGTTTGAGGTATACTCGACTGCAGATTCTCCACCCGGGGTATAAGACGACCCCTGACTTTTGAGAAGATTTTCCTGGATTAAAAAGTGGTCTTGTACGCCAGAATATACAGTAAATTATAATCATGTTCCTCCAAGTATATTGGTGTGATGTGTATCTCTAAAGCAGTAATGTAATGGAGCATCAACATATATACAGTGGTACCTTGGGTTAAGAACTTAATTCATTCCAGAGATCCGTTCTTAACCTGAAAATGTTCTTAACCTGAAGCAGCACTTTAGCTAATGGGACCTCCCGCTGCCGCTGCACAGCCAGAGCACGATTTCTGTTCTTATCCTGAAGCAAAGTTCTTAACCTGAAGCGTTATTTCTGGGTTAGTGGAGTATGTAACCTGAAGCGTATGTAACCCGAGGTACCACTATACGGTATTAAAAAACCAAGAATAAGTAGGGATTCTTTGAGCAGAGAAATTGCAGGTGGTAAGGAGGACAGTGAGGGTAGATGCTATGTGTGGCTGAGAAGTTACAGTGCTGGACTAGGATCTGGGTGACCAGGGTTCAAATGCCCATCAACCATTAAACTCACTGGGTCACCTTGGGCCAGTCATGATCTCACACTAACCTACCTCACAGGATTGTTGTACAGATAAAATGGGGAGGGGAAGAACCAGGTACACCATTATGAGCTCCTTGGAGAAGCAGGACACATAAATGATAAATATGGAGTAGAGAAATGTTAGGCAAGGGTGGGGTAAGCAGCCCCTTCCCTAATAACTTTTCTTGTTTAAAAAGAAGCCCCCTCTTGAAACTGTTTTGCTTTCAAAATAAAGTACAAGGACTCCACTACACATCTTTTCATGTACACCTGTTATTTAGTTTACGAAGAATACTTTTCTGAAATCTCTATGCTTGAAGGAATTCTATCGCCGAAGCCAGAATTCTGATATAAGAGCCCCTATGTCTTCCTCACTAGGATACCAGTTGCTCTAAGCCAGCAGTAGGAAGTAAGTCTGATTTTGTTGTGGCTCGCTCCCTGGTGCATGTGTTTCAGGATCATAGCCTAAGCCTTGGAACAAATTGACAGCAATAGCTATGCCACTAACAAGGCCCTGGTTATAATATGCAATTGGAGCTCTTGACCTTCCTGAGTTGGGACCTCGCAGCTGACCTAAATTTCCAGCTTTCAGTTTTTGAAAAAAAAAAAATCCAAGTCTCTAGCCCTTGTAGAACCAGAGATGGGAAATGCTTTAGATCACAGCGAATTTGACAACATTTCCAGCACAATCATTTTGTTTTTCCATACTGGCATGCCACACAAAAAGAATACAGTGCAATCTGATCCTGTGGAACATAGGGACAGAGGACGTCCCTAGGAATACCCTCATACAAAGAGAGTTCATATACTCAACCTAACTTTAGGACATCTCAGAGATACAACTGGAAAAGAAAGCATTTACCACTAGCGACCAAGGACAGGTTAAGGTTGTTAGAAGACTTTAGAGCAGTTCCAAAATTAACAAACAAAAACCCACATGTGCTTGTAGTGTGGTTCATCACCTTAGAAATTATCCTCACATAATCCACCATAGTGACTTCTACCCTCTCACTCACAGCTCAAATGATAGATAACTTTTTTATTTAAAAAAAAAATCCACTGGATGCGTCCAACCATGCCTAAACCAGAACTCTGGATCCTTGCCAAGGGAAGACAAATATCAGAACAATCATGAGTTAAGCCAGGGTTAACAAAAATGGTGCCCTCCAGACATTGCTGGACTACAATTCCCATAATCCCTTCCCATTGGCCATGCTGGCTGCTGCTGATTGGCACTGTAGTCCTAACAACCACTAGCTGTGAGAGTGTAGGACTTGTTTTTAGACATTTTAAATATTTTGTTATTTTATTTTAAAATGTATTGTTTTAACACGGATGTGTTTTCCACCAAGGGTTCCCTTGGTATCAAAGATAGATTATACATTTAATAAATAAATAACATTAGAGGACACCATGTGGTCTATTCCAGGGACATAGGCACTGATTCCTAGGGGCTGGGCAGTTTTGCCCCCTCAATATTCAGAGGACATCACATGACATTGTGCATCCTCATTCCCGCCCCCTCCGCCTATCCTGTGGAGAAGCTGGCACCTCTGTCCGGGGGTAATAAGCTATGCAACTACTAGTATTAGGCAGGTACCTTCATTGTATTGTTTTCACAATGCAAATCTACTCAGGCATGCTATTTTTATTAGATGCATATGTTTTTGCTTTTGTATTATCAAAAAATCTTCCAAAGCTATCTCTATTTTGATAATTTTATCATGTCAACTTTTTTTTTAAAGGTATGTTTTTATTGCTTCTGAAGAAGAAGAAGAAGAAGAAGAAGAAGAAGAAGAAGAAGAGTTTGGATTTGATACCCCGCTTTTCACTACCTGAAGGAGTCTCAAAGCGGCTAACATTCTCCTTCCCCTTCCTCCCCCACAACAAACACTCTGTGAGGTGAGTGGGGCTGAGAGACTTCAGAGAAGCGTGACTAGCCCAAGGTCACCCAGCAGCTGCATGTGGAAGAGCGGGGACGCGAACCCGGTTCCCCAGATTACGAGTCTACCGCTCTTAACCACTACGTAAACCAGTTAAAGATTTATTTAGCGATATATAAATATTGCTAAATATATGGTTTTCTTTTCCTGCCAAGACACCCTGACTATAATAATCTCCATACAACAATCCACCAGATAGTCAGTTTTCATAATGGAATCAATGATGGAATGGTTTACAAGTCAAGATCCTCTTGAAAAGAAATAAGTATCAGTAGACAAAAGGAATCACACACATATATAGGGAGAACAAAATAAACAGATTTTTACACAGTCTGGTATGCATGAGGAGGCAGAGCAAGAAAAAGATGCAAAGGAAAATTGCTTTTTTAAAGTAGGTAACCAATATACCAATCAGTTGAAAAACTGGATCATTTCTCCTCTTCCAAAATATTTCCATTTGCTTTCTGCCAACAAATGCTTTCTTTTTTAGGTTGCCTTAACAAATCTTCAATTCTGCCAGGCACAACAAGAAAAAAAAAAATCATTCTTGTTTCCCTACCGAACCCTCTTGAATGATAGTGTCTCTCCTCCGCATGAGTACATGAAATGAGACTTATATAAGTAAGTTTAATAAAAATGCATAGGCCCATATCTATGCCAGTTCAAGGATTTTGGCTCACATCTTTCCATGTATAGCATGGCCAGAATAGAGTCTATTATTTTTCAACAGAAACAACTACTATAGCTAGTTAAATATGATTTACGTTCAGTAATCAAGTGCAGTTAGAAAGTAATATCCAATTTTTATCCTAAGATTTAATTGTAAGTTCCTCTTCAAAGAAATAAGGGAAGCTTTCATGTCAGTTCATCAAAGTCTGAACTTTAAGACAGGGGGCAGTGCATCCTGTTTTGCCACCCGAGGCAAAATGGAACTGTGCCGCTGCCCCACCCCCACCAAAGCCTCCCTTACCTGGGTTGTGTGGCAACAACAGTGGGTTCTGGAGAGATCCCACAAGTTCTTGTGGAGTTCTTGTGAGATCTCAAAGAGCGCACAAGATCTCATGAGATTTTAGCAAGATCTCACTGCCAATTTTCCACCAATGATGGAGGCTGCAGGGCTTCTGCGGCTCGATGCAGCTGCCTCACCTCACCTCATGGACAAGTTGGCTCTGCTTTAAGAACATAAGATGTCTAATTACATGTCTAATATGTCTGTATTTTGTTTGTTGAAAAATAAAAAATATATCTGCAAAAAAAAAAGAACATAAGATGAGCCTGGTGGATCGGGCCCATGGCCTATCTATTCCAGCACCCTGCTCTCATGGTGGCCAACCAAAGGCCAGTGGAAAACCAGTGAGCAGCACATAAGCTCCCTTCCCACCAGCTACTGGTATACTTGCCTCTCAGGATGTAATGAACTGGCAGGATGGCAGGGAAGAGGATCCCAGTGAGGTGGGCAGCCAGCACTGGGACACAACAGGGCAAACAGGGGTTGGAGAAGGAAGTGCTCACAGCATGATGGGGGATGGCAAGGGGATGGGAGTCAATGCACAGAATCCAGAGCAGCAGGACCCATCACCAAAGCCAAAGGGACCCCTATCCCCACAAACAAGGCAGCCTCTGAAGCACAGGGAGCAGCAGTCAGGGTGCTCCAGGAGCTAAGGCAGGCAAAGGCCCACCACCCAGCTCTCTAGCTGGCCAGGTGGGGCTCATTAGCTCTGGGAGGAGATGTGTGATTCCTCAGCTGGAGTAGGCTCAGAACAGGTGAGGGTCATGTGCCTCATCAAGCCCAAATGCTGCAATCAGCCTGCAAAGTACAAAAGGGAAGCAGAGCTGAGGTGCTGTGTCTGCACAACTGCTGGTGTTGTTGAGCCTTGACCTGGAGGTTCCTGGACCTCCACAGGACTGTGTTTCAGGTTTGACTCTAAACTGTATGCTGAACTTCAGACTTGGCTACTTGGATTGACCCTGGACTGCATTTCCTGACCTTTGGATTTTGTGTGGCTTGACCCCCGGACTATGAACTTTGGACTTGGCCTACTGACTTGATACCAGGTAGGCCAGGGGTTTAGGACAGAGGATAAGTGAAGAATAGCATAAATGTTCTCTTTGCAGTAGAGCTGAGCCCATGTTGTTGGACTCCCAGCCAACACAGCCAAAGATCGTGAATTATGTGAGTTGTAGTGCAATAGCATTTGGAGAGCCACGGGTCAGCTAGCTGGGTGAATCTCATGATCTGCACCACACCTCTCACTCTGTGTAGAGCTCTGCCACTTCAGTTAGGCAGGAACCTGACAAATTCCCTTGCGTCTCTGGAACAGTCAGTCTCTAGCTTAGCCTTGAAGCTAGCTTATTTTTCTAATGTCAGTGCATGTAAATGAATCAATGTATCTGAAGACGATGGCCTTTTTTCTTTCTAGAGAGCAGATGCTTTGAAATTTCTTTTTATACTGGGTGAGAGATTTCTTTGGCAAAGATTTGTGATTCCCTGGAGGATGAAATTGGGAAAGCCAAAATGCTCCATAGCAGTAGTTGTGCCAGTACATGCCTATCAGGCCAAATTCTTTAAAGCTCCAGTCCAAACTATTAGTCATATATGCTTTGGCTTCTTCCATTATAAAACAAATGCTTTCTTTGAAAATACCTCTTCTGATCATATTTCGCATCTCATGGGGCAATGAATAGCCTTAACTCAAAATCTGCCAACGTTATTGAAACAGGAAGCTTAGAAACTTTGTAGAGGTATTAGTCAAACATTATTTCAGATGAAAGCTTTGTTTCCAGTTCACCTGATTCTACTTTATTTCCTTTTTCCATCATAAAGCAATACCCCCGTCTCTTTTAAGGCACATGTCAGAGCCCAGAGCAACAAAGTATTCATTTTTCCTCTTCATTGTACTTGTTTAAACATGCTTTTCAGTGTTTTTTTCCCAGTCAACCCTTGATGGTTTATTCCTAATATATTATGTAGCTACTTTACAATACTTCATTCCAAAGATCAGACTGTTTGATGATGTACCTGCTCTCTGTAGTGGCAGATTTGCCTCCCCCTCCTCCCCATGAGAAAGACACTCAACTTGGTCTCTCCCAGAGGGAGGGTGGTCACGAGTCATGAGATCAGAGTGTCCAATGGAGTGCCAGAATAGTAGACAAGTCTCTCCCTGCCCTAACTTGAGGTGCATGGGATTGAACCTGGGACCTTCAGGCTGATCGGTTTGACATGGCCAGAACAAAGCAGTGAGATGTAAACAAACTGGGACGAGCATAGTATTTCCTTGCTGGTGCTCTTGCTTGGTCAGGAGGGAATGTAACTGAACCCCCCCAAAAACCCTGATTTTCCTGGCCAATGGTTGGGCCACAGCATGATTCAATTCTGCGTTGTTATCTCAGAGCAACTGACAGTTATAACCAAATATAATTTCTGGCAGGGAGAGGGAAAGGAAATCTACCATGACTGTTCCTGCTCTGGATGATGGATGAGGCCAAGTTGGTTGTGCCCCCCCTCTTGTGTGGATATTCTTCCTAGAAGGCAAGAGATGCCACCTCTCTGTGGCCCTTGGTCCCCGGGGTGATGGATGGGGGCAGAGTGTCCTTCCCCCCCACTCCATAGTCCCGGGAAGTGTGACAAATAGAAGCATGATTCAGAATTTGAAGTCTGACTGTCAAAATGTGTTTGGCTATTTTTAAGTCTATATTATTGATTTATTTATTGGTTTCCATGTGGATGCAATAATAATCTCTTGCCAGATTTTTAAACATAAACAGTGATGGTGTTTCGGCTAGAGTGGAGCAAATGCAAACCATTCAGGTTTGATTTTGCTTTCACTATTGCCAAACAAACAAGCCTTAACATCTGTTTTAAGTGACCCTTTAAAAATTGCCCTGGATACTAGAAGGAACCTAACCAAGCAGCCATACAAGCTCTAGGGAGTCATGCATCCCAAGTTAACAAAGGAAGCTCCTGAACAAAGGTGCTAAAAATCCTTGCATTTGTATGACCTGACTTAAATTGAGGTAAGGATTAAGCCAGGGTTGAAAAACATGTGGTCCTCCAGATGTTGGACTCCATTTCCCATCAGCCTTGGCCAGCATAGCCACTGGTCAGGGATAATGGAGTGGTAACACAACACCTGCGCATGCCTATTTCCACCACATGCCTATCTGCACCTCCTTCCCCAAGCCTGGGAAGCATTTGCCCAGTTTTGGGAAGGAGGCACGATGCTCTGACAGAGTCCAAGAGCCCTCCCTCCCCCCCCCCCACAAAAAAGGGGACAGAAAAAAGCACTGGCTACTAGCCACAATGACTACCTGGTAGATTCATGATGGTGCAGATGTTTAGGGTCAGCCTCCTAGCAGTACTTTAATTCCTAATCATTTCCTGATGAGACTCAAAAGCATCAAAATACATAAGTGTAGGTCTAAGTATATTGATAATGCAACTGAGACAGACCTATGTTTAAGATAATGGCTGCAATCTCACACACATACATACAAGTAAGTCCCATGGAGTTCATTAGCCTTATTTCTGAATAAACTTACATAAGATAGACTCCCTAGAAAAGACCCTGATGTTGGGAAAGAGAAGGGGATGACAGAGGATGAGATGGTTGCACAGTGTTCTCGAATCAACTAGCATGAGTTTGGCCAAACTGCGGGAGGCAGTGAAAGATAGGCGTGTTTGGCGTGCTCTGGTCCATGGGGTCACGAAGCGCCGGACACGACTGAACAACGACGACAAAGATTGCATTGTACTAAGAATGCACTTAAATACTATGGCATATGACAGGGGGAGTGTTTTTTCATCCTATTTTTGCTGCAGATGTACAACTGTGTAAAGATGAACTTTCCACAGCTCCCTAGAGGAAACCAACCAGGAAATATTCAGAAGCTTACAAGTGTAGTGTTTGCTCAGTACGGTGTAAATCTCTGGAGAATAGTTTGAAATTGGTCTGGTGTGGCCTATCATTTCCTCATGATTCATTTTCATCTGTTCTATGGCACTTAAATATTTTTTCCAGGATTATACAACATCCATTGGAATTTACCTTTTGAGATAGTTCAACTCTATATTGTGGAGTGGGTTAGTGGCATTTATTTTTAAGACTATAGATTTGATGGAACTACTTAATGCAAAAGTAAACTGAAAGAGGTTTCCCATCCCTCCCAGGACTGATCAACATGGCCTGAGGTATAAATTAAAAGTAAACACAACAGCAAAAGTGGCGGGTTTCGAGGTCAGCAGCGGGGTCAGCAGCTCATAAGAAGGTTCCAGAACATATATCTGGAATTGACAAGAGTGTTTCTTAATGAGCTAGGCTCTCTTCAAGGAGGTACCATTTCACCTCGTTATTTCTCTCGCAAAATTGTTCACTAAAGAATGAAAAAAGTAAGATGCCATCTGAGAGGATTCTAGCTTACTTTCCCAGCTCTCCTCATAAGTGGTTCGTCTTTCATAGTCGCCATCTGGTGTCCTTTCATTGCTCTTCTTGTTTTTCTCACCTTTCTTGTTCCCATTTTTAACTGTTAGGAGAAAAGAAAAATATGGTTTATTATTTTCCCCAAAATATAGACTATCGAAACATAAAGACACAATCCACTAAATGAAGGGGGGACCCCCATATTTTATTCCTTCCTCTTTCTGCCAACAGCAAAAAAGTTCCCATGCCTTTTTCAAAGGCCCCCAAAATCAGATGCCCTGGGGTAAAGGGCCATTGCTCAGTGCTACAGCACCTGCCTTGCATGTAGTGATAGATGGGCCTGTCGGTTACAGGCTTCTCACTTTCTTGTTTTTTCTACTCTTAAATTCAGTTCTCCACACTTATTTATTTATTGGGGCAGGGGAATCCTCTTGAAAATTCATGCATATTTATTTACTGTTTCATAAAATTTATATACCACTTGGTTGTAAGAGAAACCTTAAAGCAGTTTACAAATTGTGGGCATTGTGGATTTCTCCTAACACATTTTTTCTATGCATATTTGCCCAATATACACATTTGCATGGACAGGCAGAGTCCCCCAAACCCCATGCGATCCCTGAGCGGAATAATTACACAAGACAATGTGCTATGGGATTAAAATTGGCCGCAACTTTATTAAGATTCAGATGTAGGGAGACCTTGGCTCAGGCATTGGGCGTTTATCCCTCCCAGCCTCCAGCCAGGGATCTGGGAGACTTCAGGGTTATCCAGAATGTGTGGGGATTGGGCAGAGAGCCCGCCCCCCATTCACTGCCGCTGGAGGGGGAGAGCACTGCCGCCTCCCAGGTAGCTACACCTTCTATTGTGTGGGCAGGGTGGTCCCTCCCCCTTACCTGGCCAGTCCCCTGGCAACGCCACCACAGGCGGGATAGGGCGATTGGCAGAGGTAGGTGGAGAGCTCTAGGTATCCTGTCTGGGGAGGAAGAGGCCAGTCCGAACTACCAGGAGCTGCAATGGGATCCAGGGGGCTGTGCGCGACCACACAAAAGTTGCCCCCCATTTGATGTTGGGAGCGGTCATTCCTGCAAAGTACTTCTCCCTCATATAATTCATATCTGGGTTACTTTTGTATTTTCGTACCCATTACTTGGCTGTCAAACTAGGCTGCAAAATTCAGAGAAGTGTGAAGGGTGATTTGTATATTGTTTCTGAAAAGTGTGAATTTGGCGAGTTTGTCTTTTGAAGCAATCTTAATGGAATTTCTCCCCCATCCCTACTTGCATGTAGAAGGTTCAGTCGTCATCACCTCCAAGGTAGGGCTAAAAATGTCCCCTGCTGGAAACACTAGAGAGCCACTGCTGGTCAGTATAAAGTATACTCTGCTAGATGGACCAATGGTCTGACTCAGTTTAAGGCTGTTTGCTAAGTTCCTAATATTGGATACAGTTCTGAAAAAAAAGTGAGATGTGTGTTATGAATTCCCATGGGACATGCATTGCAGTCCTGTGAGTGTTTGTTTGGAAGTGAATTTCACAGATTGCAATAGGACTTACTCCCTGGGAAGCATGCACAATTTCTCCAACCAGTAGTCTAAACATCTAGAGAGACAGATTAATGGCACAGTGCACAATCTAGCCAAAGTCAAGCATTTTAAGTCTATTTTCAGCTGAAGATTGAAGAAACAGTTAGCTGTTTCTCCCTGAAAATCAAAGTGGTGTGAAATTGCTTAACTTGTGGCAGAGTTTTACCAACAGATGTCAGGACCTGGTTCCTGTATGAAATCAGGTGCATGCAGTGGATTCTTAACAGTGACAATCTGTTTCAGACACCAAGTGTATCTGTATCGGTGAGGATGCAAAGTTAGGAGCCCTACAGACCAATGGGTTGATTGTGACCTATGTTTTTATAGGCATTGCCTTGTATTTTGTTACTCATGACATGACTGAGAGAGAGCAGACAATTTCCTGCAGAAGCTCATGACCCAAATTCCCATAAGTATGCTGTAAATCTTAATATGAAGGTACCGACTACTTGAGTCTCAGGGAGTATCATTAATAAAGGCTGTAAGAGTGGAACAAGCTGTGAGCTGGAAACACTCTTCCATCACTGGCAAGTAAAGGATCATGGCAGGCTTCCTATTTTATCTTCCAGACACAGCCAGTGAATTGGTTTAAATTCCATCTGGGGCAGAAAGCAAAGAGGCAGTATCTTCCACATGTTATGCATTATCCATAGACAAATTAAGGTGCAAATTTAGATCCTGGCCTTCACCAAAGTATTGGAGCTTGACTATACTTGGGAGAGTGCAATTGTGCTCAGGAGCTGCTTGTGAGTTTCCTATAAGCATTTGTTTGGAGACTGAGAACAAAATACTAGATGAGACGAGCCCTTGGCCTTATCTAGCTGGGTCCTTTTTAAGTTCTTACGACCTCATACAGAGATTCAGGACAGGCATATGATTCACATCTAGTGATCTCAAGGAAGTTTTGGCTTGTAAACACTTAGCTGGGAGTAAATCCCATTGATCTCGATATGTTTTTAAATTATGTTGCTCGTAGGGAGGAGGAATCTGCCGTACTTGGATTCCAGAGCAGACTCGTCAGATCCAGTCAAGATAGATCTTGAACCAAATGAGATCAGTGGTCAGTTTCAGAATCCACAGTTTGGTGTATCCTTGTATCAGGTGATCAGAAGATAGCACACTGCCCCCCTCCCAATTTCCCCCCTTTAAAACCTTTGAAATAGGTGCTCATAGAACATGGTAGCATTCTATTGCTACAAGGGGCAATTGTACAGAAGAAAGCATGGCAGTCCCAATGCAGAAGTGGCAGTCCCATGCTGGCTTCCCAGTTGCCACTTGCCCCATGCAGACTTCCCTGATGCCTTGTCTCTCTTCCTCCCAGTGCTTTTTTTTGGGGGGGGGGGGTGCCGCAGGGGTATGCATACCCCTAAACATTTTGTGAATCTAAGTTTGGCCTCATTGAGGGGAAGTATTTCAACATGAGTAGGAAAATGAGAGTACCCCTAAGCATTTTTTTAGGAAAAGGACTGTTTCCTCCTAATAAGCAGCAACAACCCATGTGTTTGATAGCTGGTGTAATGGCTCCACTCCACCTGGCAGGCTATGTCTGCTCCAGAAGCCAGCCATTTTTTCATATAACTCCCCTGGGGAGGGATAGAACACCTCCAAATCCCATCATTCTCATGGGATCTTTCTTCATGTACTTTTAATACATACAAAGTAGCGCTGGCCCCACAAGTTTTGGGCAATTGGATACACTATTTCAAATGTTTTAAAGGAGAAAACCTGGGAGTGAACAAAGGCAGCTCACAAACCTTGTACCACCTCTTAAGTACTTTTAAAGGTGTACTTGTCTTTTAAGTGTGTTTCTGGGCATTTTAAAAAGGATTTTTCATTAACAATCTGCATCAAAGCAGGTCAGGACAGACCTCATTCTGTAACCAAGAAATAGGATGGGCCTGATTTTAATGGGTCTATCGATCCCAAGTTCTTAGCCATATTAGGCATCCTGGTGACAGGTTGGAAAGCCAGGATATAAATATTTTAAATGAATAAGAAACAAACATGGAGATTCAATCAAGGACCAATTCTCTGGATCCTCTTAACTACGTACTATTCGAATAATTTATACTGATTTCACACATGCCACTAGAATATGCAGCTGATAACAGTGGCAAAAAAGAAGGGGAGACTGCAATATGCCACTTTGCCACTTGTAAGTCCACAAACCCTTAGTCTTATTTTGTGCTCCCTGAAACCACCACCCCCTCTTTTTGCCCCCCTTTCAAATTCTGAGTGAAAAATGTGATCTTTCGTCACACCTCTCAGCCCAACTTTCAGTAGAGACTCTCTGGAGCCTCTCACTTTCTGCTGCAGCTTGTGTGTAAAAGACTTAAAAATTATCATCCAGGGAGGTGCATTTGCAATCAGTTTTCGAGTTTCCTGTGGTTTTTGTATCACATGTGAACCAATTGACATTATTTTTGAAGAACACCGTCGGCTCCCCTTCCACAATTTCCCCCCACAGGGCTGGAATGAGCTTAAATGAGCATAAATGAGCTTATGTATAGTTTAAGCTCTCCCCTCTGAATGGAGTCCCTCTCTTTAGTCATTTGTACCAACTTAGGAAAGTTAGAAAGCCTTATTGCCTCCCTGCTAATACTTTCCACTGCAGCAATCCTAGATTGCTATCATGTAGGTTTGTAGTGCTGAGGTTTACGGCTGGAAAGCACTGCTGCTACCAACCACACACACAACATGCAGCAGGGAGATAGCGAGAGACAAGAAAGGGAAAAGAGATCCCCGCTTGCTGTATTGCTGCAGCTGTTCTTACTGAGCAAGCCTGAAAAAGAAGAAAGTGAGACAAGAAAAGATGCAGGAGGAAGCCCTGATTCAGAGCCAGACACTTTAGTTCAAAGCAAGACGGGGAAGAGGAAGTAAGAAAAAGAACAGTGTGTGCGTGCGTGTGCACACGCATGCGCACGCACACACTCATTCGGCCAAGCAAAAGAGCACCGCCGCAGCAGAAAATAGTGTACACCAACCACAAGATTCAGTTCAAAACCTGACTCGGTGCTTCAGAAAACAGCCAAATTTGATCCAAGACTTTTTAGAGGGTATTGTCCTTGGAGAAACATCCAGTTTTGTCAAAAGAAAAAAGTTATAGCTGTGCGAGCAGTGAGAGGTTAAATGGACAAAAATGCTTGCCTTGTATGCAATGCTATCAAGGTCAGCCTAGGCATAAGGCGGTAGCTGCCTCAGACAGCAAATTTTGGGTGTCATGAAATCATTGTTATCAATGTTACGTTTTTCCTTTGAGGTGGGGGGGGGAGAGGTGCTTGCAGGATTTCCTGCCTGAGAAAATAACATAATTTAGCCCTGAAAATAATTGCTTTGCATTGATAAGGCAGAGGAGTGATTGAGCAGATAATGTGACAAGATGGGGTAACTCAATGTATTGTGGGTCTGCTTCAAAGTCTAGTTACAAAGCATTGCAGACCAGAATCCAAGATAGGCATGAGAAGGAGTATCTGCACTAGTTGGAGGGGAGGTGACTGCTTAACTTGTGTGTGGTCATTAGCTGCATGGCAGATTCCTATTCCAAGCAGTCACTGAAATGCTTGGAAATGTACATTTCATCCTCAGCATTCATAAGAAACTAACCAGAAGTGGAGGCACATGTTGACACTCATGGAAACGAGCACAAAACTAGGCAAGCACTTTCAGAACCATCTTAAAGATGAATACATTCCCAATGAACTTTTCCTGACGTATATACAAAATGCAGAGCAGTCAGGATTTGTTGGTTTGGCACATCAAGATTTCAGAAATTAGAAACATAATGCAGTTTGAAAGGCTTGTGTTTCGCAGGAATGCTATGGAGAAGAGACGTTTGGCATGGAGGCATTTCGGAATAAGGAATGTTCCCTTAAATAAATTACATCTGGCAACTCCGGCAAGATATTTTTATCCTAGACTTACTTAGATGGAAAACATAGTTCTCATCCTAAAAGCCTTTCTATACAATCTTTCTCTGCCAATAAAATCTTTATATTAGGGGTGGAGGGAATACAATTTTGTTGGCTACTTCTCGTCTGGTGCAACAAGGATTTATTTGAATAATAATAATGCTTAGCCTTTCTTTAAAGTCTTGCATCAGCCTTCACCAACCTGGTACCCTCCGGATGATTTGGACTACAATTCCTAGCAGCCTCAGCTAGCCTAGCTGTCCTGACTGCTGCTGATGGGAGTTGTAGTCCAAAACCTCTGGGGGCCACCAGGTTGGCGAAGGTCGCTTCACATGTATTATCATGTGGTGCTGTGGGTTAAACCACAGAGCCTAGGGCTTGCTGATCAGAAGGTCGGCGGTTCGAATCCCCGCAACAGGGTGAGCTCTCATTGCTCGGTCCCAGCTCCTGCCCACCTAGCGGTTCGAAAGCACATCAAAGTGCAAGTAGATAAACAAGTACCGCTCCAGCGGGAAGGTAAACGGCGTTTCCGTGCCCTGCTCTGGTTCGCCAGAAGCAGCTAAGTCATGCTGGCCACATGACCCGGAAGCTGTAGGCCGGCTCCCTCAGCCAGTAACGCAAGATGAGCACTGCAACCCCAGAGTCGTCCGCGACTGGACCTAATGGTCAGGGGTCCCTTTACCTTACCTTTACTTGCAACTACTTGATTTATACAGGAAGCAGAAACAGTTGGTGGAAAGGCTCTACCAACTAAAGGCTTATCCTGTCCATGTTTGCAAAAAGTGCCATGCAACCACTGAAGCACGTGTCATAAGCTCCTCATATTCACATCCTATATTGCACTGCCTATAGATTTGATGGATGCAGCTATGGCAGGCTTCCTCAAACTCAGCCCTCCATATGTTTTGGGACTACAACTCCCATGATCCTAGCTAGCAGGACCAGTGGTCAGGGATGATGGGAATTGTAGTCTCAAAACATCTGGAGGGCCGAGTTTGAGGAAGCCTGAGCACAGCTACTTTGAAACAAAGTCTCCTTCCAGGTTACAGTGAAGAGAGTGGGCTGTGCACACCCTGACTCACCCCAATTCCCATAGGGCTTCTCCCACCACAGTACTTGCCAGGGCCTCAAATCTGAAGGGAGCACCCAGGTTCCTCATCCTCTGCTCCACATCGTCCCAGAGTCTTGGGCAAAAATGCTATGTGAGCCCCCTCAGTGGCCCTATTCCCCCTGTAGGACATAGAATCATAGAACTGTAGAGTTGAAGGTGACCATGAGAATAATCTAATTCAATCCTCTGCAAAGCAGGAATATGGGGATCAAACCTGCAACCTTGGCATTATCAGCACCACACTCTAACCAGCTGAGCTATCTGGACTGTATCATGGACCACCAGTGGTCCTCAAGCTTCACCCAGGTTGTCCACAGCATGTCTGTGAAAAACAGTGGCAGCAGCAGGCATATCAGCTGCTCCATTAGTTGAAGAACTCACAAAGTGAGCAGGATAGACCACTGATGGGTGGGAGGTGGCCGGAAAGATAGAGGGGAGGAGGAATAAAAGAAGAAAAAAACAATTGCAAATCAGACAACATCTAGCACAATTGCTACAATGAGCAGAAAAATCATTAAGTGCCCTTCCAGGACCCTCAGCAATTTTCAGGTAGTCTATGGGGTTGGAGTTTGGGAACCACTGTTGCAGAACATGTCACCAGTAGTCCTGCAGCCTCTCACAAGACATCCCGACTTGGGAAGTTGGTTGTGGCAAACCTGTCAAATCCATAGCAACATAGCATTCGTCATTCTCTTTAGTTACTGACCTGCTACCTACTCTTGCTTTGATAGTAGCAACACTGGCTTGCCACTTGGACACTGGCCTGCTTTGTTGTGGTTGAGAAAGATGTCTGCCAATTGGGGACCTTTCTTGCTGCTACCTCAGTTGTGGTCAGGGCCAGGGGTCCAGGCCCTCCCCCCCCAACTGATTTTTCATCTACCATGAATTTAGTAGGTAATCTACTATCTTTCAACCTCTGCACTACATATGCAGTGTGAGGTTAAGATATATACATATATCTGATATATACAGACCACAGGTCTTGCCAATGTGTGTATTCCATGTCTGTCTGCTCTCTCACTCACTCACTCACTCACTCTCTCTCTCTCTCTCTCTCTCTCTCACACACACACACACACACACACACACACACACACACACCTACCTCTACCTACCTACCTACACCTACCTCAAGCCATCAATTGCTGGTGTTGTAATAAGATTGCCTGCAAATGGACCAAATGATTCTCCATGCATCCTGTATAAATCATGGAGTGTTGAAACTGAAAGATACACAGTTAGTGAAGGGCACCTACTTAGTTCATGGTAGCGACAATGTCTGAGCTGGAACTTCCACTTCCCAGGTCAATCCGTTGGCTGCTATAGTATCTGCATCTATATAATTCCCATAAGTGAATTATAGGATATAAATATGAGGAAGGCACTATAGAAAGTGTGTGAAGCAAGGGCTGTATGGCATTTATCACTTCAAATACGATGTGATCCACAATGTGTCATTGGTGGGAAGGCAAATAATAGTTCTGTCAATTCATATTATGCATTGTAGTAAAGTGCAACTTAGAATTGGTCCAACACAACTGATTTAAAACAATGGAAATGGAAGGCAAGCTAGCTAGCACAGTGTTTGAAACAGCTGCATTGGAACTTTCTATCCCCATTACTTTACATTAAACAAACGTGTGTGTAAGTGTTCACAGTGTTCAGACTGCAATGAATTTTAGCCCTACTGATTCATTTTTTTTTTTTTTAAACATATTTATTGATTTTCCAACATATATTTCCAATTACCAAACAAATTACAATGCCAAATTAATTATACAATTCCAATTATAACAATTCCAATTATGCCAAATTTTTAACTTGTGAATTCCCCATGTCTCGGACTCCGGAGCGCTTTCTTATGATCTTTTCCAGTTGCTTCATAAAGTCAATATTTTCACAGCCTCTGATAAATGCCAGCAAGCAGACACTCTTATAGTAAATAATGTCTCTGTGTGGAAAAAGCCATCCTCTCCCAATATCGCATTTCGGCTGACGCCATCTTGAAAGTCTCTCATAAATCAAACTTGTAAATCAAACTGCGACACACCAATTTCTTCCCCTGTGAGCCGTCCCCACTCCTTTCCGGGAGGGCCAGACCCTCGTAAATTCCACTATCAATCGTCCATCAAATCCGGCTTCTCCCTTTGAAGTGGTGTACAGCTCCACAGGCTATCATCAGCACTCGGCAGTTAATTCTAGCTGCGTCACAGCCAGCCGAGGATCCTCCATTTCTGTTGAGTCAAGTCCAGATCAAGTTTCACCTCCACACAGTTTATTTTTGTAATTTCCATTCTAATTTCCATTCTGTCTTTAAAGTCCACTTGCCATTTGCCTGTGAAAGTGGATTTTCTAGGGGGAGGTTTCGCCCGTGTTAAGTAGATATTGAGGCAAAACAAACGGAGATTCCAGAGCTTACCCCCCCTTCTTTTCCCTCCTTCACATACCAATGTAAAGTCCGCGTCTTCTTCCAATCTTCATTCTTAATCACTCAGGGCTGCAGTTAGCAACATTCTTCCCACTCCTTTGTCCGAGACATGCCCAAAATCTTTAAACAAATTTATATATCCAATTAAAGGGAGCGTGCACGAACGGGGCCGGCTCCAGGAGCTGCATCTGAAAACGAGCCCTATGTGCCCAGACTCCCCCACCGGTCCCGAAGGACCCAAAGCGGGTTAAGGAGTACCGCGGGCAAAGGCAGCCCTCCCCGTCGTCCCGGGGAGGTGGGAGGCTGCTTACTCCCATCGCAGCCGCCAAATTAACTCGTGATAGATAGCAAAGATGTTAAAGTCCGCCATCCTCCCGCTGTGCACGCCGGGAACTCCGAATTTTAGCCCTACTGATTCAAAGGAACTACTGATTGGTACCAGCTGCTCAGCCAAAGGGCAGATCACATGTTCCTAATTCCTGTCTGTCAGCTTTGCTTCATTCCAGTGCAGACCCAGCTGATTGCTTGCTACAAACACCTAATTAATCCCACATGCCTTTAGTTCCGCCAAACTGAAGACAAAAGGTGGTTTTAATGCTAGCCAGTTCAATTTTCCTCTTCTGTACACAATCTGTTTTCTCAAATCCCGTTTTACATAGGCAGGCTGTTGTTCTTGCAGGCAGATTCACAGCTGTAAATTAAGGTTCCTTATCTCCTATTGCTACTGCCCTATGCTGTCCTGCCCTTAGGAAAATAGTTGTTCGTCTAGGCATGCTGTGTAATTAATCTGCATAGAAGAATCTCACAAAGGTCTGTCTAAAAGTCCCGTACATCAAAAGACATGCAGAAAGGCAGCCGTCATGTTGCTACATTTCAGTAAAGTGAGACTGGTGCAAGCAGACACATCTTTAAGGTGCAAGGGTTCCCTAGCAGAGTATGCTGTATCAGTATATTCCTCCCAGAGCACATCCCTCTATCTCATAAACCTATATCTAAGAGGCCATAACTGCACAGGTCCTTAATGTTTCCTTTCCAATATTCAAGCACTTTATGGTCCTAAAAAGAGGGGGGTGTATCTGTGCCTATGTGTTGAATGCAAATAAACCAAGGGCACAACTGATACGTTTCCCAAAATCTGGACCTTTAAAGCAACAAATCCAGGTGCAAATTCTCTCTCAGCCATAAAATGCCTTGAGCAGTTCTGGACAAATATTTGGACCGTATTTCAATATTCTGGGCCATATTTCAGCTGCCTTAGCTTACTACACTTAGTTTAAGTGTTGATGCAGGAATAGTAAGCAACTTATGCTACATAAAGTGCTATAAAATTATAAAAGTAATAGTTATAATAATATAATCATAGTAGTGTTTGCTGAGGTCAGATTTGCAACCATAACCATGTCTACTTAGAAGTAAGTTTTGTTGAATCCAGCATGGCTTACTCACAGGGAAGTAGAGTTAGGACTGCAGCCTCAGTGTCCTAACCCCAAGGCCCAGACTTTAATCACTTGGTTACGCTAAGTTCCTATTCAAAATAAAAATCACAATTTGATTTTAGTTTATATCCACTGAGATCTGGCTTTTGCCATGGAGGCAGGGAGGGTTTTGTTATGAAATCAGAAGTTCACACTTCCTAGAAGAAAATCCCAGAACCCCTATATGAACCAGGGCAACCTGCGAACAAAATTCAGCCCATCTCTACCCTTGTTGGTAACATGACCATTTTACTAAGCAAAAAAGAAAGGTGCTGTTTGTTAGAGGCAAGAGTCTGCACACAGGATGTGTGACTTCTTCAAGAAAACTTTTCCTGAAAACCTTTAGAACAAGAGAAAAAAGGAACTGGAAGCAAATTTTAGTTTTCCCAAAAGAGTGGAGGCAGGGGTTAAAATTAGACTTTCAGATCAGCATGATCACTAACTGTTAGTGTAACAGCTGCGATTAGTACGAGGGTGTTTAACGTCATTAGCAGCGCAGTTACTATTTCTGCTTTTCTGCTTCGGATATTAACTTACGGGGGCGAAATCCTTTGAGACCCATCTGGAATCTCAGAATTTCGGAAGTGAAAGAGGAAAGTTACCTGGCGGGGTCTCGAGAGTGGATTTATCTTTTTTGTTGGCTTTCTTCGTTTTTAACTCCTTCTTGCCCAGCTTGAATCTTTGGGGTTCTTCTGTCTCCAAAGGGGGCTCGATTTCTTCCTCTCTTGGCTGTTCTGTGAAAGGTGAATACTCCTCTTCAGGATCTGGAAAGGAATAATAATGATCCCTGTTGATGATTTCCTGCAAATAGTAATCCTGCTCTTCCATAGGTAGAGCCCAGGTTATATCCCCAAGCAGTGTCAGATCAAAAGCACACAGCGTGAGGCAGAGCTGAGCAAAAGAAGCTTTCTCGAAAAAGGAGGTCATTATTATTATTTTTTGCTTTTTGCTTTTTTGCAGTAGAAAGTTCCTCTGTGAATATCCAATGTAGGATCAGCAGAGAGGGAAAAACAGAGATCTTGGCAGTTAGCAAACCCCAGAATCAAGAGCAGAGTCTGGGATAAGCGCTTCTGCTCTGGAGTAGTTTGCAAAAGTTGCAAGTAATGAAGTGGGAGTGAGGACTGGAATCAGAGGGAGGGAGGTCGTTGCCTGAGGTCCATGTGATCGTCGGGGCTCACCAGCCAGACACACATGCAGACATACGGGAGAAGAGAGAGCTGGCATTTGGCAGGTGTTGGACTCTGTGAATTCTTTACAGATCTTTGCTCCTTTCTCTGCTTTCTCTTCCCTCCTGCTCCTCCCTGCTCCCCAGGCAATTAAAAACTTTTATCCAACTCTTGGCACCTAAGATGCTGTGTTTTGAGAACTGATATTAACACCGAGTTTAAATACTGTATATTCAACGAAATGAAAAACTGGCCATGAGCCTCACTCTCGAAATCCCTGTACAAAAAAATGTATCTCTATTCTCTTGCCAGGACTATATGCAGTGGGGTGTGTTTGGATGAAAACTTGGAAGGGGAAAATGTTTTCTCCTGTGGTTTAGGGATTCCTGCTCCCCCTTACAAATATTAAGATTGCATTCAGATTCTATGGAACAGAAAGGAAAACATGCTTGTGAAAATTCCTTCTACTCCTCCAGCTCTTGATAAAAAACAGGTGCAGAACAGCATAGAAAGTTTACATTTTACATTTATAATCTGTCCACAAAAAACCCTTGATAGACTAAAAGGTTAATAATCAGGATTCTTTCTTTTCCAGATTTTCATCTTTATTTTATTTCAGGCATTATTATTTTTCTGAACACCCCCCCCCAATCAGGTGGCCCTGGATAAGAGATCAGTTACCAAAAGCCTGAATTCTCCTTCAAGTATGTAAAATAGTTCCACTTGAAGGTTTTTCAAAACAGGAATGAGTTAAAAGCATCAGAAAGATACCTCGCCTTCCAAAACACATTTCAACAGCAAATATAAAATGCTGACATTTCTCCTTACTGGAGTTCTGTATCTCTACCAATATAATAGAAAGGTACTACAAATCCCATTTTACTTTTTGCCATACACAAGTCAGTGTCATTGCTAATCCCGAGCCAAAAAGACAAGCCCATTTTCACATTGATTTTCATCAATTGCAAAATAAAAAGAAATCAAGTACTATTCTCAGCTTGCCCCCTGCCTCCCCACCTATGTCCAGATGGAATTTATATAAATGGTCTTGCAAAGAAATTAAGTGACATCAGCTTTCAATTGCATAATCACAGACAACTTTCAACTTCCCAAATTTGCTCTTGCTTCTTACCAGATGTCAGTGATGGGAGTAGGCTGTGCTATGACACACACCGCATGGGAAAGAGTTTTAATGCAGGCAGGGGTGCTCCTGAATTTATCTAGAAATGCAAAATGGAACCAGTAATTCACCAATCAGCTCTCTTGTAGAACAGAATTTCATGGATATGCATTTTGATATGATTTCATATGATGCAGCTGTTGATGTGCTTACTTTTACTTAAACCCTTTATTACTTGCTTCCCATTGCAGCAGCAGAGCAAACAAACAAACAACAGAGATTATATATAGTATATCAATCCACTCTACAACTGGAAAACTAGCACAATCATAAAGCTACTGCTTAAAGGAACTTAAAGATACAAAGATTCAGCAAACACCTGGCCAAAAGGGTGTGTCAGCAGCTGGAGCCAGAAAATCATAAGAGGCGATAAAGTGCATATTTCTGTACATAGATTAATTCAATTTCTGGTCCATGCATTCATTGCCTTGATTTGAGTGCATTGTGAATATAACTTGTTTTCATAACAGAGCTCAGCTGTAGGCACGAAAAATGTCAGTGGTTGGCTCGCCCTGCATGTATCTGGACACACATACCTTCCTCCAGGCATGTTTAACCTCCACCGTGGACACTGTCTTTACAGCAGTCATTAAAATAACCACCAAATTGAATGTAACAGGGTTGGTCTGTCAGGTTCACGGTCTCTATCAATCTGTATCAGCAGCGGGTAAATCATACAAGAAGCTGTACAACTGTGAAAGCATACAGATACTGTATGTATTTAATGGGACCTAAAGTATCATGCAGTGTTTGGGGGAAATAGTTACAAAATGCCACAAGGGAGATATGCATGCACCCATACCCTATCTCTAACTATCTATACTTCTAAATATAGCAAATTTTCAGCAATCTTCTGGCACTAGAACTCATTATCATGCTACTGGTGCATTATTTGCTTGCTACTAATAGCACCTTAATTGTCACAAAGACTTTGCAATGCTCTTACAGACAGTATGAGAAATGTTTGTCTGATACTGTGATATTTTATTGGAGTGAATTGTGTGCTTGGCTGGTTCAAGCGGTGAAGGGCTTGTTGCTATCGGCCCCAGCTAATGGGAGGCTGGAACACTTAAACCCCTGCTATGACAAGTTTGCAAGGTACTTAATTGTCTATGCAGCTTTTCTTTTGGATTTATTGATAATCTGCATTGAGTATAAATCAGATATACAGAAATTACACTGGTTATATGCCAGTGTGGTGTAGTGGTTAAGAGCGGTAGTCTCGTAATCTGGTGAACCCGGTTTGTGTCTCCACTCCTCCACATGCAGCTGCTGGGTGACCTTGGGCTAGTCACACTTCTCTGAAGTCTCTCAGCCTCACTCACTTCAGAGTGTGTGTTGTGGGGGAGGAAGGGAAAGGAGAATGTTAGCCGCTTTGAGACTCTTTAGGGTAGTGATAAAGCAGGATATCAAATCCAAACTCTTCTTCTAGCTCACCCAATGGGGTGGAGCTTCCCAACAGCAGTGTTGCTACCAGGAGGTAGAAGGGGCATGGTAGGATGTGGCCCAGAGATTGTGGCTGTGTGGGCAAGCTGATGGAGCGAATCCAGTGTTCCTGACAGTGCACCTGCACAACCCTGGCCTCCCCATCGACCCACCTCTCCTCCTCTCCAGCGGTGGAGGACCAACACTTCTATGAAGCTAGCACAGTCCTCCGCCCCACTGTTAAGAGTGCTATATCATAGGGAGAAAAATTCTGGTACAGTAGCTCTCTACATACAGTACATGGAGTTTTCTATATACATAGGATGAGGATTTCCCTTTCTTCCCTCATGTGCAATCTAAAATCATATTATCCAAGAAGTGCTGTGCATGAACTGCATGCTGTTTGTGCGCATTTAAGTGAGTTCTACTAGATTTTAGCTTTGGATGCTGAAGCCATACCTGGGCATTGTGTTGAAGCCTTGTTTGTTGGTGAGCTATTCAAGGATAAAACTCAGATAGTGGGCCACTCAATGAGAACCAAGTATCCACATCTCTCAGCAATGCGTAGCCCATTCATAGCTGAAGGTTGTTCAAACATTCACTCCCTGCTCGCCAAAACTAAATTAATTGTGTCCCCCAAAGCCAGCTTCAGTTCAGAAAAGGAATGCCTGAATAACATTACTGATACAGTTTATGATGAATTTCCTTATAGAATGCCAAGGTATTTAAAATTGCAGTGATTAGCTTAGTTCTGAAAATGTACAGTTGATGAAGTCTGGATTTAGAAAGAGAGTAGCCACATTAACTCTTTGAGAGAGCACATATGGTTTCTATATGTTTTAGCAATAACGTATTGCTAAATGTAGCCTATCCCCTCCCCACCCATGAAGAAGCAGGGTGGGTTTTGTCTCTCAGTACTTAAGATCTGGGATAAATTGTGGACCATAAAATGGAGCAGGAATTACATTTTTTAAAACACTCCCCCTTTTCCTTCACAATAAACATTTATACCTGCTGTCTATGGCAACAGAATTTACAACCACAAGGCCGGGAAATCTTGAAGGTGCTTTTGAAAAACACAAAGCAGTGTTTAAACACTGGGACCATGTATATATATATATATATATATATATATATATATATATATATATATATATATATATATATATATATATATATATATATATATATATATATAAAACTATAACAAAATACAATCCAAATGACATTAAGTACTCTTTCATTTTGAGCATCTCCTTTATTTTGAGCATCTCAAATCCTGCCTTCAGCTGTTGTATTAGTTAAAAGTTTAACAAGTTGCTTTCACTCATGTCCTATAGCAGCAGACTGTCATAAAATTATTGAAATTGAATTTTTAATACAAACTGGGTTTAGTGGGGCAATTGTCTGAAAAAATCACTGAGTTATCAGTTTTTACAAACATTCATAATATAAAATCCATGTTAGACAGAGATGGGCCTCCGTAAATGTTTGGACTAAAGCTCCCATTAATTCTGACCGTTGCCTATGATGGTGGGAGTTGGAATCCAACAACATCTGGAATGTCACTATTCCCTCATCCCTGATGTTAGGGATGCTTCCAAACTTTTTACATTGGATTTTGGAGTTTGCATGATCTGATCTGGTTTCTGAAGTGGAACTGTTTTACCAAAGTGCAGGTTTTACGGCATATGAATGCACAGAAGAGCATGTGGGGGAACACCAGGGGGAAGTACCGTTAAGTGAATGAGCAAGCCAGTGGAGGAAACAGTTCTGTCAGTATGTGAACAGGCCAATAGGAGAAGTTAGGAATCAAGCAGAGGCAATTAAGCAACCAGAGCAGGCCAGCCAATGGGGTATTGTGATGGGGATGGTATTTTTGGAAAACTCCAGCAGAAGACGGTGCTTTGGCCACCAACAGAGGTTTGGTAGGAAGGAGGGAAAGTTTTAGCAAGGCCCTGGAGAATGGTGGGGGCTGATGAAAATAGGGACATCCTAAATAATAATAATAATAATAATAATAATAATAATAATTATTATTATTATTATTATTATTATTATTTTACTTATACCCCATCATCTGACTAGGTTGCCCCAGCCACTCTGGGCAGCTTCCAACATATATAAAACATAATAAAACATTCAACTTTTTTTTTTAAAAAAAAATCCTTATTCAGGGCTGCTTTCAAATGTCTTCTAAAGGAGCCAAGGTCTCCTTGGCTCAGGGATCACATAACTCCATATCCTCCAACATTTCATGAATCAGGTTTGCTCTTGTTGAATCAAGGAGATCTGAAAAAGTCCTATTTTTAAAATTCTGATTTTTTGAGGGGGGAAATGTACCATATGTTGCTTTAATTAAGTCTCTTGGTTAATACTGATGCTTGTTTGAATTATTCAAGGAGACATACAACTCCGGATTGGGTAAAAATATAGCATTGTCTTTACCTTTCCCCTCAAAATAATTCATTATATTGCCTTTCTACTTCCATATAATGAAGGAGCCCCAATCACCATGGCAACAAAAAACTTCCTGGTACTTTTATCTCCAACCTAGGCAAGGATGCCATCACCATCTGACTTTTAAACTTTCTTAAAAAGATAGTTTGGGTTGTATAATTCAAGCTATTATTTTTCATACACCAGAAGGCCTGATGGAGAGGCCCCTAATAGATGATGTTGAGTCATTCTCTGCAGCAAGCAGCTAGGGGGAAAGAGGAATGAATATTTCATAGCACAGCCCTACTGTATTTTTATATTTAATTATTCCACACTATTATAGACAAACTGTGTAAGAAAAACAACCATTTAAGGGAGTGGGAACATTATACTGCTCACTGTGCCTGTGATGACCTCACAAAGGCTGTGAACACAGTTAACATTTCTTCTGGCATATTTGAAGGGATCTAGTGTTTCTATTTTAGGATCCTGAGAAAAGCAAATTCCTCCATGGAATGGTATGTTTCAAAGATTGAATGCTGCTCAATCAATTGACCTATCTTAATGAATGCCTGGGAAAACCTCCTGCCACAATGCACAGCGCCAGGAGAAAAAAAACCTGTGGCACAGTAGTGCATATATCTGCCTACATCAAACATACCTTTAGAAGCATTTGGACATTTTTTTTCATTTTCATCCCACTCCTTTTCAAACAGGAGTGGGGATCCTTGGGCCTGGGGGCCAAATCAGCCCTCCAGGCTCACTGTCTGGTCACAGACAAGCCATGATCAAGCCACATTCATTATCAAGCCCCACTATGCAACCTCTGTCATGGACTGGCTGCATGCAGAGGAGTGGTGGAAGGCACCAGCTGGGGAACCCGCAATGGAAGAAGGTTCAGAGCCAGGGGATTGGTGGTGGGATGATGATGAGTGGTCAGAGGGAGAAGAGCATCAGGCCAGGAGGAGGAGTTGTCAGAAGCTGCAGAGGCGTCCCAAGAGGCAGAGATGAGGCAGACTTCTGAAGAAATTGGGGGTGTCCCCTTCCTGCTGCAACCAGCTCCCCTCCTCTCTGGTCGCTCAGAACCCACAGAGGTATGAAGAGGGTGGAGCAGAGACAGGCAAGGTGACAGAGCCTCAGATTGCTTGTAATGGAACTGGGGGAGGAGGAGACTTAGAGAGCTGTGGGAAGGTGGGGACCTTCAGTCCCCACAACTGCTTCACTGGAGGGCTGATTTGGCCCCCAGGCCTACTGGGAAGAGTAGCTGTGCTCACTAGGCCTGAGCTGTTCGACTTCTTTGAATAAAGGGTTAACTTCACTGACACCTTGTGAGTTGTTTCTCCCAGCTCCCGCCTTGACAACCTCCTTGAGTGCTTTTGTCTGGCTTATATGTGTCTCTAAATTCTGATAAGGCTTCTTACTTGCTTAGATGGAGGATAGAGAGGGATATTTGAGTGTGAAGAAATTAAACTAGTGTGGTGTAGTGGTTAAGAGTGGTAGACTCGTAATCTGGGGAACCGGGTTCGCGTCTCCACTCCTCCACATGCAGCTGCTGGGTGACCTTGGGCTAGTCACACTTCTTTGAAGTCTCTCAGCCCCACTCACCTCACAGAGTGTTTGTTGTGGGGGAGGAAGGGAAAGGAGAATGGTAGCCGCTTTGAGACTCCTTTGGGTAGTGAAAAGCGGGATATCAAATCCAAACTCTTCTTCTTCTTCTTACTAACAGTAAAATCTGCATTCATTGCTCTACCACTTTTGCCTCTGGCTGTGCCCACCACTGGCAAGTGTTTAGAATGGAATGTGGCCCTTGAGTTGGAAAAGGTTGCCTACATCTCAACATAGCTTTCAAAAATCATCAGCATTTAGAAGTGCCTTTTGCCTAATATACAGATTGTTGCAAGCAACTTTCCTTGATAGAATGCATTTTGTGTGTTATTTCCAATACATGCATTTGGCTGTACCCCCAATGTAGACATTTTTGTAACACTTTTTTGGGGTGTGTGTGGAGAACTGCATAGCAAAATTCAGAGAACGACAAATTTTGAAGGCTAGCTGCATTTCCATTTATGTATTGTTCCATGGAGTGCAAATTAGGGCAGGACAGGCTTCCTCAAACTCGGCCCTCTAGATGTTTTTGGCCTACAACTCCCATGATCCCTAGCTAGCAGGACCAGTGGTCAGGGATGATGGGAATTGTAGTCTCAAAACATCTGGAGGGCCAAGTTTAAGGAAGCCTGAGGCAGGAGTTCCTAAACAGTAATTCACAGATCATCAGTGGTCCACGAGCTTCATGGAGTGATGCATGGAGTGTCTGTGAAGAACGCTAATAATCGGAATTCTATGGAATTCAAATTGTAATACAATAAAATATTATATAAAAAAATAAAAGAAGGAATAAAAATACAATTTAAAAGCACCCAACATTGAGCACAGCACATTTCAATTGCTACAACAGGCAGAAAAAAATAATTAGTGTTCCACCAAGACCCTCAGAAATTCTCAAGTGATCCGTGTGGGAGAGAGTTGGGGAATTAGGCTTTTGCATGTCATACAACAAAATAAATTATATGACAATATAATTTTCCAGCTGTGTAACAAATGTGCTCAGACCTGACTTAAGAATCATTAAACATGGGCCTGTGCCAGCATGTCAGATGAAGTTGTTTTTAAAAAGGTGTAATTGCAGACATGTATTCAGTCCGTTAAAGACAAAATATTTCCTAATGTATTATTTGATGCTTAATACAGAAGGAATTACACAAAAACATTGCAGGCCCACGTAAGTGACAGATGCAGGCCATTAGTGGACTAAATTTGACAGTTATTTGTTATTTATCCACTGGAAGACAGTCAGATTGCTGTTTCTGTGAACATCAAGAAGGTAGCAAGATTCCACAGGAGACATTGGATCACATTTTCCAAAGCTTAAAGAAAGAATTGTAGATAAAAGTCCAGAAATACCATAGTGAGAAAAACCAGAGGAACATGGGAGGAACAAAGCATGACCAAGAAGAAAATGCAGATGTGGTTAAGGTTGGTTTTTTAAATATATGCTTTCATGTAGAGCTAGAAAACCTTGAACCATTTGTTTTCATCTGTCTAGGGCCAAGTCATAAAACTTGCTCATGGGCAGATCAATGTGGAATGCATGAACCTGACCACAGCTGAGATTATTGTATCACTGATTGTGGTGTCACATTACAGGGTTCACATGACCCCCAATCATGCATTCACAAATTCATGTCAGGGAAGCAAGGGTTTGAGCTGTCGGCCATGCCCCTTGCACAAGCCCCATCAACCACATGTTCAGGGTCAATGTGAGAGCCACATATTTGCACCAGTGTCCATTCTTAGGTGTCTGTGTAGGGCTCCTCCACAAAGGAAGTCCTGGGACAATCAGAATGTTCCATTTTCACCCATAAAAAATGTAAGGCCAGCAGGCATTGTGGCAGAAAGGTACAAACCCATGAAAACCCACTTTCCCATCGTACAATTGAACCCCCTGTTTTTTTGTGGCTGTGCAGAGGCACAAATGATTCATGGCTCTGCTGTACCTGCTACTAAAATCCAAAATTTGAATGTTCCTAATGCTTAACTGGATGGCTCTGCAAATGAGTGTGGAGAGTTCAGCTGAATGGGACACAGCTGTAGGCAGCCTGAGGAAGTACCATGCACCTTGAGCCTGCCCATAAATAAATAAATAAAAACCCAAGTCTAGGGTGAGAGACTAGGCCAGGCATCCCCAAACTTGGTCATCCAGATGTTTTGGGACTACAATTCCCATCATCCCTGACCACTGGTCCTGTTAGCTAGGGATGATGGGAGTTGTATCCCCAAAACATCTGGAGGGCCGAGTTTGGGGATGCGTGGACTAGGGTGATGCCTGCTGTTTCCAGAAATTCTTCTCATTGTGAGACTTTTGTCGATGAGCTGAGTGTTTGTTTGAAGCCTGGATGAGAACAGAGAGGGTGTGTCAGAAGGAAAGTGAATACACCCTTCCCCCCCCCAAAAAAAATTATATGTAACTGCCTATTTTTGTAATATTTTAAGTTGTCTGTTTTCGCTTCATTTTTTTGTTTTTTGTATTCCACTTAGAGAGGTTTTAATATATTAAGCTGTATAGAAATCAATCAATAATCAAGTCCACAGCCATTGTCTAGAATAGATATCTATGAGCTTAATACAACTGATTTCAATTTAATACTAATACTAATAATAATAATAATAACTTTCATTTATACCCCACCCTTCCCAGTCAAAAGCCAGGCTCAGGGTGGCTAACACTAATTAAAACCACAGCAAAAACATAAAAACAATCAATTTAAAATACAGATTAAAATACAAATTCAAAATTAAAACTGCAGTCTCATTTTCAAATAGCCCACCAATAAAAGAATGAAGCATAAGTATCAAACAGAAACCAACCCAAAGGCCAGGTGGAACAGCTCCGTCTTGCAGGCCCTGTGGAAAGATACCAAATCCCGCAGAGCCATGGTCTCTTGTGATAGATTGTTCCACCAAGTCGGGGCCAATACTGAGAAAGCCCTGGCCCTAGTTGAGGCCAACCTAGCATCTTTGTTGCTCGGGACCTCCAAAAGATTATTATTTGAGGACCTTAAGGTCCTAAAGCTCTTAGCTTTAATTAATTGTGCTTGTCACTTAATTGTGTTGGATAATGGCCCGTGTGCTTTTAATACTCGTGCCATCAGGTTATACAACTGATTTAAGGGTTCTACAATGAACGTAAGGATCTCTGCTCAACAATAATGCTTTCCTTGTGGTTTGTGAGCCACTAGCCTGTGCTATCCCTGTGCAGTTGTCAAGGGCTCTTTCTTTTACGCTTAATTGCTGAGAGACGAAGGCAGCTACAGATTTATTGCTTTATTCAGTAGACTTCCCACCTCCCTGCAAGTTCAATTTGGGTAGCTGAGAAAATCTTTCCACTTTCCCGCACAATGTCTTAATTTCAGATATAAGATGAGGGAGTTGAACTGTAGGAAAGGGGGAAAGCATTCAATAATGCTAGCAGGGGTAGTGCAGCAAATTGCTAGGTCTTCCATTTGTCTCTTTCTGTTTAAACCTTTTCCTTTCTTTTTTTAATTCCCCAGATCTTCCTCTGGGTCACTGAGTATCAGAATTCATGTTATCCAGAAAGTGAAGGCAAATTAAGCCTTCCCTAGATAGGTTTTTCTTCTTCTTCTTCAAGTGAACTGAACAAGCAGTGGGGTGGATTGAACTGCTGCACATTCAATTGTTGTTATGCAGAAGCCCTATAAACTTCCTGGTTTGGTAGCAACTAAAACGGCTGGTGACCTGACAGTCATCTGGAAATATCAGTACTATGGGATTTACTGGGGAGGGGTGTCATATGCTTTAGATCATGCGTGGCCATCTCCCAAGAGACTGTGATCTACTCATGCAGTTAAAAACTGGCAGTGATCTACCCCCTTTTGGGGGTTCAAGTCAAAGTTGTTGAACTTTTTTAGGGAGGATGGACCGTTTTTGGGGGGTGCAGGGCAAAAATGTGGAGCTTTTTTTAAGAGAGACAAAGTTGTTGAGCTTCTTTGGGGGGAGCCAGTGATCTACCAGTGATCCACCACAGACGTCCAGTGATCTACCGGTAGAGAGCAGTAACACTGGCAAAGGCAACACAAGAATATTGTGGCACCTTAAAGATTTAAGGAGGATTGCAGACCACTTTTATCAGATTTTGTGTACTCCAGACCACAGTCTTTAAGGTGCAACAAGATTTGGCCAGACAAGCCATCCTGTAAACAGAAGTTTTTTTGTTTTTTCCATTTGCAGAAGGGACTCTGATCCAGCAACAACTTCCATTGGAGGGAGAGGGAAAGTGATTTTTGCTGACACCCCCAACTTTCCCCACAGCCCCATCCTACCTCCCCCACATCTCCAGAGGGTCCCCCAACCCCACAGAGCAGTTTTTGCAGGAGGCGCTAGGGAAGAAAGAATCGGTAGAATGCAATTTGTGGTTATCCTGGATTCATGGGAACTTTAGCAGCCAATGCAATGCCATCCAATGGCACCGTCACCTGTAAACATTGGAGTCATGAAATTCTAAACCTTAAATTGCAAGGATTAACAGTCTAACAGTCTAATGAAGCATTGTTTAGACTACTCTTGCTCTCCTCAGTGATCCTATCCATGGGGAACTTGAGAACCTGGAATCACAGCTGCAAGACAGAGCATGCCTTAACTGCATATACTCTTTTTCAAAGCTTCATTTGCCAAAATAATGATCATATCATTAAAAAGCCCAGAAAATACACAACCTGAAACATTCTTCTTGTGGCTTTCAGTGCATTAATTTATATATAAAGGGATCTTAATGGCCTTTCATCTGCTGTATTTGCAGAAGCATGGTAATAAGCATAATTCCTCTGATAGTTTACTAAAAGCTGTCAAATCAAAAAGGGATTACATTTCACCACACCAAAATATGCCCTAGCATTCATCTTGGAACGTGGCCATGACAGCTGATACCTGGAGAGGGAAGCTCAAGAGAGCCGATTCTGTCCTTGTGTTTCCCTGAACGGAAGAAGGCAATTGACAGAGAAACTTTAGACCATGCACCCCAGGAGATAGCTCACTTGCTCCAGCATGGTTGAACACCTGCAGGCACTGAAGAAAGATCACTAAAAAAAAAAAAGTCTCTATGTCATATGAGCACATAGTGACAAAGTTAGTGAAGATGAGGGAAGAATCAGTTTCAAATGGATTTATGCACAAAATGTAGTTGTTCTGACCCAAATGAGCCTTGCCTACGTAGGAGCAGCTCTTGCATTGAGCACCAGCTTCTGTCTAAGCCACTTTCACATTGTTGATTTTCCTTTTTATTAAAAAAAAGTTCTAAATACAAAGTTATTATATGCATAATAAGAATTTTAAAAGTCAAGTCCCATGAGATGCTATATTTCTGTGGCACAATTTTGTAAGCATTAGCACCTATGTCTTTTTATACAGTTACAGTGGTACCTCCGGTTGCGCACGGGATCTGTTCCGGAGCTCCAGTCGGATCTCAAGGTGTGCATATCCGGAGGTGCTGCTTTTGCACACGGCGCAGTTTAGTGTTTCTGCACATGCACATGCGGAAAAACCCAGGAAAATACTTCCAGGTTTGCCATGTACGTATCCCGAAAGATATGTAACCGGAGGTGAACGCAGGTAGAGGTACCACTGTATATGCATTGTTGTATGAATCTGTTTATGTTCTGGTAAAGCTGGAGCATATCTGTGTACAATTTCAATATATCTGGTGACAGCTGGTGCCCACTAGATGTTGTAGGGCTGCTAGGAGGTCACAGAGGTGCAGCCAAGTTGTTCTGGCTAGGGGCTTAGGTAGCTGCTCCAGCACCCTGAGCGGCTGGGGTGGGGCAATCTGCCCAGGGGGTGGGACAATTCGCCCAAGGGGGTGCCGTGGCAATCTGCCCATAGAGTCTACCTGGGAGACGCAAGCCCCACACTGCCGTTTCAGGCAGCGTGGGGCCCCAAGCCACTGCATCACTCCCAAGAGAGGCACGTGTCTCAGGCGCGGTACAGGCCAGGCGCTGTGGTAAGTACCGCCCCCCCCCCAGTGTGCCATTTTGTCAACCTCTCTGGCATGACATCCGGGGTGGTCCGCACCCCCCCCTTCCTACGCTCCTAGTTCTGGCTTTCTCTTCATATTTTGGTTCAGAAGGGGTCCCTGCTGTCATGATTTCTAGTGCGGATTCATTCCAATGTAACCATTCATTCTTCAGAAGTGAGTTCCATTGAATTCCACTAGGATTTCTTCCTGATTAGTATGTACAGGATTGCAACCTAACTGGTTTGTCTTAAAAGTGCCACGCAGGACTGTTAACAAGGGACCCCAACAATTTCCAGATGATGGGAAAAGATTATTCTCCCTTCCCAGCTTATTCACTTATACGTCACCTTTTAGTAATATGGAATAAGTTGGAGGGATATTAAGTGGGCTAGGGCCAAGGAGTTTAGGGACAAAATCACCACCTAGTCATGAATCTCACTGTGTCCTTGGGCTAGTCACTGTATCTCAGCCTAGCCTACCTCACAGGGCTGCTGTGAGGATAACAAGGCTAACAGCATACAAAATATATAATATGCAATAACAGATCCTTCTATGAAACACAAATAGACAAAAAATGTTCATCCACAATGATCCACGCTACTCAAATAAGAATGAACACCAACCAGACTGTGAGTTCTATCCAGATGTCTGGAAGGATAAAAATGTTGTGCTGAAACAGTGGTACTTTTATTGTTTCACAATTATGATTTGATCAAGATTCCTTCTTTCCATTTTGAGGTTTTGCCTTTTCTTTGACTTATTCTGGCTTTGGGTGCTAACCACCCCCTTTTATCAGTTCACAACTTCAACCAGCCACCACAGCTGTGCCTTTATGAATTGCATATGCATCATGTAAAAAAAAGAGCAGCTTTCTGTTGCATTCTTCTACTTCCTGTTATTTTACTGTTGAGAGGGTATCACATATTGGGCTAATTAATTTAAAGCAGCATGCTGTCTGGGCTTATGTACCTCAAATGGTGGTTCCCAGCATGAACTATGTGGTATCCTGGGTAACTGAACACACGTACATGCCACGCAGCTGCCTTCATAATATATTATAATTGCAGTTTAGATAAATGTTAATTTATACTTAGGTCTGGAGGGATCCCACACTTATTACTGAATGTCAGTAAACACCTTGAGTTCTGTGTGTGTTTGAAATAACTGATAAATAATAATTGCCTTTCAAAAGTTATGAACTTCCAAGGATTGTCCATAGTAATGAGATTAATCGCACTGAGATGCATGTCAGAATTAGGGCTGAGCAAATCTTTGCAGAATTCAAGGGACAGCAGTTGTTGAAGGTTAGAGAGATATTCTGAAGATACTGTCACAGTCTGGGAATGGGCACATAAGCCAGGACTAGAGGCCTACACAAGTCTAGGTCAAAGCCAGATACATTCATGACCACAGAAATCCTCTTTGGTCACTTCGGACACATCTGGACCACAGAGAATTCTGGGAAATGTTGTTTGCTAAGTGTGCTGAGAGTTGTTAGGAGATGTCTGTTCCACTCAGAAAGCTACAACTTCTAGAGTTTCCCTGAGGAAGAGGGTGGGTTGTTCGACCACTTTGGGAAATGCAGCTCTGTGAGGGGAACAGGGTCTTTGAACACTTCTCATTACCCTGAACAAAATACTGTTCCTGTTGGTTTTAATATTTTGGTTTTGTTAAAAGAATAAATACTAGATGTGGTAAAATAAAAATTCCCTTGATGCCTAGATCCAGGTTTGGGGCAAGTAATCTTTGGTAAAAGAGCCCCAGCAGAGATTTAAAATTACAAAACATGCAGCAAAGTAAAGCATGGAAATATAGGCTGTTAGACCTTTAAAATATCCCCTAAGTGACTTCTGAATTTCTCCACTTCCCTTAGCATAGAAAGAGACTACATGTTTGATAAGTGAAACAATGGTTTACTTACAAACTCTTCAAAGGTCAGATTCATGTGCTTTTCCATACAGCAGCAAGAAAGGGTAGGTGGTGCAACTTAGTTTCAAAAATGGTAAGTTTCTAAATTATACAGAGATGGCTTGCTAAAGCCTTGTGGTCTAAGCTTGGAGCATTCAGTTTAGACAGCCTTACTGGCAAGGTTCACATAGTACAGTGATGGCTAAACCTGGCCCCCCAGCTGTTTTGGGACTACAATTCCCATCATCCCTGACCACTGGTCGTGTTAGCTAGGGATGATGGGAGTTGTAGTCCCAAAACAGCTGGAGGGCCAAGTTTGGCCATCACTGACATAGTAGAAGCAGAGAGAACAAGTTTAGTAACCCTTCCTCCCAAGGTGAGTGGGTATGACCAAGTGAAGCCTGGTAGGATGGCTTACTCCAAAGTAAGTCTTAACCCAGTGGTGGCCAAACTTGGCCCTCCCTAGCTAACACAACCAGTGGTCAGGGATGATGGGAATTGTAGTCCCAAAACATCTGGAGAGCCAAACTTGGCCACCACCCTTCATGCATTAAGTTAAGCATGTTGGTTATAGGAAGCTGATTTATCCCACAGATCCCAGGATTCTTGGGGGGAAGCCCTGACTGTTTAAAGTGGTATGATACTGCTTAAAATGTATGGTGTGGTGTGGATATGGCCTTATACTACTCACATGTAAACATACATGCTACAGTGAGAAAGGGATGCTGGCAAGCTTCTGGCATGTCTACCTTAGCCATTTTTCAGCTCTTCCTGAGTGAGGCGACTATGTAAATAGGGGAGCCTCTACTTACATAACTTCAAATACAATTTAAACTCATGGTTGTGCTCTTTAGAGCTCCAAGGATTTTCAGTGGAATGTTTATTATTAGTGCATTCAGTCAAGCACCCTTAAAAGCCCTCTTCATGCCTTTATGCTAGTCCTGTGAAGGTCTAAAGAGCAGACTGCACACCCAGGGACATTCAGGGGTGGGCTAGTGTCCCCTTGTTTTATAGCTCCCACATTCAGCCAAATGCTTGAATGCTGCTCAATTCAGGGTTACATCCAGTCAGAAGAGGATTTCAGTACAGAACACAAAAGATGACAACATGCCGACAGTGATAGGACTGAGACGCTTGATTGCTCAGACAATCTTCTCTTGCAGCAGGGGAAAAGGGAGGCTTCTCATATCCACAGAGCGGTTCATATGAGAGGATGTGCAATTGGGAGGTTATAATTGCCAGTCAACTTTGTCAGGTTCTAGCAGTGACATGGAGGTCAGAACCCAATAGTTGCCAGGTTGATGAGGGAAAGTTCTTGCAGCAGAGTCCTATTTCACTCAGAGTGCCACTTAGCAGGGAAGAGCAGAAATCCTTGTCATCCTGTCAGGCTGCTGCTGCTGCTCCCAGCAGGATCTTTTCCACAACAACAAGGCAGTTGTAGAATACACTCCTCCCCAGGGAAGCTTCCATTTTACAATTTAGAAAACTTGTAAAACCTTTTACCCCCCACATATTATTATTCCAATATTTTCACTGTTTAAAGTTTAAGCCCCCATCGTGCATTACATGGGTGAAGGGGGTCCACAATACAGGTGGACAAATCAGACAGTTTTGGTCCTCCCCATTTCTCATTTTTCCAATCTTAAATTCAGATCTCCACAACTTGTGAATCTTTTTTTTCCCCATCTTGATGAGAATCCGTCAGCATTTCAGAGCGAATTTCTCCCAATAAACAATTTTTTGTATGCAGCATTGACAATGATGCATTATTTTGCAAGCAATTTCCCCTAATATAATGTGTTATTGTTTGTTAGTTTCGGCAACATCTGCATTCTGTGCACTTTTATATGCATTTTTGTACACATTTTTTTGGTCGGAGAATGTATTGCAAAATTCAGAGGGGTGTCAGTTTTGAAGAAAAGCTGTGTTTCAGTTTGTGTGTTGGTTTGAGAAGTGGGAATTAGGTAGCCCTAGCCCACACATGAAGCACGTAGTAGATGCTGGTGACATGTCTGAGCCTCTACCTATGAGCAGCTCAGTGTGTGGGCATCAGGGTGGGTAGAGGATATGTGATGTGGGCAGGGAGCATGAACCTTGTTGTGTGCCAGGTCTTTCTTCAAGGGTATGATTTCTCTCTCTCTCTCTCTTTGCCAAATGGCCACACTCAGTAACTCCTTTTATTAGTTTTTCAATTATAAGCCAACTATACAATACCAATTAATTCCAAATTAATACATTAAAGTTGTTTCCTGCACTCCTTGTCTGATGCATTCTTTATGATCTAATATTACTGTGTTTCATATTCTTATTACAAGCATATGATTTCTCAAGGGAGCTGTGCTTGTACACTGCCTTGGGCATCTTCTGGCAGAAAGGTGGCAATGAAATAGCAGGAAAAATACATTTCTTTTCATTCTAGTGTATTTTTTTTAGCAGCCATTGCATCTCAGGAAAGATGTAATTTCTCAGTTAAATTCAGGATGTTGTCCAAGTCTTGTGGGCTGATCTTCCAATGAACATAGCTTTCCAAATGGATAACCATGTAAGCATACCCTTTGTGACAAAATAAGACAATTTTGTAAAAATTAAAAAATATTTAAAGTTTCTGCTGTTGCCTGATGTGCATCTCTTTGCCAAATGTCATTCATACAACATGAGGTAAGTGATCATAAATGTATTCCAGATGTTTCCCTGTCTCAGCTGAATGGTGATTAATTTTAAACTTATCTGAAAGGTTCTCCCTTTGCCAGATGCAATTTGTGGCCTGGAAGTGCTGGGTATTAATGGCATCTTGGGCTGGCCCTGGAGAGAAGCTGCTGCTGCTGCAATGGAGGCTGTTCTTCACCCACTCCCCACCAGCTGTCTTCTTACTTACAACCATTCCAGGGGACAGCACTGCCTGTACCCCTTCTAGAACTCAGCAGAGAGGAAGATGGTTGGGGTGGTGCTGGTGGTGGTGGAACAAAACCAGAATTAGTAGGCTCTGTCTGTCTTTGGCTCTGTAGGTCTCCCTGCCTCTTCCCTATCGGTCCCCATGGACTTTACACTTGTTAAAGAAATAAATTTATTATTTGTATTGAGCCCATAATAGATTGTATATTTACAGACCAATCTGACACTGACCTAGGCATACAGAAATTCCGCGATTTCAGGGAGCTTCAGCAATCAGCATATCTAACTCTTTATAGGACTGGGCCATTTGAAACATAAGGCACTTTATAGGAAATCCCATATGCTTTTAAATTTGTGTGATTATGTATTAGCAGCCAGGGGCCATTGAGCCTTTGTTGTGCTTTTAAATGGAATCCAATCAAGTTATTTGACACAAGAAGCAATGTGTTATTAATCACATTCATGGATTTATTAGCAAGCCAAGCACCTTACTAGAGTTAGTAGTAGCTTTCCAAGGTAGAACTTTTGGGATTCTTGAAACAAAAACGAATCAGAGTTTATGGTTATTTAAGATAGTGAAGAAACTACACAAGTTCAGGCCACTAAGAATTAAACCCACGGTCCTGTACACATGGTCACTATTCACTTCCCGTTAACATTTGTTAGGAATGAAAACAACGAAATAGCAAGCACCTGGGTAGGTGACCTGAAAGAATTCCAGTGGGAAATATTACAGGTCAAACTTGGTATGCCTGTTTTTTATTTAAGCTAAAAGAACAAAGACCAGTTTGTCATTAAATGATTTCATGGTACTTGCTCTTAGGTACCAATCAGGTGGTTCTTTCATCATAGCGTTTAATAATGCATTTGACCTCCTATGCTCAAATGAAGGGCCTTCATAGCAATTTCCTGGGCTACATTATTCAGTGACAGCTCTTTGATCAGCCATCTGTCACATTATTTCTTTCATCAACCTTTCCCATCCCCCTTCCAAGTTTTAAATAATTATAATCAACTGGCATTTGGGGGTGGAATAGGCACTTTTTGGCCATATTCCTATCAGTTTGATTCATGATATGGAGCTGCTGGCTTACACAGGAGGGGAGAGAGATCTTGTACTTGAGGGTCCTGCTTGTGGGCTTCTCATAGGCATGTGGTTGGCCATTGTGAGAACAGGATGCTGGACTAGATGAGCTATTGGTCTGATCCAGTGGGCTTTTTTAATGTTATTATATCCTTACCATTTTGGAGGTCTGTGTTTTAAATTTCTATGTTTTGTTGTTGTAAGCTGCTTTGAAGCCAATGGTGAAAGGTTGTGTGTGTGGATTGATGGATAGATGATAGATAGATAGATAAAACACATAATACATACAATGCCCTGGGTAAACTCAAGGTGGACCAGGAATTATGTGTGTTTTTATTTTATTTTGTACACTGAGGAACCATGTGTTAAACATTGCAACCCCAGCAAAGTTGTTGTCTGCTGCATTGCTGCTTCATGTGCAAGAATGCCCTCAAGGAAATTATGACATTGCCCCAGGCAGTACTGTAGACTATAGACAGTTGCCATCTGGGTCTCTTCTCAGAGTGTCTTTGGTTAACTTTTCTCTATGTGCATTTTAAAGTTTTCTATAATGCCTTTCCAATATCAGCAGCTGAGTAGTTCACACAAAACCACACACACACACATGAGATCCATGTATTGGAATCTCATAAAGTGCCCCTTCAGCTGAGGTCATGGGGTCAAACTATATGTGATGTTAATTTAAAAGCAATTAACATGCTTGGGGGAAAAAAAGTATATAGCTACAGTGGGAACATCCAATCAGGAGCACGGTGTGCGGGTTGCACTCTGTTCCTCCCACCAAGCAGCAGCTAGAAGGAGATGCTGTAGAGCTATCCTCCTGACTGTGGCTTTGATGCCTTTTACCTAGCTGCTGCAGAGGCGGGGAAGGGCAGAGGCAAGGTCAGGCCTGTGGGGGCTCACCCCCATCTTTGCACCCCTGCAGCTCTGTCCTCGTTCCTGCTCTGCCCCACCCATGTACCATCCAGGGGAGCAGCAGTAATGTTGTAGCTGGGAGAGAAGCTCAATGGAACCACCAAACCACACCAGCTGCTCTTGAGGGCACCAACAGGAGCTTCCCTTGAGGGCTAACAGCAGCTTCAGGCGAGTGATATTTGATGGGAAAGGGAAAGGGTTTTACCCCCTCTTACCCTGGTGGTGCTGTGGTCTAAACCATTGAGCTTCTTGGGCTTGCCAATCAGAAGGTTGGCAGTTCAAATCCCCACAACGGGGTGAGCTCCCGTTGCTCTGTCCCAGCTGCTGCCAACCTAGCAGTTTGAAAGCACACCAGTGCAAGTAGATAAATAGGTACCGCTCCAGCGGGAAGGTAAACAGTGCTTCCGTGTGCTCTGGCTTCTGTCACGGTGTTCCGTTGCACCAGTAGTGGTTTAGTCATGCTAGCCACATGACCCTGAAAGCTGTCTATGGACAAACACAGGCTCCCTTGACCTGAAGTGAGATGAGTGCCGCAACCCCATAGACTTAACCGTCCAGGGGTCCTTTACCTTTACTTTTTTTTTTACCATGGTCCTGCCTGTCAGTGTTTAAAAAAATGCATAAAAGGGAATGCAATGAAATGTCATGTCTAAAGACTGAAAGTGTAAAAATTAAAAACAGTATGAAAGGTTTTAACTTGGCATCTAATAGTAAAAATAGATGATACCAGGGGGTCTTTAGGGAGAGGATATTCCACAGTGGTGGCACTTCTTCCACAGAGAAAGCAGGCTCTATGTAGTCAATAGTTTCATCACTCAGTGATAATGGAATATTTCACATAGCCTCTTTGGAGGATCTCCTTTCTTTGAGATGGTGGGTGCAGGCCATTTAGGCCTGCTGCACAACCAGCACTATATTGTCTTTTAAAGGTCAAGGCAAGTGCAGGTGAGCTATAACTGGTGTCATGGCTTCTCCCTGAATCCTTCTCCCACCAAAAGGCAGCATTTTACACTGGACATTGTTCCAAACGTTGTTTAAAGACACGATAGCACAGAATGAAAAAGAAAGCATCATGGCCTCATCATTTCAGTGCACTCATTCTTAGCATCAGCCCTGGGAATGCCAATCACAAATGTATATTGTCTACCAAACAAGAAAACTCAAAAGCAAAGAGCCATTACTTTAAGCTGAAGTTAGCTTGGACCTGGGGGTTGTGAGTTATGATGAAATGCATCACAAATGCTACAGCAGAGACATGTTCTCTGTTCCTAAGTGGAAGCGACTTGTAAAACGTTCAGAGGGAATCTAGTTTGGAGGACAACCAACTTAAAATATCACTACCATTTTTACACAAAGGGGGGGACACAGACCCCAAAGCACACTTCTCCCAAGGGCAAAATGTTATGCTGCTGATTTTAAAGGAAACACGCCAATAATTCAGGGGCCACTAACTTTATTTCAGTGCATCTATTCTTTCAGACCCTTGAAAATATGAGTATGTTTGGATAAGCATTTGTGTTGGCAAAAAAATATTTTCCCCACTCCCTATATATATAGAAGCAGAATTTATTGTTCTAAAACATGTCATAAAATCCCTATTGTATTTCAATGCCAACACTCTGAAAATACTAATAACCACTCAGAGTTCCAACAGATGTGAATGTGAAAACAATAAACAGATGTGAATTTTTAAATTCTATCTTCTTATAGTAGCTTAAAGATGCAACTATGCACATTTACTTGAAATTAAGGTTTGTAGTGAACTGTCATTTGTCTGGAGTGGACCCACTGAAATGAATAGCCATGACTAATTTAGATCCATTAATTTCAATGGGTCTACTCTAAGCAAAAATTAGATGAATACCACCTTAAATCCCTTTGGAGTTGGCATGTATAGGGTTGCACTATTAAGTGTTTGAACAGGATTGGTGGAGGAGGGTGTTGAAAAAAGGACAGATTAGAAAAATCACAGAGAGTGTAATTATACTGGGAGAAAATATGTATGTGAAACAATACATTACTTAGGAGACAAATCAAAAATTCATTAACTGCCCAGGGATTAAATTATCTCTCTTTGCAATGCAGTCCAGCAACTGAGCACTTGAGGGTGGGCAAAAATAGGAGAAAATGGAAAAAAAGAGAGATTAGAAAAATCACAAGGAGTGTCAACAGAATGGGGGGATTACTCAAGTGCATTTGGGGTTTCCTTGGTACAAGCAATACTGTCAATATGTTGAAAACATAGTATCAAATTATAGAAGGACAAGCCTGAGACAATACCCTTACCTAATTTAAGAAAAAACAAAATCGAAAATTCTTTCTAGTAGCACCTTAGAGACCAACTGAGTTTGTTCCTGGTATGAGCTTTCGTGTGCATGCACACTTCTTCAGATACGAAGAAGAAGTGTGCATGCACACGAAAGCTCATACCAGGAACAAACTCAGTTGGTCTCTAAGGTGCTACTAGAAAGAATTTTCGATTTTGTTTTGACTATGGCAGACCAACACGGCTACCCACCTGTAACTGGAACTAATTTAAGAAAGGAAATGACAGAAAGATGGCTGAAGAAGCTCTTGGGAAGAACTATGAAGCCAATCCAAAGAGGTTTGTGGGGTGGGGCGTTTGTTGAGAAGATCAGTAGATTCTGTTGATGTATTTAGAATTTCAGGGAGGAGCTAAAGTATATACCCAACGGCTCAATCCAGCGCACTGTAAGGAATGTTTGAATCTCACTGAAAAAAGGGGCTTATGTATGCTTACCTCTGCAGTAGATGGCTCGTGCTATAATGGCATCAGTTTATTATTTTCTTTTGTCATTATTATTTTTTTAAATTACTAATTCAATTACATTACATTCCTCTACATTTTGAATTTGCATCTCTCTGTGCATTGTCACTCCCACCAAATTCAGCAAGGGAGCCCCTGTTCTTGTGCTGGTTAAATCAATGATACCCCTGGCAATACATCTATGCTGACAGTTTACCTTAAGACACCTTTTGTTCCGGTTCCTCTATAACACAAACAGCACAGAACACAGAAAGAAAGGAAATCTCCAGGATTACAGGAGACACCTTTCCTGCTCTATAATACCCACTAGGAGTCAATACTCTCCAGTGACTATAGTGGTTGCCAAGGCAGAATAAACTAGTATAAAGAGCTTTTCAGGAGAATGATTGGTGGAACAATTTTGCGTGGACCTGGAAGTGACATTCTCTTTCCCCTACCTGTAAGGTGGGAGTCCCCTGTAGAGATTTGCTAGTTAGCTAAGGAAAGTGTCAGATCCATTGAGAGTGCCTGTGAATGAGAGAGAACACCAAGGCACATGACACCACCCCCCAAAAAACCAAACAGGTGTGGATCAAAAGTTTTAGTTTGCAGCCATCAGGCTAACAGCAGCAGCAACAGCAGCAGCAGCTCACCTTCAGTTAAACCACTGAGCCTAGGGCTTGCCAATCAGAAGGTCGGCGGTTCAAATCCCTGTGACGGGGTGAGCTCCCGTTGCTCAGTCCCAGCTCCTGCCCACCTAGCAGTTCAAAAGCACGTCAAGGTGCAAGTAGATAAATAGGGACCACTCTGGCGGGAAGGTAAACAGCATTTCCATGTGCTGCTCTGGTTCACCAGAAGCGGCTTTATCATGCTGGCCACATGACCCGGAAGCTGTACACCAGCTCCCTTGGCCAGTAATGCGAGATGAGTGCCGCAACCCCAGAGTCAGACACGACTGGACCTAATGGTCAGGGGTCCCTTTACCTTTACCTTTACCTTTACATCACACCAAGGTGCAGGTAGGCACCATGACACCCTCAGAACCCACCACCCTTGGCACCTGCCAAGGCCCCCTGTCCATCCCATTTTTATTTTTATTTAAATTGAGTTCTGAGTGGGTATGGAATTTGGCTGAGGGGTGCATGGTTCTTTTGGGGGGGTAGCTTACATTTTTATCAATTTTTAGAGGTGTAAGAACCTTGCCTGGACTTTTTTTGGGGGGGGGAGGTTACCAGTATCAACAATTTCTACTTTTGTGAAAAGGGTATTTTGTGGCGTCCACCTGCAGCTTAGACTTGCGACTCCTCCAGCTCTCTGAACAAGGAAGAAAAAGGTGCAGGAATTCACATCAAAATTATACTAATAACAACCTGAGCATATACAGTTATGGCTTCTCTCAATATATCTTCTGAAGCAGCTCAGGCTGAGTGAAGAAACTACTGGTATATATACTCTTAAGGGACTGGTTGATTGTAAAAAGATTTGACTAGAGTCGTTCATGCTGTCTGAGTGATTAAAATTATCCAGATGGATCTGCAAAAGACAAAGGTCATATAATTGCTTCCCCTTTAAGAAATAAATTCTTACTTGAGGGTGTGGGTGTGCACACATTCATTTTCTCTCTAACTCTCATTCTCACACACATGCATGTGTACACACAACACACACACACACACACACACACCCATAAACAAGCCTAGATGTTTGGATTCCCATCTGGATCCCAAAGCAAAATTGGCTTAAAATACAGCTGTTGCCTTTTTACCAATAACATGTGGTATTACTATATTTCCTCTCATATTTTTACACTTCATAAAAGCATAAGCCTTTTTATGAGTAACAGGCCCAATAAATTTTGTTTCTAATGCTTTATGTTATGTTTTTTAATCTTCTTTCATCATCTGTGGCTATGTGTTATATTAACCACAGATGCAACCAAAAGAAACAAAAGGGAAGAAATTAATTAGAAGCATTTTCAATATATTTATACAGTCTTTTCAAATGTAAGATGAAAGAGCTTTTCCATGTAAAAACCGAGTGTTTTATATAAATAATCTGGTAAATGGCCACTTGTGCTGCTGTTCCAGAAATGCTTGTGCAAGCGCTAGTGGAATTATCCACTCACACTTCAGACATGCATAAATTCTTGCTGCAGCAGATCCTGTCTGGGTTTAGCTTTCCGTTTTTTACTGCCGAGATAGGAAACTGGGTGAGATGTAAGTCTTGGGCCTCCACATCTTGATTCCTTGGCCCACTCTTCCCCTGTTGCAATTAGATCTGAACAAAATCCTTCAATTGCAGCCAGTGTAATACCCCCCCCTACAAACCCACACATGCAAGCCTAATTGTGGCTTGGGAACCTTGGCTGGAGAGCCTGTGGCTGGGGCCTGAAGGACTGATTTCCCCTCCCCACACACCCTGATTATCACCACCACCCTATTGCCCTCCAACACGTAGACGGTGAAGGCGCCGCATGTGATTTAGAACCCCAATTTTGCATCTTTCTAAATCCAAATCCAAAAGTTGGAGGGTAATGGGGTTAGTGATAGGTAACAGAGTTAGCATGCTTATCCCTGATCTCTCTACTCACTTGTAAAAGCAGAAGGCTGAGATAGTCCACACTCAATAATCTGAGCTCTCCCACTGTTGTGCCTTCTAATAAAATTAGCTCTCTGTCTGCCTCCTTCCTCCAGGTCATTTACAAAAGGGGGGGGGGGGTAAGCTAGGTTACTGAAGGAGAGAATCTACAAAGATTGGCTCCTTATCATTTCTGTCTTTTGGCAGTTCCTTGTGAATTTCCACTTCACATACCAAGGGAAACGTCAAAAGCAATTACGGTTTGTTTCTTGTATGGGATTTTGTACAAACGTGAAGTCTAAACCTCCAGAAATAATGTGATGATATTTTTAGCCTCATCCAGTTGTAATTCTGCTCTCTGGCACCCCCACCCCAAATCATTATAACAAACCTTGATGTTTTGCAGCATTTCCATATCATTGTTTTCCCTTAATTGCACATTTCCACAATTTGTATTTGCATTGATTTTCATCAGGTGTGCAGGTGAATGCACTGGACTGCAGCTTTTAAATGCACAGATTTGTATTAGATTGTAGGACTCAGCTAGACTGGTAAAGAAAAAGCAGTTTACAGGCATTGTATGTGTGGGCATTGTGCCCACCAGATGGCGACGTGGACTCCCATTTTTCTCTACCTGTTTTCCCTGTTTAAATATACAACACTTTAAACTAAAAACTTCTATGATACAGCCTGTGTCCATTTTAACACAATCCCTTGTTCTGGGATTGTCGTGCAAGGCTGATTAGCTGAATTATGGCATTATTTATTCAAATAAATATTTATGAATTGTACTTTCATATGAAATGCCACAAGTTGGTATACATCCTAACCAGTCCCCCAGGAAACTCAATTTTAAAATTTCAAACGAGTAAAAGCTAGTCCACAAAGAATCTCAGGTGTGAAAGGCCTGTCTGAATGGTACAATTTTAGGAGACATCTAAACACGAGAAAGAGTGACTCCTGCAAGGAGTGCCACAGGTTAAGGCCAGCCACTCTAATAGCTCAGTCCATGGTAAGAGTTGCCAAAACTTCAGAGGCACCAAAAGTGCCCTATCACAAGACCTCAATATTCCCAATGCTAACCATGTCTACCTAAATGTAAATTCCATTGAATTCAGTGGGGCTTATGTGCAGGTAAGCAGAGACATCACCTTGCCGACAAAGGTCTGTATAGATAAAGCTATGGTTTTCCCAGTAGTGGTGTATGGAAGTGAGAGCTGGACCATAAAGAAGGCTGATCGCCGAAGAATTGATACTTTTGAATTATGGTGCTGGAGGAGACACTTGAGAGTCCCGTGGACTGCAAGAAGATCAAACCTATCCATTCTGAAGGAAATCAGCCCTGGTTGCTCTCTGGAAGGACAGATCCTGAAGCTGAGGCTCCAATACTTTGGCCACCTCATTGAGAAGAGAAGACTCCCTGGAAAAGACCCTGATGTTGGAAAAGATTGAGGGCACTAGGAGAAGGGGATGACAGAGGATGAGATGGTTGGACAGTGTTCTCAAAGCTACCAACATGAGTTTGACCAAACTGTGGGAGGCAGTGGAAGACAGGAGTGCTTGGCGTGCTCTGGTCCATGAGGTCACGAAGCGTCGGACACGACTAAACAACTAAACAACAACAAGTTAGGATTGCAGCCTTAGTTTGCAAACATCTGCTTGTTTAAATGATTCATTGCATATTAACAGAAACCTCAGTTTATCTGCAATTTTGAGATAGAAAAGAAACTTCAATAACTTGCTATATAACAAATAATAGCAACCCATCTCCTGGGATCAGAATGCTTCAAAATGCAGACTTGATGCTGTATGCTTGAATGGCCACGCCAGTTAAAACAACCTCACTGCATATCCACAACAACAGTGTCAGGGCAAAAGCGCCACCTAGAAAAAAATCTCCCTATTGTGCTAATTTGGCTCGAGGAAGGTGTCTTTGACATGAAGGAACAAAACATGATTGCATTATTCTGTACCTCAAAGGTCCCAGGAGGGACTGTGCCACATGACATTTTTGAATGTGTGATTTATTTCTTATAGCTTTATAGTTACTTTGCTTTATAGTTAAAGCTCATCCTACACAGAAAGTATTTCTACCTGTCCTGTTGTAAAGGGTATCAAAATATACTGTGCTGCAACATGACATGAAGGATCAAATTTAAGTTTGCTACTTTCCAGCTAGGGTTGGAAGAATCTGTCAATTGCAGTACCCTCTGTTTTTCATTTTCCCAATCTTAAAATTCAGTTCCCCATGTTTTGCAGAAATTTGTGATTAAAAAAAAAACCTCATGAAAATTCACAAGCATTTTAGTGTGAATTTCCCCTAAACACATTTTATATACCGTTTTGACTCAAGCACACATTTTTGTTTGTTTGTTTCACTAGTATCTTTGTTTCCATGCACTTTTTACCTTAATATCTGCATTTTTGTAAGCATGGTTTGATTAGAGAACTGCATTGCAAAATTCAGCTAAGGATAGCTGTGTTTTGGTTCACATTTTGTTTTGGAAAATGCAGATGTGATAGTTTCAGCTCTAAATGCATACTGAATTAAATTTATTCTCCATGCTTTGTTGAAAGAACTCTTTTCTGGAATCCTGGGAGCCACTTTACTCCACCAGAGGTGGAAAACAGAGCAGGAGGTCCAATCCTTAGTTGTCTCGCACACATAATCCCATGGGCCAACTTTGACAGGTGGGTGGGGAATTCCATACTGACACCAGGTGATTGGCACATGTGTCAAAAAGGTTAGCGTAACAACCAATCAACTGAAACTAAAATGTTTCTTCTAAATGGATAAAGTGAGCCAACTCCCCAGTGGGGAGCTCACTCAAAGCTTTTGCTTTTTCCTTCGTGGCTGCATCTTTTATCTGATGTTGTGCTGCCACCCCTAACCTGAAACCTGGGGCCTGCACCTTCTCCTGCCTCCCCTTGATCTGGGCATGAAGTGAAGAAGAAGCAAAAAAATCTCTTTCAGCTGATCATATGCCCCAGGAAAACCTTTTATCCTTTTGAAATGTGCTCCTAAGTTCTTCACGGAAGCTGGAGGCTTACTTCCTTTGTAAGAGTCACTCTGAGAATGAAAACATATTACAGAACCTCTGTGAACTGTATTAGCACTATTGTCCAACATGTGGGAGTCATCCTTTTAAAAGAAGAAAAGCATTTTGGATTGTTCTAAACTGTGATCACCTCAATTGTTTGAATTTACATTTCTAAAGCAAATAATGAACGGGCTGGATCTGCTCTTGTCATGTGTGACAGCATTTAAACTGGAGGTTAATTCTTTGGAATGAATTCCATATACTGTCAAACATTTCAAATTAATGGATTTTTTGGGTGGGTGAGATATTCAATGTGTTTTAAATTAGGAGATTCTTCCACTAAGACATATTAAACTTGTTGTGTCGTGGGTTCTGGTAGCAATAAGTCCAGCAACACTTCTTAGTGAACAGCTCTTTATTGTAAGGGATAAGACAAGACTGGGGAATAGGGGGTAGGGAAAGCTCTATTTATAGACACATTGGGACAGAGGGAAAAGATACATTTTAGTGGGAACCAATAATATTCAAACTTTCCGGCGGGACCCAATCAGGCTGTGGATTGTGATTGTACTCTTCAAATTGACCAATAACATTACTTTACCCGGCTGACAGAATATCTTATTTAATACACAACACTTTCATTATATATCATAACGGGAAATAACCAAGGGAAAGGAGTAAACATACATTATTAATAAATGTGATTTGACAAAAAAACACCATAAAATTATTTATTTTTGATAAAAATTCTGAGTACATAATTCATCACCTAATGTTTTCATTGTGTTGTGTACATGCAAGCTGTTAGCAATCGCATTCCCTAAGTTTAAAACTACTTATCTACTTATCCTGTTCAGTTATTCAGGAACCACCTTGTTCTATATATCCCTGCCTGACAATTGCATTCCTCAGAGCAGGCCCCAGAAGTGTGCTTTATTATGTGCTGTAAACTGGGATGTTAGTGTTGCAGCTCCAGCCCTCTGGAATCAGTTATCAACTGACATTTCAGTAGCCATTGAATACATTTATGTTTAAGAAGGTGTTTCCTGAAGTGTGACCCAGTTATCTTATAGAATATTAATTGCACAATTTATTTTATTGTTTTTTATTTATTGAGTAATGTTTTATATTTTATCTTATTTACACCACTTTGGTGGCTTTTGGTTGTGAAGTGGTTTATAGATATGCAAATAATAAATACATACATAAATACATAAATCCCTCCACATGCATACACACACACACACACACACCTTGTCACTGATGTCCAGCCCGCTCTGCTTTCACACAATGGTGCCAAAAGGTCTGGAAACCTGCTCTGTGTACATAGGCTCCACACACAAATAGTCTGAAGTGACTGAAAAATTAAATAGACATTTGTTTTATTGGAATAGCAACCAATGTGAAAAACAAAGGTGGGCACTTTGGTTTTCATGTTCGTCTTCTTTTGTCACATCCTTTGTATGTCAAACATGCCTGAAAGTTGCCAGGCATTATCCCCTCCGGGAGTAAGATGAAGTGTGCAAATGTCATGCAGTTTGGATGAAAATGCCAGCATTACAGAGAGTAGAAAGCCAGAATAGTCTACCTCATGGATGGATTTAAAATGGTGCAAATGGTGCAATGCCTGCTAAGGGGCCAGACTCTGAGCTTTCATTTTAAGAAAAGTAAGCAGACTTACTTTTCTGCCAGTTAAACCAGCCTGGCCATTCTTGAGCATTAGTAGCAACAACATCAAAGTCCATCCGAGGTCCAGTCCCAGGGAAGCAGTAGTTCCAACAAGGGCTCAGTCTCAGTCAAGAGGCACTCCAGGTCAGAAGGGGTTCCAGCAGAAGTCAGGTTAAGGAGCATTCCAAGTAAACACACACTCAGGTTCAAGTGTTAGACGCTATTCCAGCTGGTCTCTCAGTCTTAGAATTAGGTTTTTAAGTCAGAGCTGCCAAAACCCCACATTGGGCTCAGTTGCAGCTTCCCAGATATTTCTGCAGAGTGGCCTCCTCATTAGGGGGGCCCTACTCCCGAATAATCTTTTACTCATGAGGAGTCCACTTCTGCAACTGAACACTCCTCCTGACTAAGAGTCTCGGCCTGCCTCTTGAGGTGCTGTTGTTCCCAGAGGCTTATGTTGTTGCACCTCTGCTTCAGAAGCCAAGTTCCCTTTCTGTGGGGAGGGACCCCTGCCAGTCTCCCCCAGTTGATGTTCTGTTTCCAAATTTCTGCAGGCTCCTTATCCTCCTCCACCAGATCCTCTTCAGAAGGGAAGTCACCGGGGGGGAGGGGATGGCAGAGAGTTGATGCCTGACCCAAATTTGGAAGTGAGCAAAATCAATTAGAAGTGGGTTTAAAATAGGAAACTGCACATGCTTAAAGCATTGATTGATTGATTGATTGATTTATGAAGGTTACCAACACGTTTCTGGATTGTAATTTGGTTATGAGTTGTACAACTGCACATGCTCAGAATATTCAGTGTTTTGTTTTTTTAGCTTATGAAATAATACTTATGTTCATTTGTAAGATATCTGAAGTTATATTTACTGGTATCTTATTTTCTGCATACCCTTTTTTGGGGGGGGGGGGAGGGCTATTTTATGAACTGTACCAGAGACCCTAGTCTCCTTAATCTGACATTGGTCTCCCTTGAAATCAAAGTGGAAATGAAGGCCTGCCAAAAAAAAAAACACATGGTGGTAAATAGAATGATAGAATAAAACAAATGCACTGAACACTCATAATCCCTATTGCACAACCTTATGACTTTCCATGCTACCTAAAAGCCTGCAGGTACCTTGGAATGAATCAGAGATTTCTACCTATTGGACTTTCTCTGGCAGCTTTGAAATCCTGAAATGCAATTGTAAACTGATTGTGTGTGGGGTTTTTTAAGCATTAGAGAAAGGCTTCTGAGCACCAGTTAGTGGAAACCACAAGAGCAGAGAGTGGTCTAATAAAGACTCCTGTCAGTAAACACTGCTTATACTCTTGGGCTTTGGGTCAGGCTCAGACAAAACTCTTCAAGAGCACTGCACATACTGCTCCTTGACACCACCTGGGGCATTGTCTGGTCTTTCCTTTGCAGGGGTCTGAAATATCGTAGATGGGAGAGAAAGTTGTTTTAATTGGGAGAGAGAGAACAAACCTGGATTTTTAAAAAAAACTAATTTCAACACATTTGTAACAAACTTTTCTTTCGTAAAGCTGTTTAATGGAGCATATCATTTGTGTTTTAACCAGCGTGTCTCTCTCTCCCTCCCACCCCCTTGTTTAGTTTGGTTTCTTCAGAATACAGTGTGTCCTCCAGGGGCTGCTGACAATCTCCCATTTCTCCCAACACCAGAGAAAGCTAAAGGCACTGAGCAGCCGAGAGAGTCCCACAAACTGGTTTCATTGCTTTCTCTCCTGCAGGCAGATTCTGTCTGTCTGTCTGTCAGTCCATCCATATGGGAATAATCTCCAGTCATTAATAATCTAAGTATCAGGACTTCATCAGATATAATAGCACCAGAAAGCCCTGGGAACTTTTGTGGAGTGAGCCAGCATGACAAAACAGCTGTATGTTGCAGGCTTTACATAGCCTGTTGTGAAATGTTTGCAAGAAACTTTGAGAATAAAGTCCCTCACATCCATCCTGGCTTGGACTCCCTGTTCAATGTAATGTCATTGTCAGATGTGTCCAGAGCAATATCTGGCCCAGCTATGTTGGAACGTTTCCAGCTATTAATGTTTGAAGATGGGAACAATCCAATCAACTATTCTTATGCTCAACCCTTGGCCCCATGGCTTATTAAACTATACAGGGAAAGGATATCTGATTGGGTCCAAGAGGCTGTAAATACCCTGTTGATAGAGGCAGCAACCCCAGCTTCTTGTAAAAAAAAAAAAAAGTATTCATTTCACTGGTCTTGGAGAAACTTGTTTTGGATCTGAGAGACATCAATAATTTCAGGTTGGTGGTCGACACCTGCTTTTGAGCAAGGTGCTCAAGATAATACTAGCTGGCCAACTCCAGTTGCTCCTGGATGAACTTCCTTTCTAGATTCAGTTCAGTTGGGCTTCAGACCTTGTTCTGTAGCAGATATCGCCTTGGCCTCTCTGTGAGATAACCACTGCTGAAAGAGATGAGGGGAGTATGACCCTGTTGATTATCTGAGCTGATGGCAGTTTTCAATACCATTGGCCAGTTTTCAATACCATCCTGGAGGTTATCTAAGCTGGGTGTTGTAGGCAGTGACTCTACTTGGAGATGGCTCCACTCATCTTTAGATGACTGATTCTAAAGGACCACTTCTCAATCCCTTCACAACTGTGCTTTAGGGTCCCAAACAATTCTATTTTTTACTCCCATACTGTTAAGATTCTTTTTTATGGCATTTCACAAATTCACATCTACTCATTAGTAAAATGCTACACATACAAAATTTGTATGCCATGATGTGCATGATCACATGTACCAAGATTGCTTCCCCCTCCTGCCCTGGCAACATTTTAGCAAGGCATTCTAAAATATATGCCTTTTGGTACTGTAAAGGTACAGAAAAGACGCAAATTAGCCCAAAGAACTAAAAGCTGTAGGAAGCTGCATATGCTCCAGTTCCAGAACTAATGAGACATGGTCCAAAATCCAAGACAAGTAAAAACACAGGGCATAACAAATGCATAAGAAGATAAAGTAACAGAACCATGGCAGTTCACTCATCCCTAGTTGGAAGTCATCAAGGATAGACAAAAGAAACCCACTGCCACAGGCTCAGACTTGTACAAATAGGTGTTATTTGTACAGAATGCTTTTAGCGTCATCTGACAGCTCCTTACAGAGTACCCAGTGAGAAGGAAGAATATATCTATATCCCCCAAAGTCCTTTTATAGTTATGCATGCATTTGGCAGCGAGAACAGCTTGACTGAAGCTATAAAATCTAGCATTTGAGCTTATATTTCTCCCACTGACTGCCAAACATTCTTCATTCCTTTCAGTTCACTCTAGCAAACTAAACAAGAAACCAAAGGAGAGCCACAAGTTTGTCTTTGGCTAGAAGGGAAACTGAAGGAGTACAATTGCCTGTCGGGGGGGGGACGACACCCCCGGTTGAGTTACTGTGCGCTAAAAGAACTTCCTTCACAAAAAGAAACAGGACATCCTAGCAAGTATAACTCTGATCCGGTAGCAAGAGTATATCATAAGCAGGTTGCCTTCTGTGTCTATCTACTAGCTAAGGCCATCAGAGGGAGGAGCATCAGCACTCCTGCACCATGCTTGGGTACAGCTGCAGTGGAAAGTTCCTGCTCTGCATATGACATTAGTAGGGGCCGACACCCCTGCTTGCTCCTGACCCCTCCACCACCCCGACCCCTCCCCACCCCTCCAGATAATTAGTTTGTTCTGTTTGAATGGTTTTTACATCTGATAGCATACATGTTGTTGTAGACTTCCCCGAGAGGTCAGTGTATGTTAGGCGGCAGAGGAACCAACCCCCACGACAGGTTGCCAGGAATGGACAAGACAAGGAAAAGTCCTTACCATCTGCTTTTTTTAAATTCAGTTATTCACAGAAAGAGGCTTGCAGCCTCTTGGAATAATGGTGTTGTCCCAAGTGACTCTCCACCCCCTCTGTCTCTCCCACTTCCTCATGCGTTATCGCTATGGGTGCTGAGAAGAGCCCTCTGCCTTTGAGTTCTTTGCTCTCCTACTTTCAATGCTCGCTGGATTCTGGGAGGGGGGGTCTGGAATGCTTTCTAAAGACACTGTGTCCGTCAGCTGATGCCCCCCTGGTGCTTTTTCTTCCTCCTTCTCCTCTCCTATTGTTTCCCAGCTTTTCCCCTCACCTGCCTCTGAGCTGTGATCTCCCCCAAACCCCTGTTGTAATTCTGAACTGTTTTCTTCTTCTCTGGAAGGGTCAGGCTGGGGAGGCGGTCTCCACCATTCCTCCTCTGCCCAGTCCTTGACAGTACATAAATAAACAGCCACTGGGGGAAGAAAAACAGCAGCAGCAACCCTTGAGGACCCCTAGTGAGAAACAACCAAAACCATATTAAATCTCAAGAGTCTTTAATGTCTCTGTTTCAAAAAGAATGATTTGCCCATTTGTCTTTAAGGGCCAGAAGGATCCGTCTCAACAAAAACCATCTTGTACTACCCTTAAGTGACCCGAATATTTCCTGAGTAAAACAAAACAAAACAAAACAAAATGTTCAGTGGCTGCAGCAAATTGAAACCACAGTCATCCAATTTTCATAAAACCATCTGAACTCTTAATGAAGGAATGCATGTTCTCAGGCTTTGTCTTGCCGATGTTGGCTTGCAGAAAGGAGCTGACTCCCAGTTCCCCACATTCCTTTATTGTCTAATACAGCAGCTAAGCAAACGGTGTGTGTCACATTACTGTAACGTTAACTTTATTCTAGGGCTGAGCTGAAATTGTTCACTAAATAATCTTCTGATGATTTAAAAAATATTTTAAATGTCTAAACTGGCTAACGTTCTGGAGAATCTCAGTTCTCCCTTGGAGAATATTCAGTGGAATGGCACCCTCAGTTTCAGCATCCATGAATTTTGGGCAAAAGCTGATCATTGTGGATCAACGTTTAACACTGTCTAATATTATTTTATTATCATTGCAAGAAAACCATGGGCTCTTTGTCTTGCAATCCTCCTCTTTTAGTCCATTGCTTCTTTCATACACCAGATATTAACTATGAAGAGAGTTTTATTCAGCATTGAGTGAGCCAATCATTTCTCATAAGGATATTTTCTGAAGGAAACATTTGAAAGAATTTCACCTCCCACTGCTGAAAATATTTAACATGATGCCTCCACCCTGCCGCTTCCAATTTTGCCACCACCCACAGATTGTGTGGAGAATTTTAGAAGGCTATTTTCACCCAGCCCTGTTTTATTTTTTTCCCTTTCTGTCTCTTACACCAAATCTGCAGCTAACTGAAGGCAGCTATGTGCAGATGGGAGGAATGGTAGCAATAGATATCTCTTGGCTGGATGTGTGGGAAGTGGAAAGAGAATAACTGAATTCTGGAAATATTCTTACTTCTTTTGGAGAATGATGTAGGTGAAGGAAGGGCTTAGATATATGTGCTCCATCATTAAGAGAATAGTGTGTGAATGACCCTATAGTGTTTGTAGCAGATCCATTCCTTGACCCAAAATGTTTGAGTTATGTCAATCCGTTCCAAAACTTATATTAGAATGAGGAGAGCATTCTAAGACGAGGAACAAAGTATATGCAGGGTTAGAACTTGAATGTTAAATTAGACATCTACTAAGCCTATTCCAGCTGATCATTACAAGAACTCTGTAGCAAAGAACTAATGCCTTTGCGTGTTTGGTTTGCTTGTTTTGTCCTCCCTCCCAAACCCTTCTCCTTTTGTGTAAGCTTCAGGACAGAGATGGTCTTATTACTGACTTTTGCAAGCCACTCTGAGAGCAGTGGTGGAGCTTTAAGCACCGGGAGGGGGAGAGAGAGCAGGCAGGGGCATGGCGTGCTGCCCGCAGGGACATGGCATGCATCCTGGGGGCATGGTGCGCCGCCTGCTGGGGCGTGGCACCCAGCCGCGATGGCACCCACCGGGATCGTGCCATCGGGGTGGTGCGCTCTCCCCGCACCCTTGTTCCTCCACCAGTGTCTGGGAGACCTTCCTCCCACCCTTTGACTGAAGAGTGGGATAAATAACTATTAAATAACTATTAAATGGTAAATAATTATTCTTCATCTAGATTCCTGTTCCTAAGAGTTCCAGAAATATGTTTGTTTCAAGCAATTTTTTCTTTGTTCCTTTTTGCTGATATTAAACAGAATTGAACTTTTAGTGATCTGCATCAGAACACTTTTATAGATTCATGCATTGAGCAACCAGATAAACAGCAGCAGTAATAGAACCAAGCATTTGCTTTGAAATTTGGTGTAATAAATCACTAGAAGTGAAATACTTTAAACACTTGAAATGTGCTGCATAAATCTAAAGTTTAAGCTTACTGGCAGCCAGCATATGTTGTACAATCTAGAAGGGAAGATTAAAGGGGCAACCCTATAACCACTTGCCTGGGAGTAAGTCCCATTAAACAAAGTGGTGCTTCCTTTTGAGTACAGACATATAGCATTGCAGTATAAAGCATAATATTATATCCAATGCAGGAAAATAGTATGCTTTCACATCAGAAAAATGCATGTGTACCTGGACTCATTGATACTAGGTTGGATGACTTCATCAAGAAAACAATTTTCTGAGATGTGTGAGTGGTAAATTGACTATATGTGGATCAAATAAAGGGCATGATCCAGTAAAAGTTAAGCACTATGTTTCATTGATTTCAATTGAGGAAGAGTTAACTAGGAGCCCAGAATCTATATTCCCAAGATCTAATGGAATTATTTTCTTTTTACATTATACAGTGTGAACAGGCTGTGGAATTTTATAGCTGTTTCAGTGTCAAGAACATGAGATTTATCTTACTTAAAAAGTAATTACCACACCAGTAACATGGTAATTATTAGAACAAGCAAGGGTAATGATAATGCCTACAGATTCAGTTCTCAGCCCTCTGCAGTAATATTTTTATAACCTGGGTCTATAGGGCTATTTGTTGTACTGGTAACAAATACTGTAATAAAAAGTGAAAGCTTGAATACAAGTAGAAGTATATATGTTCTCTGTCTTAATTGTGTTGACATGAGGTTGAGATTATTTTATGCGGCAGATTGTTTGGAGTAGATTCTAGCCATATGAGAGAATCTGGTCAAAACATTTTGCCCTCTTTATTTACACATTGGGATCTAGGGGACCTTGACTGTTTTTATGTCCCCTTGGAATCTATGGGTCTACAGTGTACAACTCTGCCTAATTAATTTCAGTGGGCCCTTTTAAGTCATTGTGACATTAAAATATTTAAAGGGGAGACTTCCGGTTAGGTGCCGGTCAATGGCGGACGGGAGTCCGACGGCTCCGTCCTCCGCTAGGCTTTAGGGACTTCCGTGCCTGCGCCACGGGTCCCTTAAAGCCACGGGAAGAGTGTCCCGTGGACCTGAGCTTCGTGGGTCCCAGACGTGCCGTCTCCGTTCCCGATTGACCCTCGTAAGGGGGAAAATCGGGCGAGCGGAGCGCCGGCACGGGACTGAAGAAGCGTCTGCCTGCGGAGGATCAAAGCAGCGATCCCGCCAGACTCGAGCACCCGGCACTTCCTGCATAGAAATCTCCAAAGAAACTCTGTAAGTTAAAGAATTGGATTATTTTTACAAGTTTAAAGAGCACTACTTGCAGAGGAAACTGCAAAAGGAAGCCTGTTCCCTTTGTACTGTTCGCGTGAGCTTGGTAGCGCTAAAAGATCAAAGCCGCGACTAACGGAAAAGTTTTGCGAACTCTGCCAAACTTTTTAAAAGTGGTTTAAAAGTTGCTTAAAGTTTGTTTTAAGACTTAAAAACAGTTGATATGGCAAAAGAAGACGCCCCTCACCCTCTGGATTAGGATTCCGGGTCAGTAGCGGGCTGTGATATATTGTTGCCATTTTTTCTTTGTTGGTGTCTCAGGGACTGTTTACCAGTGGAGACATTTTGACTTCTTTGTAACCAGATACAAGCTACTCTATAAACTTTGGTGGTAACACTGCAAGCCAAGAACTGTTACTGACTTGGGCTATATGGAAGTGGACCCTTCTTGGCTTTAAGGAATTTATACTTTGGAATTTAAACTCTTTGCCTAAAAGTTGGACTTTTGGGACTGGTGTGGGCTCCTGGCTCAGCAGTCTCTTTGTTCTCAGAACTGATCTGCTGGCCACCTGGTGTTTACTTTTGGGACTGTTGGCCTTCTACTGTGAATGTCTGAGATTGTTACCACAGCAACTGGAGTGACCTTGAGATTACAGTTGCAGAGCCCACAGGGAATGGAAACTAGATCTAAAGGAACTGGCTCTGAGAAAAGAAAAGGCTCTGTTTCCCTAACTCTACAGGAACAAATGGAGAAATTGGTTGCTAGTGTGGCAGAAATTGCAGCAGGACTGAAAAGCGTTACTGATGGGCTGAAGCAAACACAAGATCAAGTCTCATCAGGAAATACAGCAGTGAATTCAGCGATAGAAAAACTTCAAGCGGATATAAAAGCTGATATTAAAAATTCTACGCAGACCCTAGAAAAATCAATTGGGCAAATTGAGGAGAATGTAAAGAAGAACAGAGAAGAGATCAATAGGATTGGGCAAGAGGTGACCACCTTGAAAAAGGACTCAGAGGAAATTAAAGTGGTCAAGGAAAAAATAAAAAAGGTGGAGGAAAAATTGGATAATTTAGATTTGGAACAGATAGAGAATATTGGAACACGACAGAGGTCTGTGGAAGAGTCCCTTGCGTTTCTGCAACTACATCAAAGAGAGGGCAACATCCGCCTAAGAAATCTTCCAGAAGTGGAAGGGGAAGACCTAAAAGACTACATAGTGAAGTTATTTTCAGGATTTTGGGAGATAGAAGAAATCAACGTCTCAGCGCGCATAGTGAAGGCCTTCAGATTTGGTCCAAGAGGTTCCAGAGGAAAGAAAAGTAACAAAACAGTCAGTGACTGTTTGATTGTGTGCCACGATCGACACGATAGGGACTTCTTTCTGGACTGGCATTATAGAAACAACCTGGTGGTAGAGCAGAATAAAGTAATTTTTTATAAGGATATCCCCAGATTTTTCCTTGACAAAAGAGTTCCTTACAACGATTTGGCAACTGAGCTTAGAAAAAGGAAAATCCCCTTCAGTTGGGAATTTCCAGAAGGCCTGGCATTCACGTTTGAAGGAAAAAAGATAAGAATAAGGTCCCTGGCGGAGAAACAGAAGTTTTTGGACAAGCATCTGGAACAATTTAAAGGCACACCACTCGACCCAGCACAATTCTACAGGTTCCCAGAGGTATTCCCACCACCGCCGGGACCACCACCAAGTCTACCAAGTCCAGGCAAGGATCCAGAGGAAGACAAGAAAGGAGAAGCAACTGGAGGAGAAGACTAGAGAAAGGAAAATGGCGCTCAAGTTAATGACATGGAATGTCCGGGGATTGAACCAGAGACCAAAGAGACGCAGAGTGTTTTACAGCATAGAAAAGAAGAATTTGGATATAATATGCTTACAGGAAACCCACATAGCCCGACGTCACAGAAGATTATTACAGAATAAAAAATTAGGCCAAGAGTTTATATCATCGGATAAGGTCAAGAAGAGAGGAGTAGTGATATACGCAAAGGAGAAATATAGCCCAAGACAGCTTTTTAAAGATGAAGAAGGGAGATACATCGCAATTGAAATTAACATACAAGGCGAAAAATTCTTGATTCTGGGACTTTATGCACCAAACGATGGAAAGTCAATCTTTTATAAGAAAATACATGACTTGCTGTTGGACTATTTGGATTACAAATTAGTTTGCCTTGGAGATTTTAACGGTGCAGTTTCCACATTAATGGACAGATCTCAAAGAACTAAATTAACGAATGATGGGAAACTCCCAAAGACCTTTTTCGAAATGGTGGACAATTTGAATTTGGTGGACTCTTGGAGATTAAAAAATCCCACAGATACAGAGGCAACATACTTCAGCGAACCTCAGCAGTCATGGTCGAGGATAGATTATATTTGGATTTCGAATGAATTGGCTCCAAAAATACAAAAGGCAGAAATTGGCCCCAAAACTCTTTCAGACCACAATCCTGTACAGTTAAATTTAAAAATGATTTCCAAGGATTCTTTTAGATGGAGAATGGATGACGCTTTGATGAGAAACACCAAGCTAGTGGAAAGAGCGGCGAAAAAGATGAAAGAATATTTTCAGATAAATTGGAGCTCCGAAGTGGAGAAAAGAATTGCTTGGGATGCAAGTAAAGCTGTAATGAGAGGATTTCTCATTAGTGAAAAAGCAAAAAAGAAGAGACAACAAAATGCAGAGATGGAGAGATTGTTGAAATTAATCAAAGAAAAGGAAAAAGAACTAAGAGGACATCCCAGATGTGTTAAAATTCAAAAAGAAATTAAATACTTGCAATCCCAATATGCCAATATAATGAACCAGGATATTGAATGGAAAGTGAAAATGATGAAGCAAAGAACATTCGAATCGGCTAATAAATGTGGAAAATTACTAGCTTGGCAATTGAAGAAAAGACAAAAGGTAAATGTCATCAATACCTTGGTAGTAAACGGAAAAAACGTGGAGAAACCAGAGGAAATCAGATGGTGTTTTCAAAGATTTTACAAGCAACTGTACAAGGAGGAGAAGATAGATGAAGCAGAAATAGACCGATTTCTGGAAAAAAACGGATTGCAAAAGGTCCCAGAGGAAAAATTAGTTACTCTCAACCACCCAATAACGACGCAGGAAATAGAAGATGCAATAAATAACATGCAATTGGGGAAGGCTCCAGGACCGGATGGATTAACAGCAAAATATTATAAGACATTGAAAGACTGGCTATCGCAGCCACTAAGAGAAGTTTGCAATAAGATATTAGAAGGAGATAGGGCACCAGAGACGTGGAAGGAAGCCTTTATCACACTGATTCCAAAATCAGATATGGATGTGACGCAAATGAAAAATTATCGTCCAATATCCCTTTTGAATGTGGACTATAAGATTTTTGCAAATATATTGGCTACAAGGCTGAAAAGAGTGTTGAAAGATTATATACATAGAGACCAAGCAGGTTTCTTGCCAGGAAGACAAATTAGTAATAATACGAGAATTATTGTGGACATTTTAGAAAAACTGGAGAGAAACATAAATACAGATGCGGCACTATTGTTTGTCGATGCAGAGAAAGCATTTGATAAAGTTTCTTGGACATTTATGAAAAAGAATTTGGAAAGGATGGGAGTTGGTGAAAAGTTTTTGAATGGAATTAATGCCATCTATACAGAACAAAGAGCTAAAGTAATTGTAAACAGTGTGATATCGGAGGAGTTTGAAGTTGAAAAGGGAACAAGACAAGGGTGCCCTATCTCCCCTTTACTTTTTATCACGGTCCTGGAAGTCCTCCTAAACATGATACGAAAGGATAAACAGATAAAAGGAATTCGTGTGGGAGAGAAGGAATACAAACTACGCGCCTTTGCAGACGATTTGATGCTATCCCTGCAGGAACCGGAAAGCAGTGTCCCCAGAGCCTTGGAAATAATCGAACAATTTGGACTTGTAGCTGGTTTCAAATTAAACAAGCAGAAAACCAAAGTTTTAGGAAAAAATATGAGTGCAGAACAAATCCAAAGAATACAGGAAGGCACTGGCCTCAATTTTGTCAAAACAGTAAAATATCTAGGTATCAATCTCACAACTAAGAATCTGAACCTGTACAAGGACAACTACGAAAGACTGTGGATGGAAATAAAGAAAGATATGGAGATATGGACTAGATTGAAATTGTCGTTAATGGGAAGAATTGCCGTGATAAAAATGAATGTCCTACCAAGGATGCTGTTTTTATTCCAAGCCATACCAATTCTGGACAAACTGGACTGCTTTAAGAAATGGCAAAAGGACTTATCAAGGTTTGTATGGCAGGGCAAAAAGCCAAGAATCAAGTTTAAGATTTTAACAGACTCTAAAGATAGAGGAGGCTTTGCCCTGCCGGACTTAAGACTCTACTTTGAAGCAGCGGCCTTTTGCTGGCTAAAGGATTGGTTCAAACTAGAGAATGTTGATGTATTGGACTTGGAAGGATATGATAATATGTTCGGTTGGCATGCATACCTGTGGTATGACAAGGCTAAGATCCACAGAACTTTTAAGACGCATATAGTTAGAAAATCCTTGTATCAGGTCTGGACTAGATATAAAGACTTGTTAGAGAGAAAGACCCCTAGATGGATCTCTCCAGTGGAGGCCAAGGCCTATAAGAGACCGAACATGTCTGCAAACTGGTTAAGATACATGGACATATTGCAGCAGGAAGGGGACTCTTTTAAGCTAAAAAGCTACGATCAAGTGAAAAGCCAGGTCCCCGACTGGCTGCATTATCATCAGGTGTATGAAACATTCAAAATGGACAAAAAAGTTGGTTTTCAAGTAGAAAAATCAAAACTGGAAACAGAACTGATAGAATCGAACTTTAAAAACCTTTCCAAAATGTATAATCTTTTGCTAGAGTGGCATACGAAAGATGAACTGGTTAAATCATCAATGATAGAGTGGGCGAAAGATGTAGGACATAATATCATGATGGATGACTGGGAGAGATTGTGGCAAAAAGGTATTAAATTCACTGCTTGTCATAGTTTAAGAGAAAATATAATGAAAATGGTTTACAGATGGTATTTGACACCAGTTAAGATAGCAAAGATGAATACCAAAATGTCAGATGTATGTTGGAAATGTAAACATGCGAAAGGTACCTTTTTCCATATGTGGTGGTTGTGCCCAGTGGTAAATGCTTTCTGGGATAAGATTTATAACGAACTCAAGAAGGTAATGAAGGTTACCTTTTGTAAGAAACCAGAGGCATTTCTCCTGAGCATAACTAATGAAGAGATACCCAGTCAGGATAGAGTGTTTTTTATGTATGCCACAACAGCAGCGAGAATTTTATTGGCAAGAACATGGAAAGGCGAAGAGATACCAACGGTGGAAGAATGGCAGATGAAGATGATGGAATATATGGAACTCGCAGAACTGACCGCCAGAATCCGGGACCAGAGGGAGGAGAAGGTGCCACGAGATTGGAAGAAATTTAAAGACTATTTGGTTAAATCAGTAAAATTGAATATTTGAGCAGAATTAAATAGAATAGCGGCTTTAGTAGGTATATGTTAGATAAAATTGTCAGTAAGATATTTTTGTGTGAAAGATTTAATTGTTAGAAAATATGTTAAGATTTGGTGTTTAAGTTAAGATATGATTAAGTAAAGTAAAGCATATTAAAAATTGAGCAAATGTGAACAGAATAAGATACAAAGCTACCTAGAAGGTATATATGATTTTGAAGACAGTGGAGGGAATGGGGGAAGTCCCCCAAAACAGAGAAGATAGAAACAAGAAAAATAAGAGGATAAGTGTTAGTTTAAAGGTTTGTATATGTCTCTTTTTACTGTAATTGTTTGATTGTGTCTTTGTGTTGTGTTTATGCATTGTATTTTTGTATTGCTAATGTTGTTGTTTATGTTATGTTTTTCATTTGTCTTATTAGAAAATAATAAAATCTTATAAAAAAAAAAAAAATATTTAAAGGGGGAAAAATGACTTTGGGAAGATTCACACCACAGGCTTGAACTAATAAAGCGGAGATTCCCTTTCTGCAGTGAATGCTATGAATTGCAATTTGGGGAGCGGGGAACAACAAATCTCTAACAGTGTCTTACTAAACTACATGATTTGGCAGTAAATATGACAATTATAGTGGTGGAAAAGGAGGGATGGGCTAAGGAGCTCATTCTTTCCCATTTCAGTCTCACTGGCCTTTAATCATCAATCCATTTGGTGCTGTTCTGTCCCGTTTTGTCCCATTCTATGTTTGTTTGTGGCATCCCTGTGTCAGGGTGTCTGGTTCATGCCCCCTCAAAATTGTGTATCCAGGGCTATGCCCCCCCGACCCCCCCATGCTGTGCCCCTGGGGATGTGGCTTTCTGACAAGTAGGGTGCAGTAGAGAGGTTTACCCTACCTGCAAGTCATAGGAACATAGAAAGCTGCTTTCTACTAAGTTAGACCCTTGGTCCATCTAGCTCAGTATGGTCTACACCAGTGTTTTTCAACCTTTTTTGGGCAAAGGCACACTTGTTTCATGAAAAAAATCACGAGGCACACCACCATTAGAAAATGTTAAAAAAAATTAACTCTGTGCCTATATTGACTATATATGAAGTAATTCTCTTGAATAGGAATCAAATAAACACAAAGTATTTTATAATTACTTTCCAATTTTTCCCACGGCACACCAGGCAACATCTCGCGGCACACTAGTGTGCCGCGGAACAGTGGTTGAAAAACACTGGTCTATACCAGGCATAGGCAAACTCGGCCCTCCAGGTGTTTTGGTACTACAACTTCCATCATCCCTGACCAGTGGTCCTGTTAGCTGGGGATGATGGGAGTTGTAGTCCCAAAACATCTGGAGGGCTGAGTTTGCCTATGCCTGGTCCACACTGGTTGGTAGTGACTTTTTAGTGTTTCAGACAGGCAGCTCTCATACTAGGGATTGAACCTGGGACTTGCTACTTGGGACCACTAAGCTACAGCCCTTCTCCAGTCACAGTGTCTCATGCCAGTGTTAGTACCACTGCAACTAAAGCCTTCTGGAAGACAATCATATAAGCTTGTAGTTGTGCTCTGAAGATCTATCTCAATTCATTTTCCAACTGTTGTCAGAGCCTTTAGTAATGGCTGTCATCTTTCCTCAAACTGTCCCTCACTGAGCAGCTGGGAAGAGACATAATGCCATTTGGAAAGAGATAAAAGAGGAACAAAAACACAGCTGCAAGCTCCGGTTCTCTCACACGGTGCCACAAAGACTCAGAACTGCAGTAAAGTTTAAAGCATTTCCTGACTGCGCAGCTTCCAAAGCTTGATGCTTTGCACAAAGTGTGAATCCAAGAAGCAAAACTTACTGTGTAAGGCCTATCTAAATTGGTCAAAAGGGTTTTCAGATGAATGTCATCACAGACTAACGCTTTACAGTTCAAGAATGACTATGCATGAATTATCTTGAGAGCTTATCATTGCATGCAACGCAAGGTGCTCTCCCCAGGCCTCTGACAGCTCTCTCTTATAGCTATCCATCAGCCTGATTCTCTCCAAGCCCCTGGTGTGGAGCATATGGGCAATTCTCTGAGGCGCAACCTCTGCACCTGGGGCCAGAGGAACAGCAGGATGTTTGGTGCAGGAGAGGCCCAAACAAGAATAGCTGAGTTCATCGCCTTGTACTTCACTGAGGCCTGAGAGATCTCTGTAAACTCTATAGAGAATTCCCTCCATGTAAACAAAACTGCAGAGGGGACCCAGGTGGCGCTGTGGGTTAAACCACAGAGTCTAGGGCTTGCCGATCAGAAGGTTGGCGGTTCGAATCCCTGCGACGGGGTGAGCTCCCGTTGTTCGGTCCCAGCTCCTGCCCACCTAGGAGTTCGAAAGCACCTCAAAGTGCAAGTAGATAAATAGGGACCGCTCCGGCAGGAAGGTAAACGGCGTTTCCGTGCGCTGCTCTGGTTCGCCAGAAGCGGCTTAGTCATGCTGGCCACATGACCCGGAAGCTGTCTGCGGACAAACGCCGGCTCCCTTGGCCTATAGAGCGAGATGAGCGCCGCAACCCCAGAGTTGGACACGACTGGACCTAATGGTCAGGGGTCCCTTTACCTTAAACAAAACTGCAGACATGCATACCCTCCAACATTTCTCTGATGAAAATAGGGATATCCTATTAACAACAACAACAACAACAACAACAACAACAACAACCCATCTGATGGGTTGCCGCAACCACTCTAGACAGCTTCCAACATATACAAAACATAGTAAGACATTAATCATTTTAAAACTTCCCTATACAGGTCTGCCTTCAAAGGCCTTCTAAAGGTTGTGTATTTACTTATCTCCTTGGCTCAGAGGTCACTTAACTTCATACCTTCCAAAAAATTCCCAATGGAAATTGGGACGTCCTACCGCACCCTCCAACATTTATCCAATGAGGGGTGTCCTAAGAAAAACCAGGATGTTCCAAGTTCAGATCAGAAACCAGTCCCTGGGAAATAGGGACACTGGACATGTAGAAGAAGGAGTAGTGCCTTGCACGTGAATATCTCTTGTCAAAATACATTTTTGTTCTCATGTTTTTGACACTGCTGAATTAACTGGGTAATAGGATCCTCAAGCATTAGGTGGGGAGGTCAGAGTGAGAACTCTAATTGAGCTTCCAGTCACTGCCTATTCTAGAGCATTAGCTCACACTTTTATAGTACCTTGATGAAGAGGACCAAGGCTATGTACACACTGCACATGTGAAGCACATTCAAAGCACAAACACCCCACCCAAAAAGGATCCAGGGAACTGTAGTTTGCCCCTCACAGAGCTACGGTTCCCAGAATCCTTAGCAATTGGCATGGTTTCCAGGATACTTTGCAGCGATGGTGTGCTTTAAACGTGCTTGAAATGTAGAGCCCAAATTAGCATGAGGTGAGGAGCAGTGATATGTGAGAGGGGGCAAAGCAGCCATCCCTAGCTGTCTGGTACTGCCACAAAATGCTCATTCTGCAATTCTGGACCATGCAGATATATCTACCACAACAAAATATAAATGTGGTAAATATATTAAATTAAAATATGCCTGAATACTATCTTTTGAGGCTCATTTATTTGATATATGTTGATTAACTGTGTTTTTTTGAGCCTTCATTGTTCAAGCTAGCAGAATATGTATATTCTGAATTGCAAATCAGGCCATCATAAGTCATAATCAAGAGTGGACCATTAAGTCCATTGATTTCGATGGATCTGCTCCGGCTATGGCTTAATCAGATGCAGCCCACTGTGAGGGAACTGTACAGGTAGATATAAACAAATGGCAAATAAATTAGTTTCTCAAAAAAAAAATACTGTATAGAATGCAAGATTTAGTATGACCCGTTTGCGGAAACAAACATATAAAACACCAAAATCACTAGCCAGCTTCTAATGCAACAACAGCAGCAAACTAAAATGTAAACAATATATGCAATATATGCAAATTATTTCCAAATTAAGATGCTGGCATGGAAATAAGATTATTTATTCATTTATTTATTTATTTAAAAAACCTTGAGTTAATTTGTTCAATTTTATTGCTGTTTCCCAACATGAGGTTAAGATTTATTTATTTATTGCAATTTTTCCATGGTTACAGTATGGAACAATATGAAACAACGTACAATATACATAAGCTGAACTTAACGTTCTCTAAGCTACCGGTAACCGGCAGGCTTGCTCTTCAGACTCTATTCATGTTAAATATACAGTAACATTTATCAGCATGGGGTGTGTGTGCAAAGGGGACTGCAGAATAGGAGAGAGAAGGAGGTATGGAAATTGGGGGGGGGGTGATCTGAGTGCAAGGGAGAGTTGAAAAAAGGAGAGAGGTCGAAGTGGGTAAAAGTGATAATTGTGTGCAAAGGGGTCTGCACAATAGGAGAGAGGATAAGGCATTGAAACGAGGGTGATCTTTTGTGCAAGAGAGAGCTGAGGGGAAAAATTGCCTCTACTGTTTAAAATTCTGGCTCCATTTTCTATCATCTGGGGGTGATAAAGTTGGAAGCTGGATCTTCAATCAGCCTCTCAGCATGATGTTGCAGTATGGAAAGTATAACCCTCGGAGGAAAACGACCATATACGCTATAAGCAGCAACAGACACTTTCACTGAAGCAGAAGTGGAAAATGCAGCTTCTTCCTAGCAAAGAAAAGATGGTGTTTCGTGGGTGATATATAAAAAAATACCCCAACTAAATAAACGACTTGAAATTATAAATATGCCTAGAACTCTAGATTATAACATTACAGTTATTTGGTGGAAGACAATTGTCAGTGTTCTCGAAGCTACTAACATGAGTTTGGCCAAACTGCAAGAGGCAGTGAAGGATAGGCGTGCCTGGCGTGCTCTGGTCCATGGGGTCACGAAGAGTCGGACACGACTGGATGACTGAACAACAACAAAGGTCATATGTTGGGCTGTGAGAGCTGGACCATCAAGAAGGCTGATCGCCGAATAATTGATGCTTTTGAATTATGGTGCTGGAGGAGACTCTTGAGTGTCCCATGGACCGCCAGAAGATCAAACCTATCCATTCTTAAGGAAATCAGCCCTGAGTGCTCACTTGAAGGACAGATCCTGAAGCGGAGGCTCCAATACTTTGGCCACCTTATGAGAAGAGAAGACTCCCTGGAAAAGACCCTGGTGTTGGGAAAGATGGAGGGCACAAGGAAAAGGGGACGACAGAGGACGAGATGGTTGGACAGTGTTCTCAAAGCTAACAACATGAGTCTGACCAAACTGTGGGAGGCAGTGGAAGACAGGAGTGCCTGGCGTGCTCTGGTCCATGAGGTCACGAAGAGTCGGACACGACTAAATGACTAAACAACAACAACAACAACAACAACAACAACAACAACATGTTCGGCTGCCTTGGAAACTGCAGCTGGTGCAGAATTTGGCAGTCAGATTGTTGATCAGGGTCAGATGATCAGAACATACAACGCCAATTATGGCATGACTGCACTGGCTACCAATTAGTTTCCAGGCTCAGTTCAAAGAGTTGGATTTGGCCTATAAAGCCTTAAACTGCTCAGGAACTCTGTACCTCAAGGACCACCTCTCTCCACATAAACCAGCCTGGATCCTGTGTTCTTCATCTGAGGTCCTTCTTCATGCACTCCATGAGAGGTTTAGAGGGTGAAAGATGAGAACAGGCCTTTTTATTGGTGCTCCCTAGCACAGCTTGTAGAATGCTCTCCCCAGGGAGGCGTGCCTCGAACCATTTTTATCCTGTTATAGGTACCAGACAAAAACTTTAGTTTCCCCCCAAGATTTTTACCACCTTCTGAAAGATATTGTGGCCTATTTTAACGGAGTGGGATTTATAAACCAGCTTTTTGATTAGCTGTCTGTCTCCTATTTGAATTGTTGTGATTTTAGGTTTTTATTTTATTTATGCGGAATCATAACACACACACAAAAACCCCTCTTGGCATCACAGTGCGGAATCATAGGAATGGGTAAAGGAACTAAAACCTAAAAGCAATAATACACTGTCATTTTTAATGACAAATTGCAAAGTGTTGGGGGGGGGGAATTGGGAGGTGAAATATTAAAGACAGCGCTATATAGCTACCATAACATGTAGTGTGGGCATGATTTTCTAGGCTCATCTAGATTTTTCTAGTTCATCTGTCTAAACTTTCTATAGCAAAGTTAGTCAGCAGGATCAGGAAAACATACTGCATGTTATAGAGCTTTAACCACTCTAAAATTAAAATGTGATTTTCAGGAAACTGTTTCTCAGAAAGAGCAATTATTTATAACAGAGGTGGCTAATTTGGGACCCATGGGCTATATTTGGCCGCCAGAAGGTTTTGTACGATCCTTAAAAACAACCCAAAAATGTATTTTTTAAAAAATTACTCATATACCATGACACACATGTCTTGAGAAATTAGCTTGTTTTCAATAGACAAGTGAGATGTTCACACATTTCCACGTTGTCATCAGTGGTGGACGTTGACGTCTCGAATTTCAGTGATGCCCTGTGTGATGCTCAAATCCAGCACCCCGTGCCTCACCTCTCACCTACCATTTGATGTCACAATTGTGACGCCCCCTGTAGCGTTCCGGAAGCTCTGCACCCGCTGTGACCTCACCGATCATACTCCCCTTGATCTGCATTTACTGTTATGTCTACTTTGGCCTCTACTGTTTTTGGAAAGAGAACATTAGTACGTTTTATACAAAATGTAAAATATCACATTTCATATATTGTTCTTTTAGAACATATTACTTAGCATCTGGAGCTGCATATCTCTAAGAATGTGTCTCTAACTCCTAGTCTAGACAAAATCCTAGAAATCTTTTCATAGGCCAAATGCTTTGGATCAAAATCCAAAGATGTTTTTAAAAAAAATCTTTTTCCCTCCCTCTGCCCTTTTTCTGGTTTAATATTCTTTTCTGGTTTAATATCTGACAGGCCTTTTTGAAAGAGATTTATTTTCTACAGTTCACTTAGGAGATACCATGGCCAAAACAAGTTTTCTGCTTCCAGGAACTGTTAATAGTACTGAATATATTGTTCATTGCGGGGAATCAAAACCCACTGATTGCTACATATAAAAATTTGGAACAGAAAATATGGGATGCTGATTTGAAAAAACTTGGCGAGTTTTTGTATGCTTCTTTTCTTCTGATTTGTGTAAATTGACTTGGAGAAGTCCTGATTTGATTACTAGACCATCCTTATGATAATGTGCCTTAGGTGGGCCTGTGTTGCTGGAAGTTGGCACAGACTATCCTTGAAAAGCACAGCAAGAAGGAACTTAATGAAAAGCATCTGAGAAGACTGCCAATTGTGATGCATTCATCTGGCAGGACAGTCTGCTTCTACTGTTCATCTGTGGGGGAGCCACATCAATAATCAACATGCAAAACAAATCAGGGATAACAAGTGAAGCTGAGGCAGGGCTTCAACAGCATTTGCCTCTAAAAGAGCAATAATAATCATGGGCTTAAAGATATGCAACTCAAGGTGGCCAGAGCTGCTTCTACTGTAACAGCAACATGATTTCCCATCACCTGAGCTGCCACCATGGTTATGGCTTCACATTGAGTAGGGTTCACTTTTTCTGGCATAATGCTGCTTCCAGTTTCATTTTCAGGCAATATTAGATCCCCTAGACCAGACCATGGTCCAGAACCCAGAAAACGGATGTCTTTAGCAATCTTCATCAGCCTGCAAGTCACAGAATTCATTGCCCCACTCAGGTCAACTAGGGCACCATGAGCTGCAAGGGCTTCAGATTTGTTTGGAGCAGTAATGAAGGGCAAGCTTGTTAGCACAGCCACCTTAGCAGCCATCTTCTCAGGAAAACCAATTCTTGTATTCATTTGAATACAAACAGAAATGCCAACAGCCACCAGCTCATAGACCCTAGGCATAGCTGATATGATCCTAGTGATTCCATATCTGACTTGCTGCACCTAAGCACTAAATTCCTGCCCAAGGGGAAAGGGAAATGCATCCCTTAAAACAGAATTTAAGATTGGAAAAATGTGAAACTGAGGGAACCAAAATTGACAGATTTGTCCATCCCTAGTTACAACATAATCAATAAAGGATATTTTGGCACCTTAAAGACCAAGTATTTTAAATGATACATGATTTTGTAGGCTTGCGTCCATCCAGTGCCAAGAAATCTCATCCATGAAAGCTTATGCCAGCAGTAGACTATAATTCCTACCAGCCTCAGTCACTATGGTCAATGTTGGGGATGATGGGAGTCCCAAAAATATGTGGAGGCCATCACATTTACCCTCCCTCTGGCTTATGGCACAGTAATAATAAAAAAGATCTTTAATGTGCCAAATAACTCTTTGTTCAAAATGGAAGGTGTTGCACCATTTCACTAATGAACAAAGGTTGCAGGGAAATTTTTCTGAGAAGTCAGAGTTCTAGCATTGTGTTGTAATACTGGTGTAACTACGAAGAATTGTTTATCTGAACTAATACAAAAGGGCAAAAGTATTCTGTAAACACAACACCACACGATACATTCCTGGAAGACAAGGAGAAAGCAGGAATCAAAAGGACAGCTGCAGCAGGGTGAAGATCAATAGCAAAAAGAAATTTGTTTGCTTCTTAGTTTCTGTGGAATATGCTTTTTCAGTCCTTGATACTGTACTTCCCATTATATTTTACCTCTTTGTCTCTCTAATGCCATTTGTGTTGCTGCAACCATCTGATTTTTGTTGTTGTTGTTCGAAGCACCAGTCTCCCAAGGCTATATTAACATTTTATGAGGTTTTGTATTCCCATGGGAGTAAAATTATTCCACAGTTCACCTTTAAAACAGAAGTCTGAAAAACAGTAACTTATAAATAGAAGTTTTGGCCAACTGTGCTGTGTCTTCAATCAAGGTGTTTCATGAAAATATTTTCTATTCAAGCTGCTTGATGTTGACATCTATATTGTAGTTTGTTAAGTTGCAGTACCTTGTGAGGTCTGAACCAAGAAACTGTGGTTTGTGTACTGCTTGAAAACTAGGTTATCAGGATCTGATACTGGAACATCCAGGCATTGATCCCAGTTACTTCCCAGAGAGTCAGAGGCAGCAGGTGCTCAAGGTATGTCTTATATTAAGGTGGGACTGGTCACCCATTCAGAAGTAATCTGTCAAAGGCCACATGCCACTTGTGTAGGATGAGAGCCCAAAGTGGGCAGTTTGCAGGATTGCGTAGCAAACTTGCTCACTGACACCCCATATCTCTCCTTTCTCTGCTCCCCCTCCCTCTCTCCATCCAGTTTAGATTCTGATACTGCCTTTCCCTCCTCCATTAACACAGATTACAAGTGGCTGCTTGCAGTTGGCTTTCCTTCCATTGTTTTGTCCATTTCCATTTTCCCCTTTCTACCATCCCCCCCAGGCTTCCTCAACCCTCCAGTTCCCTGCCAAGTTTTTTTTCGCCCAGCCTTATTGTGTAGCAGCTACATCTTCTCTACCTTTCTACCCCTATCTCTCATGTTCACAAAACAGAAGAAATGACCCCAAGGAGGTGAACTGGGCAACTATAGTGAACCTGCAGTGCCCCAGAGAGCTGCATTAAATTAGACTGGGGGCAGCAGGTCCCCGAGCACTGCACTAGGGCATGCATGTAATGGATCCGTTTTAAGACTTACTGGTGCGACCTTGACCATTTATGCTGGAAAGTTTTATGTGTTCTATGTTCTTGAGGAGACTTCTTGAATCCAATAGATCTTGGTTAATCAAGTCACATGAGTAGTGTCATGTGAGTAACCCAACAGATTTCATGGGGACCTTGGAGAGCATGGCAAAGAATGTGCTGTCAGTTGACCCTATAGAAACATTATTTCTCTGCAAAGTATAATTCAGATTATTTGCAGCTGGACAGCTGGAAATACGCACCCCTTCTACCAGCATCTTTTTCTTTGCTAATGCCTACAAGATGATGATACGTATATATATTTGAAAGGTAGACTTCTTTGATAAAAAAAAGTATGTTCCACTGAAATTTATAGCTTTCACATGCAGACCAGATGAACTAGAAATAGCAATCCGGTAAATATGATCTCTCTCAAAATAATACTTGACTCATTCTGTGATTGTTATTTCAAGTCTCAAACCCCAAATATTTATAAATTCGTTTCTGTTGTGCTTCTTGCCATATTGGTACGATAGCCTGTGTACAGCACATTGTCAAAACACCAAAAGATGCGTCTTTGAAAGTCCACATCTCTAAAATAGATACCTTTTTTAACCAGATGTTTTGGGACTACAATTCCCATCATCCCTGACCACTGGTCCAGTTAGCTAGGGAGTTGTAGTCCCAAAACAGCTGGAGGGCCAAGTTTGGCCATCACGGAGGTAAAGGCATGACTTAGCTGCAATATATTTTATTTCTTGTATCAATGGGGAGCCTGATCCAATCATGTGTGAATGAGTGCGAGAGAGCAAGCATTCATCTAATTGTCAGAATCTGACAGGAAGACATGGTGAATGGGAGACCACACTCCCAATACACACTCGGAGAAAGGGGTTTGGAAGCCGACGAAAACCACTTCTGTTAAAATGACTTTTATTATAAAGGAGGAACAGAATAACTTTTCTCCGGCATAAAATACCCTTACAATACCAAATCCTGTCTTGTGCAATAAACTAATACTGCAGTCATTTCCCCCAGTCCAGTTCCTTAGGATGTTGTGATGTTCCCTGGGTGTTCCTGTGAGGCAATGCTCTTATGTTGCTCCTTGGCATCGCTGCTAGCCAAATCCCAATTCACCTTACAGCTGTTCTCTCTCCCGTCATTATTTTTCCTCCCTGCAGTCTCGCTACCACAGTCACACCTGGAACTTGGCTGGAGGGTCCCCTGACTGAATGTGCTTCACAAACTCACAACAACACTTTCTTCTTCCTTCCTAGCCCACCCTTCCTGCTCTTCTCTTATCTTCCTCCCTTCCCCTGCCTAACTGCCCCAATTGTCACTTTCCCAACATTCTGATTCCCTTGGCAACAGTTGCCATGGCTGCCCAGAAAGAGTAAATTCAGATTAAATGGGGGAAATCCAGGCTGGCATTTTGATGGCAATGATGTCATGTGGAGCCTACCCCCCCCCCCAAAAAAAAATGCATGAGGTGTGCCTATCCCACAAGAAACACCCACCTGAAAGCACCCGGAAATACATTTAAAAAGTGTGGCTTAACAAAAGTTTCCCAGGTTCTTTAACTCAGCAATTTCTGAGTTCAACCTGAGAGAGCTATTGATTAACACTCTTGTTCTGCAACTGTTTGCGAGCCTGTTTTTGTAAGCCTGACAGTTTGTTATCTGGATGTGTTTTGCTCATTAGCCTTAGGTCAGTGTGAAGGATCTTTCCAAGATAACACAGTGTACTTTGAAACCTAAAAACCTAAAAAAATAATAAGAGCAGGTTTTATCTCTGGACTCTTTGAAGAAAATTAGGAGAAAAGTATCATGAACAAAATGCGCATAAGCAGAAATCAGGATTTGGCAATCTCTTTTAGATGTGATGGTTTTTTCCACTTCTATAAGTTGCAGACCATAAGTAAATTATGAATTTTGTTCCTTGGGCACATTCTAAACACGGCAGCATTAGTTAAGAAGCTCCTTAAAGCAGTAGAGCAGTCCCTTGGGGAAGCAAACATAACAAGGTTAACTTTCTTGCTTAGATGCTTTGAAGACAAAACTGCTTGTGTCGGCTGTTGCCCATGAAATCTCATGCTAAATTAAAACCAATTTGTCACAAAGATGCTGTAGTCGGCTACAGCACTATGAAATCCCAAATACACAAGGCTGATATTTCCTTGTGATTTTGGTCAGCTCCTTTAAGATCTTTTGCTTCCTCTCAAATTATCCTGTCAATGCTATGGAACGGTTCACAGGCCAGGAAGGTCCCCGAAGATTGTTTAGTGCAACCTCTTCCCTGAGGCAGATTTCTCCAAACGTTCTTGGACATTGCCATTCCACCTCATGATGAGCGAAAGCTAGAAAGGTTCCCTAAGGCAGAGAGGCCTGCTTGATTCAAGGGATGCATTATTCAAGTACAAAAGTGCTTGGCTATAACATCACAACTACTATTCCATTCTAAGGTGGTTTTCGTATGCCTGTTTTTTTGGGGGGGGGGGCATGTGCAGCATGCGGACAGTCCACTGTGGCTCCCTTCTGAGAATCTACAAAACAACCATCTTGCCTGGGTGATCAAATAAGAACTCAGCTTTTCATTGGTGCCAGACTTGTGTTAGGGATTCTCTGAGTCTGACAGCTTATCCTCACTGAGATGAAATTACTTGAACCATTAAACGAATTCAGCAAAGGATGAGTGGAAAAGAAATATCTTTCACAGGACTGAATAGAACCATTTTTTAAAAAACCATTGCCATCTGTATCAACCTAACTTTCCACAGCAAACCAAAACTGCACTGCACGTAATTATCTTGGTCTTAGGTAGGTGAGAAGGGAGGTGGGAAAGAGGAACACGGCAACAGAATGGCACATTGTGCTGTCACGCACATGTTTTTTGCTCCCTGGTAATCGACATAGCAGCAGGTGACAGCAACTTATGGCAGGCAATTAAAGTGTGGCTGCAGAGTGTCAAAACTGGATACCTAGCTTGCAGCGGTTATCACTGCCCCAGATTTGATCTCCAGTCTCTGAACTTCAAGAAAATAGTTTGCTTAAGTCCTAAGAAAAGTGCTGCATTTTTCTTTTAAATTCTAGCTTTGGAAGTGTACTTACCATTCCTTTATTCCTAGGATTCAGGAGGATTTTTAGCCATCCTGTCTATTTCCCTACTGCACTTCTGTATTCGGTGTAGGTGATATCACTCAGTGTAAGTAGGAACAAGCAAAGCATGCCATGCCCCAAACAAGTTTCATTTAAAATAATAATAATAATAATAATAATAATAATAATAATAATTGCTCCATAGATGAAACTAGGCCACATGTGCCCCAAGTTTAAACAAGCAAAAAGGGATATCAGTCATTCTAACCTGGGAATGTGGAAGTCCTCAAATGTGGAGAAATTGCTCAGATGCTTCCAAGTACCATCTCCAATGGTAGGGGTTTTGCGATCTTTGCTTAGTAGTTTCACACCATCACAGTCAGCTGTGGTCCCACCTACTGCCTGAATGTGGCCTTCAACAGAAAAAAAGTTTCCCACAACTAATCTATTGGCTGCAGGACCTGTATACTCATTGCAACTCTTCCACTCTGAATTAATTGTAGAAAAGATCGAGCATGTTGGCATTAGTATTATTCTAAAATTCAAAAGTTCTTCAGAGAAGAGTAAAGGCATGTGATCATTCATGCGCCAAAGAATATGGAAATAGCTAGTGAAGACCTTAACTTTAATGTCATGTGAGCTGTAAACATCTTCTACAACTAGCCAGATGCTTCTTCTAGCTTACAACTTTAACTCCATGCACCCACATTTTGCCTTTTTCTTTTAAAGTTCAGTTCCAGTATGTTGCAGTTTAGGTCTGAAGCTGAGGTCAGGGGTTAATATCACAACTAAAAGAGGGAGAGGAAATAAACTCTCCTCTGCCCTTTCAAAAGCTTAAGCAAGTTAAATTGTTTTCACCTGTTGCAACAGGAAGGTAAGGAACCAATTGAATTCTGCTGGGAAATCAAAATCTGGGAGCCACCACAGAAAAGACTCTGTTCCTCACACTGCCAACCTTTCTTCAGATATTGGCATCTCTTGGGGCAGAGCCTCTCCTAAAGAACTCAGCATTATGGTTAGGTTTACATGGGACAAGGAGACCCTTCACATGTGGCTGAGGTTGTTTAAAGCTTCAAAGATCAGTGTCAGGGATTGAATTGCACTCTGAAACCAACATGAAGACCGAGAATATCGTTCATCACCAGAGGTATGTACCCAGAATTTTGGGTTCCTATTAAAAGCCTGTTTGCTGCTCTGGTGGGGGGAGTAGCTGTCGTTTTTAAATGTTTTTCGAGGGCAGTCCTGTGTAAAGTGCATGTTATTAGGGAAAAAAGCTTTTCTTGATGGTCAGGTAGGGCTGGGGGTAACCCTGGTCTGAAATCATTGAGAGCTGCAGGACCGTAGAAAATACTGAGCTTGATGAATCAATGATCTAACTTGGTGGAAGGCAGCTTCCTATGTTTCTCATTTTAATCATTCTCTACATACATACATACATACATACATACATACATACATACATACTTTGCTTTGCATGAAATCTATTTGTGTGTGATACACTTTTAAAATATATATTCTTGCATTAGCCTGCCCTCTTGTGGTATTCTTAGCTTCAGAACTGACAACTCCTCTGGCAATTAAGGATGTATACCTATGCACTTTAAAATCAACGTTCACTCTTCTTTCTCCAAAAGCTCCAGCCCAAATTTTCTCTGACTTTATAGCCCTTCTAGCAGGTGAACTGATTAACAAACTCAGCACTAATACAGATGTCTTTCCATCTGAGTTACAGGTAGCACACGAAAGCTTATACCAATAACAAACTTAGTTGGTCTCTAAGGTGCTACTGGAAGGATTTTTTGTTTGTTTGTTTTTGTTTCCATCTGAGCTTTAAGTGGGCTCTTCATCTTCCTACATTTACATGCTTGCTCAGGTTTGTTGGTCTTGGTTTTTAGTCATAACTACCTTTTTAATAGTTAGAAAAACTGCCAGTGCCCTGTGCAATTAGCTTATGTTGCAAAAAAGAAGAAACAGAATTCTGGGAGTTGGTACTGAAGAGCAAGTTTACAGTCCTCTTTTGGTGTCCCACTTGTGTGATGAAAAAGGTGGGGAGAGACTGCAGCCGCCGCCACTCATAGAATGATATGTGTACATAGTTCTCTATTGCATGACTGGCAAATATGCTGCTGATTGGGCACCTGTTCACCTATACAGAACCACCTGTGCCTTCAGGTGTTTGCATGGGGCCTCCTGTCAGAATCAGTACATGAAAGGAAAGGGTCCAAAGGATCATTAATTTTGTGAGCAGAGCCCCTGAAGGGGGTGGTACATATGTGTAGAATACGGCAAGTGGAATTTCCCAGTGGGGTTAATAACTCAAAGTTGTGTATGTCATGCACAGCCTAAGCCTCCAAAAAGAACTCTCTCTTTTTTGTTCTCGTAATAGGTGTGTTACTCTCTTGCATGCAGAAAGGGAGGAGCAAATATCCCCATTTATTTCTGCAATAACGTTTATCTTCTTAATCTTGGTAGAACTGATTTTTCTTTTATTTGTTTCACACTCTTGGCAATAAAGTACATAGTATCTCAGACACTTAAAAACAAGGAGTAAAGTATCTAAGCATGCATACTGTGTAACAGTATTTAAAGCTACTTTTGAATATAACTCACTAGCCAGCTACCAGACTGTGGAATGTGACTAAAATAGATTTGCTCCTGTCCTGTGTTTGCCAACACAGGTGGGTGGATTAAATTATCCTCTCTTAACTAGCAAGACCAAGGAGCTGTCCAATAGGTCAGAAAGGGTTTCTAAGAGAGCAGGAAGCTCTCCAGCTATAGGGTCACATGGAGCAGAGATGGATAATATGGTACACCAGGATTGTCTATGCACCACATGCATTAGTTCTGCCCCCAACTAACCCTGCTACTCAACTCCTTCCTGGAACATCAGCTGAGCCCTGATCAAGACAATGTGTTTGGCTACTGCACCCTTTCCCAAAAGTCTTGCTCCTTGTGGTCTAAGACTCTGCTTGAACACCCTTACATCTCTATTCTCAGGATGGTGGGGATAATTTGGGGGTGAGAGGTGGAGCCAGCCAGAATGCATTTGCCCCCTAAAACCTGGAATCCCTACAAGTGTGGCACTTTCCTTGGTGGTATATGAGGAGGTTTATCAATAGGAATTAGGGCCAACAATGGGACCCTCCTCTGAGCAGGAAGATCTTACCTGGATTTAGTTGTAGTTCCTGTAGGGTAGAGGTGGAAACTTTTTCTAGCCTCTTGAGCAACCTTGCAAGGGCCATATGCCTGTAGTGGCTGGGGCCATAGGCAAAAGTGGGACAGATATGGCTCTTACATTTATACAACAGGTTGTACATTCCCAAGGAAGAGGTTCCCATGTACACTCACAACTTTCCATATAAGCAAGCAAGAAGCTCAATGACACATTCCAGCTGGGCAAAAGCAGATAAGGAATTAGGGGAAGAGGATGTGACATGGGAAGTGGGTGGGGCCTAGGGAAAATCCTGGGATTCAGACAGAAAGTTTTAGAGGATGACGCTGAAATTCCCCACCCCTTTAATAGTTGTTTAGTCGTTAAGTCATGTCCAACTCTTCATGACCCTATGGACCAGAGCACTCCGGGCACTCCTGTCTTCCACTGCTTCCCGCAGGTTGGTCAGATTCACGTTGGTAGCTTCGAGAACACTGTCCAACTATCTTATCCTCTGTCATCCCCTTCTCCTTGTGCCCTCCCTCTTTCCCAACATCAGGGTCTTTTCCAGGGAGTCTTCTCTTCTCATGAGGTGGCCAAAGTATTGGAGCCTCAGCTTCAGGATCAGTCCTTCCAGTGAGTACTCAGGGCTGATTTCTTTGAGAATGGATAGGTTTGATCTTCTTGCAGTCCATGGGACTCTCAAGAGTCTCCTCCAGCACCATAATTCAAAAGCATCAATTTTTCAGCGATCAGCCTTCTTTATCTGATTGTGGCCATACTGACTTCCAAATATCAAGTAAAAGATCCAATATTAAATATTAGTTCCTATCAAATAGAATCCGATACCGAATGTCGTGTCAATAATCAAACACTGACAACATTTTTTTTTTAAGGCAGATGGCCATTATAAAATTACTTTAGGCTACCGGTATATATGAATCTCTGAGAATACTGGAAAAGTTGTTTGGTATCCCGGTGGTCCTAATCAGAGAAACTTGAAAACCAGTATCTCAGTTTGGGAATATCCTACAGCCTACAGCATGCTCCCTTTCTCCCACCCCCCTCTCCATATGAGTAAAATATCACAGCTCCTCATGCCCTCAAGCGATTTTTCACTCTATTTTCTCTAAATTGAAAAGGATCTCCCCTGCCACCCACCTTGCTCTCCATTGTCAAAGCATCTGCACTGGGGATTGCAACAAAATCTAGGGAAATCTGCAGACTGAAGTCCCAAGTGACAGTATGGATAAGATATATAGTAATTTGTATATCTCTGGGACCTTTGAGTGAATGATAGTTTTAAACAAACCAAACCAAACCAAACCAAATCAAATAAATGAATTCAGCTGCTGGGCATGGAAGCCATTTCGAAGTTTCCACTCATCTAGCAAATTGCAGGCAAAAGTTGGGCTCTACGTATTCTTGGTGGCCACAGTGTTATCAAAATAAGAGCAAACTGAAAGTACCCAATAAACTCATCCTTTCATAGAAAGTCTGCTGTGAGCGAAGATATCAGTAAAAAAACTGAGGCATTTCCCCTCCTCACCTCCACTTACACAACTTTTGCATAAGCGAACCTAAGTTTGTCACAATTGCAATGCAGAGCCGCAGCCAGTCAGAGCACCCCAAACATAGAGCTGAAGCAAATTTGGTCACACTGCTGAGCATATCCGTGCGACACTTGTGTTTGCAAAAACTTGTTTGTTGCATTTGTACTCTACATTTTAGGTGTTGCCAGAGATTGAGATCTCCTATCTGAGAATAGCTTTTTCCTTAGAATGTGGGAAGCCAGCAGATTGACCATTGAATTTCCTAGGGTGACAAGGCCACTACTCTCAGATGCATTGGCTCTATCATTGAGCTTTGCTTTGACAAATAACAACAGGGGTGATTCTCCATATTTTCAGTCTTTTAATTATCTCTCCCCCCCATTTAATTAAAATGGATCAAAATGTTCAAAAGCATGGTTGAATTAAAGTCAATAGTCAATATAAACAGAAGTCATTTCCCTTCTCTTAAAACATCTTTGGCACATGCCATGAAAGTGTAATTTACTGAAATGTAACTTGTGCACCTTTTCTTTTTTTTAAAAAAAGCACTGCAAATGCATAGCAAATAGGTATTTTAAAAATGAAGAGCAGAGCAGCTGCCCCCTGAATCTGAGAAAATTGTAATAACTTTGCTTATTAGAGGAAGAACTTGGATTTTACGTACAATATAAAAGTGTTCTGTGTGAAAGAGCTTTGTGGTGCCATTAGTAACATGTGCTTAGCGTTTACCATGGCAACTGCTACTTCAGTAACAAGGAGCAAGCTGAGATCTCCTAGAATCTAGCACACAAGTTTTCATCAATTTCCTATATGCCTGTAATGTGTAACTAACAGCTAAATGCATTTTGTACTATACACAAAGAAGAAAAATCAGTTAAGGAGACTTGGGGAAACTGCAAGATATACTTGTAACACATGTCTGGGCTTTGTTGCTCTGTGTGGAAACTTCAGGAGGGCAATGGCAAAACAATCCAGCCTTTCAAAGAGAGATGGAATCTGAAAGCCACATTGGCTCAGGAGAAATGCACTAAGAATTACATAAATTACATTTATTTCTTTAATTTGCCCCAGCAAAATGGCTGTCCTTTCAAAGTCAAGGTGAGGGATAAAAGATGAATGGTGTGCTTTTTGCTGCTGCTTATTATGGTTCATCTTCAATGACTTTCTTCTTTGTCTAACCATTAGGAATCACTATCATCTACAAGGATTCCCAAACAATTGCTTGTGTCTACGCCGGGTGTTTTCTGCAAGCAGCTTTAAAGTATCTGCAAAACATAACACCAGTTAAGGTAAATATTTGTGGTTTCTCTGTTTCTTCTCCCCAGTGATCTATTTCTCTCTCTCTAAACACACACACACACACACACACACACACACACACACAATTTCCAATGAGCTGAAATGTTTTGAAGGCTAATAGACAGTCCTTCAAAATCAGGTATGTTCCTGAAAGGACCAGCTGCTCATCTTGCCATTGTGAAAAAATGGCTTTTGCACATCCTTTCCAACTTGGTACCCTAACAGATGTTTTGGACTACAACTCCCATCAGCCCCACTCAGCCTGGCCAATGGCCAGAGATGATGGGAGTTGTAGCTCAGCAATATCTAGAGAGCACCAGGTTGAGGAAGGTAACCTTAGAGCACAGTTAGCCAATGGGATGTCTTCCAGAGAAGGAGCATAGCTCTTAAGGGGAAAGGCTATAGCTCTGGGGTTAGCACATATGTTATGCATGCAAAAAGTCCCAAGTTCAATGTAATTTAGTTGTCAAGATTTGTTTTTAAAAGTATTACTAGTTTTATCTTTGCTTTATGTAATTGTTAAAACAATTTTGTAGATTTTAGCTGCGTTTTATCAGTAATTCTATTATGCACATCACTTGGAGAGTTTTGTGATTAAGTGGTTTATGAATCTAAATAAGTAAAAATAAATCCCTAGCGTGCTCATTGAAGGCTGGAAAAGACTCCTGCCTCAGACCCAAGAGGTCCATTGCCAGTCAGGGTCAACAGTACAGAGTTAGAGGGTTCATTGTTCTGACTTACTATAAGGCTGCTTCCTATGTTCAGATCTTGTTGGACTACAACTTCCATCAAAACCTCAAACTCACAATTCCTTTGTCCCCAAATAGAGGAGAGAATTTTGGATGCCAGTTTTGCAGAACAGAATTTTATTTGTTGCTTACCTCAGCTGTGGGGGAGGGGGGAGAATCCATCACTAAACCTATTTTGCCACTTGCTAATAGGTTGGGGGATTTGGTGAAGCCTTTTTGTGCTCAGAACTGCAGAAGTAGTAGTCTGAAGAGGTGGCTTTGCATGGGATGGTTTATCATGTAGCAGCTTGTTTGCTGTCATCTCTCTCACAGCACAGTCTGTCTCACAGCACAATCCTATGCATATCTACTCTGATGTAGTTCAATGGCATTTAAAGGTAAAGGTAAAGGTAAAGGTACCCCTATTTATCTACTCACACTTTGATGTGATTTTGAACTTTTAGGTTGGCAGGAGCAGGGACCAAGCAACGGGAGCTCACCCCGTCATGGGGATTCGAACCACCGACCTACTGATCAGCAAGCCCTAGGCTCTGTGGTTTAGACCATAGTGCCACCTGCATCCCCTCAATGGCATTAAAAAAGGTAAAGGGACCCCTGACCGTTAGGTCCAGTCGCGGACAACTCTGGGGTTGTGGCGCTCATCTCGCTTTATTGGCCGAGGGAGCCAGCGTACAGCTTCTGGGTCATGTGGCCAGCATGACTAAGCCACTTCTGGTGAACCAGAGCAGCACACAGAAACGCCGTTTACCTTCCTGCCGGAGCGGTACCTATTTATCCACTTGCACTTTGACATGCTTTTGAACTGCTAGGTTGGCAGGAGCAGGGACCGAGCAACGGGAGCTCACCCCATTGTGGGGATTTGAACCACCAACCTTCTGATCGACAAGCCCTAGGCTCTGTGGTTTAACCCACAGCGCCACCCGTGTCCCAATGGCATTTACTCAAAACTTAATTTTATAGGGTTACAGCCTCAGTCTCTCTATTTCTTACATGTATCTACACCTGCAATAGAGAATATCTAATGTTGTAGGTCTCTGTTATACTGGAATGCCTTTCCCCACACTGACTTCAATACTGTATGTTTCTAACTTGTACATAAATAAAAACTCTTGTTCCTCTGGGTTATAAACAGCAAACTTTTTAAACTGGAGAAAAAGAAAGCAACAGTGCCCTCTAGTGATTTGCCAAGCACTGAGCTGAGCTGTGTGATAATGCATCCTAGGGAATTTAATCTAGGGCCATAAGTGAATTAGAATTTACTGATTTGTTGCATAACAGATACAAGGACTATGCAGTTCTCACTGCACTGTACCTTTCATAAATTGCAGGATATCATTGTGATCTGTCAAATTACAGTCTGCCTATATCACAGTCCTGGTTATTCAAATCAGTTCTGAGAACACTTACAAGTGCTAATCTGAAAGATTCCTCCCCTCCCAAAATCCATATATGACAGGTATTTCACTCCTCATAAATTAAATAAGATATATCAGCTGAATCTATTTTGTTGGAGATGCAGGAAATTAAAAGCAGATTATATCACATTTTCTGGAGGTGCATCAAAATAAGAAATTTCTGGGGCAAAGTCCTTAACACAATACAAAAGATACACCATATCAAGAAATCAAAAATATTTACTTTTTTGTTTACTAAAAACAAAAGTGAGAGACATCGACTTGCAGCTTGTTTCCATCTTACTTCTGAGAGCTAAGATATGTATCGCACAATTGTGGAAAGAAGAAAGGCCCCATACATTAAGAGAGTGGATACAGAAGTCCAGGGAAATTGTTTTGTTAACTAAATTGACCTACCAAAGGAAATAATTAAGCAACAAGAAGATAAATATATGAAAAATAGGCACTTAAAAAAAATACTGGAACACAGAAAAAAATTATAACAATTGTGCTTATGTGGAAATCAGAAGTTGTTTCTGAGCTATTAAAAAAATCATTGTTTGTTAATTTGGGTCTGGCCTCCTCCATCCCAATATTAAATACTGTACAAATGATTTTTAAAGGAGTATTTGTTCATGTGTGCACATATGTAAATTGGAAGAGGAGCAGAAGTAAAATTATATACAGGAAAGCTGATGGCATTCCAAAGATTCTTAACATAATGATTATTGTTTGATAATACATAATAGATGTCATAACTCTAATGTAAACTATATCCAATTCAAAAAAAATCACACTTGTATGAGATTATTTGCAAACCCTATAATTAATGTTTCTTTACTGCACTAGTTTGATTCACTTTCATAATTATCCTTGATGCTTCATAATAATTAAGTATTTAAAATAAGTGGCATATGTAAAATTTAGAGGGTTTGTTCCAGGGATTTTGACACCCATGTAGTGAATGAGAAAGTCAGATGGGTTGCCAAATCTGCTTCTCTAGCCAGCTGGTGGGCTGGACTACAATTTAGATTCCTTGCAGTTATTTAACAAGGTTGGCGATGATGGGGGGGACTTATATCTTCAGCGCACTGAAGATTTCCTGCCCTGACTGAGGATCAGAGAAAACTAGGAAATGATGGCCTTTAAAGATGAGAGCCCAGACCTGCGAAATAAAAAGGACCAAGTAGATCAAGATACTGGCAAATTCACATGCCTTGATTCTTCCTCATAAAAAATGCCTCCCTCATTCCCCAATCCAGTTGATTCTCCCCCCCCCCCCTTAAAACTCATCCAAATACTTTACATCCCCTGACAGTGATGGTGGCAATTTTAGTTTTCCTGTTGTGTACCTTTCCCTGGTGTCTACCTTTCTGGAGCAGCCAAAACAGCACACACAACAGGAATACATAAGAATAGCTCATCGGGATCAGGCCAATAGCCCATCTAATCCAGCACTCTGCTCCCATAGTGGTTAACCAGGTGCCTATGGGATAAGGAGAAACCTGCAAGCAGGACCTGGGTCACTCTTCCCACCTCTGATTCCCAGCAGCTGGCATTCAGGCAGACTGTCTCCAACCATGGAGGCGGAATATCATGCACCTGTGGTCCATGAACCCCTTCATTCTGAGGGTCCATGGCATGTCCCTTAAAATACAATTGAAAACCGTACAGCATCTTGCTGCAACAGGCAGTAATACTGGGTGTCTGCCAAGAATCTCGGCAATTTTCAAGTGGTCTATAAAGGGAAGTTTGGGAAACACTGGGTTAGACCATGCTTATTGCAAAAAAGATCTCTGTTGCAGCAAGGCATGCTGGGATGAAGGAGCAACAGCTGTTTTCCCTCTCGAAATATAAAAGCCAGCAGCAGTTTGGCTTTGTCTCTAGCATCAACCAGAGCCCAGCAGAGAACAGAAGCAAAGAAAAATGGAGATATCTTTATATTAGCAAATCTGAAGTTTAATTTTAGGTGGTGCACAAGGCATGGAATCTGTTGAAGCCAATGTCGAAGTCAGTCAGTTTTATTACGGCAAAAGCCAGCAGTACAGACAATCATAAATCCAAACAGAGAAAAATTGGCAACAACATCACCAGAGATAAAACAATTACACAAAGGAACTTTACAATGTGTTATTCAATAAAAGAGATTTACGCTTCTCAATAGCTAAAGTGCAGAATTTAGCCACATCATATGATACTAGACTTGAAGAATCCTCAGAAGATATTTTCGTGAAATTTCGGGGGAGGATTACAAATAGTGTTGGTAAGGGTGTAAACTTTGTTAAAGGGGTAAAATATATCGAGCACATTCTTCACTATAGAATTCACAAAATAAAAGGATGTGAGTAACGATTCTACCTTGTTAGACATGCAGGGGCAGAGACGCGCATGCATGGAACCTTCATAATTGCCATACATCACTGCTGAAGGCATTGTCTCAAAACAGGCTCTAGAGAAGGCCCATTCTATAGGGTTGAAGCCAATTTAGGTAGTGATGGGTGCTGAGCATGTTTTCTTTTCCTCTGGGACAAAGGTCCGTCATTAGGCAATAAATTGAAAGGTGGTGGTCTTAAACTTTTCAAGCAGCTACTTTTGATATTCTCTAGTATTCAAAATGTAGCCATGGTTCATATTTACTTACTTACTTACTTACTTACTTACTTACTTACTGTCTTTATAAATTGAGCTCGGGGTAGTTAAAGTCACAAAATACAGTCATAAGTGCAGATGTAGCGTATAGGAAATGGACTTTTTGCAATTGCCACATAACATCAGTTCCTGGCCAATCCTTCAGTGTAGCAGCACCAATTATCTGCAATTCCCTGGCTGTTAGGATTAGGCAGGTGCCTTCATTGTATTGTTTTCCATGTCTGTAAAAAAAGGTTTTTAACATAAATTTATTAGGTATTTTAGAAAGAAAAACTTCTGGCTTCTGAATATTTTCATCTGTATCTCCCCTCCCACAAAGAAAATAGGAGTTTATTTATGATGCCTTAATAGCAGGATTTCCAACTGTGCCTTTAAGGTATGTCTTTTAATTACAGGGTGCCCTGTTGCGCCACAGTCCTGTAGAAAATAACAGATGCCCCATATTTGCACAGAACAATCCAATGCCACAGATTTTAAAAAAAAATCGCTTTGTTGGCGTTGCTTTGCAAAATTCTGATCTTGTACGCTGCAGGATCCCAATGGCTTCTAGCAGCTTTCAGCTCAGCGGTCTATTAAACCCCCACCAAGTTGACTTGTGTATGAATCATTTTAAGCACCATTATGTTGATGCAGCGCAGGGACAAGGCAGCTATTTCATAAAATGTTAATGTTTCAAAGGCAAGCCTGGATAGGGGCTAGATGAGCTTGTCACTATTGAAAATAACGATTAGCATCAGCCTAGGGCAGGGAAGGTTCACACCCAAGAGCCATGCTGGAAACTTAGTTACTTATCATCATCAGAAGAGGCCATGGCAAGATTGCCACTTTTTGTTAACGTACTAGGGAAATCTCCCAGTACATCTCTTGCTAGCTGAGTCCTCCAGTTGACTGGGAGGATAAAAGGGGGCTGATCTTGCCAAGCCACATTTATGCTCGCTCTTATACAATATCAGCGGCTCATATTGCATCCATTAATTCCTTTTCAGCATCTCTAGACTGCTTTTCAGAGAAAAACCCGGCTGACATAGAACATAAAACATTACACGACGACATCCTGTTCCGCTGTAATGCAGCCACGTAAAACAGCAGTTTCGAACATCTCGCAGTCCAGTCCCAACACCCATATAAAGCTAACTAAGCCACGGGGGAAACATTTTATGCCAAGCATGCAGAGTCCTCGTCAGACATGTTCAGCCTGCAGAGGGCTTCTAGATGTGCTGAAAAATCTCAGCAGTCCAGAACCCTGTGTGATCATGGTTCATGATTATGGGGAGGTTTCTACATGTCTTCAACCAAAGCTATATTCAGACATTTACACGTAATGTAAGACAAATCCTCATGTTGGGGTCAGGACTTGCTGGCACAGCCGCTTCTCCCCTCCACGTTTTAAACCACAGGCAAACTGGCCCAGTTCTACCTGAGATCTAGTGTGTTTTGTGTTTCTGGTTTTGTTCTTCAGTCCTGACTTGTTTGGTTCTGCCTCCTCAGGCTGTGTTTTATCTTTGGTCCCTACTCCTGGTTCGTTCTACCAGGCCTGCCTTGGGGTTTCCATTCTATTCTGGATTGCTCTTTAGTCCTGACTCCTACTTCCCAGTTATGGGCTCAATCCAGGCCACTGTCCAAGCCTTGACACTTTATTTATATGTTCTTAGCATAGGAATACATGGAGCTATGCAGTCAAACCATGGGTCAACCTAGCTCAGCATTGCCATTACTGACTGGAAGCAGCTCTCCAGGGTTTCAGGCAGCAAGCAGAACTTCCCAGGGATTGAATTTGGGAACTTCTGCATGCAAAATGTATGTTCTACCACTGAGCTATTGGTCTTTCCCTTATATCAGATCAATAGACAACAGAGATACCATTAAAATAAAAAGAAACTATACAGGGATACATATGGCATCAAACAATTTCCTGCCATGGTTTGAAGCAAAGAACAGCTGATCAGAACACAGTTATTCTTTGAATATCCTCACTGTGTGTGTTTTGCTGACAGTTGTGAAACTCTACAGGCTCAGAGTTTGTTTGTTTATTGGTAGCCCACAAAAGCTTACATCATAATTAATGTGTTAGTGTTTAGATACCACAATAGGTATTAGGTGTTACCTTATTTCATGCGTTATTTTCTGGGAGTAGGGGGCCCTATTTTGGAAATTGCACCAGTCTCCCACACCACACCACTTTAACCTAAATCATAGTTAAGAGTAGACCCAGTGAGATTAATTTACTTTAGTGGATCTACTCTGATTTAGTTGGATGCAACCAATAGAATATAAACTAATAGGATACATGGCTATTCAGCAATTTTCAGTACTCATGGCTGTAGTGCAGATCCACCCTTTTTGTGACAAAAATGTCCTATATTTAGGTTGAAGAGTCCAGAGAATATCGAAACAGCAACCTCCTTTCCACCATACAGATCTAAACTTACTTGAAATAATTTCAGAAAGTCAAAAAAGAGTTTGAAGTAACAGAGAAGAAACTCCCGTTTTGCAAACTTGTTGCAAAGAACAGTGTTATCAATGAACACAAGGTGGCAGCACAGCACTAGTTTTTCCTGTTTAGAATCTATTATTTCAAAGGCCAGCAGAAAAAGAAAGTGCTTTCACTAGGGACAGACATTAATCAGGGTAACGTTAAACACATGTACGTGCTCAATCTGCACAAGGTATCTAATGTAAATTGCTTTCTTGCAATGAGCTTAGTGTCTTATACACACACACAAAATGCCTCTGGCTTAGTTGGGAAAGTTTGTTAATTCTTGGCAAGGTGACAGATGCATAGCTGAAGGAACTTCTTTGTTTATTTTGAGATTATTAGGTTGAAAAAAGACATGCCTGAGCCCTGGGATCAACAGGCAACAATGCCTTGTTTTCTACATAAATATAAAAGTCTGTTTGTCTTGGTTCAAGGCTAATTTTTTCTTTGTGGTATGATTACACAGTTTCTGCTTCCAACTTTCCAAAACTCATAGATGTATTGCAAAGCTTTACTAAAATATTTTTTTGCTATCAAAGGCACAAAATAAGAGGTTAAAGGATGTTTTGAAATCCACCCTTTCCTGAATCTATGTTATCTTCAGCCTCCCCTCGATTCCCACAGTTAAAGAGAAATTAGTGGAACTAAATGATAAGTCCTAATTAATTTGTATTTTGACAACGTATGAACCTTTAAAAGTACTCTGGCAATGGTGCAAAACCTTGGTCCAGGAAAAGCGCCATTCTGAATGATAATGCTGCTGGAATATTTGGGATTTGTTCAACTGGTTTTAGTCCAAAGAAGATTGCAGTGCCCTGTAGGTTATTCATTATCTCCTTACCCTTGAGAACAGTACGGTCAAAACTCTGAGGCTGGTGGGAACAAGATGATCCTTGACCATAAGCAAGTACTAAAACATGGGACATATAATGTTGGGAAGGTAATTTTAAGAACTTGCAGGGAAGTTTTCCCTTACATTTATGATCTCTTTGTAAAAGGAGAGCAGGCAGGCCCTGGGTCAGACATTTTCACTGGTGGCCCCAGGGCTGGTGAATAACCTCCCTGAGGAAACTCACTACGCAACTGGACTTCGTAATTTTAAGCATGCTGTTAAAACTTTTTACTCGGCAGCTTGTTGGTGTTTGGTGGAAGTATTACTCTTGTTTGCTGTGGTGTTTTATTTTGTTACTCATTAGTGCTGGTTTGATTGTACACTGCCCTGGATATCATTCTTTCACAGAAATGTTATAAATAATATATATAGAGAGATATATACAGGGCAGACTATCCTGACCAGTAGTGGGGGGTGGGGAGAGAGAGATCTGGGATACTGTACATCCACTTGACTCCACTAAGCTCTGCCAGCAGGGTGTGCATCTGAACTACAGTGGAATGGAGGCAGGGAGAGGAAGAGTTGGGCCACCCAAGGATCTGCTGGATCTTAAGCCTGGAGTTGGCACAACAAAAAAACCAAGGAGGGAGGCTTCTGTCCTAGATGGCATGAGCAGTGGGTCTTCATATATGCCAGTGGCTCCACCATTTTGTTCAGCCCCGCTGCTTGTTGGCCTAGACGTTAGAATTGCCCCCTTATTGCTCCCTATAACACTAGATCCCTAAGCAAATATACACCCCTGAGCTTACATTTAGTGGTGCATCATCAGAACTCACTATGCATTGGGCCCATCTGTTTTTTCAGCCTCTAATCTATTTCACTTCTCTTCACTGCATGATGGGCTGAATCACATAACTTGGTGTGAGATTTGGCAGAAAAATAGAATCGCAGCCTAATGGCCAAACTGCACATTACATGAAGTAAACTGTTTAAACATTCAGTTAGCACCTGCCACTTCAGCTCCTTAATGAATGCAGGAGGGCCATGACAGAATTAACCTCCCCGCTCCACCATTTCCTGCTCCCTCTCTAAAATCACCCTCCCTCCAGGTGCTCTTTGCCCCGTAAGATATTGATGAAGCAAATATTACATTCTAGATGTCTTTGTTGGTGGTAAAGAAACCAAAGGGAGGATTAAACCTCTTACCCCACATGCCACAACCCCATCTAGTCTTGACCCAACCACCCCCATCCCCTCTTAACAGCTGCTTTTCTTACAACACATCTCATAAACATGTGTTGCACAAGTACTTTATGTAACATGTAGTTTGGCCCTATGATGGCTCTCTAGTGTCATGGCTAACAAAGATGCTGAGGAATGTGTGAGAGCTGCAGAGAATTACCGTACCTCCAACATCCTCCCATACCTTTAATCCACAGCTGCACTCCAAGAAATATCACCTGTCTGCTTTTGCTTTTCCCCTTGAGTGGAATTCATGCTCTTAGGTATCCCTGGGTTTCTATGCAATAATAATGAAGGAAAGAGGCCTTTCAAAGAGGCCTCCAAGAAGCAAATTGGGAATTGTAGGAGAGAAAATGGAAATAAAAATATAACAAAAATAGATGAGAGTCTCATGGGTAGGGGTGTGAGAGAGGGAGAGGGGAGGGGTAAGGGAGGGAGATATTGAAGGAAGGCTTCAAGAATGAATGTCTACAACGAAGATCTCATCACACCCTAACACTGCTCCAGGGTCCTGCAGGGATGTTTTCCTTTGGGGTTTATGGTGATGGAGGTTGTTTTTTGTTTTGTTTTGTTTTGTTTTGGGTTTTTTGTTTTGTTTTTGCAGTGTGTGATATGCTTTTATCTGTGCCTGCCTGGCAACAATACTTTTTATGTGTTAAGTTAAAATTGATCTTCTCAATGTGCTTGCATTAGTATTTTGAATGCTACAGTTAATATTCCCTTTCCATTTTGGAATCGATACCTTGGGGTACAAATTCTCCATCTCTTTTTGTCTTTCAGAACTTTCATGTACTGTATGTAACTGAGGTGCCAGCTAACTGGCTAGGGCTGAGCTTCTTGGTGCTCTTGGGGACAAAAAAAACACTTCCCGGGGGACTCGTGTGGGAAGGCAGCTGGTGATCATTCTCCCCATGGGCCCACTCTTTCCCATCTCTTTGAAAGTCAAGTGGAGATAAACTGCATTGCTAGGTGGATGCCCTTGTTGATACTTCCTCTCTTTTTTCTGTGGTTATTAATGATATTGCTGTTGGGAGAGCATAGGTTGTAAACTAGTTAAGCTGATGTAAGCTAGATCTCATGGCAGCTATCTTAATTGTGGTGTAGGCCTAGCTTGCACATTGTTTGATTGCGTAGCTCACAGGTGTCTACTCCATAGGCTGTGTTTAGCCTAAGTGATATGTGGTGATCCCCAAGACCTCCAATAATGCAATGTTTGTGGTGGCAAAAAGAGAGGAGGGGAACCACTCTGCTATTGACAGGCAAGGTGTGCAAAGTAACCCCCAGAGGATTTCAGAGTAGTTAAGCCTCAGCATTTGTGGTTGAGAAGCCAATAACAGTCGGCTTGAGAGTCATAGGGCTGTCACCTGTTGCTAATGCATTCACAACAGCTTGTATCAAATACACATCTCAGATAAGCATCCTGACCCCTTCCATGGCAAAGTTGTGGCACCGTTTTGCTTTACTGTGGACTGTGATGTATTACTTCCATTGAGTCCTTCCTGGGGGAAGTTTTTCTTTCTTTCTTTCTTTCTTTCTTTCTTTCTTTCTTTCTTTCTTTCTTTCTTTCTTTCTCATGCAGCACATTTTTTTAACTAGTAGCAATTGAGAAGGGTGTATGGGATGTTGGGGAGGGGTAGTACCTCTGGTGGGGGGCTCGTCATGTTCCTTCTGGTGTAGTTTGTCTGCCTGCACTCAACTCTCACCTGTGGCTCCTAGAAGCTGTTAGCATGTGACAGCGGCCACATCCCAGGAAACTGCTTTGACTGGCCGACTAAACCAGTTGAGGGCAGCCAATGGGTCTCAAAGCCTTGTTCAGATAGGGGCTTCCCCTGCATGAGAAGGTAGGCACCACCAGACTGAGCAGATGATATCAATAGTGGGTCCAACAGTCAAGAAGGCAGTTACTGCACATACTGTAGAGAGAAGTGAGGGGCAGATGGAGGTCAGTCTCAGAAAGTTGGCCATCTAGGAGAAGGAAAACTCTGATCCTAAACCTGTGCTGCTTTGTGCGATATCTTTGGGAGAAGAAAACGCTAAGGAGTAAACCTGACACAAATCCAGAGTGGAATCCCTAAGACGGTTATATGGTGTCTTGTACACCTCCTTCCAGCAACTTCTGCAGCCAAGCTGATATTGCTCTGCTTTCCTTTGGGCCACATCAGTGAGGCCGGGGGGGGGGGGGGGGTGGTTGTCATCTGTGCAGATACACACTGCCCAATCTTGCGCCCCAGGGAGGTCACTTCGGTGCAGCTAACACAGCAATTTGACTTCACCCCAGAGGCACACCCCTTTGTCTCTTGAGACAAATGGATGGCAACCAACCATTGATAGCCTTCCTTGGGTTTTTTTTCCTCCCAAGATCGCCACATCTGAAGTTTTGCACTGAGCTGGGGGAAAGAAGGGTGTGTGGAAATGTAGAAACAAAAGGAAGTGGGTGGGTGGATAGTGGAAGTAGGCAAGCAAAGAAAGCTGCTCAGGTGGGGTGGTCAGAGGGCACAGGGGTTCAAAAACAGAGAAAGCAACCTAACTGGAGAGGGCAGAGGCATAATTTATTGTGGATGGATCATACTGTAGGCAGATAATTCTGGCATAAAACAGGAAGTGTGTTGGGAATCCTTCCTGAGAAGCAGAAGTTGTCTTTATTTAAAATATTTTTAAAAAAAATTAAATTGCACAACTCACTTTCTGACCTGTATAACAAGGACTACATCAAAATAGCCATCTTCAATTTGACTACAGCTAGAAAGAATTGAGCAGTCTCAAGACAACACCCAGGGGAGATAATGTGAATAAGTACTACTTCAGATGGGACCCAGGTGGTGCTGTGGGTTAAACCAGAGTCTAGGGCTTGCTGATCAGAAGGTCGGCGGTTCGAATCCCTGCCACGGGGTGAGCTCCCGTTGCTCGGTCCCAGCTCCTGCCCACCTAGCAGTTCGAAAGCACGTCAAAGTGCAAGTAGATACCGGTAAATAGGTACCACTCCTGCGGGAAGGTAAACGGCGTTTCCGTGCGCTGCTCTGGTTCACCAGAAGCGGCTTTGTCATGCTGGCCACATGACCCGAAAGCTGTCTGCGGACAAACGCTGGCTCCCTTAGCCTATAGAGCGAGATGAGCAACCCCAGAGTCGGACACGACTGGACCTGATGGTCAGGGGCCCCTTTACCTTTACCTTACTACTTCAGAATGAATTACTTGGACCCTGAGCAGTTCCTTGGCTGAAAGGTTCCAGGAGCTAATCAAAAAGCTCATTGGTCTAGAATGGATAGTAAGGGAAACCAACTCAATATGTGTAAGCATGTATTTGTGTGTGTATGAGTATGTGTGGTGAATTTGTATTCTGTGTGTAAGCATGTACAAGTGAGAGTGAGTGCATGTTTGGTGGCCCAAACCACTTTGTCCTAGCATGTGGCCATTCTTGAATGGTGCCCTTGGGTTGAAAATATTAACCACACCTGGCCTCAGCTTTGTATTGTTCAGTACAGGAAATAATCATCAGGATTTTAGGCTGTGTACTTCAGTGGAATATTGTAATTCTATAGCTAGCTCTGCTTTGTAAGTCAAACTCCTGGTACTTTTGATAGCTTTTGGATGAGACCCACATTGCATAGAGATAGAAACAGCACATAACTATACCAAACAAAAAGCAAAGCTATAATTCCCCTCCCTCTTCTTTTATTTTGATTGTAAACTTACTATGACTGTATCATATTCTTACATCAGTTTGTAAGTCAGCCCTCTTATTAATTAATATTTTAGAGTAAGTCACCCTTGAGAAAATTCTTCTCTTGATTATTGTTACAGGGGAAGGATTCATTCTGCTCTGGACTTACTAAAACACAATCATCCATTAAAAAGTTACTTGGTTTTGATTTTATGTTTTAAGTTACACAGCTCAAGCAGATTTAATAGGTTTATTATGGGCAAAGAGAACACATATTGAAGAGTTTGTTGAAATTAAAAACAGACTTCCAGATGAAAATCAATTAACTTTTAATGGTTAAAAAGCTGTTTTGAATAGTTTCAAAAGAATGCAAGACGTATCTTAAAAATTAGAATGAATGTGCATTTTTAGGTGGCTAGTGCTTTCTGTACTGTAACAATAGCTTAAAAATGGCATTTCAAAAACCATAACCACAGAATGCAAGACTGCTTCATATCAAGGCTATTGGTGCACTGTTTGCTGAGAGAGAAAAAAGTTTACAAAAGACATTGATAGAGCTTTATGTTCTTCTATGGCAAATCGGCAAATCTGATATAACTTCGTTGACATATTGTATGCTGAACATGGAGACAAAGATTTAACTGCAGTAGGCTTGCTTGGTCTCAGAGTGGGCAATTGCTTGCACCTGAAAACAAGATTTTAAAAGAATCCTAAGCACTGTATTTGTGGCACCGGAACTGACACATCAGGATTTTTTCCATAAAAAAGCTTCATCAGAAAGAACTTGAGCCAGTTTTGTGTTGAAAGGCTGATAGAAATCTCGCAGAATTTCCTTTGTGATAGGTAACATAGGGCCCAAATTGCGATCTTCAGGCCTCCTAGTGTTTGATGCAGGACTTTTGGTAATTAGAGCTTCTTCTTTTTCACTCAGAGCACCTGTAGTAAAATTAAGAAAAGGAAAAAGAAAACCACAAAATATGCTTGTATAACTTTCTGTTATACATTTCCTCAAACAATTCCAAGTTAAGTGACATGAGATGTATAAACATGACTTTTGGACATTATAGCTTGTTGTCTGAACAGAAAGCATGACTTCTTGGCAGTCCCTGAAGCACACACCATCCCTTCAGTTAGGACCAAACTATACATGGCATGAAATGTTTGCAAGCCTTTAATATACAAGACTTTGGTTTTTTAAATGTTGTTCTTTTCGGCTGGTAGGGATAAGCAAGATACAGCCCCATGGAATGTAGAGAGGAAGCTTAGCCTTTTCTGTGCATGCTGTGATGCACCAAAAATCCCCCATCCGCAACTGCTATTGATACCAATGGAAACTTCTCTGCTAGGGCTAATATAGCAGCTTTGGAGAGAACGTATACGAACAAGAAGAGCTCTCTGCTGGATCAGGCCAAAGGCACATCTAGTCATGCGCCCTGTTCTCACAGCAGCGAACCAGATGCTTGTAGAAAGCCTAGAAGCACGACTTGAGCGCAACAACACTCTCCCTACTTGTGATTCCCCGGAAATTGGTATTCAGAACCATGCTATCTCCAACAGTGGAGATAGAACATAGTCATCATGGCTAGTAGCCATTGATAGCCTTATGCTCCTTGAAGTTTTCATTAAGGACATTTTTCAGTGTGATTCCATTATGTGAGGAAAGGGTTAATTCTCACCTCTTGCACAATGGCTCTGGTTATGTTCACTAACATTCCCACTCTCATACTATTTAAGGAAGGGAATTCATGCATATTGAATGCTTGCATGCATTTAACCTCAGAACATTGTTTGCCCCTTAGGAGCTTGAGATGCAGAAATAGGGGTTCTAGGCATTTTGTCCTACTCAAGAGCAGGCCCATTGAAAAGAATGGAGATAATTAGCTTTGGGCCTTTAATTTCAGTGAGTCTACTCTGAATAGAACTTAGCTGGATACAACCCTAGGTATGTTAGTGCAAAGAGACCATGTGAAAACATGAAGAGTGTGGCTCCTGTTCCACTTGCAAGCTGTAGTGTACAAGCCATTCTAAGTAAATATGTGTTCTTTTCTTTCTTTACACAATGTAAAGAAAAAAAATCCCTGCTGGTGCTGGATCGTACTAGCTCAACACCCTAATTCCCACATATTAATATAAGTTTAATGCAACTGTTCTACTCCAGGTTATGTTCTGTAGTATTTAGAAAGTTTTTAAATACTTAAAAGTTAATTGCATTTAAAACATAAGATGTTTCCATCCCCCATTTATCACTTAAATGATTTTGCATTGTAAGCAGCATGAATTGTTCATCTATTTTTTAAATGTCTAAACCAACCTTCATCCAAACAGAATAAATCCTAATGGCTGATTGTTTTCTCGGAACAATTTAGCATAAAATAATCATGAATGTACATTCTTTCTCCTTTTTTCTAAAAAAAAAAGTTATCTTCTTATGATGGAGCTCCTGATGTCAGGAAGCATTTATGTCACTCATGCATAGAGGTCCAGCACACCCTCATGCAAAAATGATAGCAATTCACTTTTGAAATACATTACATTCTGCAACCTTTTGATGTTCTAAAGCAGGGATAGGCCACTTTGACATCTGGGTGGAGCTGAATACAAGCCCAGGGATCAGCTCCACTTGGGAGCTCCTAAGTGGAGCAGTTCCCAGCAGGACTTGCATCTGGTGCCATTTAAACAAACAAACAAACAAAAAACACCAAACCCAAGTCCCATTTGTAGGGGAACAATTGGAACCACACTCAAATGCTCCCAATTGTTCCTTTGCAGCTGCAGCTTTCCCTTACCCACAGATGACTGCAGGTGGACATGGCGAAAGAAAAAATGGCCTCATGGGCCAAGTTAGAATCCCTGTGGGCCACGATTCCCCAAGCCTGACCTAAAGGCTGCTATTTAGCATAGCAGCTCAGGTTGATCAGTTTCCACATAGAAATGGTTCACTCAAGGCCATTTTTGATATAGATAATCACTAAATTGCTCCATGTGGAAGGGGGGGGGAGAGTGTGCAGCCATAACTTGATGCAACTGCACTACTTCATAGGTCTGTACACCCGCCAGTTCTTACAATGAACATGCAACATTCTTAAATGCAATATTCCTATATTATCTGTATAGGAAAGCATGTGCCAAGTGACCCAAAGGTAACATGAACCTGTGGACTAAAATTAAATTTAAAATAGCTTACCTCTTGGTTAAAAGACAAAAAAATGGCTATATTTAAGCAACTTGTTTTTCTTCAAGTTTGAATATATGTGATCTAACTACAGAGCAATTACCTGGGACTGTCGGAGAGCATATTTAGGAAGGGGGGCTGAAGCAGAAGCCTTCGAAAAAACAGTGCAATTTCATTAAATGTGCTTTAATCAGGTCAGAAAATTTCTTACCTAAATCCAGAAACTGGAACACCATGTGCATAGTAAACTTAACGTTGGATGCATGATCCTCCAAGCGGAGAACTAGTATTTGATCTTTATTAAAAACTGTCAGCCAGTCCAAGAGAAAAACAACATACAGACCAACCTGGAGCCTTACCTAAAATAATGAAAAACAAAATAAATTTTTGTTTTAAGAACACTCCAAATGAATTGGCCATGGCAGACAACAATAAGAGAGATTATGCAAGCCATAGCTTTATTGCATGAATGTGACATACTCGTGGGTCACCATATGTGCTATAGCAGAGGACTCCCGTTCCTGAAATTAGACTTTGGAAGGTTAACTTTTTGCCTCCGCCTCTGCACCCATATTAGGCTTGAAAAACAGCAAAAAACATTTTTTAAGCCTAAATGGAGATGGGGAGAAAGTGAGTGTGCATGTGTTGTCCATACTTTCAGGGCTCATGTGTACAGCTGCAGCACATCCATTGTACCCGCAACCGTTTTTCTGGTTTGCAAATGTGCCCACAGACCCAGAAAAGTTGGCAACCCTGGCATACATGCATCAGGGAATCCCAGAGGGAGGGGATACTTCTCCCTCAGCTGGTATGCTGCCCTCCGATACTGGAGGCAGCATGCAGCCACCATGACAAACAAACAGCCATTGGATTTGTCTAATCCCCTTTGAAAGCCAAGCTGCTTGCCATGACCGTATCTTGTGGTAGCAAATTTTATATCTTAAGTATGCATTGTGTGAAGTACTTCTGACTTTCCAACATTCAGCTTCATTGGATAATCTCTTGTTCTAGACCAGTCTTATGAGAAAAGTAGAAAAATACCCCTGTCTTCATTTTCACTGTGCCATACATAATTCTATACACCTCTATCATGTTCCTCTTTACTTCCCTTTCCCTTTCCTCCCAGTCTAAAAAAACCCAAATGCTGTAAAGGTTCCTCACAGGGGAGAAAGGGGATAGTACATGAATACACCCATTAATACTCTAGTTGGGTGCTCAACTTGCTCCATTCTTACCAAAGATAAACAGTTAAATCCTCAATTTAGAAGAGGTCCCAGCCTTTTGTCTTTATGTGGATGGAATAATTTTTAAGCAGAAAGACTTTGTCATATGAACCACCAGGTTCAAACGCAAGTTTACGAAGATAGTGGTTTTTTTCACTCTATAATGTATTTGTTACATATTCTAATACCAGCTTCATGAAATTCTATTGTCTAAGAATCATATCAAGTGAGAACTGAAATGTACGTACAGGCATGGCATTGTTAATTGTGTTGTTGTACACACAGGCTCTCAGGGAGTAATCTGCCAGGCAATTTTCAAAGAGCTGCAGTGATTCAGCCACTTTTTCATGGAAGTCTTCTACAGATTTGTTAGCACTTGCAAAGTAAAGATAATCGGAATACAATCTGTAAATGAAACAACACAGGAACAATTGAAGCACAATTGCAACTAAGCCATCCCACATCATCATCATCATCATAGTAGTAGTAAACCAATAGCTATTGTCCAGGCAAGAAAAGAAAAGAAAAGAAAAGAAAGAGTGCTATTTGTATAGTAAGGTTGTGCTTTAATTTCTTGTTTATTCCAGCAGAATTTTCACAGCCCCATTCCAAAGAAAATTAAACTGAAAAGCCAGGCTGATCCAAGTTGCCTATCTGGCAAAGGAATCCTACAAGTACCTCACTTTAGTGGAGTGCACTTCCCAAACATCTTCCCACCATCTCTCTTGTCATGCCAGGGGTATCAGATGAGGAAAAAAATATTACAGGAACAAGATCTAATAATACTATTACTTGTCCTCTCTTTGCTAACTTACCATTTTTATCTCTCAAACTAGCCATATGAACCACACGATTCAGATCTTGACGCTATATTTCTCCTTGTAGACTACATTCCTTGCTGCTCTTATTCATTCTTGTAGCTTTTGCTACCACTTTTATATTGATTATCCCGGTCGCATGGCCACTCTCATTAGTCTTGCTTGCTTATTAGTCACTCCTTTGATTCTCCATCTTCAGTAATCTTACTCTCAAGCCTCCCTCACCTCCAAATACCCTTCCCTCAGGGTCTTCTTTTCCAGTCCAATGTCCACTGAACACTCTTTTTCAGCCACCAATCCTCTGGTCTCACTATCGGTTGATTCCCTCCTGCTGTGGCCCCTTCTCTGACCTGTGTCTGCTATACAAAGTCACACTCATCCCTAGGAACTACTTTTACCTTGGAATTTTGATACACTTTACTTCAGCCCGCTGTCCCCTTTTGTTTTAAAATATGGTTTAAGGTAAAACACCTGCGAGCAGCTTCAAGCTTGTTTACTTTGAAAGATACCCCCTTTTCATGTGACGAATAAAAACTCTATTGATTTTCATGAGAAGGAGGAAAAGAGAGTGCAGCAGAGATGTCGGAACAGCCAGAGGTGGGAAAGGAAGGTCTCACTAACTGCTGTGTCTCTGTGTGGTATGTTATAACAACAGAGCCATGTACGAATGGGAAGCTCTGTCTGTAGGTGTAAAGAAAACAAACAGAAAATGTGCCACTCCCAGCTTATATTTCACTGACAATACAGACATGCTGAAAATTTGGCTGTGCTTAATATTTTGCTGCCTTAGGCAGCCGCCTGTTTTACTGTGCATGAAATAGTTGGCTGTGAAACTGGAAGATATGAGAAAAACAGGAAGGATGGAGCCAGCCGATTCATTAAATGCGGCACTTTGAAACATAAACAATTCCCCCCCCCCTTTCCCTGCAGAAATGTGTGTGTAGAAGAAGGTTAGAGCTCACTAAAAGCACATTATCAAAAGAAATCAAGGAAGATGAAGTATGCAATTTCTGCCTTGAGTAACATCAGTGCTAGCTAATAGCACTTGTTATCTAGGTTAGACAGGCGAGAAGGTGGCCAAGAAAGTGAGCCAAAAGGGTGGTTGGCATATGCAGCTCATTTAGATGGCTCTTTCTTGCCAACACCATTTAATCACATTCTCTAGATTAGAGGTGGGGAACCTGTGGCCATCCAGATGTTGATGGGCTATCAATCATGCTGGCTAGGGCTGATGGGAGTTGTTGTGGTCTAACAAGATCTGGAGGAATGCGGTTTCTCTATGCTTGCTCAAGATGGTAGGAAACGCAAACAGATAAAAATAAACAACATGATAATACATATCCATTCCAAAATGGAACACAAGTATAAAATTCTGTCTCAGAATTAAAATCTAATCTTATAGGAGGGCAGCAGCTTTCTATACTTACATAACCACGAAGTTACCCCCTAGAGTTTAGGATCAAGAAATAAGAATTGCAACTAAAGCTAGTCACAATTGTGATAGGGCGGAAATCGCTTTAACGCCTGGGAAAATCTGGACATATGGCAACCCATACTGGGAGCGTCATTTAAAAATAGCTCAAAAACTTCAAAAAAAAATGGCGGGGGGGGGGAGCTTAACAACTTTCCTGTCCAGATTTTCACTTTCTGAAATATGGCAACCCTAAATTGTGATGACTATTATGCAGTGCTAATTTTTGTACTTAAACCCATAACAGCTAATATTTTGCTTATCTTGATACCAAGGGACATTCCTAAAAAAAAAAAAAATGGGGATCTATCATTCATTTTCATTATAATCAACTTCAAATCTGTTTCTCTCTGTGTGCTTTCTCTTGTTATGACTTGTTTGAATATTAGCAGAACTATGCCTAGCACAGTATGCTCTGTTAATGGTCTATCAGTTATACTTTTTTAAAAAACAACAACAATTCACTAAAATGTATATCTTAAAAGACCAATCAGATTCTTATAACCAATTTTCCCATTACAGAAAACTCATGCCTATATCTTGGTTAAGTACAATGACCTTTAGAAAGGGTCTTATTATTTCCTTCTCCAAACCCCTTAACTGAAATCAATCTCTTTTCTGATGACCTTTTCCTGAATAGTCTGTTTATGTATGTGTGTCACAACAGAATCCTATACATGTCTACTCAAAAGTAAGTCTCAGAGATCAGTGAGATGTACTCCCAGGTAAGTATGGATTAAGATTGCGGCCTTAGTTTCTCTTGGGAGAACATTTCTCCAAAGGGTTTAGTAAGGGAATGAAACTGATTTTCCCAAGAGTTGTTAGAAATACATATGTCATGTTTGTATGTCCAGATAAAATATGGTTTATGCACAAGCCTTGAGTTCTCACACTACGCTCCCTCTGCATGGCCAAGAGGGGGGACTTTGCAAGATTTTGCTGAACTAGGGAACCTGTTCAGATTAACAGTTCACATTAACTATGGTTTATTTAAGCAGTACAGCTTCAGAAACCAAGGTTTCAACTTCCTATGTTTTTGAGACTGACCATAATTAGAGTTACACCACAATCCCTGCCTCAGAGAAAAGGAGGTTAAAACTGTCCACTAACTAAAAGGTTGATTAAAAGCTTAGGAAGTCCTCCCAGATGCAGGGGAGGGAAGATGGGAATGTGCAAGGCTGAAGAACACACTACAGTTTAGTGATTAAACCATGGTACAGCTACATGTAAGGGAACTCCATGTGGACAGTGGAGTGCCCACAAACTCCTTGTCAGGAGATTCTCATATTCTAACAAAATCTGTATATGTTGTAGGATATTTCCTTATTTCGCTTCGTGGGACATCATTATAAAAACCAAACCTTTGCTGATGAGGATTTCAGCTGCTCTTGCTACTTATGGCTCACTTGATGCTGTTACCGACTGCCATAATCTATCACAATTAAGTGTAGGTGCACATGACTGCATCTTCATCAGAAAAGATTGCAGAAGAAATGGAACCTAGCATTAAAAAGTGGAACAATTTCTTTCAAGCACAGTTCCATATTTCAATTCTATCAGCATAAATACTTGGTGCTTGATGTGTTCCCTATGTTAACAATTTTGCGGAAGCTGTTTAATGATAGCAAAAATGAAAGGCTGGACCAGGCTTTAAATAAATGTTCACGGGTGGTCACATGGGCCTGCAGCTCTCCTCTTCCCTCTGTGTTGTCATGGTACAGAAATGTGTTTTTCCACAACTAAGGAAACATGCAGCTGCATGGTAGCTGCCTGCTTGTCTCTCTAATGCCAGAAGGGAAAGAGAAGGGAAACAAAGGCCTTGAAAAAGAAAAGTGAGTGAGCAGGCATGCCATAGCACCACATTCACATGCAGTGCTAGGGCAACAAAAGAGCAACTGCAAGTTCAGCTGCCATAGTGTTAGGTTGCATTTCTAAGTTTAAACTATTAAATAAATTGTCGTATGAATCCCTTTGTTCGTGCAGATTCTAGGAAAGGAAAATATGTGCACTGCAGCTACTGCTGGAATATTAAGGGGAACAGAACCAATGAGGAATATCTAGGCATTACCACCACAACCATGGCCACTGTATTCTCTTCCAGCACCCAAGATAACTCAGATTCTTTTTTTGGCCAAATACTAATATCTCTGAAGATATATTACAACTGAGCTATGTGATCCATCATTATAGAATTCCATGGCTCAAAATGACTGAAAGTCACTTAGTTTACAGGAGGAAGCAATGCTGTATATCAGTGCACAACCTTTCTAGACATAAAACACATATTTAACTCCAGTCCAGTTTAGGACTCTTAGTTTTTCTTTCTCCATCCCTACAGCATTCCTCTAAAGAAAACCCCAAAACAATTAAATAGTGACAATAATGTTGGTGTAATCTCCCTTAGGTTAGGATGAAACCAACATGTGGGTCTTTACCCATCAAATATTTACATTGAGTATAGCAAGGCACAGTTATGCTACATGGCTGTCAGGAATAAAGAATTTACAATTCAGCAGTACATATAGGGTTAGATTTATCCCATGGTGAGAGAAAAAGCACAATCTATTGTAATGGAAACTGTATCCATTACAAGTGGACAAAATTGTATTTCCCAAGTTAAGGGGCATATTACGATATGAGACAGACACTAAAGCAACAGCTGGTGAATATTAGAGTCATATTGCAGAGCATTTCCAGATCATTTACAGAAGAAAGCCACTTCATCCAGCTCTCTTGCATACAATTACCATCTGTTAACATTCAGAGGCCACAAAATATATTTATCAAGTCAACAGTGCACTGTCTGCCATGCAGGGGGCCATGAGGTGACTTGGGCAATGGGGAGCACTACTGTTGACAACTCCTATTCTATGCAGCGCTGCTGATGAGAATAGAATTCTAATAAGGAAAACATTCACATCAGGGGGTAGTGTGTTTTCCCTGTAACTATCTTTCAAAAAATAAAAGCCAATTTACATTCTAATATTTGATTTTTATATATGTGACCGTGGTGCAGGAAATGCTGATGGCACTGGAAACTGATTTCTCCCATTTTGTAAAAAATGACTGATTTGGAAAGAGGCAGAGCCTATGGACATAAATCAAATGAGACAAGGCAAATAGTCTATGAGCCTGATCAGATTTTACTTCCTCCCCTACTTCCCACTTTTCACAGGGGGGAAATGAATGAACCATAAATTCATCCATTTATTTCAATATGGCATGACTAAAACTTCTTACAAGGAATTTAATGTCATAATGGGCCAGTTTAAGATTTACATCTTCCCTTGTGTGAGGAAAAGAGCATGTGATCTTGCATGAATCCACAGCTCTCCCTAAGTATAAGCTGATCAGAAACAGCATATGAATGGAACCTTTAAATAGGGATAAAAGTTATCATTTCCCTACAAAAATAATCTCATTCCTAAAACCCACAAGTTACTATTTTCAACCAGTGGTGCAAGTAATTATAGTCTCTTTAATAGTTTTATACCCTGACCCCCCCTTCTCTTTAGATGCTAATGTGTATTACTTCACAAACGTAGTAAGCTAGCCCTCCTATATATATACAGGTAGAGTCTCCCTTGTTCAGTCTGCCGAGTTTGACCTTCCAGCTCTGTTCTAACCAGCACCACTGTGTTAGAGATAAACAAAAATCCCCACGTTCCACTTGAAAATCATTTGAGTTTTCCAAGCATTTCCACTAAGAACATTTTATTTTCAAGCACTCACAAAAGCCTTCGAGCTTCGAGTCGTCAACTATTGTTCCTCTGCCTTAAAAATCCACAATTAGTAGTTTTAATGACTACAGACCAGTTGCATTGACTCCGATTATCACAAAGTGTTTTGAGAAACTGGTACACAGTCACATTGATTGATTTATTGTTACGGTTCTCAACCAGCACACACCTATGTACATAAAAACAATCCAAAATACATTCAATAATAAAAATGAAAAAACAATCCAAAATACATTCTAAGATATAAACTATAAATATAAACTTTAAAATTTTTAGATAAAAGAAAATATCACTACTTTAACGGGTGGACTACAGCAGATTATAGCACTAGTTCGTCTTTAGCTCGGTCCTGAAGTTACATGGGTACTGCTAACTAGATCGGACCAAATTTTTATGGCTCTAGCACAGAACTTGGCTACCTTTGCTGTCACATTAGTGTTAGCATCTGAAAGAAGCCACTCTATATAGAAATTGTCCGAGCATCCAGGTAGCTCAGCCAGCATCGTGTGGATAAGCTCGCCTCACACCTCCTAGTAGAAGCAGCATCTCTTGCACAATGCGGTCCGTTTGTACTTCCCTTGGAGAAATGCTGAAGGTATTATGCGATTACGGGTTAGAGTAAATGCTCTTCTATGGGAGGGTATTTTTAGATGGAATAAATATCTAGCTGGGCGAGACAAGTATCTCCATTCCTCTTGTATTAGAAAGTGAGGTGCTTTACTCAAATCCTTCTGTCTTTTTATGTCTATTATCCTCTGTTTAACAATTATTTTTGCTGAGTTAAAGTCACACGACATGAGGCTGGATGGATGGAGGCCAATACTTAGCATCTTATTTCCTGTCTTCCATTGACTTTTGACAACTACCAGTTTGCATACAGGGCAAATAGATCCATGGAGGATGCTATCACTACCACTCTCCATGATGCTCTGTCCCATCTGGAGCAGCCGGGGAGTTATGCAAGGCTGCTGTTCATGGATTTTAGCTCTGCTTTTAACACTATCCTCCCCCATAGACTGGTGTCCAAGCTAGAGGCGATTGGACTTTCTAACTCCATTTGTCTCTGGGTTTTGAACTTTTTGTCAGATCATTCTCAGAGGGTTAAAGTAGGGTCATATATGTCCACAGCCCTTAGCCTTAACACCGGGTCACCACAAGGTTGTGTGCTGAGTCCCCTGCTCTATACCCTCTATACGTATGACTGCACAGCCATCTATTCCAGCAACAAAATCATCAAGTTTGCTGATGACACTACTGTGGTGGGGCTCATTTCAGAAGGGGATGAGTCCGCCTATGGGGACGAGGTGGAGCGGCTCTATGTTTGGTGTGGAGAAAATAATCTGGCTCTTAATACTGCCAGGACCAAGGAACTGGTGGTGGATTACAGGGGGGGAAAGGCGGATATTCAGCCCCTGTATATCAGCGGGGACCACGTGGAGAGGGTGGCTGTATTCAAGCTTTTGGGACTGACTATTGAGCAGGGTATGACTTGGAGCGCAAATACTACTGCTCTGGTAAAGAAGGCCCAGCAGAGAATTTATTTCCTCAGACTTTTAAAGAAGAACAATCTGAGTGAGAGACTGCTGATGTCCTTCTACCGAGGCTCCATAGAGAGCATTCTTACATATTGTATTTGTGCTTGGTTTTCCAGTTGCACAGCCATGGAGAGGAAGGTACTCCAGAAGGTCATAACCACAGCCTGAAAGATTATTGGTCGGTCACCCTCTCCCATCTTTGGAAGAACTATACAGTTCCCGCTGCCTTAAAAAAGTAAACAATATTTTACAGGATCCATCTCATCCGGGATACAGTCCTTTTGCACCACTGCCTTCGGGCAAGAGATATAGAACAATTAAAGCAAGAACAAATAGATTAAAAAATAGTTTCTACCCCAGAGCTCTAACCATCTTAAATGCTGTAACCAGATAATATGACCTTTGAGAGTTGGGATGGGTGTGTATGTATGTGCATGTGTGGCTGAAAATGTGCTTTTGTTTTTTGTCTTGTTTTTATGGGATGGCATTCAATTTTGTTGCACTTGTACAACGTCGTACTTGTACTTGTACAATGACAATAGAGAAATCTTATCTTTTGTGAATGCTTGAAAATAAAATGTTCACAAAAATCCAATGTGCCCATTGAACTCAATGCAGGCATGATGCCTCCATTAGTTTTAATAGACAGATTGAAACCTGTTGTGTACCCCAAAATGGCAGATGAGGGACAAAAAGTGATAACAGCTGGGAGCAGCTCCTGCTTGAAATCCTGAGAGCTGTTATCAGTCGCTGTCAACAAGACTGAGCTAGATGGACCAGCGGTCTGATATGTTAATGTTTCAATAGGCAGATAGAAACCTGCGGCATTCTCTCAAACACCTGGCAGGAGGGCAACAAGCAGTCACTATCTAAGAAACCTTAGGACTATTCCTTGGGAACTGAAGCCAGCACAGTAAAGCCTTGGGGAAGAGGGGAACAGAACTGATGCAAGAGGCTTGCTTAAGTCACCTTAGAGAAAAGCATATCTTTGCAACAGCAGAATAAGCTTCTGATCCTGCAACTGTAGTGGTAGGGAAGCCTGCTTGCTTCTTTTAAAATACAAAGAGGGGAGATATGTGCCATGAGGCTAGAAAGAAGGAGCACATAGACTTGTGGGAGACAACTATGTGCTCCCTTGCACCACTTTTTCTTTTTAAGGATTACACAAATGCCTGTGTAGCATTGTGGTAGGAATGGAGATGGCATGGAAATCATAGCTGACAGAACCAAGAAACAGAACCACAATCACAAATACAAATAAACCTTAAGAGTTGGGGGTCCCAAACTACAGTCCATAAACTTCACCCAGATGGTCTGTGGATTTGCAGTTGAAGATGGCACATCCATCACATTAAATATAAGTATTGACTTTTGAATTGTACTTTTATTGCTTCTTTTGTTTCACATTTTTCATTTTATTATATTACTGTCTGAATCATATGGCATTCAAACTGCAATGCAATGAAGTACAATATATGAGAAAAAAGAGCAATAAAAATACAATTAAGAATCATACAGCATCTAACACAGCACATTTCAATTGCTACAACAGGCAGAAAAAATAAGTAAGTGGTCCACCAAGACCATGGGCAATCTTCAAGGGGCCCATGGGGTGGAGTGCGGACAGTTTGGAAACTACTGCATTGAGTGCATAAGCTCACATCAAAAGATGTGGCTGAGTATTACAGGCAGTATTTTCCTTTACTATCCTTGCCTGGGGCCTGCATAGCAACATATATTGCCTTCCAATATATGTTGCTAGCCTCTGCCTAAAATATACACAAAAGAAGAAAAAAAAACTGAACATGCCTTCAGTAAACTGAGAAAACTTACAGTAAATATTTCCAGAAAACAAATGTTATTACTTCAAGCTAGAAATGAGCAATACTTTGTCCAAAAACGAATGAAATAACAGGTGGTGGTTGGGAACTGACAATTTCAGCTATCCTGCATTCCTCATATGTCCAAAGTTCTTTATAGGTTCACCTCTTTCTGCCGTAACAGTAAAAGGATGAGAGTCATGGAATCCACTCCTAATAATGATTTATATACTCAGAGGAATGGTTGTTTGGAATTTAAAGCTTTGTTCTGATTAAGCCAAAACTAATTATAAAAAGCAGACCTCAGCACTAGTGGGCCTTGCCAGGATGTAAGTTTGCCTAAGAGCACCAAATGCTAATGCTAAGCCTGGATGTGGTGACCTTAATATAATATTACTATTATCTGTCATTTTACATATGATGAGATGTCTTTTAAATATAGTTAATGAGACCTGAGCTTAACCATATCAGCAAGGCTTTTTTACTTAAATCCTTAGGAAAAGACTGTGTTATATTATTCCATAAAACTGTCTACCAGTTGCCATGGGCTCTTTCAGGAAGAAGAGCAGGACAGAAATGTTACGAATAAATAATAATAGAATACCATGTGACAATTGAAATAAATCGAGTTTGACCCTGGCATGAGTTTGGCCAAATTGCGGGAGGCAGTGGAGGATAGGGGTGCCTGGCGTGCTCTGGTCCATGGGGTCACGAAGAGTCGGACACGACTGAACGACTGAACAACAACAACAACCATTTAAAAAGGTGAGAATTGGACCATGCAATACAAGGCAAACAAGTCTTCATACCTCACCAAAAACAGGGATATTAAGAAGCCGGTGGAATCGTGTGAAGAGCGTCAAAATATTTATTCCCATATTACTGCTAAGGAGTACATGTCAGCAATGCCTGAAGAATTGTGTTTCCTCTTCTTTCGCTACAACTTGGAGTGGACTCTTTGACCAAGGTACACACTACCATTGTGCAGGGGAGGAAAACCTGTTGACCTTTATTTCCATGCCTTATAGCAGATGGGATACATTTGCCTTTTTCACACTGAAATTGCCCTAAGCAACTGGGATCTCCACACAGTTCCCGGTTTCCATAGTTACCTGCATCTCTGCTAATGTCAACAAGATGAAAGATTATCTGTTATGGGAGTTTTACTTGTTCAATTTTACAACTCGTATCAGTTCAGATTGCATACTGTATTAACTCTTTCCCAGATTATGCACAAGAATTAAAGGTATTCAAAGTTTCTCCAATATATGGAAATCAGGATTGAAAATGTGATGAATTCGGAATTGGAAATCAAAGCTACCGGGGACTGTAATTCACCTTATTCTGAACACTAAGCAAAACAAGGAACGTTTTCCAAATATTTTTAATAGAATTTAAACATTCTGGGGACTTCTAATAAAGGCAGAATATTCTAGAGCAGGAGGCACTAACCTTTTTTGGCCCAAGGGTCACATTTGCCCTTTGGTCCAGGACCACATGCCAGTGGTGGGTGTGGCTACTCCACCCTCTCGCATGCACACACACATCTTCTTCCTAAACTAAGCTAAGTAAATTAGCTGAGAGGAAGAGGCAGGTATGTTACTGCTCCCCTCATCAAATGATCAATCTGATAAATAGTGAGGGGGCAATTTGCATCAGGGCTGGGTATAGAGGTTCAAACCTCTCTGCCCACTGTCGTACCATGTCTACTTTAAATTTTCTTTTCTCTATTGCTGTCACCAATGTTGTTGAAGTCTTGGGGGAATGCATCAGGCTACTTGGCTGCAGTTAAGCCATCTCTATTCTAGAGCTTCCTAAATAATCCATTCCTACACTAAAAACACTGTAGCTTTCCAGATTGTATCAGCCATATTAAAAATATGTTTAAAAAACAACAACAACAACAATGGATTCAATGAGGTGGTAAGAGTGTTTATAGAGTCGAGTTGTGGGGGTGAGTTATGCTGCTCTCGACTTACCAATTTTGGGGACAGCTGTCAACTATCCATAAGAACAAATAAAAAAGAATAAAATACATTTCTTTGATACTTTGCAAATATTGCTTGCTAACCTTTCAACAGGATCCCTAAGCATAACGATCAGTTTTGCATTTGGCTGGAAGGCATGGATGAAGTCCTGTATTAAGAATGGAGGCTCCCCTTCTGTACTGTTGTCATAGAAGAAAATCCAAGCATTGTTGTCCCACATTGTCGAAGCACTCGCCTCTCCTAGGAATGACAAAAATCTGCAGATTAGTGTCACTTTAGATGACTGGCTCATTCTTGAGCACTGTTGTAAATGCACTGCAGGACCAGAATATTAAATGACATATGCTAGGTCACTTCCTATTCTTGGCTATGGCAGCCAAAAAATAAACTTCTTAAGGGAGTTGGGTATGTCTTGGGTGGAGACTGAAAGGAAATACAATTGAGATTCCTGCATTGTAGGGGGTTGGGTTGGATGATCCTCGGTATCCCTTCCAACTCTACAATTCTATGATCTTCAAATACCTGAAGGGCTACCACGTGGAAGAGGGGGCAAGCTTATTTTCTGCTGCTCCTGAGGGTAGGGCCCAAACCAATGGATTCAAATTACAAGAAAGGTGATTCTGACTAATCATTAGGAAGAACTTTCTGACAGTAAGAACTACTCAACAGTCGAACTGAAAACTTGAAAGGTAATGGACGCTCTTTCAAAGGAGGTTTTTAAACAAAGGTTGGATGGCCTTCTGTCAGAGATTCTTTAGCTATTATTTCTGCATTTCAGGGGGTTAGATTAGATGGCCCTTGACTTCCCATCCAATTCAAAAATCCCATGATTCTATTGTTTTATCATCTCTCTCCCCCACCCCATAGCACCACAACACGAATTAATGTTTGTGAGGAGGAATCCATATTTAACCCATGATGAATTAAATGTTGCTGCATTTATATATCAAATGAGAACAGCACAGTCAAAAATATACCAATTTTTCATAGACGCTAAAAGCACACAACATATGATGAAACTGCCCACTTTCATTAAAAATGGCTCTTTAATATCCTTAGCCAGAGATTAATGGGAAAAAATCATGTTGTTCTTTCATAAACCATTCTGGTAAATTTATCATAATAAGGATCAGAAATAAACAAACCCTGTCTAAAATGCCTGGAGCTGCAAGGGTAATGTCTTGTGTTGTGCTTCTGAAACCTCCATGGCTTCATCTGGGAATATAATTACAATCCAATAAAGATTTGATTCAGAGATGTTTTTGACTGTAAAATTACTTTCCCTGGTAAAGTTAGAGGGATGTTTATAGTTTTAATTATATCTCTCCTTTTTAATCATTTGACGTTTAATAATGTGGCTCCCTGAGAAAATCTCTGGTTTTCATATTTCCTATAGATAGATTCTTGACTAAATTGTATTTTTAACAAGGTAATAAAAAGTTCACTATAATGAGCATATTAATTCATATGATTTCCTGTAAACTTTATTAAGAAGAGGCCATGTAAACATTTTCCTCAACAAAAAGTTCAGCTCCTTGCAAAGGCAATTGCTCAAAAAAAGTACATTAGCCATTTGAATTAGCATTCTTCCCCTTAGAAGAGACCTATAAAATAAAAACTGTAGCTTGTATGTGTCCTTGATAATAAAAGTCCACAAACAGCACTTGAGGCACAATATTTGTTTATAGAAAGAGCAGTGAACCTGCTCATATCACAACAAAATAATGAGGCCTAATAGCTTCTTGATTAAAAAAGTCAGGATATGTTAAGAATGTCATAATAACTTTCGTAGGTCACAACAGCTTAGACTTTCCCCAGTCTCAATAGACAGTAGAATAAATTGGTCCTTTGAAGGAAATTCAACCTGTCCCATCTCTTACACCTACCAAATGTTTAGTGTCACTCTATTTGGCTGCTTTATATAACTCAACAGCAACAAAGCAGGCAGAATTTACAGATGGGGGTTCCTATTAGCACTACATCTCCATCCCATGAAAAGTTTTATTTGCTAAAGTTTCCCAGGGCATTTGTGGAGTCTGAGCAGACTTTGTTTCCAGCCTGCTGATGCCACACTTGCAACTAACCTGGGCTGTCCTCCAAGAAGCAAAGTGCTGTTGCTGAATTAGAGTGACCAGATGCAAAAGAGGAAACATGTGTCTTTATTATTGTGTAGAAACAGATATTTCAGCAGGTATAGCTTCTCATGCAAACTACACCACCTGAAATTCCCTCTCCTACCCAACCATTAAAGGTTCAAGGACTCTGTCTGCTTTCGCATCTGGTCAACCCTGCACTGAATGCATCCTAGGGAAAACAATAGTGCTCAAGTCCCATATATATTTGGAGTACGTTATCTCATATGTTCTTCCATACCCATCAAGTTCATTTGCTTCATATGATGTCATTTACTGTGGTTAAATCAGTGGGACTCATAGTGATGGAATGCATCTAGATTTCACTAGCAAGTGAAGGTATTTTTTTATTCACAAAGTTTTTGCCCGATTCTGCATGTTTGGATTTTATTCTTGTATTTATTTGTAGTTATTATTATTTTTAATTTTAGATGGACAGCATGTTGCACCAAACACTGTATTGTTGCCAAGGTGCTATAAAGTGTTATAAATAACTAAATAATATTAATGCATTTTTAAACAGCCTCTATTTACACTGAAAACAAAGTGCAAAATTAAAGATTTATAATGCTCTTCTTTTCAGACAGATGTTTGCTCAACTTTTCATTACTAGTTGAAGGCACACTTTCATGATGCTGTAAAGCTTGCATTACCCTTTTGCCAACAGAAGTTGTTCTAATAAAATGCCTTATCCACATTTTTGCTATCGTATACTTAGCTTACATTGCTAAGATACAGAGATCAGTGAACTCTTATCTTAGTACAGATAACCACCGATGTTACAAAGCAAGTCTCATACCAGCAACATAAACCCCTATAAGCAGTAGTTTCTGTACCAATAATTATCTTGTTGGAGTCTTTTGCAGTGTCCCCCTGCAACACACTCTGAATCTGATGAGCAGCCAAGTCAAACAAGTCCAGGTAATCTTCCACTGGGTAGCGATCATGAAAGCCATCTCTCAGACGAATTATCCCTGAAAGCAGGCATAAATAAATAAATAAATAAATAAAGCCAGCCTGGAATCTACAGTGGTATAGTAGAGATGTTTACTGCTCTGCCTTTTGGACTATTTAGTGGAAGACCCTGTTCAAATAGCATAATCATAAATAGGATACGATAGTTATTCAATTATACTGATGCCTCAACAAGGAAGTAACATGAATACTGTAACTATTTTCTTGCATGGTAGCTGCAGCAAGAATACTGCTTGCAGAGAAATAGAGCTCTCAAACACCTGGTATTGAATTAGTGGGCACATAACATTTGGGAATTCCTTTTAATGTAGTCAAAAGAACCAGGACAGAGACAAAATGGCAATATAGCAAACTGGATCTGATGTGGTCAAGTACCATCAAAATAACTTATTTTCTCCAAATGATAAACTACTGCTGTGAAATGTTCTGAAATTTAAAGAACTGATTTACTCTCAGTATATCAATCTCATTTTGTTTTTTCAACTTACTTTATAAACACTGTATTCTATTAATTTTTCAAGTTCTTTTTCATTGTAAAATTAACTAATTAAAAAACCCTAAATAAATAAGGATATGATAAAAAAGAGTCTGAATGGTTGCATGATTAATTTCTACATAATCTATTCCATGTAGCAAGTTCTTTGTAGTCTACATGTACATGAACATGAATAAATTGTTCTTATTTTTTCTTTAAGCCACATTGAGTTCCTGTCAAGGAAAAAGGCAGCACTATAAACAAACATATATATATATATATATATATATATATATATATATATATATATATATATACATACATACATACATATTTACAATTATACATATGTGTGTATAAATATGGACATTGAAATTGTGTATTTATTAGACATGAATGTAAATATTATTTACATCCTGGCCACATAGTAACAAAAGCCACCTTGGTGCTTGCTAGGGAAGCTCTTAGTGACAAATCTAAATGGTGTAACCTTATGAAGAAGACCACAGGATGACGTTAAATAAGAAAGTGCTAATCAGCATGGACTTAACCGTCCTTTACCTTTAACCTTTGTATTATAGAACCGGCCCAGTAACCCAGAAGCAGACAGAGCAAAAGGAAGGTGCAATAAAATATTTGATTGGAAGATTCCTATAAAAGGAATCTCTTTCTCTTCCTAGATTATGGTTGTTTCATTGGGCAGAAAAGTGCATGAGAACCACGATCCAAAGAAAATCTGCCTAGCATCTTCTATACTAAGCACAGTCTGCCACTGTAGAAATGAATGAATAAGGAGATATTAATAGGTCAGAGCAAACTACAAAGACTTCAGAGCAAAGAACCGGGAAATGCAACCAAGAGAATTATGTAGAAGGCCAGAGGATTCTGGTTTTAACCAGGTATTTATTATAATGCCAGTGTTTGTGAAGCAGCCCCAAAATATCTAGGTCCTGGCACATCTAGGCCTGATGGTGAATAGACTGGAGGCTGCTATAAAGATGTACACTGGGTCCTGGAGTCAGGCAAGGAAGTGAGTGCCTGATTCATATTGAGCAGGCTACAAACTTCACAGTGCTCCTGTACATAAGCATGGTATGCCCTGCATGCTTTGGATTAGTTTTTCATGGCCTCCTTCCTTTTGGATGCTGCTGCAGCAATAGCCCAAATGACTTTATTTGTGCTGTGCCAGGCACAGTAGGTATAAAGGTGCCTTGCTTTTAGTGTATAGCAGTGGTGACATCAATATACCTCAAAAGGCCTTGGAGGTCTCTGGACAGATAAACAAGGCATAGCATGGTGGGCAACCCAAGCTGTATCAAGACACATCAATGCATTAGAATTTAGTAGCTCCTCCCAATTTTTATAGTGTGCTCCAAATCCATAGCTAAATGCCAAATATGAAAGCAAGCCTACCTATAACATAACTTGGAATTATGGGGGAAAGTGTATTTTTTTGCTGTTGTGTTAATGAGTTCCATGTTCTTATTTTGTGTTTTTATGTTGTAAGCCACCCTGTGGTCTTCAGATGAAGGGTGGTATATAACTTTAATGGGGAAAGAGAAGCAGAAGAAGGCTGGTTTGTGGGTATCCTTCCATATAACAATATAGCATGTAACTTGTTAGCATGCCTCTGTTCCACTCAGAGTGGCATACATAGTCTTCTCAGCCAGATGGCAAAGCCCAGAGTTTCTCAGCTTTGGAGATGTACATGCCTGGTCCTTTCAAATAATTCTAAAACAGTCGTTGTTTGCATTTGGCCTCAGAACATGGAATTTTATTTGAAATAAATTCAGAAGTTGTATTATTGGGCCAAGTACAGAACTCGTATAAGAGACAAACCACTAAGAATATGCTTGAAAGAACACTGCATACCAATTAAAATCCCTCTGAAATTAGTTCAGCTCAATTTTATTGAGTTTGTTGTCTCAACTGCTTTAGTAGAGGAAACCAGTTGTACCAATTTAGTCCATTTCAACTAGATTGACTTCACTCATACTTGAAGGCATTATCAAATATAATCTGAAAAGCAGTGGTTTCCTATTCAAACCAATTTGCAGACAGAAGAAGCTCTGTTTTGTATTCATTCTAAGGCTTTGTCTGAAGCAGGGGGAGGGCGTGCACAACTGAACCTATCCCCTGTGTGGTATAAACCTCAGCCTACTAGGCCATCTATATCACTAATCATAAGCCAAAACAATGGTGTTAAAATCCATAGAGGCTAAACTGTTCCCTTGTGTCTTGAGACATACTGAGCAGAACCAGACTGAAGCGAGTAGAACCAGGCTTGGTGGGGAGGGAGCTCAGTTTTTAATAACAAAAAAATAATGAAAACATATTCTCTAATGCTTCGATATTTCAAGATTTTAGTCCTTGCAACTCTTGAAAGCAAATAATAATAAATCTGTTTCCTGAACAAAAAATCCTAGGAAATCCGTCAGCAGAATGGTAGCAGGGTCAGTGTCAACACCCATGGGCAGAAGCCCAAGGATTCCAGGTGCTGACGCTGGTCCTGCTTTCAGATAATCATTGTAATTGCTTCCAACCCTCACTCCTGCCAAACTGGCACTCAAGCAAGGTAGATATTAGATACTGTTGTCACTATGTCCTTGAATGAGCTCATCATCAGATGGGAACTAGCACTAAGTCTGTTCACCTTTCAAACCAGGCCAATACAGACTGTGGAGACAAGCTCTGTTATACAACACTATGCAGCTGAAGCATCTGGGCAGGCTAATCACACATGCCTATATTATGAGATAGCTCAGTTAGTAGAGCACGAGACTCTTAATCTCAAGGTTATGGGTTCGAGCCCATGTTGGGCAAAAGATTCCTGCATTTCAGGCAGTCCCTTCCAACTCTACAACTTTATTATTCTATGCAACTGGCACCTTTCCTCCAAGGGAAAACCCATGCAATCTGCCTTATCCTTGTGGCTGCATCATCCATATACCAGCCACAGGCCCAGCACCAGAGTTCCATGGGCAGTTGCCCATGACACAAGCCCTTTGCTTTGGGCAAATGGAAACCATTGACACTCCAGCACTACAGCCTTAGCAGCTGAACATATTAACTCAACAAAAATAAACTACTCCTACACAGGGACTTCACACACTAAGAGGGGACTTGAAACAGTGGAGACTAGCAGAACATGCTTGCTAAACTGCCCCCTCCTTTTATGATGCTGCTCCATATACCTGTCACCTTCAAGGTTAAGGAGTGAGAGTCCCTGGGGGCAGGAAACCAAGAGCCCCACTAAACCTGGTATTGATCAAGCCACATGGAACTGTCAAAAAGAAAAGCAGCTCTCATGTTACCTACCGCAAGACACTGCCTGAAATGGATTTTTAGCATCAACTCCTTTACCTAAAAGCCAGAGCAGGTATTTTGAAAGAACTGCACAAAAAGGCAGATTTATATAGACATCTGCTTATGACCAAACAACAAGCAGTGCTACCCACCCTAGGTTTTTCTAGTTGATGACAGCTTATTATAAATTTGTGCAATGTTAAGATTTGCTCTTCACACAGCTGACAAGCAACCTGGGCATTATATAGATCAATTAATTAATATTAGGGCAGGCTGTTGTTTATACCAATCCAGATGATAGGCTTCTCTACATTAGGCTGCTGATTTGGGGGCTTGTCGCGTGCACTTCCAGTGTGTATCCAAGGCAATTTGCCACAGATACAGACATTAAGGCTAGAGACCTATTGGTTTCCAGCATTAGGTCTGCTGCTAACCAGGGACAAAGAAACTTAAAAATGAAGAGATGCTGCTTCCAAAAGATTTAAGAATTCATTTCTGCAAACACAACTCTGTGTCAGATAGTGTGTTTACTCACCAAACCTTTTCCTTGTCCACCAGTGAGGCTCCTTAATTGCTGAGAATCTCACATCGGGATGTAACCTGAGCCTATCATAAAGGTCTGTTGTTCCGCACTTTGGCTGGCCTATGATGTAGAAATGGGGAAGGCAGCGTAGCCGGTAGTGCTTCTCCTTGTAATGATACAGATGGCTCCAAAACACCTTTCTAAGGTAATCAAATATTGTCCGAAAACGTTTGGAATACAACGCATATGAGTTTGTAGCATAAGGGTCCCTAGTAGTGTTTCCTTTGTATTCTTCATACCAACAAGGATTCTTGCTGTTTGGAAGAAACTTGTTAGGAATTACGGAGAACATCTGCAAGACAGAGAATAAAAGCTCTCATTAAGGCAGGAAACAAAGAATATGGTAGCACTTCCGGTTATAATAATCCCATTGTTTACACATTCCAGACATTTTAATGCTCTGATAACCTATGCTGTTGCACAGATATAAGACCAGGAGGACATGTAGGGCTGGCAGAGAAGATGAATATATTTGTAAAGCCCAGCTCTTAAACACAAAAAGAAGTGATATGGTTATCTAAACCTAAATATTGCATCTATGCAGATTTCCATAGATAGAATTGTATTTTAAGAAATTAATTCCTAGAGCAGATGGGATTCATCTATGTATAACAAAATTATAATGCATCACCAGAAGGAATAATTTGAGATAAGTGGCACACACTAATAGAGCAATTCTCTGCAAAAGCTTCTGCATGGCAACCACTCTATTAAATATGAGGGGTAGGGAAGCTTTTTTAGCTCAACACTGGGACCCACATGCCAGTGTTGGGTGGTACAGTAGGCTAGTTTCTATATACATTCACACACACTCTCTCTCCTCCATCCAGACAAGCAAACAGAATTATCAAAGTTCAAGGATACATTTCCTGCAGGGAAAGGGATTCAAGAAGGGTGCAAATCAGGACTGGTGAGGTGTGTGGCTGGAAAAGGGATGTAGGAGGGACAGACAGAGTGACCTGAATGCTACATTCAGCCCTCATATCTTGAGATCATACACCCCAAGACTACAATCAGAAGGGCCAACAGGTTTTCTGGGTCCAGTATACTGTATATGGATTGGCCACATTGACCTACTCACAAAAGAGACCACAGATTTGTATACGTTGAGTGATATGCAAATGATGTGTTCTCTCATTATACATGTAATAAAATGTCTGACAGCTAGAATGTGAATATCTTTCCCCATACTTGCACTTTATCTTGAATTTTTGCCTTCCACACAGCTTTCTCCAATGCTAACCCAAAAGCGAAGCCTAGGCTGAAATCTTGTACTACTTTTACCTGGGAGTAATCCCCATTAAATATGAAGAGACTTATTTCTGTGTAGACACTATACAGTACTTCATTGTACTGTAAGTTAACTGCAGAGTGAATTCTTAATGAGAGTCTGGTCTTTAGTTCCTGCACAGTAGGAGACATATTGAAGACTATTTGCAACAGTTTTCACATTTTGCTTTTGCCATTTCTGCTATTCATCTTGTTTTAGCATGGGCAACTGAGAACAGAAGACCTGTTGCTACAGTTGTAGAAACTGTCACCCTGAGCTATATCTGTAATGAGTTTGCACAGCGATTCACACATAGTCATATCCCTGCACAAACGTAAGAGAAACACCACATAATGTTCTATAGTATCATCAAGCATTCTGCCTCCAGGTCACTTTCATGTTGCTTCCACTATAGCATCCTATAGCAAAAACTGGACCTAAAGACACAAGTTTATGTTGTATAGGGTTACGATACTACTGTAGAGTATACCAATGGCTTCAATAATAGTCATAGATTAATTTATTGGATGAATTATAGAGTAAAGGAAAACCAAGGTGAATTTTCAGAGCCAAAGCAATAACAGAAATCCATGGGAGATCACCAAGTGACTCTTGTGGTTTATATGGAATTAATTTAGAGATGTATGGAGTGGTTGGGAATGTAGGAATCTTCCTTATACCAAATCAGACCATTTTTTCATCTAGCTCAGTTCTGTCTATACTGACTGACCTCAGGTCTCCAGGATTTCAATTGCCAAGAAATCACTCACAATAACACTAGTTCAATTCTTATCTAAGTGAACCAAAGAGGTACATATTGAGCTGCTGCACTTGATATCACATAGGAAGGATATAGTTCACCAATATTAATAGTGAACCTAAACAGTCACACCTAAGAGGGTATCTCAGCTTGGTATTGTGAACACTTGAAAACCTGGCTGAAGGTTATTGAAATGTGCAAGTCCAATAAGATTAAGCAAACTGGAAGATAGGCATGCAAGGAAATAATAATTAGGAAACACTGGTTTAAATAAAGATGAAATACACAGATCAAATTAATGTTCAGGTTTAGATAATAAAACTGTACCACTTTCATTGTAGGAATCACTGACTTCCAGTTGTTTAACGTAAGTTCTATACCTTCCTGAAATCCCTCAGAATTATTTTAGCATTTTAGTGTCCTAAAAGTCTAAGGAGTAGATTGTGCTTCAAAGTGTTCATAGGGACCTTTAAGTGTGTCCCATCCAATAATCTTCTCTTCCCACATACTCCCAAACATGTGTTAGCACTCTACATTCCTGAGCATCTACAAACTGCACATAAGAAACGTCCTTGGAAGAATTAGACTTATCTAGATAACGTATTCTTAGAACTTTCTGTTCACTCTCTTTAGGCCTGATTTACCAATAGCAGTGGCAACCACATCTCTGTTTCCTGTACACCAGTAAAATTATGAGAAAGCCTGTAGTGATAAGCTAGTTTTCATGTCTGGTATTTATATAGCAGCAATTGCACAAATTAGATGCATGCAAGGAGGAAATCTTAAAATCTCTTTCCGTGATGGGCTTTGCCAACATGAAAAGAGCTTTTAAGTTCTCATACTTGCTTACTAGGCTCTGGGAGGCTCCCTCAGGATCCCATGGGGCCATATGAAATCTCATGAGATTCCATGGGAGCTCCCAGACCCTGCATGAGACCTTCCCACAACCCAGTAAGCCTGGTTTCATGGGGGGCAAGGCCCACTTGCAACACCAGCTTCAGAAAGGGAGGAAGCGTCACACAGGGGCAGTTCTGGAATTGTTCTGACTATATGCAATTTTGGCTTTACTCGCAATCCTCCAGAACATAACCCCTGTGAAACTTGTGAGTCTATTGTATATATAATTGATAAAAATCACTTCATTTAAGGGTCTGATCTGACTAGCAGAATCATAGAGTTGGAAGAGACCACAAGGGCCATCCAGTCCAACCCCCTGCCAAGAATGTCTATGATCATCCAGCAAACTGCCGTACTGTTTGATATGATCTTCCCATATTTCCAGAGGAAAGTTAGAAAGCACCACAGTGGCTTTCCCTAGGCTCCAACATGTGTGTTCCAGCTTCTGAGACTATCTATTGTTCTCAATCATATCTACTACTGGGTCATATCAAAAGCATGAACGAAGAGAAGCAGCTATACAACTGATAGGGAGTCCCAACACCTTGCTAAATGTCAATGTTAACCTAAACTGAAGTGCATCTGCCTTGATTCCTCAGTGAGTGTTAACTTAAGAGTGCATTGGCTTGTAGTGGCATCACTGTGTTGAGTAGATACTACAGAGAGTAATGGTCAAGGTTACCATTTTTTAATAAAGCAAATAGTTCTCCCCTGTTGTATACTCACATGCATCTCTTGTTTCTTCAAATCTTCTAAGTCTGGAAGATGTCTAGTTATAAACTCAATGTTTGCAGTAATTGTGTCAATAATTACTTTAATTCTTGGATAATCCTTTGCATATGAAATATTCATTTTAGATGTTTGGTAATGGTCTTTCATATCACAGAGGCTCTCATTGTCCATTAAGTTTGAACTGCTAGTAAAAGCTCCATAACGTAGTGCTGGCTGCATCAGCAAGAGGCCACGTTTAGCTCCAGTCAGTATATAGGATGCCATCACTAGCATCATTATTAATAATCCAAACATTAAACTGCATAGTTTTCCTTTCTTCAAGCAAAACAATCCAGTCCAGCTTTCACTGTGATAAGTCCTTACTTCTAGCACTGCAAGCAAGTTCATCTGTTTGCTATCCACGTGCAACAGAACTTTATTTTTATCTCTGCACAGAGAAGGACACTCTTTAATATTGTGAGTTGGTTGCTGGCACTTGAAACACTGTCTGTGCAAGTCATTTGATAACAATGTTATGCAACGTTGAATGCAATGCTTCATATTAGTACCATTAAAGAATTGGTGTAAGGAGCCATTTCAAATGGATGAAAGTCACTTTCTACAAGCAATTAAGAAACTTTGTAGAATCAGTATTTTTTAATTAAAAAAAACAGACTAACCAAAATAGATGGCAACTACTGAAATTAATATGGCAATGTATTAGAGGCACATTATACTTGATCTGGACATACAAAATTTTATTTTTAAGTCGATGATGGTGATGATGATGATGAGTTCAGGTTTTTCCCATTGAACAAAATGAGGAGAGTGGGATTTCACTGTACGGAGTGAAGAGACGCAAAAAACAAAAGGAGCTCATTGTCCTTTCATCAAAATTAAACGAATTTAGGTATGTGAGAGAATAGATTCTTCTTGAGATTTAAATATATTCCTTTAAAATGTAGGTTCCAAGATAGAGAAATGATCTGGAGCTCTTCATTTTTATAATCACTTCGGAGGATTCTGTTGTGTAACCTAGAAGAGAACAAAGAGAAAACTTGAATAAAATTATCTGTCCAGAAGTCAGACCAAAGTGTTACTCACTTTATTAGGCAATGGACTACTGAAATATTAACCCTGGTTGAGGAATCTATGCTAAATTGCATATTAAGGGGAGAGGTAAATTCTGAGTACTGGGAATAAGTATAGATGACTTGAAAATTATTTGGATAGGAACTTGAAGGACTAACTACTTGCATGAACTTACTGAACTACTCAGCCCCTTTTGAGGTGGTATCTATCCACAATGCCCCATCCTCTGAGGTGAGGAGGACAGCAACAAGAGTCAGGGCCATCACCAAACCATAAGGTTCAACCCCCAATAATTTGGGGGGGGTTGTTATATTTCTGCTTTTTACTTTGGTTTTTAATAGCATCTGGTGCATGCTTCTGAACTGAATTTGTTGTGTGTGTTTATCTGCTTGATTTTTCCTTGATTGTTTTGTGGTATTGTGAGCCATCTGAAGAATCCTCATGATTAAGAGACAGGATATAAATATTTGAGATAAAGAGATAGAAATATGAGGTGCATGGAAGGAAAACGTGGTGAGCGTGTCAACTGACAATTTTATGCTGGGATACTCTGAAGACTATGGTACAGATTACAAGTAAGATTAAGCTAAGCAATTATCTGGGTCAAGATGATCCAGTGGGACATTCTAAATGCCAATCTAATGGATCTGTGGGGCAAGAAAGCTGTTTAGAAAGGGAGCAGCAGCCGTGGTTTGTGTGAAGGCTCCACAGGCAAATTCTGAGCAAAGAATAATACTAGCACAGTGTATTTTTGAGTAGCAAAAATCACCAAGTTTGTATTGGGCAGGAAGAAAAAGCCACGGTTAAGGGTTCAGTAATACAGCAGCCCCTAGAGATTCTCAAAAATGAATTGTGGCCACAAATTGATTTCTGTTTTCCAGTCCTTGCTTGGACATACTCATTATTAACCTAAGCAACAAAGGGGTAATAAGTAGGATACTTCTGGAGAGAAAGTAATTGAATATCTCTCATTTTCAAGATCGATAAAGAATATTAAGCAGCAGCACAAAAAATGCATTAAACTGTTGCAAATAAATTTTAATACTGTGGAGGTAGCATATTCCAAGAATTCAAGAGGAAATGAGAATATGGCTATATCAGACCAGTGCATTATCCCTTTCTCTAATGTGCAGTTCAAGAAGAAACACTTGGACCTTTAGGTATGTATAGCACTGGGGTTTTTTCTCTTCCCCACCCCATGAAACAGTTGTGGTAATCCAAAATCTCACTTAAGCGCACAGAGTCAGCAGCACAACTCTTTGAAACAGAGCCTAAATTGCTTACATTCTATTGAATTAAAATGTAGATCACAATTAAATTTCAGCAGGACAGAAAAGCCTCTGATTCCATTTTGACATATTTAAAGTATCTATAGCATCAACTAACATTTTGTTTATATCATGAAGGATTTCAGAGACGTATACATTTTGACCAATCATATTTAACAAAACATAACTGAAATTATGTGTGCTACAAGGAAAAAAAATGAACCAAGAAATCACTGTAATGGAAAATTAAGACATGTACATTAAACCACACACTGCTGCTGCTTAGGGATGCTATACTCTACGATTCCGTTCAACACTTACTAAGCATACCAACCTGATCCCCACTTCCCAGATGAATACATAGATTGTAATGTAGTTGTTGCATTGTCTTCTGCTGCTTTTGTAGGAACTCTACAAGCTGAGTTAATGGCAAATTAAACTTAATTCTTGATGGGAGCCTACACTGATCAGTAACCATCTCCTTCAGGCAGACCACACCTCTGACTCATAGATGTTTGTCTTAAAGATGCCACATGTAGGAAACTGTATTAAGTTGCTAATGCATGCATTAGAGCAGGCATCCCCAAACTCAGCATTCCAGCTGTTTTGGGCCTACAACTCCCACCATTCCTAGCTAACAGGGCCAGTGGTCAGGGATGATGGGAAATGCAGTCCCAAAACATCTGGAGGGCCGAGATTTGGGGGTGCCTGCATTAGAGATATCCTTCCGTTTTCCATTGCAGATACTGTTCTTGGCTCAGAAAATGTATCAAAATATGCATTAAAATGTTTAGATGAATATAAAAATATGTTTAATTTATGTCAAAATGCATATAAAATGTGTTTTAGGAGACTATACGTACAGAAATGCATGTTTTTTTTCGGGGAGCAAAAGTCAATAAATGTGAATTTTCGTACACTGTTTTAAAATGCAGATTGACATGTAAACAGGGTGGACTAGATTTAGGAATGGGCTTATGGATGCAAAATACACATGGACCAGAAATAGACATCCATCTATCCCCAACTCTTGAACCACAGAAATAAAATGAAAATTGTGCACATAAGAACTTAGTCTAAAAATAGGGTTCCCTATGCTGGCTAATTGGCTAAGGAGTTTGAGAAGTGCAGAAAACACTTTCCACTACAGCAGAAAAATCCCTTATGTTTAAATTATATGTTTGATGACAGATAACCTTTTGAGGGACAAACCTTTTGTGCAAATACCAAGCTTTTATCCCCTCCTTTCTGTGCCAGCTCTTGAACACTGACTGGACCCAGATCTTAATAACTAACACAGTCATAAGTACAGTGGTGTAGGAAGGGCGGGGCATAGGGGGGTTCCAGGGGAGGGGGTGACACTTGGTGGCCCCTCCCCAAACTGAGCCCCGCCGCCCAGCACCCCATCCGTGCCTCTTTACCGACGGGCGGGGCAGCCCCACGAGCTGCCGCTCACTCGGGAGGAGCAGCACCGGCCCAGGAACAGCAGCGCCGGCCCGGATGGACTGGGCATGCGCAGCATTTCTGCGCATGCACAGTCCATCCGACGCGGTGTGACATCACGATGCCCCCGCCCCCAGGGGGGTGCCTCCGCGCTGCCGCCCTGGGGCGGCCAGAAGGCTTCCTCCACACCTGCATAAGTGTCCCTTTCCATGAGAAGGTGATCGAGAAAGTAGTGGCCTCTCAGGTCAAGACATTATTGGAAGTTTCTATGCGAGGTACAAAAGTTGTTATTCACCCAAACCTTTAGTTAAATTAGTGCTCCTAACTTTGTCGGAGCAAGATCAGTGAAATCTCCAGTCCAAGCTCACGGAGAATCTATTTATATGTTATTTGTAAACCTCCTTTCTAGACTACATTTTTCTGATTCAACCAATTTTTCTGGTTCCACAGTAGTGAGAACAGGGTTTGCTAAATAGGACACAAAGGAAATCAAATAAGATTCAATGTGGTTCATAGAATACATGTTACTAGCCGCCTGCATTTACAGGTGTTTTTCTTACATAAAATCTTTCAGTCTGCAATTTGTAAAAAAAAAAAAAAAAAGACAAAGAACACAGCATATAAAGAACACATACAGTATAAAGAAACATGTACATTCCAGTTTTTACTTTGTAAAACTAGCAAATATATAAAATATACCATGAAGTCTTCTTACAATATACCAAACTAAGTCTTCAACTACCAGCTGCTGCTTCAAGCTCACAACGTTTTCTTATACAGTTCTTATGAAAACCAGCTGAGTCCCTAAGGGCTTAACACTGACTTACAGGCATAATTACTGTATGTTTGAAAAAAGTTTGTAATTAAAATCAGCAAATGACAGAAAGTGGAGCATTTGAGCTGCTTCTTGTGCTGAACTGGCTTATGTCTGAGACTTAGAAGACCCAGAAGGAGCCTTCAGAAATGTTCAAAAGCATTATGAGAAATATACTGTATGTGCTAGTGCATAAATAAGAACCTTCCTTTAACAACTCCTGAAAATAAGTTTCAAGTTTCAATACGATTACTCACATTAGTAAAAGGAACACATGGATGGGTTTTAATGACCCTGCAGGCTTTAAACTAAGATGTTAAGAGAAGTGAAAGAAAAGAGAATGGCAAAAATAGTAAGCTCTCTTCATAATAATTGCACAATATGATTGTGGGACATTTAAATAAATGGAAGGAATTATTTAAATAAACAAGACAATTATGTGATTCACATTTTACAAGGGTTTGTTTCACTGTGATCAAGTAGTATATTTGCCCACCAAGAATGATGAAATACTGTAAACTGTTATAGCAGTTAGAGAATAGGAAATTACTCACCCTTTAAAATGAACTATTAACAGCAAACTTTAACAGTGACATGGAACATTTTTTGTACATGTTGAATATCATGGTGTTTTAGCATACAGCACTGGCAAACCGTATGTAGCAATCCCAGCAGAAAACTTTAATAGCCTGAGAACAAGATGAAGGAAGAATCCATTGTAGCTGGATTTATACCCAACTGAGCACTGCTGCATCTTGCATCGAGTGCCCATTTATGTGTGAGTGGCTCGTGCAATTTATTAAAAATAGCCTAATCAATTATATGCAAAATTATGCTCTGTGTGTGTGTGTGTGTGTGTGTGTGTGTTATAAAAGGACCAGGCCCCATGCAGTACTACATTTCTGAAGAGTAATTTTGCAAATATTAATACATATTAATACATAAGTTTCTGGGTAGTTTTCCAACAGCACTTCCCACAACACAGTAAGAGAGTAAGAGTAGCCAGTAAGAGAGACACTGACAGCCAGTGTAGATAAGTGGTTAGAGTGTTGGGCTAGGACCTGGGAGACTAAGGTTCAATTCCCCACTCAGCCATGAAACTCATTGGGTGACCTTGGACCAGTCATTGCCTCTCAGCCTAAGCTACCTTCCACGGTTGTTGTGGGAATTAACGTGGAGAGGGGACAACCATGTATGCCATCTTGAAGTTTTTGGAGAAAAGGGGGAGATGTAAATGCAATAAAGGATGTTATCAGATTACCACAGCACAAAGCTGGTACATCAGCTATACCTTGTGCAATATGCTATAGGCCACAGAAGTCAGTTGGGTAGCACCACCAAGCTGCAAATCTAATGGAATAGGGTCAACTAAACACTCCTTCCCAAGCCAGACAACCCCACCCCACCCCACCCAGCAGCAGCAAATATTCTGTATTTTACAGACTGAGCTACATAACTGTTCTTGATATTATGTTTTTGTACACCTGAAGATACAGCTGTGACTTCAGAAAACTGGTCCTTGTCTTTTAAATGGGAGGAAGACCAGAATAAAGCTATTTTTTTAATGTGTAAAATGTCAGTGGGTATCTGACTGACTTGGGGATGGAATCCAAGCGACTGAATTCTCACCCTGATCTATCAGCCTGCTCTCAACTTTGTCTGGAGCTACGAAGATGCTATGAATAACAATTTGTTAAAGAGGAGATTTGGAATTTCTCTTCAAGGCCCATCAATCCAACACTTGTTAGGAAGCTCCATTCTTGAAGCCAGACAAAGCTTCTATGACTGGCATTAATTCTTATTCTTCTAAAAATGAACTGTCAAAACTGTATTAAAGAATGCAGAGCTATGAATCTTGCATAATGCTTCTAAGCCCTGCCCCCGTTCCCCACACAAGCAAATTTATTGTGACACTTCATATAGAAACAAAATGAATAATAATTTATTAGACCTCTACTGGAATTTATTGGAATGCTTTGAAAGGTATTTGCATTTGATGAACTATACCATTTGAATGTGCATGCAATACAGTGATGATAGATGGCATCGACAGTTGGAGCTTGTTTCAATATGGATCTAATATGTGTCTGTAGTTCCTAATTCAGATACACATGTGGATCTCCTTAGCTTGATTGGAGTGATTTTTTTAAAAAAATGAAACATTCATATAGAATATTACAAACTTGTATGAGAGCCCCAGTTAATTGCTATACTAGTAGAATGATGCGATATAACAGGGAGGCAATACATGTCCAAATCATAGCTGTCAACTTTTCCCTTTTCTTGCGAGGAATCCTATTCGGAATAAGGGAATTTCCCTTTAAAAAAGGAAAAAGGGGAAAGTTTACAGCTATGGTCCAAATCTCTCCAGTTGTTTTGAACTACAACCCTCATCAATCCCAGCAGGTGTAGTTTTGGTGATGGCTGTTGTAGTCGAAAACATTGAAAGGACACCAGGCAGGCAAAGACTGACCTAGAACATGATTTATATTAATTTATTAGCTTTGTGAAATGCTCTCCCAAGGGAGGCTTGCCTGGTACCTTCATTATACACATTTAGGCAAAATCATTCATTTTCAACCAGGCCTCTGCCAGGAGAAAGACAGGTGAAATGTGTCCTTGTTGATTCTCCTTGACCTCTCAGCAGCTTTCAGTACCATCAATGATAGTATCCTTCTGGAGCAGCTGTCCAAGTTAGGGGTGGGTGGCACCACTTAGAGGTGGTTCTGGTCCTACATCTACAGGTTTGGTAGTGCATGTGCTGGACAGATGTCTTGAGACCCAATCCAGAGAAGACTGAGGCACTGTTAGTAGCTAAAGGAACTGAAGGCAAGGGCTGGACGGTTGCCCCTCTTGATGGGGTTACTCCTTCTGAAGGACTGGATACAGAGTTTGGGGGTACTTCTGGATCCTTTGCTGTCACTTGAAACTTGGATGGGCTCAGTGGCACATAGTGCCTTCCATCAGCTTTGGCTGGTGTCCTATCTGTGCCTCTATCTGGACAGGGATAGTTCCACCTTCTGCTGTCTATGCTCTAGTAACCTTAGGATAGAATACTGCAATAGGTTATACATAGCTCCAGCTGGGGCTGATTGGAATTGTAGTCCAAAACATTTGAAAGGCACCAGGTTAGTGAAGGCTGATCTAGAAACTTTTGGTTGGCCACTGTTTTATTTAATGCCAGACCATATGGACTTTGTACTGTTCCAGCAAGGAAGTTCTTATAAGGTGTGTCCTTCTGGTCTATTAGTGTGGAAACTGTGCACTCAGTAGGACCAGATGACTGCTTCTCAAGCCCTTGCCTTCAGTTCCTTTAGCTACTATGTCAGTGTTATGTATTTATGAGATGAAACATTTATTTATTTCCTCAATAGCTCCCACAAGAATAGACAATTCCCAATTAGCTCAACTGGTGCCCTTTGCCAGATTTCAAATGTACTGTTTGTCAATAGTTTCTTAACCGTCCTATGCAAGGAATACAAATTTTATTCATGCCTTATTGTATGACATGTGAACTCAGAAATATTTGTGCAATTAAGATTCCAGTCTGTAGTATTTATACTACAGATTGCTGTGCAGAGGTCCCTTAAGTTATGCAGCAGACATCAACTGCTCTCTTGGAGTAGCAAATGTTCTCCATTTATTAATATTTCCCCCTCAAGAGCTACTGTGAATTCAGTGTGATAATAAATTTACAAAAAGTATATGAGTAACTAAGTGAAAAGGTTTCTCACAGCTATATTAGAGTATGAATAATGAATTTTTTCAAGTAATGGTTTTTTTCAAGTTCAAATCGTGTGACCAGAATAAATTATGTCAATTAAATAGAATAACAAGTTTACTTGATAAGTGTTATCCTGGTTTCAAAAAGGGGTGGAGGAACATGCAAGCTTGTTTTTAGTACATTTGTACATCAGAAGTCAAACGGAATCCATTCTGGAAATCCGTTCGACTTCCAAAACGTTTGGAAACCAAGGTGCAGCTTCCGATAGGCTGCAGAAAGCTCCTGCAGCCAATCAGAAACTGCGGAAGCTGTGTCAGGTGTTCAGGTTCCAAAGAACATTTGCAAACTGGAACACTCACTTCCAGGTTTGTGGCGTTCGAGAGCCAAAACGTTTGACTCACAAGGCATACGGGATCCAAGGTACAACTGCATTCTTTAGTATTTTAATATTATTTTCTGAAGCCAAGAAAGCAGATAAAGACAATATACTTGGGAAAAGGACAAGAGCAGTGGGTCTCTCTCTCAATGCCTGATACAGAAAGGTGGCTTCACCTTTCTACAAAAGTGGTGAAAGCTCCTCGTCCCCCACCCCCAATTTCTCTGAAATTTGCACAGTATTTTTGTGAACTGCTTTTTCCATTGGGGGGCATAGCTGAGCACCAAATCTGGAGTGGCAGTTGTCACTGGTGATGGAATTTGTTCACATTTGTCTATGAATTCTGAAATATTTAGCCTCCTGATGTAAGGCAAAGCAACATTTGCTATCCAGGGAACTCTTCTTTTATAAACCTACATTTTCCTTTAACCAGACCAAATTAACCAACACATTCCTCCCCCCTCTTGCTCTACCCCTTTAGAGTAAAACAAATTTTGACTGATATGGCAATCCTCTATTGCAACAACAGTGCTCTCTCCATTTGTAATTCCAGCAACTGATATACAGAGGCATACTCCTATATCATTTTACGCAGAAGTAAAGCCCACTGAATTCAACAAGTCTTACTTCTGAGTAGATATGGTCAGGAGTACACTTGTTAGGCCCTTTCAGCCACTTCTTCCCCTCAGCATTACCTGGTATCTCCTGCTGCTACCAGCCAGCCAACTCCACCCCTATTTCCTTGCCTGGCTAAAGCTCCACAAAGAAGACCCAGAACGGGGCCTCTACTGCATGCCCTAGCCAACTATAGACCCTCTCCCCTCCCTATGCTGGCCAGAGCACAATCACCCTAAAGTAGGCTTCTATAAAGGACATGTTTCTAGATTACATTCTCCTTGACTCACCCCTTCACTCATGATCATCAGGGCTTTGCCTATACAAATAGCAATATTTCACCAGAAATTTAGTCAGTCCCTTAATGCATTGAGCACTTTGGTGTTACTGTTTCACTCCAGCTCTTGGCCCCTAGTGTGCTTTGCAGCTTTTACAATCTTGTGTTAGCTTCATTTCTTCAGCATTCCTACCTCTCCTAAGCTCTTTCTGTGTCAGTTACAATATATATTGTAATAGCAACAGAAGTAAACAATAACATTCCAAGATGGTAATCTCAGCAGCCATCCATCAAAGAAAGCTTTTTAAAACAATTTTTAAAAATAGATGCCGGCAAAATGTCAAAAGGGAAGTGTCCAGCAGATTTCCTTTAGGAGTATGTCCCACAGTGTGGGTGCAGAAATAGAAGGGGGGGGGGAGAATCTTGTTCCTTTACACAGTGAATATGAAAGAGAACTTCACTAATCCCGGGGACTGGGGACAGCCATATGATAAAAGGTGTTCTGATACCTGCTATTAGCTCTTTTTTTTTTTTTAATGAACTATTTATTCAGAAGATATAAATACCTCTTAACAAAAATCTGCAGCTGATTTACAGAAAAAAGAATCATCGTACAATAAGATATGCACAAAGTTCAGAATACAATTAATACATTTCGAATGCGTCATTTAAAACAGCCACTAAACAAGGTAGCACTCTCAAGCATCTCCAATAGACCTTTTTTTTCCCCTCCCCCTCCCCTCCCACCCTCCCCTCTGGACAGACCTTCGTTCTTCAGATCTTTATCCATGTACACAGTCTGTTCATTCGAGCTTGTATGTTTGGGTTGGCTTCACCCCTTTCTATCCAATTCCTATAAATTGCCCATTTATTTGTAATTCTTTGGCATTTATTTTCCCAACTATCCTCTGCCGCTATCTGTGCAAATATTTCAGATTGTACGTATTCAAAAACATAATCATTCCATTTTCCCATTTCCCATTTAGCCTTTTCTTTCCATCCCAGTGCAATAACTGCCATTCCGGCTAGAATCATAATCTTATACAGCTCTTGCATATTACTTTTTACTTTGTTATTTCCCAGTATTCCCGAAAATAGTAAATCCCTATTCACTTCTATATTTATTTGAAATAATCCAGAAATTACCTTTGTAATCTTTTGCCAATATTCCTTAACCAGACTGCATTCCCACCACATGTGGGAATAAAATCCTTTTTCCTGACCGCAATGCCAACATTTGGGACTAAACCCTTTCACTATATACGCCATTTGTGCCGGAGTTCTGTACCATTTTAATAAAAAATTTCTACTTAATTCTTTAAACTTTTCTATTTTAATATTATTTATATTCTTCATTAATTCTTGGACTACACTTTGATGAATAACACCCTCCTGCTCCCATTTACTCTGGATTATTCTTATCATTCTTTCTTTATCCCTCACCATGAATCCATACAACATCCCCGCTATCCCCTTCTCTGTTGTTTGTCTTCTGTTCAACACCATATCCACTTTCATCTCCGTCCTCCTCATCTCCTCCGCTCTTTCTGTTTTTATCAAATCATAAAGTCCTTCCACTTTCAACCAATATTGTTTTCCTATTTTTTTCCAAAAAAACATTTTTTTTAATTAAACTCCCTTCATCATCATACATATTCCCCAATATAACAAATCCCCGATCCTCCAATCTCCTCCACCAGCCCGGTTCCCCCTGACTCTCCAGCAAGTATTTTAATGGCATCCATCTTGAGAGAGTTGGCATCCATTTCGTATTCCATTTCTTCCAGATTCCTAGCGCAGATTTTCTTGGTCCTATTGTCTTCTTACAAGCCAAGTTAATATCTCTAATAAATATCCCCTCTCTTCCTATTCCTTCATTTATTTCATTTTCCAGCCTAATCCATTTAGTCCTATCCTTATATCCAATGTCTATTAAATTTTTTAGTTGAAATGTTTCGTAATAAAATTCTAAGTTTGGTATTCCCCATCCCATCTCTTCTTGCGGTGAGTAATTTACTATGTCTGGGGTTCTAACTCTTTTGCTTCCAAAAATCCAATTTTTAAATACCTTATTCCATGTTTTGAACCATATTTTCCTAATGGGTAGTGCAATTACTTGAAATAAATATAATAATTTCGGTACCAGAAACATTTTAACTGCTCTAATCCTACCTAGAATAGATAAATTCTTATTTTTCCATGATTTTATATCCTTCTTGATCTTCCTCCATGCTTCTTTGTAATTTACATCTGGAATCCTAGCAATATTTTTTATGATATTTACCCCCAAATATTTAATTTTTTTCTTATTAATATCCATCCTTGTCATTTTTGCAATTTCCTTCTTCTCCACTTTATTTACGTCCCAGAACAGAATTTCGGACTTTTCCAAATTTACTCCCAATCCTGACTCCTCTTTAAAGTCCTTCAGGATTATCATAAGTTCTCTTACGCCCTCAAGGGGGTTTGTAAATAATAATAGGATATCATCTGCATACATGTTCAACTTGATTTCCTCCTTTCCTTTCTTATATCCTTTTATCCTTACTGAATTTCGTATCCTGTCTGCCAAGTACTCCATACCCAACACAAATAGTAGCGGTGAGAGTGGGCATCCTTGTTTAACTCCTCTTTGTATATTGAATTGATCTGAAACCCCCTCGTTCACTCTGACCACAGCCTTCCCTTCTCTATACACTTCTCGGATTGCTTCCACAAAGTTTTCTCCTAATCCTACCTCCCGCATGATGTTCCATAACCTGCTATTAGCTCTGACCTTTTTATTTGGTGGGCTACTAATCTGTATTGTTGTGATAATTTGACCACATAACAAGTACTTCCCAGGCTATAGTGGTTCATGGGTAGAAATTAGAGGACCTGAATTTATTATTAAAGACTGGTTTTGGGATTTTTACATTTTCCAAATTTCTGTCTTAGGTTTAGAGCATGGCATAGCACTGTTCTGCCACTACTTACTGTGAATATTTAAGCCTGATATATAACATGTATGGCAATAAACTGTGGCTTGAATGTGGAAGAAACTTCACTGGCCATAGTATATGTGAAATGCACACATGGAGAACTTGCGAAATATGTTCCTGGAGACCAAGCTGAGTGAATACTTCTCAGAAAAACAATTCTCTCTCTCTCTCTCTCTCTCTCACTCCTAGAACAAACCCGTTCTGAAGAATTCTGTCAGAATATTTGTGAAGATTGCCATCCACCATACTTCGGCCAATGCCCTAGGTGACTCTAGGTCCAGGGCATTGTAGAGCATGCAAAATTATGACTGCCATTGCCACCTAAAGAGGAGGAGGAGGAAGAGGAGGAGGAGGAGGAGTGGAGCCAGAACCTTAGGGAAAGAAGCTGTGCTATTTCCATTGCTAATTTACATCCAAAAAAAAACTGCTAGAGAATTTCTCATCTCCCTAAAAAAAATGGTGAAATGGCCCCCCAATTTCTCTGTCCACAAACAGGGTGGAGAATTTCAAGAGTCATTTGTGAACAGCTCTAGACCAAATACTACAATGAGGGATGTCATCATGTTCTGTTGTAGTACATCATCAGTATAATGGATGCCAAGTGTTTGGGGCCCATTCCAAGAAGCAGGAGCAGCTACAATGCATTCACTGCACTTTACAGAAGACCTCCCTGATGGCATTGTCCATTCCATTCCACATGTACCCCATTCAAAAGTAGCTTATATGTTTCCCAGAAATTCATCCATTCAAAATGACCTGAGCTTTTTTCAAATTTGTATTCCAAAGGGGGTGGGGCAGAACCAGCCACCACCATTTGAAAGAGTTTAAGTGCTATTCAAGTTGCAACTTCTGCGAATGAACTGCAGGAATTATAAAAGTGAGCTGTATATGGTTTTTGTTTTTTTTAGTTTTTTTAAAAAATGTGATGTCGTAGATCAGTAGACCAATACTCAGCTGAATGTTTAAAGTACTGGGCTTCCCTGATTAACTTTTTGTTAATAAACTTTGTGTGAACTTGTAGCTATTTACTTCTGAGCAATCAACAGTCTGCCAAAAAAAGAAAATCAATTATATGAGAAATCACTACCCTCTGTGACCGTGCCACAAAAAGGCTTGAGTAATGGTTTTGAAAGCCCATATGACATGTTATGCTGGTCAGTGACCTTCTCCAGCTAGAGCATTTCCTCACTCTGGCTCAATATAAAACTTCTCAAAATTCAGCCTAGGGGGTGGGGGGGCACTTGTAACATGTCTGTCAAACAGTTTCCTTGAAGGCAAAACTAACAGCTAGTGGAGTTTTAAGACGGCTATTAAAAAGAACATTTGGTAACAGTCAGAAAATATATACACAGCCTGCCTAACAGTTGTTCAGATATAAACTTGCCATCACAGTTAAGTTTTTACAAAGGCTACAAAACACAGCATTTTCACTTAAATAATAGTTTTATGGATTGCACTGTAACTTGTTACATTTGTCCTAAACGATTCAGTCCAAATATGTTGAAACCTACCATCACTGCTGTATTCAGTGAGAACAAGAAGCCATCTGTGTAAATCAGCATAGCTTCATAGTTATCAAGAGGAAAAACAGCTATTTAAGTCTGCTACTCAGGATCATTGTTACTAAATTCATTCCTTTTAGAGGAAGTTACAGAAGTTTCATTTCTATTACTAACTACTCTTGCCACAAATTCTTACTCAGCTGTGCTTCTCTAGAACCCATTCCTCTGTTGCTTGGTTTTATTTAAAAATATATATATATACTTCCTATTAGGAAATAAATGAGTACTTTTAATGGCACACCCGAAGTCAGAAAGGTCAGATTAACTGGAGATTCAGCTTGAGCTTTTCTAACTAATATCAGGCTTATAAACCTCTGACCCAGCATTCTACATAATTGAGCTCTATATTTTCATGTTCTGAACACTCAAAATGCACTGTTGTTATTACTGGCATCCTCCTGTCTCAAGAGACAATGGAGTGAGTTAACAGCATTGTAGTGACCTCCCCAGGGTGCAAGCCTGGTCAGTGTGTATGGAGGTCCTGGGCTGCCTAGAGGACAAGACCACCCCCCTTGGTCTTGCTGATGTGGTCCAAGGGAAAGCAGAGCAATACGTTTTGCACCAGCTTGGCTGCAGGAGCTGCTGGAAAGAGGCATACAAGGTGCCATCCAACCATCTTAGGGACTCCACTCCGGATTTGTGTAGGCTTTACTCCTTGGTCTTTTCTTCTCCCAAAGATATCCCACAAGGCAGCAAATGTTTCTTAGGGCAAGAGTTTCTCTTCTCCTAGAAGGGCTACCTTTTCAGGATGATAAGCCCCATTTGCCCCTCACTTCCCTCTGCAGCAGAAACCGCCTTCTTCACAATTGGATCCACTATTGCTCTCGTTGGCTCAGTCCACCAGATTGAGCCTATCTTCACATGCAGAAGAATCGTAGAATTGTAGAGTTGGAAGGGACCCTGAGGAACATCTAGTTCAACCCCCTGCGATGCAGCAAAATGCAGCTGTCCCATATAGGGATCGAACCTGTGACCTTGGTGTTGTCATAACCACACTCAAACTAAGACCCATCAGCTACCCTTACCTGGTTTAGCTCGTCCATCAAAGCTGCTGTCACATGCTGACAGCTTCTAGGAGCCACAGGTGAGAGCTGAGTGCAGGGTGAGGACCAGATGGGGACAAACTACCCCAGAAGGAGCATTGTGTGTACTACCTCTCCTCACACACGCCAAAATGCACTAGTTCTTAACTACTGCCCTACTCCCTCAAAGCCTCAATAACGCAACCTTCTGTGGCAGCTGCTATATCAGCCTCTGATTCAGGGTGATTACATGTCTCTTACATAATAGCTTGATGGAGTAATTAAAACTCACCCAGGATACCAAAGTATAAATTAGGCATAGGCAAACTTGGCCCTCCAGATGCTTTGAGACTACTATTCCCATCATCCCTGACCACTGGTCCTGTTAGCTAGGGATGATGGGAGTTGTAGTCCCAAAACATATGGAGGGTCGAGTTTGCCTATGCCTGGTATAAACTAAGTTAACTGACCCTGGCATCAAAGATACATTTTTTAAAATAAAAAACCCCATTAAAACTAAACATTAAAAATGCATAGTGTAGTAAATATTCACCTCTTGCATGATTTTTTTCAGCTTGTATATTCATGAAAGAGCACACTTGGCACATGTTGGTAAAAATGCTCAAAATTATGTGTGTTTGAAAAAATATATATAGACTTCCTACTTCTGCAGCCACACTGAGCAATCTTCCCAAGCATCCCACGCTACCCTGGAGATTATACACTAAAGCTAGGGGTTGGGGTTAAAAACACATTCCATCTGCAATCTCACAAAGACAGCTTGGATATATTGCTGCAACAAATTCATAACAAACCATACATTTTTACAGCAGAAACTTTGTGTCTGTTTAAATAGTGCTGAAAGCTTGCAATATTTCAGTTCTTCTTCAATGGAAACTAAATACACCAAAGGCTAAAATGTTATAATATGCTGTTTATAGCAATTAATTTTCACTCCCTACTCATTGAAGTATTCAACTGATACAAAATGACAGCTAGAAAATGCACAGAGACCAACTGGAAACAAATTATGATACAAATTATACCAAAGTAATTTGCATATTCATGAGTTTAGTACTACTGAGGGTTGTGCTGCTGTTTTAAGCAAATCTATCTCCTTTTTTTGGAACGTAAAAGAATGATAGAGAGATCTTTCAAAAGCCAGATTAAACAGGAATGGACAGAAATGGCACAAATGATCCATTACAAAAACACCGTGAAGTAGCAATACTTTCTGAAAGGTCACTAAAATACTATCACCTACTTGTGATATATAATCTCAGAACCTGTTATTCCTATACTCTGTGGTTATAATCTCCATCAGTATAGAAGAGAGTGGTCTGGGGTGAGCGATTTTAGCAACTATCCCTTGTCATTGTCAGATCACCTCTGGGTAAGATTTAGACTTTCAGTGGTTTTCCTGCTCTACAGAGCTGAGAGACATACTAGAATGGTTCATCCTTGGAAGCTGATGGAACTAATTGATTTTCAGATAGCTCTGGGGGGATTTTCTGGCTGATAAAACTGGCACTGCTGTTGAAGTCCTGGTTGATCTGTGGAATACACAGATGACCTGGGCCATTTACACAATCATTCATGAGCACCCTCTCCCACTTGATGTAGTCTAACTGGCTCCTTGGTATACACCTGGTATACATCGGGGAGAGCAATGAAACAAGCTAGGATATGGCTAGAAATCAAGTGGAGGAAAACTCCAGAAGAATGCAACTGAACACTGGTAGGAACCCATTACTGAACCTACTCAGTGGCAGGGAAGGCAGCAAAGCAGCAGCACTCAACTGTTTCCTAGTATGTTCACTATGCCATCCAGCAGTATGTGGACAGTATGGGGTCTTTTAAAGTCTGGCCTGAAGGAGGGGGAAGAACCAACGGTGGTCCACTGCAGGCCCATGCAGGGCAAGGTAGGGGAAGCAGGCGCACTTGCCTTGGGCATCAGAAGGCTAAGCTGGCTGGCAGACACTGCCAGGGACTGGCTGCTTTTTTTTTTTTCTAAGAAGACTCCCACCATGGACCTCTCCCAAGCTCTGCATGGCTCAGGCCCACTGCAAATCCTTTGCAAAGCATTTTTAGAATAAAATCACTTGCATCTTCTGAGACCTATTATAGCAGGTGAATTTCAATACGTATCTAGAGCACTCTCTAGTTCTCAAATCTCCAAACACAGTTCCTTAGGATAGCTAAAGCACAACTTTTATAAGAACTGGCACAAAATATAACATTTCCCCTTAGTTAACTCATTTTCATATGAAAGACGAGGCACTTCATTTTCTCTGAGCTCAGAGGGCTTCCACTTGATCTATACCTGGGTTGGGCCAGTGAGTGGGAAATCAATGACCGATATATCCATCCAACTAAAAGATTTGAAAAATGTTGTGCTTACATGGAGAAGGAAGAGGGTCTATAGTGTTAAACAAGGGGTGGAAAGCGGGGCATATGATTGTTGTTTTCTGGAAAAACTTTTGGAACTTAGAGCTGCTTCATATACTGCATATTGCCTACACAGATATTTTCCCGTGTGTGGGAAAATACACTATTATGGTACCTCAGGTTACAGGTGCTTCAGGTTACAGACGCTTCAGGTTACAGACTCCGCTAACCCAGAAATAGTACCTCGGGTTAAGAACTTTGCTTCAGGATGAGAACAGAAATCGTGTGGTGGCAGCGGGAGTCCCCATTAGCTAAAGTGGTACCTCAGGTTAAGAACAGTTTCAGGTTAAGAACGTACCTCCAGAACTAATTAAGTTCTTAACCCGAGGTACCACTGTATTAAAATTGCACATGAATCTATTTTCCTGAAAGCCTGAAAGTGTCTTTAAGCCTTTGCAGTTTCTATGAATCCTTCCACAGAACATACTACCTTTTCTATACTCCTTCCGAGTCTTGGTTATTTACTAGCCTGTTGGTTTTTGTATTCCTAGACCGAATCCTATCATTTTGCCTCTTTCTTGCTTCATTTCCCACTTCTTCTGTGGATCCCCTATTCTGTTCTAGACTAGAATCTTTGAAGACCTGCATCCCTGGCACTGTTCTCTATAAATGTTGCAGGTGCATGTGTAATGGTGTATTCTTCTACATACAGGTTCCAGCTGCATTATTAAATCTTTTTTTTCCATTAGCAATGAAAACAGCAGTGGGACCTATGGACATTGTTTTTTATCTGAACCTTGGGGACTAGATGGTGTATGCTTTAACCCTGTAACATAGATCTAGATCCTCCAAAATGCAGAGCAGTTTTGCTCATTTGCATTAGCCATTAGGAGAAGAACACCGGGAGAGGGTATTAATTACAATTTTTAAAAAAGAAAATTCTGAAGAGACAGAATTATCATTCATTAGTCTCACAATAAACCATTAAATTGTTAAGAATAAAGATTAAGAGACTGCTAACTAGGGATTTTTAACCTAGACTGACTTCATATGATATGAGTTAGTGAGCTGAATACATAAACTTTTAATAGCTGGGGAAATGAGATAGCATTTGATCTTAGAATCATGCTTTTTACAAAGATATCTGTGAAGTATACAATCCATAGCTGCCATCAGCTCTTGAAGTCTTTGGGCAATTTTGAATTGACAGTTATATAGACACCTAGTCATACACGATAGACTTCTTATCCCTTTTCTTCCTAGCATATGTACATGAAGTCCAAACAGAAGTTGGACAGAAAGAGACGATATTACAATGAATTTGAGGAAATACATTTATTTCCATTTTTCAACTAACTGGCTTCCATTTAATTCATACAAGAACAAGATGTAACAAAAATGATTAGCTTTGTAAGTGATGTAATAGCACCAACATGGTATTGGTAGTACCCATGATTTGACATATTGTAATATTAGCTTTGTACAATCCCTTGTGTTCATTTTGCGCTTTTGCTACAAAAACATTAAGTTACTCAAGGCATTTCCTGACCTGAATATATATATATATATATATATATATATATATATACACACACACACACACACACACACATATATACACACATATATATATATAATCTCCCTCTATACAGTACACGCATAGGTAACTAACATTCTGTTTGTCTGCAATGCAATGAAACTCAGTTGAAAGCTTAGATACTGGAATGATATTCAGTAAACATTTTCAGGACAAAATTACATATTTCAGATTCAATCACCACCTTAGCCTCTACATGCATCTTCAAAGTGGTGTGGTAATCCAAAAATAGAATGCAATGCCAGACCTGCCTTGAACCTCAGAATTAAAAGGTGAGTACATGCTCAATACCCTTTCCATATTTGTGAAAACTGCAGTTTGAACACATGATGCTGCCTGCCTTATACCAAGTCAGACCACTAGTACACCTAGTTCAATATTTTCTACTCTGACTGGCCTCTCCAGGGTTTCAGCCAAGAGACATTGCGTGCATGCAGAGCATGTGTTCTACCACTAAGCTTTGAACCCCTCCCCAATTCTGCATCCATTCTTAAGACAAAACAAAATCCAATGCACTACTTCCCTCAATGTTGAATAGTCAAAATAAATATGGTGTGAATTTTCGAGGCACCACACTCATTCCAACTATGAAATGCAACTTAAACTGGGACAATTTATTGCAGCACAAAGCAAAATTTCACTTAAAGACAGAGATCACAGTAGCCTCATCCACATGACAGGATAAGCCTTGACTGCAGCTCCTGCACATTCACACAGTCTAAGTAAGCCATGGTTTTGCTTACTATGTTGTTAGAACCATAATTTTCCATAACTGCTTGGCCTATGCATGTCTTTCCAAACGAAGCATGTAAAATATGTTGTGGTATGAAACTAACATATTATCCTGAAAGCTGGTAGGCACATTCGGGCAGCAATTTTATGTTTATGTTCAAACATGAGTTTATCCTGCCTCTCCCTGCATGCTGCAACACACACCTATTTTTAAAACAACTATGAAACATTTCTCTTACCAGTATATTTCTGGTCCTAATGTCTCATTCTGCAGTTCTCAGAACACTTAGAGGGGGGGGGAGCTTGTTCCATCAGAAGTAAACCCTCTGGATGAGTAATGTCATTTACATGTGTCTAATTAAATGTGTTTACATGTATGGAATAGCATTATGAATTAAATCTGGGCATGTCATGATCTGAAGCCTAAGAGAAATGACTTTACAGGACAATAAATGCTAATTACAGACTATTAATATTTTGACCTCTTCCACACTTAGTGCAGCTGAATAGAAGCCAGAGGAAAAGCTTCAATAATTCTGCACAGATTTTAATGAGCCAGAAAGATTCTGGCTTGCCCTTTTGCTGAAAAGACAAATTCCACAACAGAAGATCAGGTAGAGTTATTTTGTCATCAGTAACTAAGCCAAGGCAAGCTCATTAACGTGTTTTTAAAATGATTATTTTCCTGTGGTGTTAACCACTTCACTCTTATTAATGCAGTAAAATGTCTACACCAATACAGGGTTGTCAAGTCTTTCCCCCATGAACCTTTCCAAGAATTTTGAGTGACACAGCAAAGTGATAACACCAATTTCCCAGGAGCTGCACTGACTGCAACCAGGCCCCATTCAAGGTGTCAACTTTAAACATACAAAGCCCTGAATGACTTAGGATACAAGCACTTGATGGAGTTCCATATCTGCTAAGCCAGCCTTGTGGCCTGCAAAAGAGGCACTTCCCATCAAAAGGTATGGCTCATTGCACTGTGACTTGTGTTAGGCAGACAATTTGTGCAACTTCCTCCCTCTGAAGGCACAGCTGATGATTTTGCACTTTCAACATAAAACATATAATAATAATAATAATAATAATTTATTATTTATACCCCGCCCATCTGGCCGGGTCTCCCCAGCCACTCTGGGCGGCCTCCAACAATTCCCTCCCAAGCATTTGGCCTCGGCCAGGGAGGGCGGGAGACAAATAAAACATTATTTATTTACTTATTTACTTATTTATTTATTTATTTATTATTAAGCCAAGGCATGGCTACTTTAATGTACACTGCTGAACTGTTTTAATGATTGGAAACTGTGTTTTTCATCTTGCTTCATTTAATGTTTATGCCATACTGGAATCCTATGGAATGAAAGTCAGTCTAGAAGTACCATCATTCAATCAATCTAATCTATCTATCTATCTATCTATTAATCAATTAATCACTATGGTTTAGCATTATGAGCTATTGTGATAAGCCATACAATAAAAGCCAAAACTAGATGTTTTATACTGTATGCTGAATTCCAAATGTGCAGACATGACCCTTCTTCTTCATTCTCTTAAAAAAAAATATGGTTCAGTAGCAGACAGCAGGGCAGTGTAGATAGGGCTATATTGCTCACCTGCCTTCTGAACAAAGAACATCAGTTTCTGCAAGGGAAAGGAGAGGGGCAAGGTTCAGGGAGCTCAGTGCAGTGCAGGCATTGCAGAACAAGGATTGTATTTACTCTGCTGCTGCACCACACTGATCTCCCCATACCTTGGCCCCATCTCCCTCTCAGGAACCAACACCGACACTTCTTGTTTGGAAAGCAGGTGAGCAATGCCACCCCCTACCTGCACCACCCCACTGACTGCTACTGACTTGGTCACCTATCATCTACTAATATCTTCTCTTGGGTCTTGAGTAGTCTCACCTTGGTCACTTCACATCTGTCCAACACTCCAAAATATCCCACCTTTCTCATTACACTAATTACATCAAGATCTTCCTTACACTGGATTCCAGTCCATTCCTAGATTCAGCACAAGCTACTTGTCTTTGTCATTTGCACCTCACAGACTCCATTTGTCTTGTCCCCTTTTCTCTGTCATTTTGAAGTCAAAATGCCCATGCTCTCTACCATGCCCTGTTCCGTCAAAAGACTCCACGCCTTCTCTCGTTTCCTCATATACTTGCATCTGCATCCTAAAACACCTGCACCTCTTCATTTTTTGAAATCCTCCCTCAAAACCCACTTTTCGTGAAGCTTTTGGCACAACCCTTTAAATCCCCATGTTCTGCTGCAAACTGGCCTGTAAATTGGTCTGCAACTAATTCTAAGCATGTGACGCTGAAACTGGTTGCTTCACTCGGAGGAATTCAATACCACACTATTACCATTGTTTCTTCAGTGCAAGCAGTTCTGTTTACTAGATGAAATGGACTCTTCCCCTCCCCTCCCCTCACAAGCTGTTCAGAGGGTGTTCACGTGTTCACTTCCCCTTGTACTCCGCAAAGTGCCATGCACACCAATGGTGCTGTATTAGATGGTCTGAAGATGCAGAACTTTATGTATCTTGTTCTCACAAATAAGGACTAACTGGTAAACGAAAAGATAGAACGAATCTGGGACAAAACCAGTCATGTGATGACTGAAATTGTGACTCTGAAGAAGGCAAGAAAGGGAAGAAGCCTTGTTCGCTTTCTTTAAAAATAAAAAAAAAGCAAGCTGATTTAACGGAGCAAGGGGAGTGGCAAGAAATAACTAATGTGAATCGAATTTAAAAGGGAAAGGAGTTCAAGAAAGTGTTTTGTTTTCCTCCTGAAAGAGACACATCTGAAGTCACAGGGGAGAACAGTACGTTACTGCTGAAAAGAAGAGAAAGCTCAAGCAGTATTCATGTTCATCCAATATCCAAACAGCAAAGGCATGATATAAAATATGACAAACAATAGCAGAAAGGCATTTGCAAACACATTTCTAAAGTAAGCAGTTAAAGTCACTGGTCTATCATGCAAAACCAGTTTATTATGAAAAGAATAAACTTCAGTAAGCCTCAGGCTTATGTGCTCCTCTTTTCTTTTCCAGTACAGACACAAGGAAAAGTTCAGAAGTGTTCACTTCCAGTTTTGCTTAGGCACACACATCATCAAACCCAACAAACCATGTTTAATGTTAACTAGTAGTTGTTTGAAACAAGTGAATAGATTTGAAACAAGTTGTCACATCTTTAAACAACCTATAGTTAACATTAAACACAGTTTACAGCTTGAACAACATACTAAATTGTGATTAATGGAAATCAGAAGTGGAAATTTCAACTCCCTTCCTTATAGCTACATCAGAGGACAGAGAAAGGGGATTATATAATAAGCTCAATGTTCACTGTGGCTCTTTGGTCATGCTAAACTATAGTTTAGTGCAACATTCAGGCATGGCCAGTGTGGGGCCTACAATGGTTATACTTACTACTTTTTTTGGTAACATGCATAGTTGCAGTAGCCTCATTCACACTAATCTCGGTTTCTGTAGGCTCAGAACACTTAAAGCTACCAAACCTCTTAGCACACAGTGGAGTAATAGACTAGACATACAATAAAATCAAACCAGACACTGCAACTGCATTTCTAACTAATCTTAACTGAGCTGAACTAAGAACTAAACTGGCTATAATAAGTTTTTTCACTTTAACTCATGCAAGAGAACTACTGCAGTGATATATAGAAGTGTAAAGCCAAACACTCTATATATTACAAAATAGTAAATGTCATGTCCTGTATAGATTTTTTGGTGAACATTTTTGACAGGTTCAGTACTTGTCTCCTTCCCTTCTGACCTTTCCTCATAATTGCTTTGAAATCAAAGTATTAGGCTACTCTCTCACTTTGAGCTGCCCATAGTTATCCTTAGTTATTTCAGCAGGTACCCAAATTTATTGGCTTTATAGCATTGTGATGTCATCACATTCACCATATAATCCCTGGTTGGGCTGCACTACTACCCACGTGAGTAAAAAGTGCGACAATCAGAAAAAAGAGTGCAGATAAGGGAAACAACAGTATCAGGCTCTGGTGATGTTGTTACATGGATATAAAGTGACAGAATAATATCTTCAAGCATTGTGAAAATTGCTCTACTCTTTTCTTTTTAAAATAAACTTTCAGTATACTTAGCTGAAGCATGGGATATATTTTAAGCTACTATTGTCAACAGTGTCGTTCTCATTGTTACTTAACTTTCCACTTCTACAGAGCTAGCTTCAAAACTAACACTTGTAATAATTATAGTCCCATGCACCTCTATTATCCCACTTTATATGAACTCGTTTCTGGAACCCCTTGAGAGACTACTTCCCCGAATTCCTCCCAAAGCATACAATTTATGAAGCAATTTAACATAAAACATTTCTCAAGGTTCCAAAGATGTTTTCCTTACAAGAAAAAAAAAGGATGTGGAATGATGGATTTAATATACTTTGTGATTGCTTCACTTTTGAAAGAAAATGAATTTAGAAGTGGCATCAGTGTGAGGTAGTTACCAACATGGCTGCAGCAGAACAATTCTTTTAGCTTAAAGTGAGTTCCCAATTGTTCATTTGCTGTAGCAATGTGTTCTCGCATGTGGGAATGCACCTTACTCCAAAGTATGGAGTGGTATATATTGAAACCGCTGCTAAAATTGAACTCTCCACACCCGCTGCTACCTGTTTAATTAGGTATTGTATTAGATGGTGGCCTGCTTCTAAGTTCATATATTCAGAGCCAAACTTCACGCTGACAAGAGACCCTGCTCTTTAATTGTGGGTCTGCCCTGGTAACTTGAATATGGGGAGATTTACAGTGCAAAAGGGAATGTGAGTCATGACTCCTATAGAGACATCTTAGTGGAACTGGTCAGAGGGGAAAGATAAATGGGAAGAGAATGTGGATTCAGCCAGGTGGAGGAACCCAATGGTCTTGGGGGAGGCTGTGGTCTTGGAAATACTGAGCTATATCTTGGGGAGGAGTACAATGGCAATAACTGAACCAAGTAACATATATACTAGTGGCAGTAAGGACAGCATGTCAGGGAAGCTGATGAGCCTTTCCCCACATCACACATACTTCTTTAAGGTAATACTTAATACTAATCCTACTCATTGAAGTTAATGGACATGAGTAACTTACCGGTACATTCAATAATTTCAGTGGGTCTACTCTGGGCACTTTGTTTGACTACCACTCTCTGAAACCATCCCTTCAGCCACTTTTCTTCTATCCGCTTCTAGCACTGGAGACCAGCAGAAAAGGTACAAATGACTTCAGGAGACAAGCCAGAAGTGTGTAAGCACCAGGTGGAGAAAGAACAGCACTATCTACACACTTCTTGAGCTATAAATCACAACTGCTGCTTTACATGTAATTTGGCACATGTATACCTGCTGTCATCAATATGCAATTTGACCTTGAGATTTTAGCAGCAGTAAATTTAAAGATATATAATTCCTTAATTTGCTACAGGTTTTACCAATCAATCCCTGTAGAGTCAAGTCCAGGCTTAATTCTAGTTGTACACTTTATACTTAGACTTTTGTAAGTTGTAAACTTTTTCTATTACACATATAATTTCTCAATCCTTTTGAATCCATGTTTACCAAGAGGACATGTGTGCAAAATTAGTAGCCCATGCAGGGTATACAAGTATCTAATTGTGGCACTGATGTTCATCACCCATTTGTGCAAGAACATCGTCACTCAGCTATGCATACACATGCAGAAACTAGCTTCTTCATATATTTGCCACATAAGTAGATCAAGAGGCATGTCTGTGGTATTGTTATAGCAGAGATGGGGAAAGAAACAGGGTGTTCATTCATCTGATATCCTAGAAATGTGGTGTTTCATACGGCTGACTTTATACATATATTTTAGTATTTGCAAACATTATCTATCTGTCTTTTGAAAGATATCTTCACCAAAATGTTCTGTCACTTATAGCTTGTTCTGCAGCAATTATCAACTTAAAATCTAAATATATGGCTATGATTTAAAAACAACAACACTGGTGGTGTTGATTACACAGAAAAAGAGCAAAGGCTACAGCTATGAGACAAGGACTTCTGTCATGCTTACAAATATCTTTGCTACAAATCAAATGAGAATTGCTTTGGAGGGAGGGGGAGGAATGAAAGGGCAGAAAGCAACAGGTGGGACTGATAAAGAAGCATGGCAGAATAGACCAGCAAAATAGGTATCTACATTTTGCTGCCTGAGGCCTGAAACGCCGTCTCCACCACTACACTGGTATCAGACTAGGAACAAGAGGTTATATTTCTGCAGGCAGCATCCCAGTTTAAGGATGCAGGGCAGGCTTAGTAGATACAGAACAGCCATATTTTCCAACACCTCGCAGCAATCCTCACCTCCAGTATCTGCTGCCTGAGGCAGTTGCCTCACTCTCCCTAATGGTAGGGCCACTACCATGACCTACTAAAACTGGTATGTGGAAGAGTGGGTGCAATTTATCCTGCTAAATGCTGGGAAGGACTGCCGTTGGCTGCTAGTTAAGATGTCCCGCAACACAACTCAGATCAAACTGAAACTACGCTAGATAGAAACAAAATAGAAAATTCTTTCCAGTAGCACCTTAGAGACCAACTGAGTTTGTTCTTGGTATGAGCTTTCGTGTGTATGCACACTTCTTCAGATACACTGAAACAGAAGTCACCAGATCCTTAAATATAGTGAGGGAGTGGGGAGGGGTATTACTCAGAAGGGTGGTGGGAATGGGTGATCAGCTGATAGGTGTGGAAAACCTGTTGACGACTCTTAAGGGCTGCAATTAGTCTAGCAGGGAAAGGCAAGGGGTGAGATGGCTAAATATAGCTTTGTTGTGTATAATGAGATAAGAATCCAATGTCTTTGTTCAAACCAGGTTTCTCCATGGTTTTAAGTTTGGTGATTAGTTGCAATTCAGCCACTTCTCTTTCCACTTCTCTTTCCCACCTGTAACTACGCTAGATAGATTACACAATGCACTTGTGGGAAGCTGAAGTAACCTGCAACTCTTCTGTTTGGGACAAACCTCTACAACCGTGAACAGCAACCCCATTCATGGGATTTTCCAACCCTATGAGTGTCTTTCTTGGGGGCCAGTCCCCACATCATTTTCCTGAACTAGGTAATCCCTAATGTCCTCAACTAACCCTGACACACAGGTAAAAAATATTGCTCCTCTTTCCTCTCTTTCTTGATCTTCCCCCTGAAACCCTGTTTGATTCCCTATATTGATTTCACAGTCCCTTCTCCACCACCAACCATAAAATCTAAAGCTAATAAATGTGTCCACAGTCACGTTCCCTGTTCTTTCTTTCAAACGCAATTTAAAAAATTAACTAAATTGCCCAAAAGCTGAACCAGAAATAGAACTTCCCACTGGGAGCACTTTTCAAAATAAAGCCCATTCTGAAAGCAAATCACTGATCATCAAAGTCCTCGGGATTCAAAATCAAAAGTGAGAAAGTGGATTTTATATTATCCAAATTCCGCCATAAGAACACATGCACCATAGATATAGTTCTTGATCTATGGCCTCATTAACAAATTATACCTTCAGATATGAGACAGTTGGTGGGTGAGTTTGTATCCACCTGGAACCTTTTTGCGGGGGCAAGGTGTGAAAGTCTAGCATAGGAAGTACCTGATGTTCTTCTAATATCCTGCTCCATTTTGTCTCTTTCTCTGTTTATTTCACCTGTTTCAAATACTTGGCCACATGGAATTTTAAACCCAGTCATAAAGCTGTATTTTTAAAAACACCACATTGTTCCTCTTGGACTACTCCATACCAGGTTCCCACCAATTCTTTACACTCCTCTGTCAAAGTTTACCAACCCAAGCCTGATCACAGCAGCCCTGTACAGCAGCTCCAAAAGGACTGCCCAAAAGTGTAGAATTACTGCTTTAGATTAATGTCCACTTATTTGGAATTAGCTATCATTTTCACGTTGAAGCTTGCCTGTACTAACTGATGTCTAGAAAAGGCAGGAAGTGGGCTTGTGTAAGTCGCAATTGTGCCACTTGTTCCCAACACTTGCAAGATACAGGACCAGGCCTTGGCTCTTCCACAACATAAAAGAGGACATCCAAATCCACCACTTCTGCTCTCTCAGCAACCTCCCACTCACGTCACAGGCTTAGCTGCAGTGGAAGCAGGGAATTGTTTTTACCTTGCATTTTGGGTGGGAAAAACACTTTACCAACAATCAGTTCTGGAGCACTATGTCTATAAATTAATGTCTCATTCCTTAGTGCTGTCACAGGCAGGTCTAAATTATGTGCATATGTTTTCCACTGTATATAGTCACCATAGCAGGGCACAAAAGGTTAGAAGCTGACAAGGAGAATTATTAAAAGTGATGAAAGAGAGAGAGAGAATGTCAAGAGTGATATGTCAGCAAATCCAGGTGCCACTTAGTGAAACATTTTAAAATCTGATTTATAAAACCGTAACTTTGTTGAAGGACCTGGCACTTCGAGGATAGAGATTAGCAAATGGCTGCAAGGAAATATCAGCCTCCATCATAGACTAAGCGAATCCCAGCTGTTCAGCCCCCCCCCCTTGCCTCACATGACCTCAGTGGTTTCTGCCACCTAGCAGGCAGAGGAGGTAAAAGGACAACCACAGTGAAGGCCAGGGGCGCCGACTTGCCTCCCACATTGAGAGGGTGCGGTCATGTGACATGTCATGTCACATGATGCCATGCTTGCTTGTCCCAGCCACAGCCCAGCAGCTCAGAAGCCAGGCTATGGCTGGGACGAGTGAAGCAAAGATCTTCCGCACTTGTCCCAGCCACTGCCTGGCTCCTGGGCTACTGGATGGAATCTGGGGCTGTGGTACATGGAGAGGTGGCAGCCTTCTCAATAGGGGGGGCACTGCCCTCTGCCAAAAAATACTGAGGTAGCTGAAGTCCCTGGCGCTGCTGGTGAAGGCCAAGGATTAGAACAAGAAATGCCACCTCAATAATCCTGGCACCATAGGGACACATGACTATTACTTCTGTTTCTGATTCCAGACATAAATGTGATTTTTAATATTCTGAAAATATAGCAACTTGTGCAAAACAATGAGTTGGATCCAGGTTAGCCATTCTGGCAATAGAAGGATTCCTTTTGTGTACTATTTTTGAAAGTCCCTGAGATACAGAGTAAAGGCTCCCTGCTAGAGGAGGCATGGAAGTGATTGTCACCAATCATTCATTGCCCCTGTAGCTCCCTGAGCTGCCTCTCATTTCATCCCCTACATTTATCCCACCTTTCTACTGTGATAGAGCCCAAAGCAATATACATCTGGATTCCAGGTGGACACCTATTCAGACTTGCTTAGCTTCAGCAAGGTGGCCATCTCCTGTGCCTTCAGACCACACCCTGGAATTTGACCGGCTCTTGAGTACCCCCAAAGCCCTACTGAAGATGTTAAAGGTAAAGGTAAAGGGACCCCTGACCATTAGGTCCAGTCGCGGACGACTCTGGGGTTGCGGCGCTTATCTCGCTTTAGTGGCCGACGGAGCCGGCGTACAGCTTTCCGTCATGTGGCCAGCATGACTAAGTCGCTTCTGGCGAACCAGAGCAGCGCATGGAAACGCCGTTTACCTTCCCGCTGGAGCGGTACCTATTTACCGGTATCTACTTGCACTTTGACGTGCTTTCGAACTGCTAGGTGGGCAGGAGCTGGGACCGAGCAATGGGAGCTCACCCCGTCACAGGGATTCGAACCACCAACCTTCTGATCAGCAAGCCCTAGGCTCAGTTGTTTAACCCACAGCGCCACCTGTGTCCCTTTTAACGTTAACATGCGGCAAATTGAATGTGGGGATAATATGGAATAGTGTAAGCAGGTGAGCTTAACATGTTTATGTGTAAAGCTTAATTAAATTATTATTTAAAATGCTAACTACCGTAAATGGAATGTATGGACTTAAATGGGAATAGCATTTACTCATTGAGTAAATACAATTTCTGTAAGTTAAATTTTTGAACATATTACAAACTGGGTCTCAGTCATGCAACTCCAATTAAAGTCAACTGAAGATATGCAACAATAATCCTGATTAGAACATTGAGTTTAGGAATTTAATTAATCTAATACCAATTTCATGTTTTCAGAACACTATTATCTTTTCTGAGAACTCTCCTACATACACAGCAGCTGCAATTTTCATGCTGACACCACTAGCACAATATTTTGTGAGCAAAATGTGAATATTTTGGGAACATATACATCTTTGCTACTGTTTTTTTCATATGGGCATGCTAGTTCTCTTCAAATCATACACCCCTACCAAAACTGGAATCTTAAACTCTGGCACCAAAGTCAAGTATATTTTACACACTAAGCAATTAAAAATGAAACCCTGCGACAAAATGCTGAAATGTTGAGTGCTTCTTTTCCGGTTTCAAGCCACTCCATTCCATCCCTACTTCCTCATATTTTTGTTCCCGTGCAGTCAGGCAGCCAGCATTCCATGCTCACAGACTATGCTCGGTCCTCATTGGACTGTTCTGAGGGTGTGATCTCCATTTGACCATGTGTGTGGCCTTTTTTTCAATTTTGGGTTTGTTTGGGGGGTTTTGTATGTGGAAGGGGGAGCATAAGGTGAGATGAATGTACTTATGCTCCCAAATATATTAAATTATTTAATTTCTCTATTTATGTCAGCTCCCTTTTTCATCTCTGGGGAACAATAAAAACAGCTTCTTGATGTGAACCAGGATGCTATTTATCCAGAATGAGATGGTACTCAGAATGTCTCTGTTCTCCTGCTCTAGCAGCTTCAGTGTATCTTCCCTCCCATCAAGACATCAGTTTCCACCCACCCCTCTTCATCTCTCAACCTTCCAATCCTTTCAGCTATCACAGGGCTCTTTTGAGTCATTTACTTATTGGGATAAAAAAAAATCCTTCCAGTAGCACCTTAGAGACCAACTAAGTTTGTTATTGGCATGAGCTTTTGTGTGCATGCACACTTCTTCAGATACACTGAAACAGAAGTCACCAGACCCTTATATATAGTGAGAGGGTAGGGAGGGGTATTACTCAGAAGGGTGGTGGGAATGGGTGATTGGCTGATAGGTGTGGTAAACCTGTTGATGACTGTTAACGACTGCAATTGGTCTTACAGGAAAAAGCAAAGGGTGAGATGCCTAAAAATAGCTTCATCATGTATAATGAGATAAGAATCCAATGTCTCTATTCAGACCTGGTCTCTCTTGCTTATTGGGAGTTTTTCCTGCAATTCTTATTTACTTGTAAGTATCTCAAACTTATCCCAAGTCTTCTGGTCTGCCTAGCCTGTCCATCAGTAATGCAGTTATAACTACATAAGCACAGGAAGACTCAATTTGGAATTAGTATTGAAATTAGATTATATTATATAGTTAAAACAGCAAAGTTGTCTTTAAACAGTTCAACCAGAAGGGGGAGAGAGGTCTTAGCTATTCAAATTACTTAAAATACAGTAGCTTAAAGCTTAAAATAATATAATAAATATCTAAATGTTAATAAAAGTTCTACAAATATCATCCTTGTGGAAGGAGATGCAAGATGTTTGCCACCTAGATACTGAACAACTGATGACCTTTGGGACGTTCATCAAGAGTAACAGAGGTAAGATTTGGAATAAAACAGGGGAAACACTAAAAGGTCTGAAAAGTTTTAAAAGTTCAAATAAATGCATGATCTCTAAACCCATATGAAGATTCTCAAAGGACAGACTCACATTTTTCACATTTTTGAATTAGAACAAGAACATGGTACGACATGTTCTCCATCTCCAGCTTTGCATCAATATGCAAATTGTGCAAAACCACATGGAACCAAAATATGCAAATTAACAGCAGCCTCATGGAATATCCATTCAGTAGCTGAATGTTCCTCATTCCTGAAAGAGGGAACAATCTTTCCACTTCAAATTAAACACAAAAACAACAGTTATTTCCTTTGCTCACTGCTGCTGTTAACTAGAACCGTACACTTGTAAAATCACAACTACCCAGTAGACCTAAATAAAAGTGCAGCAAAAACTAAAAGTTAGTGCAGCCTAATGTTATAGACGCGGGTGGCACTGTGGGTTAAACCACAGAGCCTAGGGCTTGCTGATAAGAAGATCAGCGGTTCAAATCCCCACGACAGGGTGAGCTCCTGTTGCTCGGTCCCAGCTCCTGCCCACCTAGCAGTTTGAAAGCACATCAAAGTGCAAATAGATACCGGTAAATAGGTACCGCTCCGGCGGGAAGGTAAATGGCGTTTCCGTGCGCTGCTCTGGTTCGCCAGAAGCGGCTTAGTCATGCTGGCCACATGACCCGGAAGCTGTACACCGGCTCCCTTGGCCAGTAACATGAGATGAGCACCACAAGCCCAGAGTCGGACACGACTGGACCTAATGGTCAGGGGTTCCTTTACCTTTACCTTTAATGTTATAGACACTAAGATATGAGCAGATTTGTGAGTCATATCTTACCTCAATCATGAACTCACTTGGTGGTGATGGTAGTAGTAGTAAAAGTGGTGGTGGTGGTGGTGATTATGATAGCAGGGTGTTGACAAATTATCATGTGTCAATTAATGCAAATCAAGAGGTGAAACATTTCCTGCCCTATACTCTTTAAGGCAGGGGTCAGCAACCTTTTTCAGCCGTGGGCCGGTCCACCATCCCTCAGACCAAGTGGTGGGCCAGACTATATTTTGAAAAAAATAATGAACGAATTCCTATGCCCCACAAATAACCCAGAGATGCATTGTAAATAAAAGGACACATTCTACTCATGTAAAAACATGCTGATTCCCGGACCGTCCACGGGCCGGATTGAGAAGGTGATTGGGCCTCATCCGGCCCATGGGCCTTAGGTTGCCTACCCCTGCTTTAAGGCAGTGATAGCTAATAAGGTACCCTCCATGTAATTTGGACTACAACTCCCAACAGTTCCAACCTGCAAGACTAATGGTCACAGATGAGAGTGGTAGTACACATCATCTGGAGGACACCACATTGGCCACCTCCGGTTTAAGGCTACAGGTGGGAATTACATATCTAAATGTACCCTTACCAAAATAAATAAGTCATCTGGGAACACCAAAAAATAGCATGTTTTGGACCCACCTTTTTCCTGAAATACTAATTTTCTACAGAGTAACACTGGTGTGGCATGTAACCAAATAGTCTTATCCATGATTGCTCCCATACTATAGCTCAAGGACAGCCACTGTAGTGCCCTCCATGTGTTGCCCAACTCCATCTCTCAATATCCCTAACCAATAACTGGGGCTGGTGGGAGCTGGAGTCCAATGACAACTGGTTATTGCTCTAAGTGTTAGTCAGAACCAGGCCAGATGGCTAGTCTTCTTATCTAAAGTTGGGTTCAAAGGGAGGTAGTTGAATTTGTCCCAATAAAATCAATAGGACAAATTAGCATCATCTTAAATCTCATTGCTTCAAATGGAAACTAAGTGCAGTTATCTTGGACTAGACCTACATTTAGGCCACTTTTATGTTTGTTTAAAAATAAACAGCCTTTAAATCTGTAGTCTTGAGCTCTAGAACCAGATATTGAAAGAAAGATTTGCTTTTCCAGATTCTGAAAAAGACAAAGCACTACACTGCATATTGTATGAACTTTGGTACACCCAAGCATTGCCAATTTTCTAAACATGCCATGCTCATGGATTCCAAATTTCTGGCTTTGTACAGATTTCAGACTCTATGGCTACACCCTCTGTAATGGCTAATGATGTGCAAAGTCTCTGTGTCCTTTGAATATACACACATCCCGCTTTCCTTTGGTAGCACACACTGGATTTCAGTAAGACCAGGATTTTACCTACATTCTGCTGCCTTTAAATGCTTGAAGCATGTACTGACTTGTTACTAATTCCACCATATATTATGTGTTGTGGCTATATTTTTATTGCTCTTTCAAGATACAACAGGGCAAGGGACCATAGCTTAATGGAGTCATATGTGCTTTGCATGCAGATCAATACTTGGCATTTCTGCATAAAAGGTTCAGAGAACTGCCAGTGTGGTGCAGTGGTTAAGAGCAGTGGACTCGTAATCTGGTGAACCGGGTTGGCGTCCCCTCTCCTCCACATGCAGCTGCTGGGTGACCTTGGGCCAGTCGCACTTTTCTGAAGTCTCTCAGCCTCACTCACCTCACAGAGTGTTTGTTGTGGGGGAGGAAGGGAAAGGAGATTGTTAGCCGCTTTGAGACTCCTTAGGGTAGTGATAAAGCAGAATATCAACTTCTTCAAATGATGGGAAATATCCCTGGCCAGAGACCCTGGAGAACTGCTGCTTGTCAAGAGGACAGCACTGAATCAGATGTACAAATAATCTGACCTGGTAGAAGGCAACTTCCTGTATTCCTAATGTGTAAGAAATCTTGATTCAATTGGAAAGTGCACAATTCCACCACTCTAGATTATGTAGATATTATGAAATGATTCTACATCCTAACATATATGCAAATATCTTTTTTAACGTGTAACTGTTCATTAACTAAAAATTATTTTGATAATTGCAACTGTCTAACAGAAGCACAACATTATTGTGGTAGTTCCAGCTGATTCAGACAATGATGTGCTCTGTCTTTATCTTACATTTATCTCCCACCCCCACCCCTAATAACTTTAAAATGAAGGGGATCAAATTAAGCGAGAAAGATCTCCTCAGGGGTGAATATACAAATGAACACAAAATATTTTAGAACAGATTCTGGAATGCTTTTGCGATTTACAACCCAATGTTCCAGTGCTAGAGGATAAAAGCCTGAAAGACTAGGAAATTATTGTGCCCACTTAAAAGGCTACTATTAAGTAACTATTAAATCCTGGCAGAAGCTTTTTATACATTTCATTGTATAGTGCCAGAACGAGATATCTCCAAATTGTAGCTTGTGCCATCCAAAAATTATATATTATTTAGTGAGAACATTTTGATGTGCTAAAACTGTGTTGGATAATTGTTAGTGAGTGGCTGTGGAGGAGACATTCACGGAAAATACTTCAATCATAAAATTACTTAAATTTGATTTAACAAAACTGAATTGCAGTGACATTCAGCTAAAAGCTACTCATAAAATATCAAGAAACCTAAAAGAACAGTTACAACAGACTGCTCTTATGCTTTCACTACCTTGCTGATAAAGACAAGCACTTTACTCATGCAGTGACAACCCAAGAGGTGGGGCAGAAAATGGTAAACAGCCACAGTCTCTGAGCGGCTATTAAGAGGGGGAAGGAACCCTATGAATTTACCAGTAACCTTAAGGGAACCAAGGCTGGTGGCAATTCAGGCAACACCCTATACACCAATGATGAGGTGGTTGTTGTTGTTGGATTACAACTCTCATAGCCACGAGCCTTTGGCCATGCTGGCTGGCACTGATGGGAGTTGAGGTCCAACAACATTTGAACGGCCACAGGTCCCCAAGACCATTGGACCATGCAACTTCAGGGTGCTGCTGGCTATTCACCAGCTGTGCTCTTGTGCCATCCTGCAAAAGCCACTTCCTTCCTCCAACAGATGCTCAACAGAAAGGGTCCAAGCTCTCTTGCTACTCCGTCTCTGCCTGGTACTGGTCACTGGTGTTTACTGCCCCACCTTATCAGCTGCCGCTGAATCCATGATGTTTCTGAGCCACATAGTAAGTCTATAAATTCATCACATGTTATCTGCACACAGACCTTAGGTCTCTGTAATCAAAAGCTGGCTATAGCACAGATGGAGAACTCCCCCTGCCGCCGCCACCGCCAAGTAGGAATCCTACAATAGTTTGTACCCACATGCCTACAACTACTTAACTAGATAGTACCTGTTACAGGTAGGTAGCCGTGTTGGTCTGCCATAGTCAAAACAAAATAAAACATGGTATCTGAAGAAGTGTGCATGCACACGAAAGCTCATACCAAGAACAAACTTAGTTGGTCTTTAAGGTGCTACTGGAAGGATTTTTTTTATTTTTTAGATAGTACCTGGGAAACAACAACAGCTGTAAATTCCGTTATGGAAAATGACCATCTCTGATGACTGGGGAAGCAAAAGGCATATGGGCTGAAATGAAGCAGAAAAAATGGCATTTTAAGTGTCAGTGCTAAGCTCTGTAGCGAAAAGTGAATTATGCCATCTATCAGACTACATTGAAAGGTAACACCGTATCTGGCTTCTGATGTTAAACACTGTAACTGCACAATATGTATTTTAGTTACTCCGGTGGACTTCTTACTGGACTTATAGCTGCATACTCCTATGCATCAAAAAACAACTCTCCACTTCTTTCTTTTCCACCCTCTGTTGTTTCTTTCACTTCGTTCTTTTTATCCCACTTTGTTCTATAGCATGCGACTACAGACCTAAGCTACCATTTTATGGCTATGTCTTATTTTAGGAGAAACAGGGTACAAGTGATCCTACTTCATATCTTTGTATGTGTATAGGATACAGAAAGCTGTCTTCTGGATGCTTCCACACGGCAGTTTATTGTGTACTCAGTGTGGCTCATGCTCAAACGTTGTTCACAGTAATGATATGTCATTATCATCAAAATGCCAGCCCATACTCCCTTACACTCTCTGCATCAGATATAAAGGTTTCCTTGCTGGTTCTTAAAAGTCAGATTAATCTGGGGAGGGGGGGGGGAGAGAATTAAAAAGTCAGTTGGAAGCCTCATCACTTCATCAACTGTGACCCAACCTCAGATAATTGCTAGAGATGTGGTACTGTGGGAGCAGGTCTGTACCCATAGGCAGACTGAGGGGAGCATGATCGATTTAGTCGCACTGGGCCCAGAGCTTTGGCAGCATCACAGGGGCACCACAACTATTATATAGACTGGAAGGTGAGTGGCGGAATGAGACGTGTGGGTGCTGGATTTTGGCATTGCACAGGGTGCTGCTGAAATTTGAGACCCCAAGATCTGCCACTGCTGTACCATACTGCTTTTGGGGTAGGTGGTGATAGCTCCATTGTGGAAGGAAACTTTTGATTCATATATGCATGCCAAGATGCTTTACTTTGCACTAAAATAGCCATACCTTTCTTAGGCATATTTTCAGAATTTGTTCTCCAAAATGTTTGAAGACTTCCTTGCAGATTACAGTCAATATGTGTATTTAAAATAGCCTTACAAAATGCACTTTAGTTTGTATATTTTTATGCATCTCTGAGTCACCTGAAGCTCATGTTACTTGATTACACATCACACATCTAGCAATTCACTGAAACAGTTTAAAAGCCAGTATAGTTTTGGAAAGGGGGAACACTTACAAGGGAAAACTGTCAAGTGTGACAGTGAATTCACTAATGTGAACTCTTTACTGCTAGCCTGATTTATTCTGACTCATTTCTTCAACCTGAGATACTCTGTGTTTTGTGGCCTTCTAAATGTATGTGTAATATAATATAATATAAATGTATGTGTAATATAATATAATACCAAAAGTATTTGAACAGATGGAGAATGTATTGCGAAAAGCCTTACAAGAAGTATTGTGGTGAATTATCCAGAACTATGTAAAATGGTTTCTGCCGTATCCATGTCTTGGATCCTTCAACCCTGTGTGGGCCTTATAACTGTTATATCAGCTCCTGAATCTATTTTAAAATTAATGGTTGAACCAATTGCTGTTTGTTTTTTTCTTGTTTGGTCAAAACACACATTCCCCACGGCAGGAAAAACAGAGGAAGGAGGAGTGGAATTGCACAATGTGTTCATATCATGAAACGCCAGTGTCCAAAGAGCACACATTACAGGGTGGATAAAAGTCAGCAACTCAATGCAAAAACTATCACATTTGGAACCAACAGAGAGTTTACCTGTATTGTCAAAAACTGCCAAAAAGACATTGCAGATTCCAGCTACTGTTGTTATCAAATATAGAATACTTAACAGAAACTGTTGACATATTTCTTCACAGCTTAAAGGAAAGAACTGTCATGCACGCTTTGTAACTATGCAAAGTTAGAAAGACAAACAGTTCATGTTCGCTGCAAATGTGATAGATCATAATCTGGATAATCTCCTCAGTAGTGGAATGGCTGCCCCAATTTAACTGAACTATTCGTTTTTCCTTGTACAGGAAATGGTTCTGTTTTCTTTGTCAAGTTAGGAATCTACAACTTTTAAAACTTAAATTCTGACAATATGTTAAGGAAGACTTCAAAGGCACACAAGCTAGTCAGGGAAGGGGGGATTCTATCTTAAGCAAGAAAAGAACAGACACCACTCAATACAATTCCATCCAAATACAGTGCTACAAAGTTCAGTGCAGCATAGGGATTAAACAATATAAGGATATTGAGGGAACTTCATTGTCTTACACTCCATTTCTGAGCATAAGTCAAAGGTGGTAATGTTTATCTTTTAACGCCGCATATGGCTTAGGACACAAGTACCTGAAGGGACATGTGCTCCCATTCAAAACTGTCCATGTATTGTAGCTCTGCTCAAGGTATCCTTGTCATTCAAGGCAAGGCTATTGGGTGACCACAGATGGAATCTACTCAGTCTGAATCCTGTCCCCAGGGAGACCTACCTGGCTACAACATGCTTACCTCTCAGTACCAGGCAAAGTCGTTGGTATTCCCCAAGGCTTTTAACTGTATTTGTTTATTGTGTGGTTATTCATTTTATTGTAATTCAGTTTTGTATTTTATCACGTTTTTTGTGGACCACACTGGAAACTTTGTTGAATTATATAAGCATTTTGAAGAAAATAAGCAACTTATGTGATTATGATTTCTAGTATGCAGATAGCAGGAATGGGGACAAGGCAGCACCTTTGTTAAATCAAATGCTTGCCTATTGCATTGGTGTGAGTGCTTCTCTACCCTTTGAAAGCAGAACACATATATAGCAAGTAAGATGTCAGCATTACAGGCACATACCATACGTTTACTTTTTAGCCATTTTCATTCATTCATTTTACCTTTCCTAGATCCCAAACAGTTAATTCTCTAAAACTATGGCCATTAGAGCTGGTGTGTCTTCTCAAGAATTCATTCCTCTTAAAAGAGTCATAATTTTTCACAGCATTTCAGGAAGGTAAGGGGATGGGAGAGATCTGCCAATAATTTTCAGGATGTATTTCTTAAGCGTAATCCCCGGAAAGTGCAGTATATATTTGTCTTTTCCTCTTAATGTCCATGATAATAGCATCATGGATCCCAGCCCTTAACCTCACAGGAAATAACATTTACCATCTGGCCCAAGTTTGCCTTCACATAATAGCTGTGTGAGTGGCAAAAAAAGGCACAAACCTAATCTGCTGGCACTAAACCAAAACATCAAGCAACCCTGTGCTACTAATACAGCTTGTGCCCTGGTTATATTAACATTAAGTGTGTGTGTCTCACACACCATTATCAATAACATGCCAAAAACAGGAATGTAATTAATGAACTTCCATGTGTCTTCTGAATGCTAGAAGGCTGCTTTGTGAGATCATATAATTATTCAGTTAGTTAGAGCTTTCCCCATCACTCCCAGAAAAAAATCGTTCCTTTTTGCCTATTTTTATTTGATTGCATATTATTGTTGAGAAAGGTTCTTCAACTACCAGATCCTTACATATACCAAAGGAAACAATGCAGACAGTCATAAGATGACACAAGATGCCCTTCACAGACCATGACACAGTACAACTACAGAAACAACTAAATTAAACTTGGGGGGAGACTTGAATGTCATCAAGAGCAATAACAGTTCTGGGAAATGACAAAAAATAAATAAGTCAAGAGAGGCCTTCTTGGCACCTACTGGTAATTTTTTTACTTACAAAGCAGAAATTCAAAGTTAATAAACAATAGGACTGCTTATGAACCTCACAATCTTTGTCACATCATTCAGCATTTTGAACACTAACCCCATCCTAATCTCAAGGTTGGAGCCCCATGTTGGTCAACAGATTCTGCATGGCAGGGGTTGGACTAAATGACCCTCATGCTCCCAACTCTATAAGTCTATGATTCTATGATATATGCTTACAAGCACCTAGGAAAAAAACCCACACTGATTTTATAACAATTCCAACCAACAGCCAATCAACCTTGAGTTACCAACTTGATTGAGGAACATCAGAAGTAGACCAATTGACTCTCATGGCTGCTAGGAGAAGCGCACCTACTCCCTTTATCCAAAATTAAATATGCCTTGATTACACAACAACGAAAAAGTTAGCACTAAGGAAGGTAAGAAGTGAGAAGTTTCAGTTAAGTTAGAAGTAAATGTAGAGTAGGAGTAGATGAGTTGAATCAAGAAAAAGCTAAGACTGAAAACTCATTTATAATGTGTTTCCTTTTATCATGAGAGATAAATAAAATTAATTTTGAACACCGTATCATGAATCATGGTGTAGCAGGGCAAAGTAGCACTCCCTGTAGTGTTTGAATGCAATGTTGTACTATAATTTATTACAGGAGATACAAGGAAATCAAATGTGTTTGCTGTACTAAAGCCCAAGCAATTAAATGGATATTCACCATGTTTCAGTAATGATGATATTCAAGGAATCTAAATAATTTTGATTTCCATTGCATTATTATCTTAAAACTATTTTTGTTCAAGAAAGCATCCTTTAATAAATGCAATGTGGGGGAAAACTGTTTTTATGGGACTGCCAAGAAAAATAACATTTTCATTAAGGTTAACAGATTTACTTTCTCAAGGATCACTTGCACTTGGAACACAAAGGGCAGATTAGAATCAGCAACCTTTCTATAAACACAACAATGCTACGAATTAGCTGACAATCTGACAGCATGATCCTTCCCCTCCCAATTGCCACTCTGAAGCTGTGTGCTGCTTCGCCAAGGGCAGTGCAGCACACCCTGCCAGTACACACATGGTACTCCTATCCCCCATATTCAGCAACCCAACAGCCAACATGTATTGGGAATTTGAAGAGAACTGAGCTGCTTGCTTGTTGGATGTGAAGGGTACAAAGTTATTAGTGAAGCACTGAGCATAATCCAGTGTTACCCCGCATAGTGACATCCAACCAAGCTCAGGGCACGTAGAAATGAGGGAGATCCACATCAGATATGTACATGTGAGTTGTGGCACTCCCTCCCCACATCTTCATTATACCGTTTCCAGTGAATACTTAAAATGTACCTCTTTACCCTGCCTTCTGACACTTTAGGTCACATTATTTTTCAGACTGTAAGGTGTTTCAAGGTTGTAATCAGCCCTGGGACCTTAGGGTGAAGGGGGGGGTAATTGTAAGAGCTAAACATGCACAGGTTCTGCACAGATGCAAGAGAGATTATGCTATTAGTGTGAATATATAAGTAGGTTTTCGCTGGATGGGTTCTAATTATACTTAGACATATGCAGCTAAATATATATAAAAATAGCAAACTAATTGCCAGTATGCCAATCTAATGTTATTTTCTTGCCCATAAATCAATGGAAGTCACTCTTTTCAGATAAAGCACAAGGAGATGCAACTGAGGGCACTTACTAGGAGGAAGAGGATGTCCCTGACACTTCCAAGGTCACAGACGTGAGGTGCAAATTCAGTCTTCATCAGAATGATATGATGCCTTCAGTACATTTTCTCCTAAAACTAAAGTGAATGGTTCCTACTGACTTCAGCCATGGAGGGAAAGATTTATGGAGACAGGGGAAGATATTAACAGTGGGAGAGAGAGAAAAGTGGGGGTCTACTTGTGAGTGCTGAACTAATGTATTGCCTTGGCAATGGACACAATGAGAGCCAATAAAGTGAAGCACAATCTAGACTGAAGCAATGTTAGTGAGTGGTTCCCTAGAATTAATGGCTAGGAGGTGGTCTGCTCCCAGTGGGGTTACACTCTCTCTCAAAGAGTAGGTACATAGCTTGGCGTTTCTTCTGGAACCATCACTGTCTCTTGAGGCTCAGATGACCTCAATGGTGTAGAGTGCCTTCCATTGACCTTGGCTGGTGTCCCAGCTACACTTCTATCTGAACAGGGATAGCCTAATGTCTGTTGCCTATGCTCTGGTAACCTCTAGGTTTTAATACTGCATTTTTGATAGTTCTAACCTGAGTTTATGTTGGAGAATGGGTAAGAAAATAATTAATTAAATATAGTAGTAGTAGTAATATATTTTCCTTCCAGCTTGTTTTTCATTTCAGTGCCTGCTGAACTTCTATCCTCCAGCCACCAGTCCCTTTTTCTCCCAGCCACTACCTTCCCTTTCTTCCCAAACCTCTTCCTAGTACTCAGTCTACCTGCCTTGTCCAAACAGATCAACCTGTCCTTGGGGTTTGAAGTGAGGTTTCCTCAGCCAAACCTGAAGTCACAGACAACTCCCCTCAGCAGACAGAATGTATATGAACATTCTGTGACATAGCATCTGCTCAGCCAAAAGGTACCAGGGACATCATTATCACCTCAATAAAGCACACTGCAATCATGTTGGATGAAGCTAGTAAATTATTATTCCAAATAATTCTCTCCCTCCCCCCTCAAAAAAAAAATCAATTCCTGGTGATTTGTCACAACTGCTGCCTCAGAATTTGATGATGATGCCAGCTGCCAATTGAACTACTATCCTCAAAACAAGCAGGTTTTTTTCATCAGCTGGAACTACTGGGCATTCTATAATTATAACACCACTTAGCAATTATATGGTATTTTCTGAGTGTTGAAAGTAGAGGTGGATGGATCAAGCTATTTCCAGTTCATGTCACTTTCGTATGTGTTCATCCACAAATCCTCTCTGTCCCATTTTCACATTAATCTGAGAGCTTTTCTTTGGCCAGCATGAAAAGTTACATTTAAATGTGTATTTAGAGCATATTCTCTCACAAAATACACATATCAAGTGAAACATAGGCAAGACTGAATAGGTCACCGTTCTCCACCAACTTGATGATAAGCAGTTTTCATCAGGATCTCCTGCCCTCAGTTCAGTTACTTATATTTTAATCCTTTTTCTGTCATCAACGTATTGGTAGACATGGAAAATACTCTCTGCAATGCAGAAACTACTTTCAATATTTTGTTTCTCAAAACTACTGCTACCCTAATGTTGAATATTTTCACAGTGTTTCCACATTTTCTGTTACTTTCCTGTCTTCCCCAACAAAGAACTAAATGCAAAGTTATCAATATATCAATTGTATCAAAAGCCAATGTCAACAAAAATAGTACATGCAGAAGAGAAATAGTCAAGTTAACTAAAACTATTTGCAAATGCACATTTCTATCAAGTAAGATATATATTTAAATGTAGGTTTTATTTATAATGCTTTTGAGGTTACCAGTTTCGTATTTCTCTTTGACTGTTAAGAAATATTTGAAATATCATAGTTGAAATTTCTTAATTTGCTCACTTGCTAGCCTTAAGTCATTTCTTGTTGAGGCAAAGATAACAAAACCTGTTACAGGATTTTATATTGCAATTGGAAGCATTTTATAATGCAAATTCAAAGTTTTAACCATATTCTTATTTCAGTCTTAAGGTAAATAAAAGTTGGTTTTGATGTTAAATTTTGTGTCAGTTTCTAAACAAGGGCTGGAGAATCTTTATCAGCCTTGGGGCCACATTTTCTCATGGATAACCTTTCGGAGCCACGTGTCATTGTGGGTAGGTCCAAGGCAAAAGTGAAGGAGGTCAGAACCAAGAGTGGTGAGAACAACAGATATGATCTTATCTTTGAACATGACTACATTCCAGTCATGCAAAAGTCAGTGGTTTTACACCCACACACGTCCAGCTTCCATCCAGACAAGGAAGAAATATCACCATTTCAAGGATGCATGACAGTCAGGCAAAAATACTCAAGGAGATCAAAGTGAGGACCAATGGGTACCTTGGGCTGGAGAGAGGGAGCATGGCCTAGGAGTCCCAAAGCTGGACAAAAAGGATTGTGGGGGGCACATTTATCCACACATCCAGCCTGAAATTCCTTACCCCTGTTCCAAACTGTACAATTACTGACTTCAGACATTAGGCTTTGCTCCATGTTAAGTATATTTATAAACACTGGAATGGTTTCAGGATACCCTCGGGGTCCAAGCACAATAAATACTGTTGTATTCGTGACCTTTATATAAGCAAAGCATCTTTTCAGCATGTAAATTAATTTTCTTCTCTTGGCTTGTAACAAGCCAAATGACTATTTTGACTCAGTGCCCAACTGTAGGAGAAAGTAAGAGAGAGTAGGGACTGAAACTTTTAAGATATCATAAGACAGCAGTTTTGAGCATTATCTTCAGCACATTTAATGAACAACTGGTAATTATAGTGACTGGTGAGTTCAGAATTCCCCCTCGTAATTACAGTAAGCAAAGACTAATGTTGTTCAATAAATGTTTGTCTACAGAAATGAATAAACAAGCACATCTGATTCTGTCATCTCTCCAAAATATTTACTCTTCATGAAAAATCATTGCTAACCAGTAATGTGCAAAATTGAGTCATTATTTGATTATCCCAGATTTACAAGTTGCCAGTGGCTTTATATGTCAGAAACAAGAGATATGTATCTTAGATATGCTTCACATAATGAAGGTAATTCACTGCTGTATAAATTCAGAATTGATATTCACTGACATAAGATCTGAAACTGTTGGAAGAAGTATTGAAGCCATGGTTTATGAAATGAACATAAGTGACAGTATTCTTTACTTGAAGACTTCAAGAATGAACTTTGCTAAAGGATGCAGTATTTGTCTTTCAGCCTACCAATAATTATGATCTAAAGGGTTAGAGGTGCTACAGAACAAAGTATCATAATAGTAAAATGAAAACATTTATCACCAATATAAAGGTAAAGGTAAAGGTACCCTGACCATTAGTTCCAGGCGCGGGATGACTCTGGGGGTTGTGGCGCTCAATCTCGCTTTACTGGCCGAGGGGCCAGTGTACAGCTTCCGGGTCATGTGGCCAGCATGACTAAGCCGCTTCTGGCGAACGAGAACAGCGGCACAAAAAACGCCGTTTACCTTCCCGCCAGAGCGGTATCTATTTATCTACTTGCACTTTGACGTGCTTTCGAACTGCTAGGTTGGCAGGATCTGGACCAAGCAACAGCTCACCCCCGCCGTGGGGATTCGAACTGCCAACCTTCTGATCGCAAGCCCTAGGCTCTGTGGTTTAAACCCACAGCGCCACCCCGCGTCCCTTTATCACCAATATATCAATGCTTAAATTTAATGGTGATTGGATGCTTAAAGTTTTGTGTTACATAAGAACTTGTTAATGAACTCTGAAGCCAGTTTCAGCAGCAACAGACAACTATTAAATTCATCAGTTTGATGTGAATATTTCATTATTGTCAGAATATATTTACTAGTATTATCCCCATACACACTTTTTCTGGAAGACATAGCTATCTTGATTTGAGTTAACTGAGGGTGGTGGCAGGAAGACCAGCCAAGCCTCACTTGAGATACAGGCTACTTCACAATTCTTTCCTGACAAATCACCATAAAAATGCTGTAATTAGCCAATCAGCAATTCTCAGTTTTATAGTGCTGAGCCCAACAGGCAACCCAGTGAGGTGGCAACAAAATTGCATTATCTTGGTTATTATGCAGCTCTTCTAAGGCCTTGCTTCAGACACATAACATTTTGAAAGGGCACATTTTTTTCTTTAAAAAAAAAATCAAGTACCCCTTTCATTTCACAGAGTGTAAATGCTGAGTAGCACAGCCTGTCTACTGAATTAATGGATGTGTGTATTAAGAAACAGACACAACACGCTGCACACCTCACTATTATTATCAATAACTGAAGAGCAGTGAGAAGGGCAGTTTTAAAACTCTACGTAAAAGAGGATTTAAAAGGTTCACACGCCAAATGCAAAATAATGTGCCTGCTTTCCTGCCTTTTCATGCTCCCCCCCCCCCCTCGCCAGGAAATTGCTATCATGTGTTGCTGTACAGGAGAAGACGGAAATGAGAGGAAAGTTAAAAGCATGTCCAGTTCATCAGCAAGTTGTCACTGAACAGTGACTACCACTAGCAGAAAGCAGGAGTCATGACTGACCAGTGTCTCCGTGTCAGACGAATCCACAGATGAATCCACAAATCGTCTTACCTATACAGGCTGTGGCCGATATTGGCATGACAGAAAGTCTTTTTGGTAGAAGTCTAATCAAGCAACACAAACGAAACTATGTGAAGTAATGCAGCTCTCCACAAACTGTGCTAATGTATAAAGGCCACTTATAGACACATTCACCAACTCAAACAAACATGCATTCTTATATACTGTAGAGGGTCCATACAGATTTTCCATATCCTTATAATAGAAACCACTTGTCAGATGAAATGTAGGTATAATGATTATTATTTCAGATAGGCTTATAGAAGCTGGCATTCATGCAAAAGCCAGAATGATTTAGCAAAACTTCATCAAAAACGTGTGTATCTCTCTATACACCCTCAAGGCAATAAAAGAAGTAATGCTTCCAGTTAGCAATACAGTATGTTTCGTGCTTGTTCTAAAATATAGCAGTAAAATACAGGTCATATGGGTTTAGAAGCAAAGCGAAGGCTTATATGATCCTGTTTAAATATATGCTACTGCATCGACAGAAGCCTAATCTACAGCTGTCCCAAGGATATTTTAACACAAATACTATCGACCACACCACACTCCTGTACAAAGAACTCCTACAAGCATCAAGCCTGCGCATGCCAACTCAGCGTTGTGAGTGTCAGGACAATATCCCAATCACGACTGTGCTTCTGGTAACTTGCTATTTGCATGTGTTATGCTTTTGCTCCCATCCCTTCTTATCATACTGGTCTAATATACCTTGGAAGTGCAAAGAGAGGGCAGCAATTATCAGAGCCCTATAGCCTGCCTTGGATATGGCTGATGCTAAATAGATCTCAGGAGTAGGCTACAACTATCAGTGGCACTAAGAGGGCAGGAGAAAGAAAGGGCAGAAAGTACCAGTGCATCATGACAGAGTCCTGCCAAAATAACTCACCCATGTTCCTTACAGTACCCCAATTACCCTGTTGGATGAGTGCATGGTTTATCTAACAATCTTTAAATTGTGAGAATTCAGCTACTGCATCTCCTTAGCCTGTTGACTGTCAGCGCGGTACAGGTGGTTGGAGGGCAACCCTGGTTAAAAATCCCTGAGCTCCTGGGTAGCTTTGGCCAAACCATTCTCTCAAAAAGCCAGCCTATGGCAAAAGGCTCTGGAGGAAGGGAAATACGGGCTAAGATCATACAAAGTGCCTTCAGCTCCTGGGAAGGAGGGCAGAGTGCAATAAAAGAAGCAGGAGCCAAGTTTCCTTTTGTTGCTACACCTGTGGCCAGCCTGCGCCTCCTGCCAGGAGGGGGCAGAGACGACTCCCAAGGCGCCCCGGCGTGTTCAGCGCCTCTTCCCCACGCCCATCGCTCGTGCCGGGCTTCCGCTTCCCTCCGTGCCCCTTGGGCTCTCCAGAGGGGCACCGCGCGCTGGCCACCCTTCCCGGGCAAGGTCTCTCGCTCCTACGGCCTGCGCAAGGGAACCGAGCCCCCCCCCCCTCGCACCCCACCCCCCTCCTCGACTTGCTCCACACACTTCTTCCCACAAAGTGGAGACGAGAGCCGGGGTGAGCCCCAGTCCGCGCGGACGCCGGAGCTCTCGCCTAGCTGCCTTGCTGCCCCCTCTCTGCCGCTGCTGACCTTGGGGCACTTCCCCGGCGGCGCCGTGCGCTCAGCAATGCGGGTCCCAAACAGACCCGCGGCGAGGGCGGCACGTGCCGCGGCCCTCCTCCCCTCAACTCTTTTCCCCTCAGCGTCGCCTCGTCAAGCCTCCGCGCAGCATCTCTCGCCGCCCGGCGCCCGCCTCGCATCCACTTACCTAGCTCTTTTTGCCCCCTTCCTTTCTTCTCCTCACACTTTCCTGACGGAGGGACGGCGGGATGGGGAGGAGGGGCGTCGAGGAGTTGCCGCTCCGCTTCGCAGAGCAGCGCAGCCTAAGCCTCCCGGCTCCGGCTCGCGGCGGTGCTGTCGCGCCTCCAGCCGCTTGTTCGCATCGCGAGCCGCGCTCTGCCCACAAACGCCGGTCAGCGGCTGAGGGAAGGAGGGCGGGGCGAGAGCAGGAGCCGGAGGGAGGGAGGGAGGGAGGGAGGACAGACGGTGGTGCCTCGTGACCTGCCGCCTTCCCTCAGCGACGGGCGCAAAGCTAATTTTCCTGCTGTTACAGGGAGAGTGGCGGCAGCTGGGGCTGCTTCCCTCACGCTCGTTCCGGGCTGAAAGAATGAAGGCGTTTCAGCGGTTACCGGCGGGCGGCGGCGGCGGCGGCGAGTGCCACGAGAAGAGCGCCAAGAGACCAGCCCAAAGCGGCGGGCTGTACTTTCCGACCCGCGGCCGCCGCTCGCGAGTCCCCAGAGGACGTGGAGCGAGGTGATTCTCCGCTGAGGCTAAAAATAAAGAAGTTTGATTAAAGTTCCTTGGCGCTCCTCGAGCAGGCCGCCGCCGCAGCTGGCCAAACCCAGGGTGGCACCCTCGCCACAGCGCCGCGAAGGGAAGGAGAGGAGAGGCTAGCTTGGACCCTTACTCTCAGGAGCCGACCCAGGCTCTAGGAAGGAAAGCAAAGGCACGTTTCTCCCTACGGAAATGAGATGCTGGGAGCCTGGACCATCCAGAGTTCCCACACCATAGACCTCTTCCAACCACGCCGCGTAACCTAAGCTGCTGCCAGCCGCCCTTCTTCTTTTCGAGCACTTCCACTCATCATTGCAAGTTCAAAATCCTGAAAGAGGTTTCCGTTATCTTGCCTGAGGAGAGCAGATCTGAAGGCTGCTTCACCTGTCACAAGATCCTTACTGAAAAGTCGGAATTGGCATGCAAGCCATGCCTGCACTATCACATGTAGGGCCTATAGATGTTGCTGAACGGCCAGGCAACAAAAAAAAATAAATCACCTGAGTGTGCTGCTGTCATATGCAATGATCTAAATGCAGCATGCAGGCGAATTATTTGTATAGAAATGCTTGTTTGGTGCATTGACAGTTGCGCAGGAAATGCAACGGAGTGGCAGAGGTACAAGGTATCTTAGGTGTGCAAAGAACAGAAAAAGGAACACCTTTTTGTTTGTTTTAGTTCACCAAAGGTATGGCCAGCCCATCCATGGGCTTGGGGTGTAAACCAGCAATTCCTGAATTCTCTGGCTCTCTCTCTCTATTCTGAACCACCAAAAGTTTTGACTGAAATGTCTTACACTGCTTCTGGAAGATGCCCGGCTTAGTCAAGTTTCCAGGGCATGAGAAAACTTAAAAACTGAGTGCATATTTGTAAGCAAAATCTGAAATCCATTCAGATGTTATCCTTACTCAACAAATAAAAGAAAGTTCATCTGAGAACTGCCATTTCTCCAAATTACACTCGTTTCAGTTAGAGCTGCTGATTTAGTAGCAGAGTTTCTTGATGTTGAGCCCTCTTTAATGATTCATTAATTGGGTGATTCAATATTACTTTGTCCCCATATTGAAAAACAAAAAGTATAATCCAATAGCTTGCATGAATTGTGGTTTTATTATAATTATATCCTTAGCTCCCTTTGGATTCCCAAAGCTGATTTCCACATCTTCAAAGACCCAAGTAACTACTGACCAGTCAGCTTGAGACCAATACCAGGAGAGATCCTAGAACAGATACAGTGGTACCTCGGGTTACACACACTTCAGGTTACAATACGTTTCAGGTTACATACTCTGCTAACCCAGAAATACGCTTCAGGTAAGAACTTTGCTTCAGGATAAGAACAGAAATCATGCTCTGGCAGTGCAGCGGCAGCGGGAGGCCCCATTAGCTAAAGTGGTGCTTCAGGTTAAGAACAGTTTCAGGTTAAGAACGGACCTCCAGAATGAATTAAGTACGTAACCAGAGGTACCACTGTAATTGAATGACCAGTCTGAGTGCTTAGAAAAGGATGCTGTGATTACTAATGCCCTCCTTCTGATCACATTCATGTTGCCTGAGCAAGCACAGGTTGGGGGAAACATATTGGCAATGGTCAGTGGCGGAGCTTCATGCTCCAGCACCGGGGGTGGAGAGCAGGCCGGGGCAGGGCTGGAGTGCGTCCTGGGGGCATGGCACACATCCTGGGGGTGGGGCACGCCACCCGCAGGGGCATGGCACGCATTCTGGGGGCGGGGCGTGCCACCTGTGGGGCAGGGCACCCAGCGTGGGCAGGGGGGCAACCGCGATGGAACCCCACCGGGATCGCGGTGCGCTGCCACCGCGCCCCTCTTCCTCCGCCAGTGGCAATGGTAACATGTTAAACATTTCTATCCCCTACTTTTGGGATTAGTGGTACAGAGTTTTGGAACTGAGAATGTGACACATTCAGTCATATCTCGTTTAAGAATTAAGCAGAAAAGAGTACTTCATACATGGCGATTTTCATGCAGGGATATTTCACTTGCGTAGGAAAAAGTATACATAACCAAGTGTAATGAACTGTCAAATGTCAGTACAATTGGCAAAAGCATGTAAGGCAGAAATATGTGTCCCCAATCTTATGTGATGCTCTGCATTCTTTTTGCCTACATGGAAGTGATATGCATGTGTGTGTGTGTTGTTTTTTTAATGAATGGGCCTAGTGGCAAGGTGAGATGATATTGTCCATTGGTTTATATTTCCCTGTCACCCGCTATCTGAATTTGCATCTGAACAGATGTAAAAGACTAGGATTGAGGGCAGTTAGTGGCTTGAATCCTGAAAAGAGGGTATTTCACACAGCAGTATTTCGTTGTGGGTGCCATTTGTCATTCAATAACAACCAACTCTTCATCTTAGATGAATCAGCCCAAGACACACATCAATGACTGCTCTAAACCACATCCACTGTTTTCAACAGTGTTATTAAAGCATTTGTTTACTAATTTTAACTGTGTGCAAAGGAAATTGAAAATTCCTGTTGCTTTCTTGAATGTCATTATTTATTTTTAATGGCTAAGGCTGCAATAATCTGCTAACTAGAAAATAAGCTCCAGTCTGACTTATTTCCATAGAAACATGCATAGGAATTAGTTAGAAAGATAGGCATCCCTGTGCTAACCAAATCTCCTTCATCAGACCAAGCTACCTGCCAAACTATAGCCTTAGAGACTAACTTCATTGAGCGCCCATAGACCATTCTGGATGCTGCTCTTCCGTACTTGCAGTTTGAAAATAACTTTCAGAGCATCTGAAGCTGCCTTTTCATGTCATATCTATTCCTTGTTTCTATACCTATTGGTAGGAAAAGTGAAATCTCCAGTTGCCAAATGTTTATTTAAAATATGGGTGATCAAGTGCAATGGCTTCCAACCAGTTTGTCACGTAATGGACCCCTTGCCTTTATTTTATTGTATTAAATTTCTACCCCACCTTTCAGTGCCCAAGGCAACTTCCTGATTAAAAATGCAAAACTCATTAAAAAGTAATGAGATAAAAACAAATACGCCACTTAAATCATTAAAAAACAGCTGCAAGAGAGGAACATAAAACAAATGGGTCGGTTTAAAAATACATACGTTGCCACAGCAGGTTAGCACATGTTAAAGGCATGGCAGTGGTGTTTTGGGGTGTGTGTATAATATATATGGAATATGTCTTTGTCATCCTACAACACTCCCAAATGATGAATCTGATTTTTCAAGGGGTGTAAATCCCCACCCAGCATAGGCCTTCACTTCAGGCCCAGTTCAGTGGAAGTATTTCTGTCTTACAGGTATACCTCCGTTTATCAGCTCAGGTCCTTTGGTACAGAGCCGTCAGTCCAATGGGATCTTTTGATTATAAACCACTTTCTTATTGATGAATACATATGTCTCTGTCCCAGTGACTCCCAGCTGCAAATACCATAAAATGTGCTTTAAATTCCTGCTTCAGGGATTACCGTTTGAAAGCAAAGCAAATGTAATCCTTATAAGAAACAAGATGTCTCCATTCTGAAGAAAATCAATTCCATTTTATAATTTGAAAAGCACAGTAACAGCATGAAAGATTGAGTAAAGCACAAAAATGGATGTACTTGTTCTGAAGAGCATCTGATCCTAGAAAGTGAACAAACACAAGGCTTTTATTAGGCCATCTTATTCATTCCATGTTTCTGTCTAAACCATTTCAACTTGGGGTCTTACCCAAATTCAAATTCCAGCTTCAAGGAAATATTTTAGATCCTTCTCTAAGTGACATTTTGTGTCCCCCCCATATTTATTTACCTACTTAATTTATATGGCAGCCCCATAGCAGAAGTACTCTAGGCAGCCAGTGTGGTGTAGTGGTTAGAGTGTCAGTCTAGGACCTGGGAGATCACAGTTCAAATCCCCATTCAGTCATGAAGCTCACTGGGTGACCTTGGGTCAGTCACAGCTTCTTAATCTATGGTATCTCACAAGGTCATTGTAGGCATTAACTGAGGAAGAGGGTGAACCATGTACTCCTTGGAGAAAAAGGTGGGGGTACAAATGAAATAAATAACCTATTCTGCTAAACTACTTAAGAAAGCTGGAGGAGCAAGCCAGATGGAGATGTCAGTCGCAAAGCTGGCATCCAGAGATCTCCACGTGGTTGCAACTGGACCTGCACCAGTTGCAAAATATGCCTGGCACCTTGGGGATTTCAAGCACTACATATAACTCCAATGTGCTTTCAAGGAAATTCAGGATTTACCAGACCATAATTTGAAAACCACAGTGTTTGTCAAATAGAGCTATTACAGATAACCATATTAAATACATAACAGAACATCACAAACTTAACCTCTAGCATTAAAGATCACTCCAAACAAAGCGGTCTAACATTTCTTCAAAAGCAGCTGTTCAGTGGAAAGCAAAGCACAATAAAAGTCGATTGTGTCACATGCTCAAGTTGTAACTCACCAGTCCGAGTCTTTTGCTTCTTAGAACAAAGAAAATCACTGTTTATCAGAGAACATATGCTTCAGCCTTGCCAACAGTGCAATCCTATACCATGTCCACTCAAAAGTAAGTCCTACTAAGTTCAATGGGGCTTACTCCCAATCTATGGAATCTTGTTTCAGGAAAAGGCCAAAAGATCTCTTCTGTTTAATTCAAGGCAGCCTGTGCCTTCTTTATGTGTTCTTCATAAGCGTGTGAGAATATAGAGTCTTGGAGTGCAAGGCTACATATAGCAGCCCATGGCCAGTGTTTCTGTTCCTGCTAGTTCCTTTGCAAATTGGGTAGGAAGGTGTGAAGGGCGATTCTTTGTATGGTAGCCAAGTGTGCTTAGAATCACCCCTTGATAATGCAGAGTTCCTGATCACTAGAAGGATCCTAAGCACACTCACTTGAATCCAGGTAGAAGATCCCTTCAGACTTTTTTGTGCAATGCAGAAAGTTCAGGGATGAAATCAATGGAACCAGAATGCTGGGATGGGGCTGGCACACATGCGCGCGCACACACACACACACACACCCCACATCCCCATCATACTTTAAGACACTTCTGAAAGATGCCTAAAGAGAGCTGTAATGGGTATAATGCAGTGCTGAGATATAGAGATAAATCTACTTCTTGATAGCCATAGGATAGAGTGGGTAGGGAAGCAGACTTTCCAAACATCCCGGAAATCTTGATGGAAACAGCTGGCTCCATTGAAGGCTCCTAAGGCTTCTCTTTATGCAGTTCACAAGTCTGACTAAAATTAGTTCGCTCTACATAGGAGGCGAGAACAAGGGGAATTGTGCAGCCCAGCTCCATTATAACTATTTCTGCAATGGTATGCATAAAAAGGCATTTTACAAATTTACAAATTCTAGCTTTTTTAAAAAACCCATTTGCTGCAGCAAAGAGTTTCAAACCCTTACCATTTTGCTCACAGAGAATGTAAGGACTCCTGCATAAATTGGCACATCAAGTGTAAGTACGCAGCCATCTCACATATTGCCCTGGCTCCATGTGCCTACACTTTTGCATTGGTTTTTCAGCTCCCATCCTGTTTCTCTGCAGGCTGGGGTGAGCACAGGGCCAGTGGGCACTTTCAGCTTCCTTTCCTAACCACCATCACCCCCTGCTTTCCTTATATATTTCATTTGCACACATTTCCATTCCTCTTTCTCTGCAGGTTAGAGGAAAGAAGCTGATGCTTTACAAATGTCCAATACGAATTTGATACATGACGGAATTAGTGCCATGGAATGCCGTTGAAAGAAATGAATGAGGCAGCAATGCCAATGTGGAAATAAACCCTATAATCATCCACAGATCCCAGGAAGTGGCTGTAAAAGAATACAGCGGAACTGTATGGAGGGAGGCAGCTATGGAAGCAGAGCAGAATGAATGATTGAAGTGCTCCTGATTCTCTCTTATCATTTCTCGCAATAACTCTTCTGCTCAGACACTAGTTGTTCTGTTTTCATAGCATTCATCCTACCCAGGTCATCCTACCCATTCATTCCACCCAGGTCCTTGCTGCTGTGTGCAAACCTGGAAATATTCTTCCCCGTGGCTTCATCCCATTCCCTCATCTCTTCCAGGTTGCTTTCCTTTTGCCTCTCCCAAAATCACTACCCCCTTTGCATGTGGTGAAAATTGCAGAAACATTTCAGAAACCTTTTTCCCCAGGATGCAGGGCAAAATGAATTTCAGTCATGGGGTAGAGATTACCAGGTACTGGTGGCAGAAGTGGGTTTCTCCCTTCAGTGTTGTTTTGCTACCACCACAAACGGACAAAATGCTTGATAGCATGTAAAACACATCACCAAACTTCTTTATCCTTACAAACAACTGAGAGTGAGTTGGCTGAGAGATGCCCAAGGTCAGTCACTGAGCTGAAGAGATGGTATGGATTTGAAACCTGAACTTTTTATCCCATCTCATAAAATGCTGTGCACTGTGCAACACTGATAATATCACTGCTTTGTTTCCTATTATAGCATTGTTCTAAGAATCAACATTTTAAGTTAGTGTTTTGCTTACAAAAATCATTGCAATAACTGCAACTCCCACAAATTCAGCTTTCATCCTCCTCTGGTTATGTATAGTTCTGGGTGGATCAAGATCAGACTAACTTTGTTTGAAAAGTAGCTGCCACCTACTCTCATGGTTTAAAAAAAGGTTTAAATGGTAGGATCAAATTCACATTAACACAGGTGGATTTTAAGTTTACTTACGTGGAATCTACATACATATTTTAAAAAGCTGTGAAAATGCTTTTTAAAAAAAACATTTTGAAAAATATATGAATTTGGCATAGCTCACTTTCGCCATCTAGTTTCACATTTGTATACTGCACTTCACAACACATTTAAAACATGTAGCCGAGTTTCTCATTCTCTCAGTAAAACACCTGACTACGACACTAATTAAAACCTGTAATTTGAAAAACTTACATTTTTTCCTGTTCCTGCTTTGAATTCAAAATGTTGCCTCTCAAAAGAAGGATGTGCATCACAGAATAAATCATGAACATGATTATTCTTTAGAAAGCAACTTATATACACATGTTTTAGCACACACTTTCTGATATTTAAAAAATAATGATGATGATGATGATGATGATGATATAAAGTCTATTTTCCCTAAATCATATTGGAGCAAAATATGTAATACCACTTAAGGTTTTTTGTACCAATCCTGGGAACATGTATTTAATTCTGTTTTGTTATCTATATTACTTTCTTCCTCCAAACAGCACAAAGCAGTATCAATTATTCTCCTTCCTCCCCCTGCCCTAAACACACACACACACTTTTTCCTCTCAACACCCGTTAGGTGATTTAGGCTGAGAGTTTCATGGCTGAGTAAAGAGTTGAACCTTGGTTTCCCAATCCTAATCCAACATTCTAACCACTACACCATAGCAGGAGGGTGAATGATCATCCCTCTGCCTAATAATCCTTCTGTCCATGCATACAAAACTTCACTCCTCCCTTCATGTAAGCAAGCAAACGATTGGAGATGCAATAATTAAGAATGAACTAGGGTGTTAAAGCAGTTTGCAGCTGGTTATATTGGCATGCTCTAAAGTCATTAATCAGTTTCAGTGAAATAGGAAACTATAGTTAATTAAAGGGTTCCTGGGCTGGATCTACACTGATTTATTAAAACGCTATTAAAGGCTATTTTAAAAAAAGTTATATAGTTCTCAAAGCAATTTCCCATTGCAATGAATCATTGCTCTGCAGCGCCTCTGGTGTCACATTTTATAATGCATTTTTAATGTTATAACCGACCACTATGGATTCGACCCATGGTTTCTTTGCCAGCTTGAATGAAAGGGAGAAGTTTAAGGGTTGTGTGCATGGGCAAAGTATCATTCATATCTCAGTTTATTAAGCCAGGATACAATAATCCCAATGCAGCTACTGACTCTTTAATTTAAATTACTTACTAGAAAAGAAATCCACTTAAGAGAAGAGCCAACTTTTGCAACTCTCATCTAAAACACCCAGTGTAAACATTGGTATCAGCAGTGTACTAATTATTAGTACGACCATCAACATTTCATTTGTATGTATGCTGACATTCTATATTGAAGCCATGCTCAAGGTGGCTCACAACATGAGACAATTTACATAATTGCAAGCATAACAAAAGTAGTCTTAAACAATAAATAAAACACATCAAAAAGTACACAACCTTAATCAATTTCCACATAAATCATTCTATGATCTAAATATCAATATACAAAAAATAATAATCAATAACAGCAGCAGCAACAAAGAACCCTAAACAATACTTCAACCCAAGTAGCCCCAGCTTTTGTAGCTGGAGTCAGTCAGGGTCCCCCCCCCCCATGGCCAGGTAGAAAAAGGCCAGCAAGGCAGGGAATAGGTTTCCCAGGACTCACAGCGAATATGTGACTAACAATGTTAATTATTATTTGTTATTTCTGAAGTTCACAAGATTAACAAGGTACTGGAAAATGAAACAAAATTTAAGACATGTTTTTCTCAGACTTACAGTTTGAAACAAGAGATACTCTAGAAAAGGAGAGGTGTGAAAAGACAGAGGGGAGATACCAATTTGAGAATATTTCAGTGAATAAGTATGCTTTTAACATTTAAACAAATTAACAGGAGCCAGATAACTCCATAGAATCCTTGTAGTACTGTAGATTAATGGAGGCAGTGAGAGATTTTACTTTCTTGGGCTCCATGATCACTGCAGATGGTGACAGCAGTCATGAAATTAAAAGACACCCTGCTTCTTGGGAGAAAAGCAATGGCAAACCTAGACAGCATCTTAAAAAACAGAAACATCACCTTGCCAAGAAAGGTCCTTATAGTTAAAGCTATGGTTTTCCCAGTAGGGATGTATGGAAGTGAGAGCTGGACCATAAAGAAGAATTGATGCTTTTGAATTATGGTGCTGGAGGAGACTCTTGAGAGTCCCATGGACTGCAAGAAGATCAAACCTATCCATTCTTAAGGAAATCAGCCCTGAGTGCTCACTGGAAGGACCGATTCTGAAGCTGAGGCTCCAATACTTTGGCCACCTCATGAGAAGAGAAGACTCCCTGGAAAAGACCCTGATGTTGGGAAAGATTGAGGGCACAAGGAGAAGGGGACGACAGAGGATGAGATGGGTTGGACAGCAACATGAGTCTGACCAAACTGCGGGAGGCAGTGGAAGACAGGAGTGCCTGGCGTGCTCTGGTCCTTGGAGTCACAAAGAGTGGACACGTCTAAATTACTAAACAACAAATGAAATCCTTCTTAAAAAGGGAAAAAACAATAATCAGTTTGCAATATGTCTCTGCTGCTGTACAGCAATTGAAAAATGTTTCATAATCTGTTAAGATGTTCCAAGGAATAAATCAGCCTTTTCTGTAACAGAGGTGACTAAAGTTGAGCCATAGTTTGAATTGATTTGCTTAATGCCAATGATTGCTAATTAAGCATTGCTTAATTGTATTTTCTCATTATACTTACCATATTTATCATTTTTTGTGCTCAAAGAAACTTCTACAATATGTAGCAACCTGTTCTGTGTCTGCTTCTTGAGAGCAAAGAATGCACACCTACATGTTCATGCACACATGCATGCAAAGGTCATGAACCTTGATAGATGTTGCATTAAATCCTGAAAGAACCCCAAAACACCATATTCTACTATTGCAGATTTGTGACTGAATTACCATGGAGGCAGCTGATGATTTTCTGCATGCCTTGACTTTAAATTGTTGTCATTTGAAAATTTGATAATTTTATCTTTTTTTGTAAACCGCGTTGAAGTTTTTTGTACAATCAAATGGCGTAAAATTTTCATGAAATAAATATAAATAAATAAAGTAGGCATGCCACTAAAATTTTCATTTGAGTAGCAACTTTTGTTTTTTTAATTGCTAGTAACAATCATGGAGGCATCTTTGACAGAACAATGGCAGGGAAAGAGAGTTGAACATCCTCTCTCAGCAGCTCACATTCCTGATTACACAAACACACACTTTTCTGCTATTAGCAACTGAGTAAACAAAAATCCACATCAACAAATATGTTTAGCATCACAATAACTTGGCCCTGATTGTGGCTTTGCATAGCAGTCTATGTCCAATTTGTTGGTGCTATGAACTGTGGGACTGATAAAGCATTGCAATAATATAATCCTGATGATAGTGGACCAATGCAACAATACATATGGTTTGCATTGCGGTACTCAGGACTAGTATCAGGCATCTGAAAGTGGCTCCTTGTCCAAATGGACCACAGTGATGCCGTGCAAGGGCACTTTAGAGAGGCACCTGCACCTCAGAGTAGGGGAAGGATAGCAGAGGATACAGGCCATCAGTCTGATCTGAGACCAGCACACATCTGCATCAGCCGGCGGTGACACTAAGTGATTAAGGGGCAAGTTTACAAGCAGCACAAGCCACTCACTTTCTTGCAACCTGTAACTCGATATCAGCCTTCACCAACCTGGTGCCATAATATATTTTGAAGTCAGACTCCAACTCTATCAGTCCCAGTCACTGCAGGCTGGGGCCAATGGCAGTGTAGTCCAAAGGCATCTGGCTGATGAAGCCTGCTCTGTATGATTAGGCTGCCAGAGGGTGTTTTCAAAATTACACATTTCAGATTAATTATCTTATGTGAATTAAGTTGCCAAGGGATAAGTGATTAGCATAGTAAAAAATAATAATATGTAGCTCCAACTATTTCAATCGGTATTCTTGGAGAACTGTCATTAGGTTGTTTGTCCACAGACACAACCATACTAATATGCTTCAGAAAAGGAGGAGTATCCCACCTTTAAACCAAATTTTCATCACGTTGAATGATGGCTAACAAATCTAGCACAGGAGAAACAGAGAAACAGCGAGAAAGAGAAAGAGAGAGAGTTTTTTTTTCTCCTGAAAAGAAAATAAGAATCAAAGGATTCATATCTCAGATTTATTTGTGGAGCAGAAATGAGCAAAATGAGAATCCCACAGGTGCCTCAGCCTACCCATGTCTCATTTACAAGCCAAAATGGAGCCTAAGAGCCTTTCGAATGTACACCAAGGAAATAACTTGCCGTGAATGAAATTGTGAATATATTGGAAGCAGTCCAAGACCTACGTATGTTTTGGTGCTACAAAATTGAAAGAAAGGGAATTCCTGTCTATCTTTCCTTCTCTCAGTACAGTTACGGTACATAGACTTCCTTGTCACTGAGGCAAATTATGCCCACTACTTATGCCTCACTCAGGGAGAAATGTAATAAGCAAACTCCAGACAGGTTGCTAGCCTTCTTTCAGTGGAAATGTTTTAAACCTTAAAAACCAGATTTTTCCCTTACACAATTGCCCTTGGGAATTACATTTGTAGGCTCGTAAATTCTGGACTGAATCCTGGAGCCTAGATATTCAATCCAAACCCTGTGCAAGTTTGTTCTAAACAAAGGCTGAGGCAAAATGCAAAAAGGAAAATCCAACATGAAATCCATCACCTGTTTTTAAAGGGCTTTCACTTTCCATGATATGGTGCTTATTTTCATCCTTTTATTCCTTATTCATAACAACAACACTAAAACCGCAACTCTATACACGTCTACTCAGAAGTCAGTCCCATTGTTCCCAGGTAAAGGGCTATAGACCTGCAGCTTAAATAATTCCTTTGACATAATGTTTACATCCTTCAACAACTTGTTGATCAGCATCATTTCTTTCATAGCCCTCACTGAGAGAAGTTATACATATTTAGCCCTTTCTAATCTTTTCTCATAAACTACTGTCCTCAGACCCTAAATCATTTTTATTGCTGCTCCATGAATTCACTTCAATTTGTCTGTCTCTTGCAGGCAATAAAGTTCCCAGAGTAAAATAAGACATACTTGACATAATCTCATCACATCACTATAGACAGGGAGCATTATTTTCAAGAGACCTTTAATTAATTATTAGAATTTTATCAGTGTTTTAGAATTATAGAGTCAGTGGGAATTGATCCAGAAAGCTTCAAAGCGATAAAGATGGCATAAATGCTGTAGAGATTTGAGGGCTCCGCTTATGTTAAGGAACACTGCACACTCCTTTTTCAATGGCATAAAATACTATTAAAAACAAAATTTTAATGTGCAAGTGGAGAGATAGGAGCCTTAATAACTTCATTAATAGAAAAGCCCATTCATTTTTTTTAAAAATCTCAGGTTTAAATCCGATTTTAAGTGATTCTAATTATTAAGTGCTGATGGCATCATTACAGACTTAAGTACGTAGACTTATACCGGCAGTGGCCGTGATCCAGGACCACAGAATTGTCAGTCAATCAAGGAAAAATTATCTGTTTAAGATTCATCAAACTATCACATTATAATAATTGACTGCTTAATACAGAGCTTAATGTACTGGCTCTTCCCTCCTCCATTTTAACCTTTCAAAACGCTGTAATATAGGTTAAGCTGAGAGAACATGACTGGCCTAAGATCATGTCTGAGTGGGGATTTGAACCCAGCTCTCTCTAGCAACATGTAGGACAATACAGGTGTTCTCTGTTATTGCTGCAGGTGGAAACATAAAAGGAAACGATGGTGTTTTCTCCTATGAAGGTAACAGTGGGTTTCATTACAACCAAATGGCATTTAAATGTTGTGAAACACACATCTTGTCGCCGAAAACCCACTTGTGAGATTTCTGGAAGCACCCTTACTTACTTCTTAAGAAATATCCCAAAGAAATTGAGAATGACCATCTGAAGGAATACCGATAGTTACTATATGGAGCTACAATTGGCACCAAATCAACACAGGCAGATAGAAATTTGTGGTTGCATATCAGGATGGTAAGACTGTGAAATGCATTGCTTGAGCTCCATCTGGTTGGTACAGTACTCTTCCTTCAACTATGGCCAGCCAGATGCCTGCCAGGGCAAAGCTGCATTCCTCAAGGTTCAAGAAAACCCATTCCAGATGTTCAGTGGTGGCGACATGATATGTCAGCAGCCCTCCTGAAGTAGATGTGCTAATTCCATTGCATGAATGTAATGAGACAAGCTCTTGCTCAGCTGCTTTGTGTCAGTTAGGATCACTCTGGGCACCAGCAGGAGTAGTTGCTATGCAATGTATAATTATTACATTGTCCCTAGATGTAGCATTGTCCAAGAACCAGAAGCAATGGAGCCAGAGACCTCCATTCAGACAAAGAATTATAGAATTGTAGAGTTGGAAGGGAACCCAAGTCCAACCCCTGCAACACAGGAATCCTACCCACAGCTGTCCCTAGGTGGGCTCGAACCACCAACCTTCTTGTTAGCAGCCAGACACACTGGCCCATTGCACCACAGAATGTTCGGGATGCTTACTTGCAGGACTCTGGCTCAGCGCTTGAAAATGAGAAAGACTCTATTTCATTCTGTTGTCTTCCTCTGGCATTTTTTCATTATTATTTTGAAGCTTCTTTGTTCCACAAATCAAGGCGACTAGATAGATTAAAATGAATAAAATTCCTTAAAAACAAAAACTAGAAGTGGTTTGTGGGTTGGGGCAGACCCACTACACTAGCATCCCAGCCGATGGATATTTATTGCTTACTGGAAAGAAGAGGAGGAGCGAAGAGGTCTGCATGGTGCAAACACATTGGTGGAGCTGATGAGTGCTCCTGCTGGTGCATTAGCATCATGTTGACCTGCTCGCCACTCCTGCTAAGCAAAAGCAACCCATTTGCTGGGAAGCTAAAGCAGAGCTCTGCTAAAGTGAATTGCTTCCAAAAACAAAAACAAGTAAGAATAATGATGGCCAAGGACAATAATGAGAACATCAAGACTGTCTGTTAAAAAAATAAAAGGAGGAAGCATATGCAAGCCTAAGGATCTATTATTCCATCACTGTCCAGAAATGGTACCAGTGAAGAAGAAGCCTGTCTGATGCTGATGCTCTTTTCTTTAAGCACCTAGTTGTGAGCCTTTGTGGACCCTGGCCAGCCATGTGTACATTGAGAGACATTTTCTCCAAAAGCCTGGAAGGAGGAAAGGAAGGGTGCTGCAGTCTCTTGTTGAAGTTTTGGGAACAGGGCGGTGTTACAAAGGCAAAGGAAACCAGCTCAGATTCTTGATCCCTCCTTGCCCCAAGGTGGTTTCTAGTATGAACAAGTCCTACAGATGGTTCAGCCAAAAACATTTTATATTTTGTTGCTGTTAATCAGAGAGAAGCAGTCTGAATAAAGCAGTGGGTTTTGTTTGTTTGTCTGCTGAACCCTTTACATGCAGCAACTTTCCTCTGGCCAAGCGAACATGGCAATTTCAAAAACAGTCTGGGGGGAAAAAATTACGCTGCCAATTTTCCAGTGGCACACGTGTGAGGGTGGAGTGACCTTTTGTAAATGCTGCATGTTCAACAACACAGCTTTTTCAAAAGGCTGTTCGCAGTAGCTTTGAATGGTTTCCTAAACAGGTGTTTTCCTGCACTTCCGAAAGGAAAACTTGCAAGGGATTTAACAGAATGAAACCGGTTTGTCTGCCTTGTTAAGTCCATCACAGAAACACAGAACTTGTAGCCCATCTATTCCAGCCACATGCTCAGGGCAAGATCTGCAGTGCAGGGTGCAGCTACAACATCCTTGAGAGATGGAGATGCAGCATTTGCTTAAATGCCTCCAGCAAAGGAGGGTCCACCCCTTCTTTACTCTGCTCTAATCAAACAGCTCTTGCAGTTAGGAAGTTTCTGCTGAAATTTTGCTGAATTGTGCTTCCCTGCAATTTCCACCCATTGGTGATCGGGAGCTATGAATCACTACCTATCTTTTGCACTGTGCATGAATGAAATTTAGTAAAATATCACAGTTTCTTTTGCTTGCACATAGAGCATAAACACTTTGCAGCACACTTTCTTTCCACCTCCCCTACCTGCTCTGCCCCCAGGCAGCAAAAACAGCAAACATAACAAGGAGGGTAGGGCAAGTAGGAATCACACCAGCCAACTACTTGCCCTACCCTCCCTGTTATGTTTGTGGAGTAAGGGCATGTAGTTCCATGTTTACAGAGGGCTTTCATTTAATTATGTAAAGCAGCTGCAGTTGGCTTCAGGTTGGGAGCGAGGAGGGAAGATATTTAACCCTTTCCTTCTCTGTTTTCATCTGTTCATATCATCCCCACTTGGGTTTTTTTCCCCTCTCCATGAGAAATAAAAGGTTGAGAAGTGCAAGTTAGGTAGTTTGTCATTAAAAAGCAAACCAAATTTAATGCCTTCCCCATCTCTACTTCTCTGTAAGGGCCACCCAAAGCTTTGATGTCACTCCACATGGGATTGATACAACATTCAGCTGGGGAGGAGGGGGGGATATACCACAGCAACACCCAACACTTATGTCTGTAATACAGCTGGAAGGACACACATGGCATTCTCTCTCTCTCTCTCTCTCTCTCTCTCTCTCTCTCTCTCTCTCACACACACACACACACACACTTCTTAAGCAACACAAAATGTGAGACATGCAACTTTAAAAAAAAAAACATTTTTGGAATAATGTGTTCCACTCATTTGTGCAGCCTCTTCATGTCTTCGGAAATGTAATATATGTGAATGTATTTAATCTTGTGCCCCAGGTATGGAATTGTAGGTCATTGGGCCATTTTGTGTGCACTTCAGTACCCAGCATAATTTGTCCTTCCTAATTCATTTATTATTCCTCCCCATCTCCTGAATACGAAATGCTGCCTTTAAAATTTGATCAGAGATGTATTATGAGTTGTCCTTGAATCGCACAGCTTATCTGCCAACCCACCTCCCTGCCACTTGCCTATCTTTCCTTAACCCCTTCTGCCCACGCTTGTTCAAGTCATAGCTATGTGGTGCATTGTATATATTACTTTGTATTGCGACAATTTTTGTCCTGTTTTTTTTTTCTGCCTCTTTTTTCCGTGGCTGGACTGCTGCTGGAACACTCTTCCATTTATTTCTATGAGGGATCTGGAGATCTAAGGTGTGCAAATCATCCCAATAATCAAAAGACCTCTAAACTAAATCTTAGCAAAATGTACATTCCATTTCTCAGGTTCAATGCCAATCTCCCTTTCATGTTACTTTATAAGCCCAGTCACGCCCATGAGCTGTACACAGAACCAGCACTACCATGAGGCAAGTGAGGCAGCTGCCTTGGGAGGCAAATATTGAAGGGCAGTGAGTGGGGAGAGCTCTGTGTGTGCATTGCAACCTGTCCCGAACCCACTAAATCAGGTCACTTCCCTCAGGGTGAAGTGGAGGATGTTGAAATAAGATTCAACTATCTGCTGAGCTATAATAATAATAATAATAATAATAATAATAATAATAATATTTTATTATTTATACCCAGCCCATCTGGCTGGGTTTCCCCAGCCACTCTGGGCGGCTTCCAACAGAATGTTAAAATACAATAATCTATTAAACATTAAAGCTTCCCTAAACAGGGCAGCTTTCAGATGTCTTCTGAAAGTCTGGTAGTTGTTTTTCTCTTTGATATCTGGTGGGAGGGTGTTCCACTACTGATAAGGCCCTCTGCCTGGTTCCCTGTAACTTGGCTTCTCACAGTGAGGGAACCGCCAGAAGGCCCTCGGCGCTGGACCTCAGTGTCCGGGCAGAATGATGGGTGGTGGAGACGCTCCTTCATGTATTAAATATCTATTAAATATCTTCCAGGACAACAAACACACACACACACTAGAAATATTGTAACTAAACACTGGAAGAAAGTATCAGGAGTGAACATAGACCTCTGCTACCAAAATGTATGGTAAACCGCTCTCCTAGAGAAGTTAACCAACAAACTTAAATTAGCATGGGGACAGGCAAAGGAGGATGCTTTCACCCCAGTATGGTTCCCATTTATCACATACATAGCACAGCAGGACAATGACCTACCTCTCACCCCAACAGCATACAAATCAATATGACTAATCTGACCCAACAATCTAACCTCATACATAGAAACAAGCCTTTTCTCTGCTCCCAGCTCACTTCCTGTATCCAAACCAGGTAGAGAGAAAAGTGCTTGAAGCAACAATTTGTGGAAAGTGAAGGCACAGCAAAGGGAAGATTCAGTTTCCCTCTCCTGTATGCTCCTATGATTCTCCCATTTTGTATGCAAAAGATGGTGGACGCATACCAAAAAATGCCCCCATTATATGCCACCCTGCCCTTCAGAACAGCATATTCACCCTAGAACAGCTTTGATTAAATAGTTTCATTTTGCATCAGTTCCCTGAATACTATTTCAAGGATGCATTTATTGAATATCTATTAATTTTTGACACATCTTTTCAATCATGTAGTCATTTCTGGATATCATTCCTCGTTGTCATGAATTGTGTTTCTTTAGAATATTAATAGAAACACGGGAAAGCAGGCTCTTGTTAAATTCAACTTTCTTGCAGGAAACGGCTAAATGGGATTGAGAAAGAATTAGGAGTATTGGGGGTTTTGCCTGGGCGATTGTGGGAGAATGGATTAAACCATAAATGCCTAATGTTTTGTTGTTGCACAGACAGGAGTGCTGCTATTTTTCTATCAATAGGCCTGAAAACAGTAGCATTGGCTTATTTGTAATATGCTATGTATGAGAGGGCCTGGCTCTCATTTAGACTGTGAGAGGCCTTGGGTTACAGATTAGAGATGTTGATGAAGTTCATACTTCCTTGTTGTTAGGCGACCCCTATACCCACGACATAGCCACAATTCCCAGAATTCCCTGGGAAGAGGGACTGATAGTTTAAAACACTGAACATTATAGTTATATGTGGGGAATAGGGGTCTCCTCAACACTGTTAACACCTATACTTTCCAGGATTGCTTGGGGCATGACTGTTTAAAGTGGTATGATGATGCTTGAAATATAAAATGCAGATGGACAATACCAAGCTTGAAGGACCAGTTGCCAGATTCAATATGGTATGAGGCAGTTTCCTATTTTTTAAGGTGTGGGAGGGAGCCTTAGCTCAACATGCAGAAGGCTCCAGGCTCAATCTCTGGCATCTGCCATGTATGGTGGCTGGGAAAGCCCACTCTATCCAAGACCCTTGCAAGCCATTCTTGCTCAAACAGAAAATCCTGGGGAAGATGGGCCATTGACCTGACTCAGTATAATGCAGCTTCATGTATTAATCCAAACTTAGTGGCTGAAAGAACAAAGGAGAATTGAAGGGCTCCTGCACAGTGGCTAGTTTCTTGCTGAATCAGGCAGCTTGGTATAGATCCAATTTCTGCAATTCCTCAACCTTGCATGAGAAATGGCAATTGCTGAACAGAACTTTGAATGCAGGGATACCCTGCCTAATAGACGGATGGGATATTTATTCCAGATATAAGCAGCCAGCCTCTCCTGCTTCTATTCAGCCAAGCTAGACATTTGGTCATCCAAGGGGGGGGGGACAGGGAAATCAGAGCTGTAGTTGCTAGGCAACCACAGGATGTGCTTTCAAATTACCCTCAGACCAAAGTCAGCTTTCCTTCTCATCTGAACTTGGCAAATGGTCAACCAGGTCCAGTTCCTCTGCAGCCTCCATGAGCGTTGCGAAGAGGGAAATTGGAATAAGTGGAAGTAGGGAAATGGAGGTCTGGCTTCACAGGGCAAAGGAGGCATATTCCTTTCCATCCTGCCTGCTCCCTCTCAGACACACACAATAGTTCAGTGTGTTTCTTTGTGACTGCCTTGTGTTTGGAAAGGCAAGTTTGATACAAAGCAAGATGGAGGCTGAGGCTCTTCTTCACCTGCAGACTGTCTCATGTCACTCCTTGCTTTTTTGTTCACCGGATGTGTGATGTGCATTGTCTTGCCTTTTATTACTTGTCCAATGTCAGCATAACTTTTAAAGGACAGAAACTCACCAGAACTTTAAGATAGTGGAGAAGAATCCAGAAAATTGGCTTATAGTGACAGAGGTTTGTTTCCTGTTACAGTTTTAGCATTTGATGCTTTTCTCTACCCCTACATTAAATAGTTGCCCTCTCTGACATATGCTCATCTCTGCTATTCAAGATACAGGAAGTGTGTTGGTCACCCAGCTCTCCCCCTATGTTGTCTTAAAATGTTCCTGCAAGGTATTTCATGGAGCTTGTCACTGGTTGGGACAGGAAGAAATCTGAGACTCCTTTTAGACATTGAGTACCATGAAAAACCAGATATTGAAAGTTTTTTAAAAAGAATTTACCTTAATTTATAAAAGACTGTGGTACATATGCATAGGTACATAGGCACTCATTAACATCAGCAATCCACGAGGGTCTGAACATGATTTGAAAAAAAAAGAGTAAAATCAGCTATGATTTTAAGAAAAAGATTTTGGTTTTATCTTCCTTAGCAAGCCATCACTACATATACTCGCCTAATATCTTGATATGTAGGCTGCTAAAAGCCAGCATATTTTTGGAATCATCACAACTATCTTTATTTTTTAATTGTGATTTTCATTAGGGTCCAATAGCTATTCTTCATTGAACTTCTTTTTCTTTCAAAAGCATAGCACTGAACCTGAATGAACTCATTTGTCAAGAATCAGGGTAGCAAGAGGTTTTCATAACTCATTTGCATTGAAGGAAGTGGTTGGTTCTGCAGCCACAATGCTGAGAAGTATTGCAACAGTACTATAAAAGAACAAGGATGTGCAAAGTTCAGTCTAAGGGCCTTAGTCCTTTGTGTCCGAAGGAGTGTTGTCAGCTAGATTCTAAGCAACAGAACACTGGGTGACAAAATGTCCATGAAGTGCTACACATGGAAGGTGCTAACTTGTGTATTTTTATGACATTATTCATAAACCATATACAATTCAGATGTAGAGGTTTCAGAGAGACAAAGTAGTTTTTCTAACCTTGGGCAAGATATTATGATTGTGTCAGATCGCTTCCTCTGTACTGTGATTGACTTGCAGCCAAAATCATTGTTTTGTCATGCATGTTCTCAGATTCCCAGGCTATGTAGTACCGGTAAACTAATGTTCTCATAGAACCCAGAGATTTTCCAAGTTACTGGTGCAATTCAACTGAAAGCCAGGGTGACCAGAGAAGGAGGAGAAGGAATCTTTCTAGCTGCTGTTGTATAGACAGAGTTTAAGGAGCCGTTGAGTTCCCTATCTCCTGCAAGTGAAATGTTTCACTTGCTGATATGGTATTTTTCTGTGGCACAGTGTTGAAGGACCAGCTAGATCAGCCTGCCCATGAAGGTTTCTTATAATCCAATGGGATCCTGAATGCCTTTGAGGAGTTTCCATTTGGCGCAGCTGGTACTGCTGATGGTATTCAATCAGTCCTGGGTGGAATTGCATTCCCTATGAAGGAATAAGTTCTCAACTTGAGGATACTCTGTGATCCAGCCTTGTATACATAAGATATACCGTACATACAGATTATACATAAGGTGTCAGACACATTTGCCTGCTCTCATCAATCTCATTTATTTTATCTGGTTGTCCTCATGTTCAGGCTCTCTCACAACTAAAGTTTGCTAGAGTGCTTTGAAGATGACAATATTAAAAGACTAAGATACAAACAGGCATACATGCAATTTGCCTGTCCCAGTACAGTGACTCTTTTTAGCTGTTCAGTAATTATGGCTTGCAATGTTGCATGGGTTGTGTTCTAATCAAAGATGACACGACACTTTGACACTGATACTAGCTTACTATCTGTTTAAGTTATCATATTAGTCCTCCTCACTTGTCTCTGCCAAAAAATATGCATAGTGCTCTGTTGCTAGCAATGCTTCCTCCCTTCCGTGCAAACATTAACATACTGGTAACTGTGCCTGGAACCTTTCAGAAACAATTTCCCACCCCATAAGTGAAATGCATCACTTGCTTCCATCAGTAATCAGGTATTGAATGTGCTAAAATCACAGTGCCATGCCTTCTTTTGCACATTATTGCAACACCCATTATCTAAACTCCAATTAATTTTCATGCAGTTGAATAGTTTCTTCTTTATGTTAATGCTATTGGATTATATATATTTAAAATAAATAAAAGAAAGATATATTTTTAAAGAAACTTCAAATAACTTTTTTAAAGGTACCTAAAATGCTTTATATATCATCCTGGTAAATTACAGTCAGTTTTAAACTGCATGAGCCAATCTCCATTATTTATTTATTTATTTATTTATTTATTTAGTAAGTAAGTAAGTAAGTAAGTAAGTAATGCCCAGACCACTCTTTACCAAATAGTCACAGGGTAGTTTACAAATTGAAATCATAAATATATAACATAAAACTTTTTAAAATTGGCAGAGCAATCCCAACTTGCAATTGTCACAGCTCTTCTGAGCTTGCACTACATCTGCAGCCTGGCCACTCACGGCAGTGGAAGGTTGGCCATTGGTCTTGCTGAGGGAAACTGGAGCCCATCGGTGGGACCACGGGTTAGGCACCTGCCTTGGTGTCTTCACAGGTTGATATGGAAGGAAGCACTTCTACAAGTACCTCCAAGTACTACTGGTCCAGTATTGTCATTGCTGCCTACCCTCAACCTGGCACCCACGTTACGTTTTGGCTTACAATTCCTATCAGTCCCAGCCAGCATGACCAATCTACAGGGATGATGGGAGTTATAATCCCAAACATCAGGAGAATAGCATGTTTGGGAAGACAGGTTTACTCTGACCAACAGCAGGTTGCCAGGGGATTTCCCACCTCTGCTACTTCAGAACCCATTCAGTTGCAGATGCCAGGACACCAGATGGAATTCAACAAAGCACTAAGGAGATTGTTCCATCAGTACAAACATTACTGTTTGCCCAGTGGAATAATCTCCCCTATCCTCCTCCTGCACGTTGTTCTAGGAGTTCTCTAGGCCATCCAGAGTAGAATTGTGGGAGGTACAGGAGTGCTTGTGCTGGCTTCTGCCACAGAAGTAGAAAAGTTGAATCTAGCCTTCTAAGCATTGAATCTTCTGTATTAAAAACATGTGCTCTGTCACTGAGCTATAGCTCCCCCCTCCAGCAAAGGTGAAGTAGTCTGTCCTCCTTGATATCTGGTCACACTGGTAGCCACCATCTCAATTTCAGGGGCCCTCAAAGTAAACGAGGTTGATAAGCAATTAAACTTCTGTGCTTAGTAGCTTGCTTGCTGTATCTTTTGTGAAGAAAGCAGAGCCAATAAAACTTCATACACTTATGGCGAAGCTCTCATCTGCCCTATAATTTTAAATGTTGGTAAATTCTAATGGTTGCCTCTTTTTAGAAGCACTGTGTACCCGGACTGTATGTACAGAAATACACTGGATGATGTCTGTTTATGCAGTTTAATTAATGCCTTACAACATTTGCTGTGAACTTTAGTGATATGCTTCTCAGGTCTCTAAGAAACTGTACAGAAATATCTAAACAATTTGCTGACATAAAAATTGCAAAGAATCTGTTTATTGTCAACTTACTGAAAACCTGATATTAGGGGTTGTGCTAGGATGCTTTTTTTCCCTTCAAAAAAAGAGTTGGATGTTGCCATTTGTAAAATGGCTCGAATTTTTAGCCCTCTTTTCATCACAATTCCAGGGTGAGGTACAATAAAATAGAATAGAAGCTACGCATCTCAATAATAATTCATAAAATCTGAAGCAAGTAAAAGCAACAGCAGAACCAATAACATTAGCAATGCCAGAACCTGGTCAAACATCAGCATCCTATAAAGCCTTGCTTGAATATATGGACCTTTACATAAGGATGTAAGAAGAGCCAAGCCAATGACCCATCCTGTTCTCACAGTGGCCAAGCAGATGCCTGTAGGAAGCCCACAAGCAGGACCCGAGCACAAGAGCATCTCCCCTGCTGTGGTTTCCAGCAACTGGTATTCAGAAGCATACTACCTCCAGCTGTGGAGACAGAACATAGCCGTAATGACTAGTAGCCATCAGTAGCCTTATCTTCCATGAATATGTCTAACCATCCAAGTTGGTGGGCATCCCTGCCACTGTTGGTACGTAAACCGCACTGGGCTTCTGAACCAACTTGGAAAATGCCAGGCAGCTGCGTTCTCCCCCACAAGCAACCCTTGGGATGACTCATCACTCTTCTGTCCCAATGCGCTTGTGTGACACACATCTGAAGGTATATGCACATAATACTGTAGCAGAGTCCAAGCAGCAGAAACTAGGTATTTGAGGTGTGGAAATCTAATCTAATTTATTATGAACAAAATCAAGTGTTACAGAACAAAAAAAACCATGACTCCTCTCTCCTTCTTCTTCTCTGAGAGAGAAGAGGAAAAAACAATAGTACAACATAACGGAACAGTGTAACTGAACTTCCGCTCTCATGACTCTAATAGTATGGAATGTCAACACAGACATGTGATGAAAACAATCACACATCCAGCAATGGGAGGAATGAAATCCCAACAGCCACCTGTAAACACAATGATGTCACAATTGTTGATGGCATCCACCTGTCTTGGGAGACAACAGAGTGTGCCCATAGGGGGTGAAGTCAAACAGCTGGAAGGTTGCAGGGCCTGTTATGGGTGTAGAGACCGATACGGGAGAGACATGTTTTGTTGCAGCTGGGGCAGATGAAGGCATCCAGTTGTGCTGCTGCAGATTCACCACAGTGTTTCTTCTCTCTGCGCTCCTCCCAGCGGCCATTTCTTCTCTAGTCAATGCTGGGGAAGACTGTCTGTCTTCAGGCAAGGGACTCCCACATGGCAAGGTTGATGTTGCCAGCCTTCATGCCATGTTTGCAGACATTCTTTGTAATACAGCGCTGGTCCACCAATTGGCCTGGTGCCTGATGCCAACTCCTCGTACAGCATGTCCTTGGGGATCCTGCCATCTTCTGTTCTGTGAATATGACCAAGCCAGCATAGATGTCACTGAGACAGGTGTGTGAACATGCTGGGAATGTGGGCTCTGGAGAGCATATCTTTGTAGGAGACTGTCCTGCCATGTGATACCCAAAATCTTCCTGACACAGCAGATGTGGAAGGCATTGAGGCATTATTCCTGATGGTTGTAAGTTGACCACAACTCACTTCTATAAAGCAGCATGCTCAACATGTAAACCTGGTATACCTTCATCTTGGTACTGGACATTAGCATCACATTCTCCCATACCTTTTGGGAGAGGTGAGCCATTGCTGTAGCTACCTTGCCAATTCATTTGTCCAGCTCACCATCGATGGAGAGGCTGCCAGTTATGGTGTAACCAGGCAGACAAAATCGCTTACCATCTCAAGCATGTGGCCACCAATGCTGATGCATGGAGTGCTGGTGACATCCTGCAATTTTTTCCATAAAAAATTCCATCAGTTCAATTTCATTTCTGACACTAATATATTAAAGGAATCACTGAAAGATAATGGAATTATTCTACAAGAGAATCTGGCCCAAAGGTATTTCCATTATTGCACACATGAAACCATTACATACAGATACTCATTGTATTCTTTTCACAGCTAACAAAATGATCTTCACCCAAATTTTCACATGCGATGTGCGTACTGAAGACAGGGAGGGAGAATGCCACAAATTCTATTTGAATATGAACACTTCTCCCAACATTGAATTTTCTTTTGTATCAAGGTTACTTCTGACTTTATTAGTATTCATTTTCATTTACACTATTGCAAAGTCGTTAATGTGATAAGAGTCTTCCTATCTTTCTCAACAATGCGTATTCATTGAAAGCATGCACAGAGCAAATTGGTAAGATGATGGAACATGGCCAAGTACAATGCAAAGGAGCCTCTAGGAAAAATAATATGGATTTCTCATTCTTTTCAGCAGCTTCAGAGGAGCCAAGCAAGATAACACCGAAGAGCTGAATTTATCAGAATTTGCAAGTGTTTGGAATATTCAAGCTGCCCATGAAAAAGACTTGAATTGGGGGGGGGGGTCCTTTTCTCGGAGACAATGACTTCCATGACTTTCAGGGAGAATCTGCCCTGCAGTATTATTTTATTTAAAATGTCACCGCTTGCTTACAAACAAGAGAATGTGTAGGAATTAAGGATTCATTAAGCATTGCTACAACTAGACTTGCTCCACCTTACTCTGTTTCAGAAGAAGGTTAGTTCACCACTGTTGTCAATCACATTCAGGCTGGGGCAACTATAAGGAAGAGTAAGCAGTAGATGATGGGCAACATTAAATATGGTAAACTTCCAGTTACACAATTTATTTTTATTTTTTATCTTTCTGATTTTCTGATGCAGGCACCAAGGTGTCTTGAGCCAGCCCTGGTCATATTGCAGATACAGCATGCAAATTTATCAATGCTATATCAGCTATATCACACAAAACCAAATTAAGCTAGGAAGCAGGAGAGGAATCCCTAACACTGCTCCATAGCAACTAAGACATGACAAATGTGGCAAAGTGAACAGCATCTAGAAGGAGATCCTGAAAGGGGCAGACTCCCTCGTTATGAATAGACAAAGGGTGGGGAAGTGTCCACAAGGAGAAAGCAAAGCACAGAGGAAACATTGCCTCTAAAACCACTAGATGGAAAATTCCCTAAACCCATTAGCCTAAAGCTAAGCATTCAGAGCGTCATTCTTTACTGCTTAGACGAAGAGATGGGAATTGACTGGGCAAATCTTTTGGAAGTAAATGCTTCCTGGATCCTAGACGCTATTACTGGGAAATCAGATTAAAATTCATCAAACAAATTCCCTTCGTACAATTATCTAGCTCTTTTAAAACTAATGATGCTTTTTGTTCTCCAGATTTCAGCCTCTTACATCTACTTTATGGGCTTTATCTGTGACATGATCCTCTATAATGAGTGAAGAGCAAAGAGGACCTCCATGGCATGATTGGTGTGGTTGTACAGTTCAAAGTAGATTATACTTCCGCTAATGCAGCTCAGCTCAAAGCATAGTTGAGCCTGGATCCTTGTGATTTCAGCGAGGCCAAATCAGTTTAAATGTGATAGCTGTGATGTGGATAAGACTATTAAAAATGTCCCTATAGCAGCAGAGTGGGAATTACCTTTGTCTGATGGCACAGCTGTAGCACCCCATGCCATCTGCTCAGGTCTTCCCCCATGCAATCATCGCCCAGTAGGCTGGATGAGGGGCATGTGAGGCTGGGCCTTTTGAATGGGACAAAAACCACAGTGGAATGAAGCTAAGGAAAAGTGGTTCCTGCACCAACGCTGTAGTGTTAAAAGAGTCCTCCCAGCCATATACGTAATTCAACATCCTTCTGCTTATTTTGAATATTGGTACAATTCCCAAAACAAGCAAGTGCAGCTTCCTTCTCTATACTGCAAGAAAGACAGATCGATTTAAAAAGATCTAGGGCTAAAGTTGCTCACTAATGAATAGCCACAATGATGAGCCATTTGCAAATACTGTAAGCAGTTTCAAACACTGCTGCAATTAAAAGATGCAATATCTTGGATCTTTATTCTTATTCATTAATTTTTTGCTTTGGCTTCCGAGTAGCCAATCTTCATGTCAGATATTTCCATAATTTGCTATATTTCTCTCTTGTTTATGGAGCTCTTAGGCAGAGAAATGGAATAGCTTTTTAATTTATGAACATTTTTATTATTTTTCCCCAAAATATCACATCTAATGTATTACTATCGCTACATTTTAAAACTATTTTAATGCAGGATCATCTTCTTTGAAATGCTGATTCACATTTATATGACATTAAGCATAAGATGGGTGAGTGATGCAGGTGAATAACTTTTTAAAAAAATGCCTGTATTGTGTGTATCCCAGATGGCTAGCCTTCTGAATTAATTTCTGATTGCGTATTGCAGGTTTGGCTTTCATTCTCCCCCAGTAACCAATCTTCTGTAGACATTCTTTTCAGCCAAAGATATAAAACAGAAATGGGCTTTGGGGCCAAACTACAATTGATTTTACATGCATAAAGGTAAAGGTAAAGGGACCCCTGACCATTAGGTCCAGTCATGTCTGACTCTGGGGTTGCAGCTCATCTCGCGTTACTGGCCGAGGGAACCGGCATACAGCTTCCGGGTCATGTGGCCAGCATAACTAAGCAGCTTCTGGTGAACTAGAGCAGCGCACAGAAATGCCGTTTACCTTCCCACTGGAGCGGTACCTATTTATCTACCTGCACTTTGACATGCTTTCAAACTGCTAGGTGGGCAGGAGCTGGGACCGAGCAACGGGAGCTCACCCCATCATGGGGATTTGAACCGCCAACCTTCTGATCAGCCAGCCCTAGGCTCAGTGGTTTAACCTGCAGCGCCACCCGCGTCCCACTTGTTACATGCAACCTGGAGAAAAATGTCTTCACTAGGTCATAGTATCAAACAGTTGGAAGCGACCTCGAAGTTTGTATCTGCATTGGGAGGAAATTCCTGATTGTTATCCATAGTTTTCCCAGTGGATGCTGGGCAAATGGGGCACTGCCCCACCAAGCTGGGTCTGCCTTCAAGCAGCCCTCACCTGCTCATCTTCTTACCTACAACCTCTAAATGGGGAGACACTGCCTGTCACCTTTCCTCTGCAAATTGTAGCACATTATGAGAACGGTCCCTGGATGTTTACTGGGTATCATAGGTGTTGTTTGCTTTATATCAACAACAATTTGGGCTGCTCCGGGGCCTCTACTCTGCCTCTTTTTAACAGGGAGTATTTCAGCCTTCAAATATGTACCATTTTGATTTGCTAGTTGCAGCATGTATATACATGCTAGTCAGCAACATCAACCATGCTGTAAAATTAATCCCTGTTTCCCACTCCAAGTGTCTTATGACAGAAATGATGCTCCATAAAGATGAAGTACCACATGTTGTCTTGTACAAAAAGCAATCTCCCGGCAGTGGGGGGAAACAAAAATGTTTTGCTCAGGCATGTCCAAAACTTAGATAAGCTGACAGACACAACATGTTAAGTTTGTCCTTGGTGTTTTCAAGCATTTCTGACTCTGCCCGGAACAAAGAAACCATGAAGCATTCTCCCATGCAAGATACAGTTCAGTGAACTTACTCTTTGCCTTCATTACTGCATACTTCTCAGTACTGAACCAAAACTTCTCAGAAAAGAATTTTCTGAGAGTGTTATCGCCCTCACCCTGCAACTGGAGAAGAATTCCACGACTCAAGAGAATATACTGTGAAATGCACACCCCCGCACCATTTCACCTACTGCGCATAGGATGGAGGATTTCAGGAGATGGTGATCTTGCAACACATGCTCCTTTCAGATTCCCAGAAGCTTCACAGTAATTCAAACCCCAGAAGAAGAAGAAGAAGAAGAAGAAGAAGAAGAAGAAGAAGAAGAAGAAGAAGAAGAAGAAGAAGAAGAAGAAGAAGAAGAAGAAGAAGAAGAAGAAGAAACATGAATAGTTTGGGGGGACATTTTTCTCTCCTAAGCTAAATATCACTGTATCTCAGGGAAGTACAGTATCCTCAAGGCATTGTGCTATGTCAAAAAAAAAAAGGCATTTAATGAAGCAATCCTAACTCCCAGTCAGGAAGCAGTGGGGTTGAATGAACAGAACTGCCCAGCCAGGAGCAGAGGGGGCGTCCTGTTATTTACTTGGTTTGTGCTGTGTCAATTCCAGGATCTAATGCCTTTTCACATGCAGTACCTGGCTATAGGCATGGGGCAAACAGACCAGGGTTTGAAAATCAAACAGTTATGATTTATTAAAGCTTACCGTAACATAAAATGTTTTTTTGCAGATTAGTTGTATAACAATACTTAACTGCTTAAATATACCGCAGCTGCTGTAAAGAAATTACTGTCACTTCACTGATGTTACTGCTGCTTTAAAAGAGGTGTCTATCTCTACAGCTAAACCATTAGCCAATTACTATATTTAGCTCCACCCCAGTTAAATCACTGGATGATTGCAATGCGTCACCTGAAGTCTTCTGTCAGGTTCTCTTCCCCACAGTTACCTTATGGACTTTACGGAGATTTTTACTGTTTTGCATTGGATTCAACAAAATAGTTGCACAAGCAGGAGCCAACACAAGAAGTCCCATGGAGCATTGAGCATTTCCCTGTCTCCTCCCCGTTCTTGTGCCCCATCCCCACTTGGTTTGGGAGGGAGCCTGGAGAGTTTAACAGCTTCACTTCCCAATAATAATAATAATACTAATTTCTCTCATCCCCAACCATTTTATAACATGTTGATTCTCATCACTCACACTTCGACTGGGACTCAATTTTTACTCACTCTTACTGTGGAACAAAAGAAGTGCTCAGAATAAAAAGCCCCTTTTATCTACTGCTGCAGCAAAAATGCATTTCCTAGCCTATACTAGTGCTGAGGCAAGGATTAAACACAGGAGTAGCATATGAGTTCCCCATTCAACGTTATTTGTGTAAAGGCCCAGTAGTTATTTTCTGATTTCATTTGTAGCGATCATTATCCTAAAGCCAATTAATGGATATGTCAGGATTTGCCTGTTCCTCTGTTCCCTAACTCCTATGATATATGTACTTACCCTTTGGCTGTGGAAGTGCTTGCCAATTGACAACAGCAGTTTTTAACATTACTAATATATTCCATGGTGCCTATTCATAGAACGTCTCTTGACAGGCATTAGTAACCATGGTAGTTTGCTAACAGTAATAGAGCTGCTATCAAAATGGCTCTGAGGCTAGAGTAAGAGGCTAATTTTCAAAAGAGTGCAATTTATTCATATCACACTGCTGCTGACATAAATTAGTTTACATCCTCCACGTCAACTGGGTAGCAGTAGCAGATACTGTGCCAGCATAACACACCATTCTTTATTTAGTTATTTACAAAATGTATTACTAGTGTTTTTTTAATAAAAATGACCAAGTTGGTGGGGGGGGTGTCAGGAAGCCAGTGCAAATTTCAGTATAAGGGGAAACAGTGTACAAGGCTCCTAAGAAAGGGTGAGGATTGTTTTTGTGTACACATGGTGTCCAAAAGCAGGAAACAAATGGCAAAAGTCAGTGTCACAGGTATGAGTCACTCTAAGACCCTTCCCATCTTTGTCTCCATCCTCTAGACAGCCTCCATCCAAATTGCTGATATCCTGCAGCAGCTGTGGTGCCCATAACTTTACATAGTATTCCTGATGAAGTATGGCAAAATAATAATAATCCCTTTTTATTTAAAAGGTCCAAACAATGTATAAAAAGGGGAAATCTTAGAAAGCTAGTGATCTAGACTATTACTGTTGATGTAGCTTACAATTGTGTTAGACTTTTAGCTATCACATTAACTGCTCACTCATGTTTAGCTTTTTGTCTAGTAAAATACATTTGAAATGGAGGGGGGCGGACCTCAGAAAACACTTGGATAGTAGATATCTATGATAATTTGCACACTGATCCAATAAGAACAGAGAGGGACAAATCTGTTTCCAATCTGTAATCTTATAACAATGCTTCTTTTTTCCCAATAAAAGGGTTTTAAGATTATCCCCTACTTCAGAGATGACAGACTCTGTATTATGTTGATCTGCTTGATCCTTCACATGAGTTGTCATTACAGAATACATAAATTCCATCCAAGTCTGTAACTCTAGTTTGTATACCTTAAAACTCAGGTATGATCTATCTGTGATGAGAAAGGGTTGTATTCTCATGTGTGGGGATGGGTATCCAAGTACCTACAGGTATATTTCAATGTGTGTGATTTTGTTGAAACAAATTTGGATTTGGATTTGAAATGCATAAATTCTGGTCAAAGTGCTAAGAAAGTTTTAGTGAGATATATCAAGTTAGTAATGACTCTGAATCCAAATTCATGCTATGTAAATTTATTAAAATAATCAAAGGTGGTGTCATCTTCAAATATTTACTCTGATCCAGTTTGTAACTGAAACTGAAATGGAGAACTCTTAGAAATTGAAATTATTTGGATACAGGTTTTGGAGCAAAATTAACAAAGATAGCCTCCCATATAACCTTCCCACACAATGCCTGTGGAAAATCAATCTTCAGTAGGGTGTAAGTGACTTGGGATAGCACCCATAATGTGCAATGAAGGAAGTACTCTGCATCCACATTGCTTCTTTAATGGTGCAGACATGTGTGCCAAATAGGAACGAAATGCACTCCAATATTAGGTATTCACAAGTAGTTTACAGTCATAAAGCCTTGAAGAGAGCCATTGAAACATGCTGCCTGCTGCCAAAAGATGGTGAGCATTGCAGAGCATTGTCTGCTAGAGAGCTTGCAGCTATGCCAATGCTTTTAGTTTCTGTTTAATAAATCAGTAGACATTTTAATGACTTGACCCGGACTCATCATTTCTTCCTATGCCAAAGGATCTAAGAATTTAATGAGCACATATACGTTATTCTTATCCAAGAACTTGGAGGAGGCAGGGAACATAGAGTTTGATTTTAAGGTGGGCAAATGGTGACTGCACTCTGTTCTAACTCGGAGGCAAGTTTAGGGCACCGTGATTGGTTCCCCCTCACAGGGCACTGAACCGAGAGGGCACCTTCCAGCCTCCTTCCCAAAGCCTAGTAAGTGCTTGCTTCAGGAAGGAGGGATGAGGTCCTAGAGTCATCCTTCTTCCTTTCCAAAGCCTAGATAGTGCTTTTCCCAGCTTCGGGAAGGAGCTAGGAGAGCTCAGGGGTGGGTGTCAAATTTTGGCCATGCACAGGGTGCCATATTGCCAAGGTCCACCCCTGTCTAACTTCATGCTATGTGAAATTTCCAAACATAAAGAAGCAATTTGTAAAGATGGAAAACAGGCGATAGATGCGCAGTCACTGAGCTTGGAGTTATTCAGAGGCAAAGGCCACTGATTGCCATATGCTACCACAGATGGTCATCCGCTGTCTTTGCCTCATAATTACTGACTACACAGAGCAAATCAGACAAAGTCAATCACTTGGCTGTCCAAGGGATAATTTTGGCATTTAAAATGTATTGCCACACTTAGTGTTTTAGGCTTGCAACTTGCGTGCATCTATATGCCTGAGCACGGACTTTTATATACATGAATCACGGTTAACAGAATGGAGATGCAGAACTGCAAATTCTGACATGTCAACTTCTACCTGTAATGTGAGAATCAGTGCTGCGTGAGATGGACAACTTGAGTAAATCACACCCCAAATTGTTACATTAAATAGGAATCCCATTTGGCAAATCTTGGTCCATCATTTTATTTATTTAGTCCCTAGACAAAAATCCTTCAGTGCTGACAATATATCCCTAAGTTCAATAGGCTCATTTTAACTTTTTATAGAATATTGTAAAACCAAAATATTATATACGCATTATACATTCTTTTTTGAAAAGCACATCCTGATTGTGTCTATGTGAAGTGATGCAGGACTGTGAATCAACCAGGCCAGCCACCACCACCCATCAATTACTGTCATTAAAGGGGTTAAGCTAGGAAGGAAAAGGAAGGAATTGGGAGAAGAAGTCAATGTGAGTAGCAGAAGGCACCTATAGTGACTGGCAAGAAATGGAAGAATACTGACTCCCTGACCTGCTGTTCTGGGGAAATCCCTGCCTATGAGCTTCTCCTTGCCCACCACACTGAAGTTAGGACTTGAGAAAAAGTTAGTCATGCAAAACTCTACTAACCATGCAAAAATTATTGCTTTCATCATGAGGATTGTTTTTTTAAAAAAATTCATACCCAGCCTTCCTCATATGGTCCCAGGACATGTTACATTATAAAAATGCAACATCAGTTAAAACAATCAATCAAAACAATTAAAACAATTTACCACCAGAAGAATAGGATGGGTCCTAATCAAGTGTCAAAGGTCAGGGGGAACAGGTGTATCTCAGCACACAGCAGGGTATATACAATGATGATAATAGATGCACCTCTGTGGACAGGAAATTTCACACTTCAAGGATTTCCACAGAGAGTTCCCTCTCCCAGGTCCCCATTCTGCAGACGGCAGAACTACAAAGGGCCTCCTCTGCCAATCTTAACAACTAAGAAAATCCATAGGGAAGGAGGCAGTCTTTCAGATATCTGGCTTTGAGCATGAATGTGAGCATCTTTAATTGGGTGTGGAAACAAACTGGCAATCAGTGCAGCTGTTTCAAAACATTTGTTCTAAGAGCTTTACATGCCACTTGGCTAGCAGCCTGGTCACTGCCTTCAGGAGCAGTTGATGTTTCCAAGTCATATTTGGGGGCAGCCACACATAGAATGAGTTGCAATAATGCAATCTGGATGTCACCAGTGCATGGAATACAGTGGTCAAGTCATCTCTATCATCTCTTTACAAATTAGGAGTTTTTGGATGCCTAGAGTTTTGTGGCCTCAGACTAATGCAGGGTCATCCCCTCCCCTCCGAACTGTGATCACCATTCACCAAATACAAATATAATGCTGTTCGGAATGATTGTTTCCATTTTACCAAATTCCATTTTACCAAATTCAGTTTGTTCCAGTGCATGAAGCCCCCAAATGCACAAAGCAGCTGTACCAATCTCTTCTCGCTATCTCCCAAACTGGGGAAGCCATAGGCTAATCTTTACAGAGGAAACGTAATGAAGGTTGTTATGCAACCTTTCAAGTGATACCAGAACTTCTTTTGTTTGGGTGTATTGCTACAACACAAAACCAGCACTGACAATATGTCTATGTCACGAGAAATGTTTTGGCCAATTAAAATGTCCTTCATTTTATTACAGGAAAATAATTCCAGTATAAGATGGCTTTGTGAAATCATAACAACTTATTTCTGAGTGAAGGAGGAGGAAACGCCAGTTTTGGCAATCATATCGTTGCAGGGTAGACTATTTCACAAAGTCCTTGTGACTGGCCAAGGATAAGAGATGGGCATTTTTTTAACAGAGGAGGCTGGAAATATTTGAATGCTTAAAGTGCTTGAAAAATACGTGTTTCTTTTCACCCTTTTCTATTTCGTATTTTTGTCCTCTTCCATCTCCTATTATCTGCCCACACCCTATTTCCTGTTTATTATTTCCTCTATGAAGAACAGTGGTTGAGTCAGCAGTTAAGCTTATTTCAGTTTCCTGAAAGTTTGCTATGAGTAAAATGCTGTACTTTCATTGCCGTGTCTTCCTACTTTTGACAGAGTGTCAGTCATGACCTACTGGAAGATCTTTCCATGCCTCTCAGACAAAACTTATTATATATTTTTCTTAGGCTTTTTTCTGGGGGGACGCAGGGGTACGCATACCCCTAAACATTTTGTGAATCTAAGTTTGGCCTCATTGAGGGACAGTATTTCAATATGAGTAGGAAAATGAGAGTACCCCTAAACTTTTTTTTTAGGAGGAAAAGCACTGCCTACAATGATAATAATCATAAATGCAATTTTTTAAGTATGAATTAATTTTCATGGGACCTGCAGTAAAGTATCTATTTTAATGGCAGTTGTCCACCAGTGTCCATATGTCTGTTTCCCAGAAAGCTTTTAATGTTTTTTTAATGAACCACAGCACAGGCTGGTTAGTAGTTTAGACTGCAAAGCTAAATACACTTACTAGGGAGTAAATCCCCTTGAATATAAAGTGTTCAACCAAACATGTGTAGGGCTGTGCTGTTATGCACTTTTTTAAACATACCTTTAGTTAGTCATAGTGTAGTGGCTAGTGTTAGACTTGGATCCAGAAAACCTGGGTTCAAATCTTCCCTCAGCTACGACGCTCCCTGGGTGTACTTGAACCTATCACACAAGGTTATTCTGGGGATAAGGAAAGCAATGTCAGCTGCCTATAGTTCACTGGAAGAAAAGGAAGGTATAGAGGTAGCAAATAATAAATAAGAATAAATAAGTGAACTCATCTCAGCCATGTTCATCAATTTAAATGGGTCTACTTGTAGCAAAACTTATTTTAGCAGACAATAAAAATCTGTGAGAAGATGGAGCCACATTGTGACAAACCACATCATGACTCACATCCCTGTTTAAGCGACTGTCTTGTGTGAGGCATATGGTATCTGCAGGTGTCCATGTTAGGTTGCACTAAATTAAATTGGCCTAACTCTACTCTTTTACAGATGATGTCGTTCTGGTGCAATTTAAACCTAAATGCTATCTCTTCTCTTCCTTCCATGGCATGGAGGCAAATATAACATGGATCAGGCTGAGAATTTCATTCCACAATGGTTGTTGCCAGATCAGAGAATGGGATTCTTAAGTAGTCAGTTACATGTACCCCACTGGCAAGCATAAGTACATTGCAATTGAATTACCAGCGTGGTACAACTGAACATTATTCAGCTTACAACCTGAGCATTAATGCATAACAGTCTGTTCACCATTTTAAAAACGAAGGAGGCTGCTTCGGCCTCAAGCCCAGTGTGATTCTCCTTACAAATTGTCTGAAAAGAATGAAATGTGCCTCTTTGTTTTAAGCTGCCTTCTGCTCTTTTGTTCTTCTTATTCATGAAGGCATCATTCTTTTATGGGGAAAAGATTGTGCGGCAATATATCTATTTTGCAGAAGTTATTTTGTTTCTGCCAAAACACACACACACACAGTGTTTGCGCAGCTCAAAAGCTTTGGTGCTGTGATCCAAAAGGGGGGTGGAATCTCATTTTTCTGGATGCACTGCATGTTAGCTGTCTGTAGTTGTTTTTTAGCCTTTGCATGGCTTGCAGTTAGGCAGAGCTTGTCGGAAGCTATTTTATGTCTGAGGTAATGTTCCCATGTGAAGGGGAATTTCCAGACTGGAAAAGAGGATTAAACCACTAAATCATGGAGGCTGAAAGACCTGAATTGTTTCACAAGGGTCTTTGTGAGTACTGGGCTGAGTTGTTTTCCTTTCACTTTGTATCATGAGGGTGTTTTCACACGGCAGAACGATGCCAAGATCAATCCAAGGCTGAGCCACTGCAGGGCTGAAATCCTGCCACATGACTTCTGCAAACACCCACCAAGGCAGCATTTAAATCCTTCTTTACCAATTGGAATTTGCACCCCACCCAGTCTTATAGGCTGGGGAAAGCCTAAAACATTTTTTTTTTAAATTCCTTGGCTTGTATAAACCTAACTCTGCTACTGAAAGTGATTCATCCCCCTAAGTTACTCTTGTTTAACTTTCCTCACATCTAAGTCTCTCAATGATAGATTTTAAATAGAAAAGCCATGATCTGGCCTAGGGAGGGGGAATCCGCAGGTCAGCCCTCCCATTTGACCCAGCCAGTGTGGCCAATGGTCAGGACGATGTGAGTGGTATCCCAGTAGCATCTAGACAGACACATGTTCCCCATCAACGACTGGCCAAAATTAAGCTATTAATTAATTAGAGTTAAGCACAAATTTATATTTCTCTCATTGAAATAAGGACCTGTTGGAACAAAACACAGGACAGAAGTCTAAGAAATAAATCAGTGGAGAAAGTGTTTGCATTTGCATGATCCATACCTATGAATGGGGGATAAATTTGGTTCAGTTCAGATTTAAAGGCAGCTCTGTGTCATTTGCACTTTCTAAAACAAAATGCGAACAGAAAGAGAGCCATCCCGCAAAATTTGCACTTCTGAATTTTCCAATGAATATTTCCAGCAAAATGATGTCTACAAAAGTGCATATGCTAAGGTAAAGTGTGTATTAAAACACACATTTAGGGAAAATAACATACAAAAATGTGTTATATTAGGGAAATATTGATATTAGAGTAAATAGCGAATAAGCAAAATACAAAAATGCACAAATTACAAGAAATGCTGATGAATTTTCATAAGGATTGTTTTAAAAATAATAATAATCACAAAGTAGCAGATTCTTCCATCTTTGGTCATACCCACATAAATGCAGATCTATGGTCATGTTTCAAAAATTCTGAGTAAACCTTCCCACCCTCCCAGTAGTTATTTACAATATTGCTTTTCACAAACATTATATCAAGCATGAAATTGATTCCATAGACTGGATCCTGGCCCCAGCTTTACGCTTTCTGCAAAAAAAGGATATTTATTCTATTTGCCAATCCCTCATTTGCTACCTATGTTGAAGTGTGTTCCAATAAGAAGTGCTACACGGCTCTAGGCAAAACTATTGTTGTGCAAGTTGGGAGCACCTGTTTGAGATGCCCTAGTAAAATTCCCAGTCTATTTAGGTGCCTGACTTAGCCTAAACCCACTAGGGTCAATGTTTCCCCACCAGGTCTGCAATGTGGGTCTAAACCACTGAGCCTCCTGGGCTTGCCGATCAGAAGGTCAGTGGTTCGAATCCCTGTGATGGGGTGAGCTCCCATTGCTCTGTCCCAGCTCCTGCCAACCTAACAGTTCGAAAGCACACCAGTGCAAGTAGATAAATAGGTACTGCTGTGGAGGGAAGGTAAACAGTGTTTCCGTGCACTCTGGCTTCCGTCATGGTGTTCCATTGTGCCAGAAGTGGTTTAGTCATGCTGGCCACATGACCCAGGAAACTGTCTGTGGACAAACACCGGCACCATCAGCCTGAAAGCAAGATGAGTGCCGCAACCCCATAGTCGCCTTTGACTGGACTTAACAGTCCAGGAGTACTTTACCTTTTGTTTTTTATTGGGAAATAAGCAGTAGGAAGGGAGGGTCAGCTGCATCAAAACCATCAAGTTCAAGTGAACAGAATACAGCACCAAGGGAAGAGAATCAGGGAGGAGAAAAGCAGAGGAAGATAATACCTAAGCAAAAAGGAATATGAAGGGTGAAAAATAAAAAGGAACTGAAAGAAGGAAGGAAGAGAAAAACTATTGTGTTTATCAACATTGTGCTATGTTTTCCTCTTCTGCATTTGCATGCTATTCCTCCTACCAGGCGTCATATGCGGCACTTCTGCTAAGTCTAGTCACAATATAAGCAGCTGGCAAAGTAGACAGCCAGCGACGCAGAACTGAGTGCTATACTATGTCCGCTCACATGTTGCTCAAGCCTTTTCACCCATGTGATGGCAGCTGATAACATCACTTAAGACTGGTTACCGAAATCTGTTTCACTGTGAGGATACACGCTCTGCTGAATGGAGCTGCCAAATGCATCTTTGCAATGAAATATATATGCAAGAAAGCCCCTGAATGCAAGTCGATTCATGGATGTATTAAAATACTGGCCTTTTCTAAATATACTTCCCATCTTTCTACAGTATTTTTATATTCTTGTCCACAGTGCTCCTTATTCAATTCTAATAGTGACCTCTTCTTTGGAACACACTTTTTAAAATATATAATTGGATATATTTTGGAGGGGGAATAGTTGAGCCTGCCAGCCAGGCATTTAATGGAAGAAGAAGAGGAGGAGGAAGAGGAGTTTGGATTTGATATCCTGCTTTATCACTACCCGAAGGAGTCTCAAAGCGGCTAACATTCTCCTTTCCCTTCCTTCCCCACAACAAACACTCTGTGAGGTGAGTGGGGCTGTGAGACTTCAAAGAAGTGTGACTAGCCCAAGGTCACCCAGCAGCTGCATGTGGAGGAGCGGAGACACGAACCCGGTTCCCCAGATTACGAGTCTACCACTCGTAACCACTACACCACACTGGCTCTGAGCCACACTGGAACCTGAGCCAGCCCTACTCTCATCGTATGATGGCCTTTAACCCAATGCAGGATGAGCTCTGCAGAAGTTTGCTTGTGCCCCCTTCCCCACTTCTACTTGGGCCAGCGAAACCATCAGGGTTGCAGATGCAGCAGTGACTCTCGAATCCTCTTGAGTCTTGTTCCTAAGCAGGGGTTGGGATTGCAACCCTAGAACCTTGAAAAGTCTAAAATGTGCAGGAACCTCCACAAGGACAGGAAGCTTTCTGCTTCAGAGGTTTGCCCTCTGACAGCTGGCAGAGCAATGAATCGGCAGCAGGGGCAGAGCAGAGTGCTCATCTGCACTGGTAACCCCATGTTTACTTAACACAAATGCAGATTGCTTGAAGAGGACTGTGGTGTTTCTCCACAGTCACCCATGCCTTCACCAGCTTTTCCCTTCTGCTATATACATTCCTCTGGTGCTTTTATCAATGATTCAGTTCAAGATGTTCTGCTTACATTCAGGAGGACAGGGCCCTTCCTTTATTCTTCTTTGTGCCTTCTGAGTGAATGACAAAGAGGAACTCAGGACATGATTTTTATTGGTCCATTGCTCAGAACACTGACCTTTCTTTTATTATTTTATTTTCTTTAAAAAAAAAAAAAAACCTTTCCACTCCCTATCTAGCTTTTTAGTCTATACATCATCTAGGGATGGGCAGCTCTGACTATTTCCAATTCATGACACTTTTCCTTCTGTTGCATGCCAGCCTCAGTTCCACATGAACGTGCACATTTTAAAATAAATCTTCACCACAAAAAAAAGGTTTTTGTTAGTTAGTTTTTTACAAAATATGCATTTGTGAACAAATTTTATACCCAAATACACATTTTGGTACATTTTTAAGCTGAGAACTGCAAAATCCAAAGATCAACTGCATTTCAACCTGTGCATTAGTCTGCGAGATGTGGATCAGGTCAGTTCAAAGTGGAATTTGCAAAGAAAAACTCCATCATGCATTCCAATTCACATCACAGTGTCTGCAGTCCTGCAAGGTGCTGTGCAAATAGTCACAAACATACACTTTGCCGTCGCCACACACATCTCTGATGCCCATGGGGTGCAGTAGCCTGCTAGCCTGTTCCTTCTGGGGACTTTAATGTTGCCAGTGATCACAGTTTCAGCAGCCCCAGTAGCCACGAGTGCTCTATATTCTGGGATGAAGAAATTTTTCTAAATAAATAAAATTAAGATGCTCTCGTGTGCCTCAGAGTTGCCGCATGTTCAGCAAAGCAACTGCATCTAAGCTCATGTATTTGCTCTCTGTCTTTCTGAGAGCCACAAAACTCAAAGTCAAAACACAGAGACACTTGTTGAGCAGATGCTGCTGGCAATGGGAATGTTTCATCTAGGGTTGCTCTTTCCATGACCAGATAAGGTTACTTTCAAAATATCTAGACTGAGGAGAAACACAGTGGTGGCAGTGTCTCTCTGGGTGCTTCATCATCTGAAGCATCCAGTATGGCAGAGAAACCATGGAATTTCTACTACATCATCTACAAATGCCTGCCCTTGATCTCCAGGTAGCAAAGATGTTTGCTTTTCGCCTCGCAAAATTGGTCTGGGCTATCAGTTTTCCTGCTAAACATGGAGGTATAGTCTGGCCCAATTTGTTGACAGCTGAAAGTGCTTGCTACTTAACTTAGACAATGAGGCGTGAGCCAGTTCCAAAGATGTTAAGTACATCTGTGCTCAGAAATCAGGCACGATTAGGCCAGCATTTTAGAATGAATAGGAAGATAGCATGAGTTGATCTTCTTCAGGGATAGCTAATGTGATGCCCTTCAGATGATGGCTGCAGCTCCACCCAGTGTGGCCAATGGTCCAGGATGATGGGAGTTGTAGTTCAACAACATCTGGAGAGCAACACATTGGCTACTACCGATATAGTCCCAGCCTGCACAACTTGTGTCCCAACATGGTTAATGCTACTTATCAGTTTGTATTGTAACTGGCCAGGTGTTTAACAAACCCTTTCATTTGCAATCCCAAACAGGCAGTGAAACTACTGCCTTGCAGGCACTCAAACCCATTTGGTGGATTGCATTCAGCTTGCAAGGGGTAGGGTATTGAGGCAGAGGAGAAATTCCATTTGGTTCTCATTTTAATGCTAACTTACCTAATTTAACAATCTGAAAGCTAATGCTATTCTAGGCTACATCAACAGTAGAGTCCAGATCAAGGGAAGTAATATTCTGCCTTGGTCACACCATACCTGGAGTAATGTGTCCAGTTCTGGGCACCACAATTTAATAAGGATATTGAAAAGCTGGAATGTGTGCAAAGGAGGGTGGCCAAAATGATCAAGGGCCTGGAAACTGAGCCTTATGAGGAACTGTTGAAGGAGTTGGGTATGTTAAAAAGCTGGGTATGGAAAAGAGAAGACTGAGGGGAGATATGATAGCCATCTCCAAATATCTCAAGGACTATCACATGGGAGAGGAAACAAGCTTGATTTCTCCTGCTCCAGAGGCTAGGACCTGAACCAATGGATTCAAGTTACAAGAAAGAAGAGTCCAACTAAACATCAGGTAGAACTTTTTGACAGTAAGAACTGCTTGACTGTGGAACAGGTGCCCTCGGGAGGTTGTGGACTCTCCTTCCTTGGAGGTTCTTGAGCAGAAGTTGGATGGCCATCTGATATGGATGCTTTAGTTGAGATTCCTGCATTGCAGGGGGTTGAACAAGATGACCCCTGGTCCCTACAGTTCTATGATTCTATGATTCTAACAGAACTATCCATTAGTATTCACACGTCTCCAAATATTGCAATGCAGCTTTCCATCCATCCATCCATATTTATTTATACCTTACTTACAAAAAGGCATATATTATGGGCAGGGGGATAAACACAACTTCTGGTCTAGTGAAACCTGGGAGAATCCTTTCCATTCATGAAACCTGCAACACCAGAATTTTATTGTTGCTAAACTAGACCAAAGGTAATCTGTGCTAAATATGTTTGAATCCTTCTAACCACAATTTTGGCAAAACATTTTAGTTATCAGGGTATAAAGGAAGCCCATTTTCACAGAAACATGTGGGACACCAAATGCAGGGCCACTGCCTCCCGCCCCCCAACACGTGATTTTAGTTAACATTTCAATGCAGCCTCTCATTAAATATAAACAGACTTCAGAGCTATCGAATCCAGGTGACATTGGCATTCAGCTTTTTTTTTTTTTTTGCAAAGCAAGATTTTTTTTGTCAGATTTTAGGGAAGAAGCAGATGGCTGGAAATATAAATCTGAGTGGGTGTTTAAAAATCCTTATGAGAGTAACTACTATGTTAATAAGACATGTCGCTTGCTATATTCCCTCTGTTTCTGAAGGCCAGTATATTTCTTTAAAATGAAAGGAAATGGGTTTTTAAAAAATAAATAAATCAAAAATATTATATTGCATTCCATCTGCGCTGAAACTGTTTTAAGAACAACCCCATGTATAGTGAAATATGCATTTTGTGTCAAAATATTATCATTAGTGATTACCTAATTAGTGTCAACAATAGAACAGAACATTTTCACAATCAAGTGGATCATGGTCCTTCTTCTTAGGAAGGGAGGATCAACCTAGGTAAGCCAGAAAGACAAGGGTTTAATTTGAATAAGCTATCTTTGCTCAGCTATAGAAACACTGAGTAAGCACAAGGCCAAACCATTCACAGTTGTGCATGTCACACTACATGTTAAATGGAGATAAGAGTTCGCAATCCCAAAACCACATTTTGAAACACTGTTATCATTCATTCACAGTGATATGAGACTCTGGCACCTCGTTTAGCAGCAACTTTCTCAGCAGAAGGAACCCTTTAATTTACTCAAAGGAGATCTGACTTCTGGATGCAATGTATAGGACTAACTCACATAAGGCCTGTTGATTCACACACTCACTGAGGGTTCAGCGGTGAGATAAGAGACTCTGTTTCTGATATATCAGATGCAGGGATGCGTAACTAGACCTCTTGAACTTCACATTCACCCCACACAAACTTGAGAAAAGTGATGAGATAGGACTCTATCCCTGACATATGGGATGGGGGGACGACGACGACGACACTGTCAGAGTCTAAGTAGCAAGCGCATGTGACCAACTTGAATAAAATATTGTGGGGGCCCAAGTTAGCCTCACCGTGCACAATCGATCACATGACGCAGCATTTGAATAGGAATGCCCATCAACTTTGTGGACGCCCAGCCCCCCCAAATATTTTATTGTGGGGGCCAAATCGTCCACGGCCAATAGGAGTTGGCTCCTATGCCTGTGACATCATATCAGGTTTTTAAATTTTGGTTACAGGCAGGGTGTGGTTTTTACTGGGAATTCAGTGCATAGGAAGTGGATGGTTAACCATTTACTCCCATTACAATGGTAATCATAAGCACACGCGCACACATACCCAGAGTTTGGCTTAGAAAAAGGAGCAAATTGTTATAAGAAAAACTGCTCCTTTTCCCAAGAGCCCGTATAGAGTCCTTATGTAGGTTCTCTATCGGTAGGAGAAAATAACAGAGGCCAACCAGAGAATATTGAGAAGCAAATCGGCTAGTAAGCCTGATCTTATTAAACTGCCACAGGGTGCTCACACCCCCACACCCCCACGCAGGAGGGAGGAGGAACCCAGAACATTGGTGTGCAAGCTCTTATATAGACTTTTGAAATTGCCCACCCTGTAGCCCAAGACCACCACCACCCCGAAACACCATACATGCATCACAGAAGGAGGCGGTCAATAGCAGAAGAGGTGGTCTACAGCAGAAATTCTGTCTGCCAGATACCTGATAATGGTCACTGGTTGCATTTTCTGGGCAGTCTGGCCATTCTTTTGTGATGGTAAATACTCAGTTCCTGAATATCTTACGCACATTGATAGTGTGCTGAGCTTAACAGATACTTGCCAGACTGTATTAGAAAAGGGAGGTATAAGCCACTACAGTCCAAAGACAATTAGAAAGCTTTTCCTATTTCCCTCCTCCTTTCAGGATTGTTCTCCTGTACTATTTCAGACATGTGGTTTATATACTTATGTATGTGTTTTCCTGGTACATTTATAAACATTTATTTTATATCTTAGACCTTATAATTTGCATAACAAGGTGAAGGAAAGGTGGGCTGAAGTAGGTACAAGAGAGCCCTATTTTGGCTACCCTTGTGGAAATGCAGGAAACAGAACTGGGATACATATGGCATTTATCATGCAGCTTGCCATGGACTTCGAGCATTTTCTTTCACAAACTGCCAAGGCACGCTTGGGTTAGGACCCTGACATTGGGGTAGAGGGGCTTTACCCCCACCCCATGTGGTACCATTCTGGATTGGGCACCCCATATCTACAATATGCAATGGGGAGAAAACTCCCATTCACCCCCACGCTTGCTAAGTGCAGGCATGAGGAGCCAATAACCCCCAGACTAGGAACCTATTCCAGACATTGGCATTTTTGCAAGAAAAAGAATGAACTCCCAGGTGAACAACATAATCGACACCATACACGGTTTGTACTTCAGAAGTAGCAGCCAACGATGGTCCAAAACATTTCTATGAAACACAGCTGTATGGAGGATCAGCTCCAGTGTGACCTTGTTGGCAGCCATTGCTTCCAGCCATGATTTCTGCGAGTTTGGTTCCCGTTGCTTTTTCTCTAGCACACTCATGAGAATCGCCGCTGGGGAGTGGCATCTATCAAAGTAGCCATGCTGGGCCAGACATTACTTTGGCCACCCAGCTGTACCCATATGGACTTCCTCCATGAAGGGTCTGAAATATACTATCTGAACTGGGTGGTAATCTTTCTTTGATTTGGGAAGTGAGCGATCACGCATCTTGTTCTAGGAGCCTCTAGCTTTCATTTGGGCTCTTAAAATGAACTTCAAATTCATCTTACTATTACAGTGGGATGTACGGTGGCCACTTCCCAGTATGTTTTCAGATCCAGAAATAAATTCCTCACCCTTTTTTTTATTTCTGCATATTCCTCACAGAAATTAAAGGAAGCTTCTGTTGGTAAAACCATAGAAACATGAGCCTGTAAGTTAAATCAGATGGCATGACTGTGTAAAATGCTGTTCTAAGGGTTATATATATATATATATATATATATATATATATGTTGCAGATGTTTTTTATTTCCATCCACCATACATTAAAAGGCTTATCCTGTGCTGTTGAAAAGTAAGCGGTTTCTATTGATGTGGTTTCTTTCAGCTGCATAAAAAGAAATAAAAAGTATCTATCAATGTTTATCTGATAACTCTAAATCTGTGGATTGCTGCAGGCTGTAGGAATGTGTCCTTTGCATTCCAGACCTAGTAGGATCTTGGCTTTAAAACACGAGTGGGTTCCCCCCGCCCTTTCAGTCATTTATAAGATTAATGGAGCAAAATACCTGGAATGGTTTGAAGATGCAGAGCCCAGAATTTCACGTCAGTTTCCAAACCACCCAGCCTGGCATCACAAGCATAAAGGAACGCCACAAAATTTCGACTCCAACATGAAGCCAATTACAGGCCAACCACCTCAAGTACTTCATGACTCCCCATTTCTCCATGTGTCGTTTGACCGTCCTGGGCATAGCTTAGCAGCGGGCTCTTTGCTTTCATGTTCACAATGCTGCATTGCAAGTTGAAACCTATGAAAAAAATTGAGGAGAATTGTGGGGGGGAGGTGGGAAGCACTTCCAGACAATCTGTGTACAGTATTAAGCATTCATCCTGCTTGTTAGTTTTTGAAAGGATATGCCGTGCTTTTTTTCTGACCTGTAAATAAGCCACCAGAGGTTTTTTGTACAGTTATTTGCTTGTATCCAGGAGTAGCAAGAATGGAGAACACTCTAGTATGCACTGGCATATTACATCACATATTCAAGAATTGAATAGTTCTGGGGTTCAAGTTAAGCTCCTGCCCTCTTATTGTTGGTTGCCTTGCAAAGTTGAGAATCAGGGTGGGGTGTTCAGCAAAGGCATACATCTCATATATGAGGCGTGGCAGCAAGATGCAGGCTCTAGCAGTTGACTATAAATAGTCTGTTTGAAGTGGTAGATGAGAGGAGTGAAGAAGTTGATGCAGCTGGAGCAAGGAGCTATGGCAATTATTCCAGTGGCAAAGTTTCAAACAGGCATCGGGGACAGGGAAGAAGTAGCTGGCATAAAAGGCAGAAAGGATGGAATTGCAAGGAGAAAATTAAAGCTCAATAAGGAGGCCTCGATAGGTCAGGAAGGAAAGGGCATATTTGAGTAAGAGCATTGTCCTGATTTACTAAGTAATAGCAGGTGGCGCTAGGGACGCAGGTGGCACTGTGGGTTAAACCACAGAGCCTAGGGCTTGCCAATCAGAAGGTCGGCGGTTCGAATCCCCGCGATGGGGTGAGCTCCCATTGCTCAGTCCCTGCTCCTGCCAACCTAGCAGTTTGAAAGCACGTCAAAGTGCATGTAGATAAATAGGTACTGCTCCGGCGGGAAGGTAAACAGTGTTTCCGTGCACTGCTCTGGTTCGCAAGAAGCGGCTTAGTCATGCTGGCCACATGACGCGGAAGTTGTACGCCGGCTCCCTCGGCCAATAAAGCGAGATGAGCGCCGCAACCCCAGAGTTGTCCGAGACTGGACCTAATGGTCAGGGGTCCCTTTACCTTTACCTTAGCATCTTTCTTGATCCATAAATATTTGCCTCGATAAGTTTCCAAAAGTTTATTAGATGATAAGAGAAGAAGCACATTGCCTTACTTGCATTTACTGTGGAAGTATTTTCAGAATATGCCCAAGTTGATTGCATCCTATGCCTATTGATTTTTACAGGGACTAGGACATGAAGCAATAGACCACCTCACTTAGGTGCTGTTTTGGAAGGCCCCAGGAAGGAAAGCATAATTTGGGGGGCCCTATGTCTATCCAAGAAATATGATTTACAGATGTAGGGACACCAAGTCATGTGGGTCTCCTTCCCTGCAGCCTTCTAAAAGAGTAGCTAAGTGACATTATCATGAAAAAGATAGGATTTCCCTACCCCACCTCCTATAATTCAAGCATTACCTTTTCTGTGAAATGGTGAATATTCAATTCCGCAATAGGTAGTGATGGGCACCAGTTTGTATGGCTTTAGTTTGTATGGATTAGACCAGGGCTAGTCAACCTTTTTATACCTACTGCCCACTAATGCATCTTTCTTGATGGTAAAATTTCCTTACTGCCCACCAGTGCTTGATGGAAGGAGGATTCAGCTTGTGCCAGAGAGCCCCCTACCGCCCACCTAGAATCCTGAAACACCCACTAGTGGGCAGTGGGGACCAGGTTGAAAACACCTGGATTAGACAAATTCATGGAGGATAAGACCCCCCTTAGCTACTAGTCATGATCAGTGCTTGGCCTTAAATAACTCAGAATACATACACACACACACACACACACATATATACACACACACACACACACATACATACACACACACATATACATATTTTTTTAAAAAAACTCTGAATTATACCTGAAAGTAGTTCCTATAATTTCCAAGTGAACTGAACATGAATTAAGTTCCTTTTGTGGTGGAACTCTGGGCAATTTTAAACTCAATTAAACTAAATTTTAATTTTAAAATTATTATCTAAAATTAATTTTAAAATAATTCAATCATTGAGTTTTGATTGTGGTGATCGCATTTTACATTTTTAATGTTTCTGAGAAGTGATTCGGCTGTTTAAGGTTCACTATCATAATTATTGGGGGGAACAAATAAAACCAATGTTCACATCACACTGTGTGTATTCTGGTGTTTTCTTGGTCTTCTTAAGTATATATATATATATATATATTGCTTTTGCAGAGCAGCTTGTAAAATTCTGAAGGCAGGATGGAAGGAATGCTGAGGTCCGTGAATTAATTGAGATTTGAAATGTTAATTGAACTGGAAAGGAATTCCAGTTGATCAAGGGGTCAAACTTGAGCTTGAACTGGTTCCTTTTTGAAAGGGGCAAATTAGAACTGGAACTAATGTCTTTTTAAGATTAACTTTTCAAGCATTGATCATGATTGCTATATTACCTCCCGTATCAGAAGCATTTTGCCACTGACTATGAGTTGCTAGGGATCGTGAGTAGAAGAGTGACATTGTGCTCATGCCATCCTTTGTGGCCTCCACATAGGCATCTGAATTGTCACTGTTGGAACAGAATACTAGACTAGGTAGGCCTTTGGTTTGGTCCATCAGGGTTCTGTATTATGTTCTTATGATGCTATTGGCAGACCTCGTGAGGACGATCCTAGAACATTTCCTGGTTGCTTCCTCTGTGTGCCTGCCTAACAAACTCCTGATGAATTCAACAGGACAGAGGACATTATGATCCTATTGGCAGCCCTTATGAGGACATTCCCAGGTTTCTCTCACTGTGTGCCTGCTTTCCAAACTCCTGATGATTTCAACAGGACACAGGATATTACAAAACCTCCTTTTACTCAGCGTCTAAACCATATACATGTAGCTTGAACTCATGGATGAAATTCCTTACTGAATGGAGGAGGATTCTTCTTCGGAGTAAAAATGTAATGCAGAAGGAGCACCATCACTGAGACCATCTCCATATTGAATATAACTTCCCTTCTCTTGTCTTGCAGGCCAAATGGCAATATTTTCAAAATCAGAACTAGTATGAAGTGATGACAGATCAGCATTGGGCTGAGCTTACGATTTATTATGTCAAAAGCAGGGCTTTTTCAGTCAGAGCTCGCCATAACTCAGTTCTGGCACCTTTCAGGCAGGTGGCATTGCCATTATAAGAAAACAAGGGAGGTGTTCTCAAAAAATAGCACTGGTCAAAAGGAAAGGCTAACCAGAGAGAGCAAGACTAGAGGACAGTCTGAAACCTACCATAGTCCCAAGTAATGGATTTTGATATATCAGCAGTAAGGAAGGGAGAGAGGGAATGAGATTCAATAGTGTGGTTGATTTTTCTTGTTAGTATTCTTGCTTTAAGAGAGGAGAAACTACTTCCTGGGGACCCATGTCCCTCTGGAACACGATCAGCCACCTTGTCTGCCAGTTCTTTCTGTCCCCTCGACTGCACTCCACATTTTTCCTTTCACATAGCAGCTAAGTGGACTTGCAAAAGATGTGCACTGTTCCAGCTCTCTACAGCAGAAAGGCAGAAATTACATCTGGATCTGCTGGTCAACCTCTGGATAATTATCAACAGTCAGTAACATTTGCTGATTCCCAGTTAACAGCAACAAAATGACACCCCTCCCCACCTACCTTAAATTATACTGATGGAATAAAAAAAGGAAGGAGCTTAATATAACCAGGCGTGGGTTTATGTGTGAAGGAACTTTGAGCTGCTGGGAATTGCAGACTTCCCGTAGGCCACTGGTGGTGGAGGAAGAAGAGTGCGGGGGGGGGGGAGCACACCGCTCCCGGCAGTACAATCCCAGCAGGTTGCCATCCCACACTGGGCACCCCACCCCTGCAGGCGACGCACTCCACCCACAGGATGCGTACCACACCCCTGCAGGTGGTATGCCCCACCCCAGGACGCGCGCCAGACCCGCCCCTGCCTGCTCTCCGCCACTGCCATAGGCATCTGGTTGGCCACTGTGAGAGCAGGTTGCTGGACCAGATGGGCCATTGGCCTCATCCAGCAGGGCTCTCATGCTCTTATATCCCCCTTTACTTAGCCTCTTTCCAAATGAAAAAGCCTCAACTGTTTGGTTGCCTTTGGCTTTAACTTTGGCTCCTGTTTTCTCTGCTCCTCCCTCCCCCTCTCCTATTTCAGTAGGTTTGTGAAAGTGTGGGGAAAGGAAGGGGACCATTTACTTCTGCAACCACTGGCAATGGGCTTTTCCAGGGGGCGGAGGGATTTGGAGTCAAGAAGATGGGCAATGGCTACAGGATTTATACAGGAATAGTGTGTGTGTGTGTGTGTGTGTGTGTGTGTGTGTGTGTGTCAGACATTGCGTAGTTTATAAATATATATTTTTGTGAAGATAGGTTTGTTTTTGACATAAGGATGAAAAATTGCAAAATCGCCACTGAGGTCAGCTATTTACAAGTTTCTATTTTAGTAGCTGGATCAAGAGGCACTTCGGTTGCTCTCTCCATAGTTTTTCATTCTAAAGATAACTTCAGTTAGAGGAGAGAAGGCTCATTTAAATACATTTCCTGGGGAAAATGAATAACCTTCTGCACAGAATTGCCTTTTGGGTACAAATTGCTTTCTTTTCTTCCAAGGTGACTTCTTTAGAAAGTTTAATTAAATTCCCATTTGGCTATTGACAATTCTTCTGTCTCACCATACCCATAATTGAATGATGGATGATTACGCAGTTTCCTGGGTTGTAATTGGCAGATATTCCCATTTGCTTTCTTTCATTCTTCCTTGAAACTGTGGTATGGCTTATTGATTACCAGTTAGTCCTTATTACATCATACTTACCAATACTCTATTTCCAATGGGGCAGAATCATCAAAGGCTTCAGTAAATGTAAATTTGGATCTCAGAGATAGGAACTCATGCACTTACTGAGCATAACTGTACACAACCCAGGAGTCCGCTCCTCCATGTTGCTCTTTTCTCCAGACAAGGGAAAGTGTATAATACAGACAAGGAAACACCCATTCGTGGGTGGAGCACCCAGTGCAGAACATTAAATCCTGTGAACTGTTAACCCTGTGTTAACCAGAAACCACCACAGAGTCAACCACTTGAAAACTCACATGTTAATGTAGTGGGTTTTGCCTGATGATTTCCTAATTTAATTGTGGACACAGAGGAAAACAAGATGTAGATAGACCAAGCATTTAAGAATATGTGGAATGGGATGAACCCATAAGTGAGCCATTCCTGTGTCAGAGTTCAGCTGGAGAAAGTAATTGTTGGACTGGAAATATAACTTTCAAAGTGGTCAATATTTCAAACAAAGGGGGACATAACCATACATTTTATGGTTGTAAGTTTTCTTAAATTGTTTTGTCTTGTTGCATCTGTCTATCTCGAAAGACAATGGAGTATACCTCCAGGGGTGAAGTCTAGTATTGTTTCTAATGCTGTAACCAACCCTGGGACTTTAGGGTGAGCGGGGCTATATTATTATTATTATTATTATTATTATTATTATTATTATTATTATTATCACACACGGGCTATTGGAATCTTCAGGACAGACAAAAGAACCTACTTATTCACATAGCACATAGGGAAATGATGGAATTTGCTCCCACAAGAGATGGTGATGACCACCAGCTTAGATGGCATTAAAGGAGGATTAGGCAAACCTATGGACGACAAGGCTATCATTGTCTATTAGCTTTAATAGCTGTATTCTACCTTCACTGTCTGAAGATGTATGCCTCTGAATGCCAGTGTCTGGGAATCACAAGTGAGGGGGGGATCCTACTTTTGAGCTTCCCAAAGGTATCTGGTTGGCCGCTGTAAGACACTGTAAGACAGGATGCTGCAATAGATGATCCAGTAGGCTCTTCCTATGTTCATATGTGCAACAAAACATTGAAAATTGTCTCAGCTCCTAGCAGGAGTGCTTCCATTCAAAGTTAGAGCCACCTCACCTTCCTACAGGATACACTGACCTGTAAGGATCTCAAAGAGGGTATTTAACTGTCCCCTTTTCCCATTGTACTTTTACAGCCAACACACAGCATTCAATGGCAGGTGAGCATGTTCCGTCTTTGTTAACGTAGTATGGAGGTTTCCCCCTTGGTTTATTTCCAAAAGTGTTTTAATACTTCTGTTCACTTGTCCCCTGTGTGTGCCAATATATCCATCTTGTTTCTCAGTGGAACTGTCTTGGCTGGGAATGATTGTGAACAATCTTCCTTCAAGAAACTCTGAGGTATCTGTGTTTGACATAGAAATAAAGTCCCCCCCCCCCAAAAAAAAGCTTAAAAAACAAGGTTGCAGAAAGTTTAAAGATTAAAAATTCCACAGTGCAAAAGTATTTGTATGAGTGGCTATTTCTAAGGTCAAATCAGTTCATCTGTTTCTGAGCATTATTAGCAGCACTGAGAAAAGATAAGAAAGATCAAAATAATTGATTTTTTAAAACCCTTTCTGTGTTTTAATAGTTTATCATATACTCTGATAACCTTTCTGTTGTAGCCTGAATTTAAACTCTACAAAGTGTAAAACTCATTAATTTTTTACTTAAAAGTGTCTTTAATCTTGCTAGTTTCTGCAAGCTATTTGTTCCTTTTCAAGATTGCTCTTTTCTGCGAAACACATATTTTTACCTCAAAAAATTAAACCCTATCACACACTATATAGACAGTTTCTTTTCATATGCAAAACTCTTACAATCAAAGGCAAAATCTTTGAAGTACAGGTTTGAAAACATCTGTCCCCATTCTTTTGGCTTTGGAGTCTAATTATCTCAGAGCAGATTATGATTGCTAATTATGAAGCTAAACTGCCCAGTTCAGTTGCATCCCTTTCCTCTTTGGTTCTTCATATGTATTTACCACAAAGTAAAATATGATTCTCAAATTGGCAGCGGTGACTCGTGTGTGTGTGTGTGTGTGTGTGTGTGTGTGTGTGACAGAGAGAGAGAGAGAGAGATTCAAATGCCAGCAAAGCAAAATAAATAAATAAATCCATGCAATATGACAAAAAAATATCTTACTGGACAGGACTTGCCAAAGCCTCTCTCCTTCAAAGGAGGGGGGTTGCGTGCTGGCCTCGCGCTCTCTTGCACTTGGCAGGGGGGGTGTCAAGCCCCCCGTGTCATTCAGAAGTCCTCGCCCACGTCATGCGCGCAGCCAGCCAATCTGGCTGTCGGGGGGGGGTACTACATTTAAGTGGCCGCACGGCTGGGAGTTCTCCCTTCAGCTTCTGGCTTCCACGGATCTCCTGCCCTCCCACCATTTCTTCATTGGCACCAGCCAATTGGTTTTAGCCTACCTAATAAATCATCACAACTGATTTGAGGTTCGGTGGTTAGGCATTGGAAAAGCTTGGTTGATGGGAGGGGAGGTTGTGGCCATTACCTGCCCCTCCCCTTTAAGGGTATTCCATTAAAGGAACCCGGGGTTGTGCTTCCTGTCCAAAGCCTGGGTAGAGGCTAGAGCCATGGCACGACCTCACCAGTGACCCTGAGGGAAGATCCGAGTTAATGTACCTCAACAGGACTCCCCCTACTGGTGGTTAACCCTTGTGAGACTCCCTGCATGGTGGGCAGGAGTCAGATATAGTTGGTTCGGGTCCAATGCCTAAGACAATACCACTCACATTCTGTAACCAATAAAGTTGTGGCCTTTATTAGCCCATTAACCTAAAATACTGGTGTCCATGTGTCTTATTCATCAAATGGGAGGGGTGTGGGGCCTTGATACACAACCAGGGACTAGTGGACACGGGTGGCACTGCACACCTGGCTTCCCATCAGTCACATTGCTGTGCTTACTGGGAGGGGAAGGGTGAGGGACAAGGCAGCAGGGAAGTTGGTGTAATGCAAGTGCAGTGGGAGAATCAATCTGGGGGTCCCATGGCAATGACCTTCATACCATTTCACTCGACTCCCAGAAAGCACAGCAGAACAGCTGATAGGAGGCCAGGTGTATGGCACTGCCCCTCTCACCAGCCATCCCTGTTGCCAATGTAATGCCTATGGGCACAATGGCACCTGTGAACCCTTTGCATCACACCCACAAATCCTCTGGAGCACAGCGCGCGCGCACACACACACACACACACTGCCCTCTTGGTCATGAGGTGGTGAAGATGGTGAAGATGGTTGTCCACCCCAAAAATTCCAACACTGAAACACCTCACAAACTCTGCCCTACACTGAATCCCCATCTACCCCAGCCCACACTGAAATCCTTTCTACACAATCTACCATACATGTGTGCATGGACGTTGCACACACACACACACTAAACAACACACACTCCACCTCATAGGGAAACTCCCGTATCCCTGCAACTCCATCTTCTGCATCAGGATTTGCACCTGAAAGACCAAGCAAAAATGTGGCTGCATGGAGGGTAAGGTGTAAGGAAGGATGTAAAAAGGCATGTTTTCTATTCCACCCTGTATTTATTGCATGCAGCAGGGTTTTCATTCTGCTGCACTTCACCTCCTACCAAAAGTGATATTATTCATCATGCTCTTCCGTGTCATAAAATCATGCAACTTAGCTACATTACTTGCACAATTAATTACATGACTTACATTGTCATTACGTTCTTCTAGCCCATAAATTTCAGTGCAAAGGAAACACAGTGCAAACAAGTAGGGACACAATTAATTACGTATAATTTGCAGACCAAAAGCAATAACAGCAAATAGTGATTTCCATTCCGAACATTCATTGGTATTCTCTTACAGTTTTAAGCAAGCCCAGTTTTGTGACATTGCACATCATCAATGCAGAACATGGGGCACGCCTGTTAAGGCATCAAACTTGGCTTCCAAATTCCTGGCTTTGTGGAACTTGAGCCAACATGAGTAGTCTTAAGTCTGATCTTAAACGAGAAGTTGTTTGATTCATTATTGAACAATGTAGAATCCTGTAGCTAAAGAGCAAGATCTGCAGTTGAGTGTTAATTCTTGTTTCAAAAGTGTTTGATGCTGAGCTGGTGATTACCACCAATGCTTTCTACTGAAAAAGAATGGTGCAAGAGAGCATAAGCAAACCTGGAATCCGTGCCGCCAAAGCTACTATCTAAACTCAGATGTGAAACAAAAGACATTTCAGTTGTTCCTAGATTAACAATATTAAAACTTTGAGTTATTTGCAGATATTGTGGAGTATGTCTCTGAGATCATTGTAACCATCCCACACAAACCAGCAGTTCTCTCTCTCTTTTTTAGCTGAGATCTGTATTTCAAAATTTAGAGAAATGTGACATGTGAAGAATAATTACATTCCAGCCCATGTATACGTCTGGGTGGTGCATATTAGGTCAATTCACTTAAATATGCAGCCCAGCTGAAATTCTCCTCCATCCCTATTTCCACCTAAGCTTCTCCAGTTAAGGAGTTCGTCCCTTCACTCAGCAATGTTGCATCTGAAGTGTCTGTTTTTTCCTCCTTTCAAAGTAGTGAGTTTGATCATAGCCAATAATCTTCACAGTACAGTGGTACCTCGGGTTACAGACGCTTCAGGTTACAGACTCCGCTAACCCAGAAATAGTACCTCGGGTTAAGAACTTTGCTTCAGGATGAGAACAGACATCAGGCAGCAGCGGCGCAACCGCAGTGGGAGGCCCCATTAGCTAAAGTGGTGCTTCAGGTTAAGAATGATTTTAAGTTAAGAACAGACTTCCGGAACGAATTAAGTACGCAACCAGAGGTACCACTGTAAGTGTTAGTTTTAAGTGGTCTCAGCCACTTCCTGCTCACTTGAAGCAGATGTCAATCTGGTTTCTCACACTATGTGAAGGATGCAACATCATGGCTTACCGATTAGGGTAACACCTGGTAGAACAGGAAAGCCACAGTATTTTGAGGTGGTTTCAGGTTGGTAGGTAAAGGAACTGTTCAGATAGGAGAGGAAGGGACAAAATTGTACTTTGAAAGTGTTGTGGTGGATGCTGTGTAGTAGATCAGTCAGGGTAATTACTGGGGCATGGACCTTAGGGAGGGTAAAGGTCACAATGAAGAAGTCCTAGGTACTGCATGCTGCAAAAATGCAACTCACAACTCTCTTGAGATGATTATAGCTATGAAGTCAAAGCATCAGACAACAGCTTTCATTCTAGCCAGCAATTATTTTAATTCTTATTCCAGGGAGTGAATTACGTACTCAAATTGCAACTTGTGAAAGATCAAGTGATTCTTGGACCACACTAAAGAAAGAAGAACAGTGAAGAGTTTAAAAGTGCAAATTACTTGAAAAGCAAACTTCCTTTTTTAAATAACAGAGTGGACTCCCCTAACAAGGAGGCCAAGCCTTCATCACTAGCATCAATTATATGCTCTGTACTTCTATACTTTTAGTTAATGTAAATCTACCAGGATTTACAAACATGGGATACAGACACAGGATACAGATATGGGTTTGTATAGAAGTCATGTAATGTTACTGTAATACTTCTGAGTATATATGTACAGTGGTACCTCAGGTTAAGAACTTAATTCATTCTGGAGGTCCGTTCTTAACCTGAAACTGTTCTTAACCTGAGGTACCACTTTAGCTAATGGGGCCTCCTGCTGCCGCCGTGCCGCCAGAACACAATTTCTGTTCTCATCCTGAAGCAAAGTTCTTAACCCGAGGTACTATTTCTGGGTTAGCGGAGTCGTCTGTAACCTGAAGCATCTGTAACCTGAAGCGTCTGTAACCCGAGGTACCACTGCATAGCACTGCATAGCGAATCAAGCAACTTTCTGCCATCTTCAAAGCTTTAGAGGCACAAAGGCTAGTATGATGATCTCAGTTTGCAAATGCAATATGCAAGTGCAACAGTGGCTTAACCTTTTGCATTCTTGTTTCTGCTGCTGCAGCAGCTAAATAGAAGTTAGACTGGGCTGATGTCATTTCATACCTTCCTTGTGAGTCAAAAGGAAACTTCAGATTTATTTTGCTTACCCAAGAGATTTTTGTGGCTTCTACAAAATGATCTTGGTCATCTTGCTACCTAGTTCCAAATACTGATGTGCTCCGGAACCACCACTGAGTGTGCACACTTGTAAACAGGCCCCATTTCCTCCCTCCTAGATCACACTCATACAAACACTTTCCTCTTCCTGTATATATAATTTGTGTAAGGGAGATATAGAATATTTGTTCTGAGACAGAATTGTTTAGTTACTATAGCCAGGATACAAAGTGCAGAAAGCTTCCATATGTGCCGAGAAGACTCAGAAACTCACTTTTGAATCCACGCTCTCCCAACAGCACCATCAGACAATATTTTATCCAGTCTTGAATAGCATGTAATCACCACAATGAAGAGCAAACTAGACATTACTTTGATTGTGCGTCTAGCAGCTACATACGCGGGGCTGTTTTTTTTTTTGTTTTTTTTTGTCTAATACCAGGTATGGATTTTCATTGGCATCACACGAGAGGAGAGCACATTCAACCTTCTCTCCCCAGCCACACACAGCACTCTTTTGGCAAAAGCAATGACCAGGTATAAATTCAGAGGATTTTTAACAAGTACTTGCAGATGGTAATGGGTGGAATGGAGGCTAATAAACTGAATCTTTGGATGAGTGGAGATTAAGTTCAGATTCAAAGGGTCTGGGAGATGGCATTCAATCTGTTCTGGATAGGTTTGCATTCTCTCAAAAGGAGCAAGTTTGCATCACTAACGTTGGAGGCGCAAGTGACTGTTTTTGCAACCCCAATGTTGTCTTGCTCCTACCCCTAATGGTAAGCAGCAGCAACATTGCTGCCAGAAGGCTATTGCTGCAATCCCACCCTAGCAATAAAGCCGAACTTGCTATGCACCTTGGCTTGGGGGGGGGCAGAGGGTGCCTTTTGATGTTCTGCCACAGGGACAGCTCTGCTTCTTCAAGTCCAACATGTCATTCTGCATCTCCATAAGTGAAATCTTTCACATTTACATGAGCTGCCATATGATGGTATGGGAGTACTGCAGTTCTTTTCACTTAATCCTTCCAACTAACTACATAGCCTGCCTAGGACTTCACTTCCACAACCAGGTTTTACTTGCCATGCCAATGAAATGTGTATTGCATGCTTCAGACTATGGCATGGATATGGTGCTCAGTGGTTCTTCTACGCCAAGTACACGTATACACATGCCCCCCAAAGAATCATGGGAACTGTAGTTCATTAAGCATGCTGAGACTGTAGCTCTGTGGCAGGCAAACTATAGTTCCCAGGGTTCTTTTGGGGGGTGCTTAAAACATATGTTTTGTGCACAGCCCTAAACCATGCAGGTCTCAAAGGATTAGGAGGGTCTGCAGTAAAGTTTGCTTATAATAAGAATGTAATATATAATAAAATATTTACAGAAATGTTCACTTTAATAGCCAGAAAACTCAGGACTGACCTCAGTAAGATTAAATCATACTCATATTGAAATGATTCAAAATATGTTGCAGAGTGTAAGTGTGCCCAGCTTGCCTGCTCCAGCTCACAAGCCTCTTTAGTGCAGCATAAACAGAACTGAGAAACACAGAGTCCTTTTTATCTCAGTTGCTCAGATTTTCACAGTGGTATTGATTGTATAAAAATCTATAAAAATGAAAGACCTTTTATTAAAAAAAAAAACCCAACCCTTTTCTATTCTGTTAGATTAACTGTATGCTTTAATATTTGTCCCTTCATTGGATCAAATGTAATTAGAAGTTGTTTGATTATGCACTGGGTTTTCAAACTGGCCTGGAGCTTTATAAAAACATAACCAAATTAGATCTATTTGTGTTTGGCCGCGAGCCAAGAAAAGGAAAAGTATATGCATTTTTAATACATGAGGCTCGGAAAGTCTATAATAGGAGGTCAACAGTTGAGAGCAGAGGTATGATATTAGTTATTCAGAAAGAGTCTGGAAGGCTCTCCCCCCCCCCAACTTCACACACACACACACACACATTCAAACATTTCAATATGGAAAGAATTGACCTTGAGCAGCGCTGTGGCATGGGAGAGGTTTCAAAATAGGTAAAGCTTTGTCTATCAAGCGAAAGACACTGGTTTGCATTCTAAGTTAACTTGTGCTGCAGTTCTGAAGACAGGGTCGGAAGGAGGGAGGGAGGAAGAACCAAAGCAGATGTGTCTCCACATCCAAAATCTTGCTTCACTCTCAGCAGCGACAGGGCAGAAGCAGAGGAAAAAATGCCATCAATGGCTACTAGTGCTCAAGGACAGAGGAAACAGCACTTCAAGTGAACCAAGCAGGAAAAAGGAGGGGAAACACCAGCGCTCACTGGTATCTTGAATGTACTTTAGTGAGCACCAGAGCTTCCCCTCCTTTTCCACTGCTCCCCCCCCCAATCAATGGCTACTAGCCATTATGGCTATGTTCTACTTCCACCATTGGAGACAGTATGCCTCTGAATATGAATTGCTGGGTAATACATGAGGGGCATGTGCCCTTGCACTCGGGTCCTGATTGTAGGGTTCCAATAGCATTCACATCCTAGCAAATCCAGGCTACTCAATTAAAGCTGATTTGGAATTCTTGCAAAACAAACCCATTTCTCACCAAGACTGGACTTTTTGCAATAAGGAAAGCAATGAGGAAATATACTAGAAAGTGTGGTATAACACTTGCACTGATGCTCTTATGCTCTTAATTAAAGGCAGAGTGGTGGTTTTGCACTCCTTACTCCTCTTCCATGGAGGGTCCTGTTGTGTCCAAGCATCAAGGCAGGACTCAATGGCAAAGGCTTTTTTTATAAAATAAGAAGAACCACAGGAAAACTGATTGCCTAACCCAACTGTTTCCCATTGTTATTTTCCATCTCTTTTTATAGGCTGACTCCCTTCCGCTGGCTATTACTCCCAGCAGACTTCAAAGAAGATTTAAAGGAAAACTCCGTACTAAATCACCACAGGTCTTCTCAAATAACAGATGAGCTGCTTGGGGGAAGAGGAATCAGGAAATGTTCCTGTCAGAAACGTATTTATCTTAGGATCCAATACCAATTTGGGGCAATTTCCCCCTCCTTTCTCCAGTACCGTTCTTTGTCCTATCTCATAGGGTTGCCATCGGAAACAGTGTCCAGGCGGAAATCACTGAAATTCTGGATTTTTAGAAATATGGCAATCCTACTACCTAACCTTGTTCAAGAAGGCCCCAAGGCACTCTGGAGAGGCTTTCTGAGTGAACATCCGCCTGTCCAGGGGAGGAGGAGCTGGGAAGCTTGACTGTTGAGGGCTTTATTCTGCCTTTCAGAAATTGACTTCAATCATTGTTACATTTCTAAAGCAAGGCCACAACTATGTTTCTTGACCCTTCAAAAGGCAACATACTACATCCACAGGCATTTACATTTGCTTTCCCAAGAGAATATAGAAATGCTCATTGCCAGATGAAAAAATGGCAGCATTGTCTTTCTTCTCCCACCCCCATATACTTGATAAAGCTATTTATATATTTCAAAGAAGGTTTCCATTTTCACAACATAGGCTCATTGGGGCTCTTGGGGATTAAGTGTAAAATGCCAGAATCTCTGTGTTGTTGTTTTGTAATCCCACAAGAAAAAAAAATGCTTACATTTCAAACTTTTTTGTTTTTTTGTTTTGGCTCCCAAGCAGCCGCAGTGTGAAAAGATGAAGGAATCTGTTAACATATTGATTGCTTTTTAGCACCATTTTAAATTAGCTTCCTGTTCCCCTTCATATGTTTTCCCCCCCATTACATTAAAATAAATTAAAGTTCAATTATCTGGAAGACCTGTGCTGAGCTCTCTTTAGGGAAGGGAGGGTGAACCGATCAGATAAACAAGCACGAGCGTTTTGCATGGATATGCGCATGGGGGGGGGTCCTGGAAGGAGCCGAATTGCTGCAGCAACCTGAAACTGCTGTTTCATAGATGCAAAAAATTCTGCTGGCCTGTGGCAGCAACCAGGCCAGACTATTTTCAGAAACGGCCACTGATTGCAAAGGACCCATCCTTTTGACACTTCCTCGTGAGTCATGCATTTCAGGAATTGCTCATAAGTTTGGAGAAGTTCCACATTGTTGCCACACAGGAGCTGAATTCAGTCAGCAAAGACATAAAGCGTGTTCTCCTTCATGGAGAGCACGTGTTGCGGTCGGGGCTAGCAAGTCACCCCTCTGCTGCTGGGCGGGTTTGTATGGATGGCCACTACTGCGATTGGGCTCTGGCTGTCGTTGGGGAGATTTCTATGTTGCAACTTGTTGATGGACAGTCCAGAGCCTATAAATGACCCTGCACTCAGCGTCGGAGCCCTCCTGGCTTCGTGCATCGGATCGCCCGCCCTCCCGCCCTGTTATTAGGCCTCTGCGTTGACATTGCTATGCCTGTCACGGGGTCGTCTGCGTTGAGCAGGGGCCTGGTAGGAATTTTTCCACTTGGCTGATTGGCTGGTGCTATTTGGTTTTCGCCTACTGCGTAGCAATTAGTCACAACTTGTAAGGTTGGCGGTTAGGCATTGGTTATAAATTGGTTTAGGAGGGGCAGAGTTGGCTGTGGTTGCCCCTCCTATGCTGCGAAGGGGCAGGTTGGCTGTGGTTGCCCCTTCAAGGCTGCGGCGGCGAGGGGAATTCCGTTAAAGGAATCCAGGGGCTCACCATGCTTGTCTGTTTCCCCCGGTCGGGGGACAGGGCCCACGCAAGAGCCCCTGGGAGCATTTGGGGAGAACGGGCGCACATTCTCTCCCCAAAGCGTTTTCCCCTATACTGACTCCACAGGCGGGTGGATGTCAGTTCTGTCCCCAGCGGGACAGATAGTCTTAACCAATGCCTAAGCAACCACTCACTTATTTTGTATTCAATAAAGTTGTGGCCAAATTAATGCCAAAAAACCTTAAACTTATATCTGGTGTGAAGTGTGTTTTACTTGAGGGGTGGATTGGGGACCTCGACACGCAAACAGGAAGATGCCCTTCCTATAGAACTGCTTTGATTCTAAGGACATCAACTTGTTTCTCTCTTCAGGATGGTTATTATTACTCCTGGTGGAAAAGAACATTCGGCATCTCGATTCTCATTAACTAAATTAAAGCTTAGCAGAAACAGTGCCTTGTAATTCTTCCTAGTATCGTGGATTTAAAAAAAAATACCCTGGGGATTTAAGAATGATTTTGTTGCTGCTGTTCCTCTTTACATGACACCAGTGTTACTTTAACTCTCTTTACCACCCCTACCCCTGAGCAATATGTTAATTGCATTTAAATCTTTTTTTTTTGGGGGGGGGGGAGATTGCTAGCTCATGTTTTCCTAAGAATCTATTAAGGGTTTTTGATAGGTCCCAACTCAAAATTTTACAAGGGTGCTTCAAGCCAGTTCTCACTTGCACAGTTGTGTTCCTGCCAAGTTAGCTTACCTGTCATCCTTCACTGTAAACAGCTTCACTTGAACCTTCTGTTAGTCTTATACTACGTTAGAAGTGTAATCATATACACCTCTATTCCAAAGTAAACCCCACTGAGTTTAGTGGGACTACCTCCCTGGTTAGTGAGTATAAGAGAACAGCCTAGCAGTCGTAGTTTTCCCAAAGAATCTCAGAAAGTATAGTTGGTAAAGGGATAGAGAATTGTTGTTTAGAGATCACAAGCCACCACCAACCCTGATCACAGTACTATTCAGAATTTAATGGGGAAATGAAATGTTAAGGCAGTTTCAGCCTGTTCTATAGATAGGCCCAGGATGCTATGTATGCTATGTATTCTGCAATTTAAAACAATGACATCATGTCTGCAGACTATCAATACTCTGCCATGGAATGCTGAATTTGGCAACCTGTATAAATTATGCAAATTCAAGAAATTTGAATAATTTCTCCTTTTGTATAATTTATTTTGCATTTTTAAACTTTTGCATAATTTATTCTGGTTCTGCTCATGGCTGGGAAGGCAGAGTATATTGCAATGTATATTGCACTGTCATTTTTAACAGCTGAAATTCTTATTCAAATACTTTTCTGCCTTCTGAGACTTCAGCAGTCCTTACCCTCACAATTTCAGTGTCTCTTCACAGCCATAGGAACTAGAAACTTATATATATATATATAGAGAGAGAGAGAGAGAGAGAGAGAGAGAGATTGCATTTTTAATGCATTCCTATGGCACAACAGCACAGCATACACAAAGCCCTTGATTTACTACCATTCAAAATGGCATTCCAATTTCAGTGCCCCAGTCACCAGCTGCAAACAGGGGATTTGGGTGGTTTTTAAATTTCAGTACCAGAGAGGTGGGAAAACTCACTGGCACACACCTCAGCTCCCATAACCTGTCCCCTGCCATTTTGTTTTCCTCAGAATGTCTTAGAATGTCGATGTATTATTTTCATGATGGCCACCAGTGGCTGCCATTTTCTCCCCAGAAGGCCTCTCAGAACGGCCAGAAGGATCACTGGTCAGTTTTGTTCCCTGATTCTGATTCTCCCTCCCATGCAAAAGAAGCATGGCCGCCAAACCACTACCTTAACCAATTTGTTTAAAAGTTTGTTTGTTTTTTGCCAGTCTGGAAAAAAATATCTCACAGGTGACACTTACGGAAGGGGCCCTGGAAGGACCTGCTGCACTTTTTCTGATTACACTTGCTTCAGATCTACATATCTGAATGAATGAAAATACACATGCACATCCCATCACCTCATCACCAATTCCCCACCCAAAACACACCTGTGATTTAGGTCAATGAAGAGTGCCAAATATATGATTTGACTTTTCTCAGGGCAAAATATTCCAAAGAGGCAATCTTTCATTACACCCTTCCTTCAGATCCCAAAGGTAGCTAGCTAAGATGTATGCTCATACTAATCTTTTCTCTTCACCTGCCAAATGCAGGGGTTTGAAGAAAAAAATAGGACAAATGGCTTTGAGGCCAAAGACTGCCTGAAAGTCTGACTACCCTGCCTCCTGTCCTGGGCATGGATGTGGCAGTCAGCTATTTCTTGGCACCCTTGGCAGTCCTCGTCTTTTTGGACGGGCCCTTCCTGATCTGAAGCCTGACAGCCAGAGCGCGTGATTCTTAAGAAGCCTTTTGATCCATACAAAGCAAGACTGAGCTGCCATTCAGTTCTAGCCCTTTCATTTGCCTTCTGCCTTTAAAAAAAAAAATCCCTGCACAGAACTTGCACGTCTCTCATACAGCTTTTGTCAGGAACATGGAACTATCCCCAATGGCAACCTAAATACAAAGGCCTTCATTCCAAAGCAGTACGTCAAAGATCCTCCCCACCTTGGGGAAATGTGTAAAGCATTATTGGAAAACTGAGCTATGAATAACTTAACGGAATGAGAGGCTTGTAAGGAAGACATCACTTTATGCTGCTCAGATCAGATCAGAGATTCTTGACCATATTCCGCAGCGATCTGCTCCTTTAAATACTGCAAGCTCACTTTATGAGTGACGGGGAGAGAGCCGTGACTCAAATATGCATGTCTTGTCTGAGTAATCTTCTGAGTGTCAGCCTCTAACAGCCTCATTTGCAATACAGTTAAACCAGAGTATATAGGTTTGGGCTGATCAAAGGCAAAAGGGCACAGGGGAGACTCAAGACACTTTGGAGTTTGACATGGAATGCAACATCCAAATGGCACCCGCTAATTAAGAAAGGTCACTTTCAATTAGGGCAAAGGTTGGGGACCTCCAGGCCCCCTTATCTGCCCCTTGGGACTCTGCTTAGGCCGCCCCCAGTTCTCCACCTGCACTGACCCTGCTCCATGCCCTCCCGGACTGCTTTTGCTCAGCTGAATTGAATCTTTGAAATGTAGTAATGCTTTTTATTTGCCTGGATGGAGGATGGAAAGTGGTGTGTGTGTGTGTGTGTGTGCACGCGCGTGCACGTGTGCGTGCGTGTGCATAAACCTGACTTTTATGTGTCTGCAATGTAGCCTAAGAGCCACATCAGTTGCCCTGTTCACATTTGGCTCTGGTCTTGCCTCTCTAAAAGTGAATGTGACCCTCAAGCTGAAAATGGTTCCTTACAACTAGGGAGTTCTCCTGCACAGTATCTATAGAGATGGCCAGAGCAATGGAAGTCATAAAAACATAGGGAGCTGCCATATACTGGATCAGGTCATTGATCTATCTAGCTCAGTCCTGGCTACCTTGACTGGCAGCAGCTCTCTAGGATTTCAGACTGGGATCTCTTCCAGTCCTACCTGGAGATGCCAGGGATAGACCTTCTGCATGCAAAGCAAATGCTCTACCACTGAGCTATAGCCCTTCCCATGCTTTGGCACTGCTCTTATTCATCCTTCTGTGACTTGTGCAGGAGAATTGCATAGCACATTGTGCTTATGTGGTCCTAGTTCTCTGCCTTGCACTCTGCTGGTGTTCAAAACGTGACAACAGTGGGCAGCAGCCTCACCTTACCAGGTGGCAAGGCCATCTCTGATGGGATGAAAGGAAAATTCCTATGTTTACATTCCACAGAGACTTTTTGCCAGCACAAATTACACTGTGGGATTGGATTTGAATAGGCTACCTGAATAGTTTGCCCTGAGCGACAGACTGTAATTTTGCATGTCTCGGTCCAACACAAGCACAAGGGAGATCTGAGGTGTGCAATAAAACCACAGATTTGTGCCCAGGCATTGTGACATGGTTAGGTTTGTCGTGTTCATCAGCCTGGGATCAGCTTCAGTTCTTAATAATTTCTTAAATGCATACTCACAACAGTCAGATATTTGTTAGATTACAACTCCCATCATCCCTGACCATTGGCCATGCTGTCTGGGGCTGATGAGAGTTGTAGTCCAACAGCATCTGAAGGGCACCACATTGGCTACCCCCAATGCAGCCTAAGCAAGCTAACCTTGATAAGTCTCCCTCTTTCTCCCCCTCTTCTGAAATGCCATTCATCTTCCCTTTCCTCTGTGGAATAAGCCCACTCCCTCCGTCCTAAACAGCAATTATATTTTTGAACAGGTTATTCACAACATGAAAATACTTAAGACTGCCTGGCTTTGTTTTTAAAATGCAGCTCCACCTTCGACAAGGGGTTGGTGCCCTGTAATTTACTCTGTATCCACGGCAGCTCGGAAGGAGCCCTTAGCAGTCGGAGTGAGTCAATGAACAAAAAAATCCTTTTAGTGCGCCTTGGCGTAACCAGCCCTCAAAAGAACCATGGTGTCCGTTGTGCTGGGAGCCAGGATATTTGTAAGGCTGAAATTATGCACAGTAATTGCCCTATCCAGCTAATTCAAGCCTGCAGCATATTACAAATTCCCAGCGTACGAATTTACTTAAACAGATAACATAATGGGTAGAGTTTCTAAACTAGACTTTATAGGTGTTTTAACATTTCCCTCGTGGAACCATAAAAATTAATAAAAGAAGAATGCCGTGGTTCTCTTCTAAGCACAGAAATCAGCATTAATGGAATGGCTTCTATATTTAAAACCTGTATTTACAACAATTGCTGACCCCTGCCAGCCACAAACCAGACCTTTCAGTAAACCCAGGAGCATTTCGCAATGCTACTGCCTCTAAATATAGACTGTTATTTAGCACCAGCAGACTATGAACACAATCTTGGGTAAGCCACACTGAAATGAATAGAAACTGTTTGAGATTACGATAGTGCCCTTTACCATTACTGCCAAGGAGAGATTTCATGGATGGACAATTTAGTTGGTCATTGGCCCTTCTATGGCACTTTGAATTCAGCAAGGCTCTGCCAAAAAAAACCCCACCACCCTCTGAGCATCCAGATGACTGGTGCAACTAAGTCTCCATTGTTTTCCTAAATGTCCTATGGTATGGTCTGAAGACACATGAGGTCACCACCTTGCTGAAAATGAGCAACTCTGGGTCTCGTTAGTGCCTGGATGGGAGACCACCTGAAAAACCACATGTATGCCGCATTGAGGTTCATGATGGAAGAAAGGTGGTGTATAAATGAAAGGAAGAAAAGGAGCATGGCTCAGTGGTAGAACATCTGCTTTCCATGCAGGAGGTCTCAGGTTCAATCCCCGGCATCTCCAGGGAGGGAAAGACTCTTGCCTGAAACCCTAGAGAGTTGCTGCCAGTTCCTGTAGAGAGTGCTGAGCTAGATGGACCATTGGTCTGACTCTGTATACAGCAGCTTCCTAAAAATAAATTAATATCGCATGGAAGCGTTCTCTCATAGGAAAAGTGCTCCAAGCATTTGGTCATTTTAATTGCCTTTTGCTACACCTTTTCCAGTTCTGCAATTTTTGAGACAAGGTAACTATGCCAATACACAGTACTCCAAGCACAGCTCCACCCCATAAAGGCATTACATTACTAGCCTTTATTCTCCACAATCCTTTTCCTAACAATCCCTATTTGGAACTGACATTTTCCATTGCCTTCTCATGTTGATGAACATCAACTACAAATACTGTAGGTTGAATATACATGCAGATCTCCCTGGACTAGTGATAGTAGTGTTTAAAATAAAAGCAGTAAATTCTTCAATGGCGTTTCAGATTTTCAAATGTTGTGGGTGTTTCACATTTAGGCCACTATCCTAGACACAGTAACTTAAGAGTAAGTCCCATTGAACTCAGTAGGTCATACTTCAGAGAACACATGTACAGGGTTGCTCTGTCAATCAAATGCTAGCTGTCACCTCATTTTCCTCTCCTGGTGCTCTGCTCCTTCCTCAGACTCTTTGTCCCCCTTTTTTTTAAAGGAACAACTTTGAACCCTGTATTTGATACCAAAAGGACACCCAGATGTACAATATTCACGCTAACTTTTCCTTGGTGACCTTGCAATAGCAGGCAGCTAGCCTACTACAACTAAAGGAAAATATACATTTCTTTTGGATAGCCAGATTCATTTCATGATTTGGCAGTAAAACTAGGAGGCAGGGGGAGGATAACACTTTAAAGCCACCTAATTTGTCTGCTTTAAGTTGGCTGTAACAGTGAGCGGTTTTACAGCTGAACACTTAACACTAAATAATGTCAATGCTCTGTCTAAGTGTTATTCACAGTTCTGTATGCATAAAACAGCCTGGGTTTAATCATAGTTCACAATGGGAAGGGGTAGTATTAATTACTGAGGAAGGCAAGGATTTCAGCAAATGTGATGAGTAGCCCCAGAAAAAGCCTCATGCTTGCTCATTTCAGTGCTTAAAGGATGCCGTCACACCTGCAAAAAAGAGAAAAGCTGTGGGAAACCAGGCCCAGCTGATCCCAGTTACCCTGCCTGAATCTGATAATGTGGCTGTCCTATTCACCTCCTGATGCATAGAAGAAGCCATTTTATCACACAAGCTTGTAGTTTCCAGGGAGGAAAGAAGTGTGTCATTTGGAAAAACAGGCATGGACACTACGCTGCAAATTCTAGCTCAGTTGGTAGAGCAGGAGACTCTTAATCTCATGGTGGTGGGTTTGAGCCCCATGATGGGCATTGCAGGGACAAGATGACTCTTGTGGTCCCTTCCCACTTTACAATTCTATGATTCTCTGGGAAGTAGCCAAAGACTTGTGCCCATATGCTGCTACTCATGAAAATTTCTTATTGCGTGGTCAGGCGGAGCCCCCCAAACCCCAAGCAGCCCCTGAGTGGAATAATGATACAATATAATGTTCTATGGGGTTAAAATTGGCCACAACTTTATTAAGATTCAGATGTAGGGAGACCTTGGCTCAGGCATTGCGTGTTTTTCCTTCCCAGCCCCCAGCTGGGGATATGGGTAATTTCAGGGTTATCCAGCATGTGGGGGATTAGGCTAGCTCTGGAGAACATATGTTCAAGCAGATAGCCCCCCCCCCGTTTGCTGCTGCTGGAAGGGGTGGGCAATGACAACCTCTAGGCGTATGGCCAATGCCTCCCCCCAAGACCCCTTTAACGGGAACCCTGGTATCACCCCCCCCCCATTTAAGAAGATGACTAAAGGATTCTGCCCAAGGCCTGCAACCGCCAAAGTTGTGATGAATTGCTACGGGAAAGGCGAAACCTGCCAATGCAGGGAAATTCCTTTCCGGCCCTTCAACAGCGGCCTTGACATAGCAGCACCTGCGTACCTGCAAAAAAAAAGGTTTAAAAAGGTTAACCTGCAAAGTAAGTGTTAATTGAGGGAGTGGAGGGTGGGGAAGCTCTGGAGCCAACTGCTGCTTCCTAGGTATGTCTCATCTTCTATTGTGTGTGCTGCGTGTTCCCTCCTCCTACCTGGCCAATCCCCCTGGCAACACATCCCCAGGCAGGATTGGACGGCTGACTGTGGTAGGCGGAGACCACAGGTATCTGACCTGGGAAGGTGGTGCCAGCCCAAACTACCAAGTGCTGCTCTGTGAACCAAGGGGGGCTGCGCGCAACCACGCAAAATGCGCACCCCTTTGAGATGTGGGGAATGGTCATTGTTGAAAAGCCTCAATCCCCAACATTCCCTATATGCAAAGTATCACTGTTCTCATGCTGCTATTAGTGATCTTGGCTGGATCCGGAGCACTGGAGAAGAAGTTGTAGTCTCCTCCCCCAGTGCTCCTGGTGTACAAAAAAACCCTACTATCCCTACACTGCTATAATATTTTCCCCACCACCCTCCTGATGGCTGGTCAGTTGGGCAGTGGGGAAGGGTGGCCACGTCTCCCCTGGGCTTAGTGGACCACACCGAGAACAGCTGAAGGTTGCATATGGCCTACAGAAGAAGAAGAAGAAGAAGAAGAAGAAGAAGAAGAAGAAGAAGAAGAAGAAGAAGAAGAAGAAGAAGAGTTTGGATTTGATATCCCGCTTTTCACTACCCGAAGGAGTCTCAAAGCGGCTAACATTCTCCTTTCCCTTCCTCCCCCACAACAAACACTCTGTGAGGTGAGTGGGGCTGAGAGACTTCAAAGAAGTGTGACTAGCCCAAGGTCACCCAGCAGCTGCATGTGGAGGAGTGGAGACGCGAACCCGGTTCCCCAGATAACGAGTCTACCGCTCTTAACCACTACACCACACTGGCACAATGGTTGCCCAACTCAGCCTTAACAGTTAAGACAATGCACTTTTACTTTGTATGTTTGAAACATACCATTCGTCCAGGGAGAATCTAACTAAGGAAACCTATGCAAGAGACTGAAGCCAACCTACCTATGCTATAATAAGGTATTCAGGTGTAACCAAGCACAGAAGCACATTGATTCCATGGAACAGTTTTCATGGAGACATCTTATTGTTGCTTTTTATTTCACTCCAGTAGCTATGACTAAAAATGACCAGAGCTTGAGTGTCAACAATCAGCAAGCTGTATTTAAAAAACCAACACTTTTTAATTTCCCAGTCCATAATTGACCATAACTGTTATCATTGCATATAAATAAAGCTACTATAGGTTTCGGGCTTTTGTTTTAACAATCCATTCTGGGATGAACCTGCCATTCAGGGTTCACCAAGGGAAGTAATCTCATTGAGCACGTTCATCCAATCTTAATTGCCCTTTCCAGGATACTATAAACCAGTGGTTCCTAAACTTTTTTCCCCAATGGACCACTTGAAAATTGCTGAGGGTCTTGATGGACCACTTCATGATTTTTCTGTTTTACAGTATTCCATAGAATTCAAATATTAATACAATAGAATGTAACATAAGAAATAAGATAAATCATTAAAATCAGTGTGGATATTTAATGTGGTGGGTGTGTCATTGCTCACCTTCAACCACAAAACCACCTGAATGAAGCTTCTCCATAGAACTCCTGCTTTAAGTAGTTAGGACCCCCCCCCTTTTACTTTTTTAAAAAAATCAATATTCCATAGGTTTTTCAAGGTAATATTTCTGCATAACCTTAGAAGTCCCCCCAAATATTCTGAAACCTCTACCTTGTCTCCCAATAGATGGGTACTTTGAAATGGAATGTCCAAAGTTGGGTGAATATTGACAATTTCAGATAAATTTTGTTCATGTCAAAAAACTCAGTTATACACCCGAGTGAATGTTGACAGTCACCTAAATGAGATTGTCAGTACTCATTGGTGTATAGCTGACAAGTGAAGGCATACACCAGTGAGTTCAAACATTCACAGGCTTTGCCTGGGAGGGTCAACATGCACACGTGAATATAAATATTCTTGGCCAGTTACTGTAATCCAACAAACATGCATTCAAGCACGCACAATGAAATGGAACCTACATTCTGCAAGCATAGGATATATGTTACTTGCTATCCAAAATCTGAATAGGAAATGGAACTCTAGCTTGCTCTGTGTTAGAAAACTGGCCTGTGTTTGTAAAGTAAAATTTGTGCCCCAAGGTTTGACTGCTAGTGCTCAGTCTTAGAAAATACACAATCATTCCTCTTCAGGCATTCTTCACCCAATGAGGGGGAACATCAGGAGTGCACCTGCTAGCCCCCCAGCCCCCGCATCCCATCCCTTTTACTGCCCTACAACCTCTCACACACTGAGGAGAAAATATCTGTAGTGGGGAGTCTGCTGTACCCAGGCAAGCATCTGGGTAAATTTGAACTCTACAAAGTTGGTGATCTGGCAACAAGGATATATTGAGGGGGCAGATTTAAAACATCTTTCCTCACAGGATTCTAGTGGCATGAGCAGACTGTCTGCACGGAATTTGTTTCCAGCCTTACCTAGCAATCCATGTAACTAAGCCTATATGTGTAGCACATTTCAGTTTTCTGGGTGTCCTTGGACATTTTGGGTAGGAACACAGGAAGCCGCCTTATACTGACTCCTACTGGAGATGCCAGGGATAGAACCTGGGACCTTCTGCATGCAAAGCAGGTGCTGTACCACTGAGCTACGACTCCCTTTCTGTACATTTCCCATCTTCCATTTCTAGGAAGAGGTTACCAAAGCTCTCCTTTTCAAATTTTGATAGTAATCAGCATATCTTGGGCAGCACTGACTCCATTCTGCTGCACTTCATCTCCTCCCAAAACCTAGGCTATTCATCTCACTGTTCACTCTTGTAAATGAAATAATTTGCATAATTACATAAATTATATTATCATTATGTTATTCCATCCCATTTATTTCAGGGCAGAGGCAACACAATGCAAATGGGGAAGGACATATTCAATTATGTACCATTTGTGGACTAAACACAACAACAACAAATGTTTATAGTATTTGCTGGATTGGTTTCTATTCTAGGGACAAATAAGCAAAAACGCTGGCAATTTCTGATTTTGTCAGTATTCTCTGATATCCCTATCCATGAGTACAATCATTTATTTTTGGTCCCTGGGACCTGGGACGCTGGGACCTTGCGTTTCTATGGGGAAATGCAAAAGCACAGCACTTGGGCTACTTTGACAGCTAGAGAAAAGCACTGAAGCTTCCACAGAGATGCCTCCAGAAGAACAGAACAGACTGTGAGTTCAGAATATGCAAATGTACAGGAACACAGGAAGCTGCCTCATTCCAAGTCAGACCATTGGTCTATCTAGCTCAGTAACTGGCAGCAGCTCTCCAAGGTGTGAGGCAGGGGACCTCCACAGCGCTGTGTAGAAATGCACACTGAATCCCACAAAATTCCTTCCGATATACAAGCCTTCCTTCCACTGAACCTATTCATCATAGTAATGGCCACCTTGGTAATACAAGTCCATTACAGAATCAAATTATTGCACTTCTGCCTCACATCAGAATATGAACGACAAACATATTCTTATAATTGTTAAGGGGATTGTGTCAGAAGAAGAAGAAGAAGAAGAAGAAGAAGAAGAAGAAGAAGAAGAAGAAGAAGAAGAAGAAGAGGAAGAAGAAATCCAGGTTCTGGCTATTCATCATCAAATCAATTAACATCCATAGAGCAAATGCTTGGTGGAGCCACTTGGTGGAGTTTCAAGTCCTCTCTTCCCACCCCCAGTGCAGAATCAGCTATGGGACAGGAACACAACTGTGCTACATTTCTTCCAGTTGTTATACTGTGCAGCTGCCAATAAGATCAAGCCCCCCATAGCACCTGTGAGCCTTTCACTGTCCACCAGCAATGTTAGCACATAATTCGCTCTGTCTGGAGGAGCTTAGTAAATGTGTTTCCCAAGTGTTGGTGGGCTACGGTAAAGCTGGGAAGTTAGTCATCTTACTCTAGGAAATCCCCGTTGACCCCACAGGGTGAAGGAACATAATTTAACCACCTACACATTGGCTGGACAAACAGAAACTGATGGTTAGCTCATCATCTCAGTTTTATCACAACAAAAGCAAATAACTCGAGAACTACAGCATTGCCAACAAACCACTTGAGCAGGGGTGTCTAAACTCAAGCAAATTAACTTGCACTTGTTGTCACTGAGACAGTTGTTCAATTTGAGTGCTACACTCCAGTGACTGTAATCACATGGAGAGGGAAGAGTCGCGGGTCAGAACCAACCAAGACAACCAGGCTGGTTGGAGCTGATAGAGTTGTAGTGCAAAAACATCAAGAAGGTACCAGGTTTAGGGAAAAGGCTGTCGGACATCCTAAATCCCACATTGCATTGATTCATCACAAATGGAAAAAGTCATATGTTTCCAGTTTCAGGATAGGCTACATATTGACATAGTCATGTACCATTGCTTTGTGGGCTATTATAATGTTAAAAACTCACTTTACAAGTTCCAGGAGACATAATGGTAAGACCACATGCTTTTAAAGCAAGCAATTCAACTTCCTAAAGAAATCAAGTTGATGAGAGCAATGAAAGACTTGCAAAGGACATCCTGGCATGAGAAGTAGAACATCCAGAAAATAAGAAAAACAAATAGAAGGATGTATCTGTTTTAAAGACTGCACTGAGACAGGCATAGGGACATGGGGATATATTCAAGTATTTGAGAGATTCAACTAACCTAGATTCAAATACAGCGGTGAGTAAAGTACAAACCTACCATCCAAAAAATGCCTAATCTGCTGATTGAAAGCCTTCAAAGACACCATGCAGAAAATTCTACCTGACTTAAGGCATCAAGTAAGCCTGAGGTAATTGCCTAGGCAATAATTCTACATGCTGATAGTTGTTCAGATCCAATAGGCATAATCTTTCACTCTCAGATCATTCCTTTTAATCACACAATACACCTAATTGGTACTGCACAGCAGAAACGAGAGTTTGCAAGCTCTGCTGCCTAGAAGAGGTCATACTGGAGCTAGATGTGGGTTTTGTTCAACTTTTACACTGTTCTTCCTTTAAAAGTAAAAGGTGCCTGAATCTGAGGAAACTTTACAGTCCAAGAGAAGGATTACAGATAGCCATTGCACAGCGCCTGATCCTACTGTACTGTGGGCATTCTGCAGAAGCATCTTCCTCTGTTATCAACATAATCAAAGGGGCTGTGGTGTCCGTCTAACTTCCCTTTTTATTTTTTAGTGTGAGGTTAGAGAAAGAAGTATGAAACAGGGTGTATTTTTCTATTTGTTGAAGGGGAGGGTGGGTGCAGTATCTCTTCCATCATCAAAATATGAGCATCCATATATTACCCCCCCCCCCAAAAAAATACCTTGGGTGGGGAAAGAATAAAGGGAACACTGGCTTGAAATAACAGGGCATATGGGAAAGGGAGAGCCAGTGCAGGTAGATTGCAGGGTCCACGTATGTTCAAATAAAGAGAGGAAGTCCTTGGGGTATTGCACTCCTGAGCAGTTTAAGGCATTATACTGTAGGTCAAAGCCACCAGTGTAGTCATGCCAGGATCAGTATATGCTCAAACCATCTTGTCCCAGTTTGGCAGCTGAAGCTTCTGAACCATCTTTAGAGGTTTATTTATAACAAGTCACCAACTGCCTGCACCGTGTACCCCTTACTTGGCCTATCTTGCACACTGTATCTCCCCCTACCCTGAGCCACTGTGATTTGGGGAGGGGGTTGCTCTCCATAGCTCCTCTCTTCCCAGACACCCTTTTGTTTAAAACAAAATAACCAATGTTTGCAAAACGTTATTTGGACAACCACGGAAGCAGTTTGATAGCCATCCTAATTCAGTTCTGATCCTGTTATCCAATAATGCACATCTTCCCTATTGAAAAGCTAGTGTAGCTGAAGAAGCCTAAATTTAGAGTTTGCAGTATACTAGTCTCAAACTCAGGACGCCTCTGATAACCCATGCAATGTACAGGGATAGGCTTGCTAGAGGGCAGGATTTGCATTTTTTATTTTTATTTTTAATGAGGCATGCTCTACAAGCCAGCCCTATAAAGGTGAATACACAGCCTTCAGGCAACGACGTTTTTTTAAAGAAGTGGAGAACAGGAATAAAGTTAATTAAATGGCAGAACACTGCTGTGGAGGGGGAAGAGGCAACCAGCTTTGCTAGCTTTCACCAGATTTGCTGCTATTATGTTTAAAGGCTGAGTGCATCTGTGTTGAGAACTACTTTGATGGAAAGGAGACATGAATGATCAGCTTCTAAAGAATGATTTTACTTCTAAAGTAAAATTATATGTATTAAAATCTGAGCTTGTTGCCAGTGACTTAAAGATGCTATTGTGCTCATGAAGCTCTCACAACCACATTCCACAAAATAGTTGAGACTGATACCATAGATGGGCCTACTTAGTCATAGTCATTAATTTCAAGGGTCTAATCTGAATATCATCCAGAATATTCAGATATAAATCTAAATCCAATTCCAGTATTTTAGATTTGCATGTTGGTTTTCATGATTGAATTGTGTCAATGATTTCAAAGGGACTTAAAAACCTAAGACACGTTTACTTCACTGTTTAACTGAGGTTGTGTGCATTTGAGACAGTTGTTGTGCATGTGCTGATGACAGCTTCACAAACAGGAGTTTGGGAAGAAGGACTGCCAACACTGGGAAACAAATCAAGTAATGCACATTGGGGGAAGACATTCCTGCCCCTTCTCTGCTGTGTAGACCTATGTGACTTGCCGCTAACATGTACATAGCCTAGACCTGCCCATTAAATCCTTAGTTGGCAGGTGAAAGATTTGAAAGAAAAACAGCTTCTTTCAGAAGCTGAAATGGAAGCATGAAATTGGCCATAAAATCAGATACAAAATAATGTCCATACCAAAAGCCAAAACAATTTGATATCTTTTGCAGGCTACAATTGTATTCAATGAACTGATATCTACTCCTCTGCTTCCATTATGATAGGCTCATTTTCTCATTTCCCCCCATGGCTATTCAAGTAGCCCTATAATAACAGATGTAAGTTGCCATGAAAACGCTCGCCATTTGTTAATTCTAAGCCTCATCTTCACAGCCAATGACGGCCCTTAGTTTCAAATTATATGTTAGAGCTGTTTCTTATGTGTAGCCAGGAAACATGCAGCACTAGAAGGAATTAGCAGCCTCTTTGTTATTAGAAATATCTGATCCATGGTCTTCACTGCTCAAGATGGAAGGGAAGCTAAGCAGTGCTGAAATAAGTTGTGTTTGCCAACTGTAATATTATAGATAAGCAGATGGATCTTCTAGTCTTCTGGTTATTGAGCATTCATCCAGATATGCCCGCACAAAGCTTACATGGTTAGAAAATGTTTTTGTTGAGCATTCATTCTGATTCATTTGCTGGGAAGTTATTTGACAATGATATTAACCCTGATTTGTTTGTGTGAAAGTTATATGCTTTTCCATGAATCAATTGATATTTATTTATTCATGAAAATTATACCCCGTCCTTCCTCCCAGAAGAACCAACGCACTTTTTAGTGCATTCCTCTATCACTTTGCACAGAAACTGCTTTCCACAAAAACCACCAAAAGTCTGTTGTAGGTTTTTTTAAGTGGATTTGTTTAAAGTGGTTTAAAGGACATTTTAATACACTTTAGTTGCATGAAACTAAATGTCCAGAATGCAGTTGAATCCACCCCACAAAATGCTGGCAGTCCAGAGGAGATTTGTCCTGCCTTCATGAATGCATTCTCTGAGACGGTATTGTAGCAAAAGGAACAGCCTCACCACATTTCTGTTTCTGGTCAGGTGTTACATAACACTGATATGTTTTGGATCATCGCTGCATAAATACAGCTCTTGTCCACCTGCAACCTTTACTATGCTCCTTTTCGCCAGGAGCTGATCCATGGAGCTGAAGCACGATTCAGACAGGGATAATGGCAAGTGGGATACTTTGGCTGTGTGTACCCTACATTTAAAGCACATACCCCCCTCTCCCCAAAATCCCAAGTACTGTAGTTTGCTCAGGATGCTGGGAATTGTAGTTCTGTGACTGGTAAACTGCAGTTGCCCAGATTCTTTGTGGCGAGGTGCTTTAAACATAAGCTTTGCAATCAGCCGTGAATAAAGTTGATCTGAACATTCAAGCAGAAAGGAAGTGTGAGCATTCAAGCATTCAAGCAGAAAGGAAGCAATATGAAGGTAGTCTCTCAGCCCTACTCAACTCAATCCTATGAGCCACCTCCACCACCAGTGCGTTCCCCATTTCTTACCCCAAGGCATAGAAACTTATATTTAGGGTAGAAGAAAATGAGAACAGGGGCACTGGTTGGAGCTCCCAAGATCTTAGCAGAGCATCTTTTCTAGCTGGGGATCAGGGCCATGTCAATACTCCAAACTGGCAGCAATCTGCTGGGACAGAAAGCAAACCAAAGGTTAATAGCCAAGTGTAAGGCCAGAAGAAGGAATAGGAAGCAATACAAAATGTTAAAGGTAAAACAATGTACTGAAGCTGCAGTCCAAGCATATGCAGTTGGGCGGGGGAGATAGGACAAAAACAAGAAGACATTAAGAAGAATGATGCTCTTCTAGAATTTATGTCTTGCCCTGCTGTGCCAATACAGCAATCAACACAGCCCACCTTAAGCATGTATTTGCGAGCACAATACTCAAGATGGGTCTGAAAGAGTCAAAAGCTTTCAATTGAATGAAAAAAAGTATGACATTATATGAGTAAAGCTGACATATCCTTCTGTGAAAACACCATCCTATAGAGAGACAAAATGGCCACCAGACTCAGCTCTGAAGATTCTGCATTGGAATTTTAGCGTACAAGATCCTTACAGGAAATGAAGAGAGAATTAAATTGGCTTCTAGGTCTAGTAGAGTATCAGATATTCTGTTCTCCAATTTGTATGGAGAAACGGACTCTTCAAACACAGCAAATCCAATTCAATTATGCTATATTAGATGCATTCCCGACTTGATTGTCAGGCTTGTGGTAATACCTTTAAATCTATCTGTTCTAGATTTATAGCCAAATCTCAATGTAGCATCTTGTTGATTTACTGTCACTTTAAATATTTAAAGGCTGCTGCAAATTATCTTTCAATGAACACATTCTAGGCCTTGCACCTCAGAATTTATTGAATAGGTGGGTATGCTCAGCAATTTAAAGGAGCTCTCTCCATTTAAGGAGTTTCTGAAGAATTCTAGAAGGGAGTTATATCAAGTAGAACACAGCCCATCACAGGAATCCATGGAAGATTGAACATTAAATTATTTTCATAATAATATGAAAATTTTGTTCAGTCGTTTTGTCGTGTCTGACTCTTCATGACCACATGGACCAGAGCACGTCAGGCACACCTATCCTTCACTGTCTCTCGCAGTTTGGCCAAACTCATGTTAGTAGCTTCAAAAACACTGTCCAACCATCTCATCCTCTGTCGCCCGCTTCTCCTTGTGCCCTCCATCTTTCCCAACATCAGGGTCTTTTCTAGGGAGTCTTCTCTTCTCATGAGGTGGCCAAAGTACTGGAGCCTCAACTTTGAAATATGAAAATATGTACCTATAATTAAATGTTAAATGTTAAATATTACATTTATATTGTTATATTTCACAGCAAATTCCTGCTCATAAATTCCAGGTAGGTAAACCTGCATTAAATATTCTGTTATGGGTTTGCAGGGGGCAATGATCCCCTAAAATTCCAGGGTGCCAGGCTTTCTGTTTTGCCAGTTAACTCTGCAGGTTCTTTAAGGGACTTCCCCTATTGTTTCCTTCAGCATCTGGGATTCAAAAATATAGGTGGGCTCTGTGACAAAATGTTGTGGTTTACCCTCACCTTCTAATAGGAGTGGTCCTGTTTAGGGTTCCAGCCAGCCACAATCTCTTCAAGAATACACCATTCCCACCCACCCGCCCCTTAAGTTTTCTGTTCTTCTTTTTCAACTGAGACTCAGCAACCCTTAGTGTGCTGCTGTAGAGTTGTTGTTTTTTAAGTTTCCCTTCTTAGAAGTTTTGTTTGTATGCCTGCAAACCTTGGGGTTCCCCTCCCTTTCCATTTCGATCAGCACTCACCACCTGAGCTTGCTAATTAGAGGGAATTAAACGATGCCTCGGCATGGAGATGCCATCTAACTATCATTGCCAATGTCTATGTACTTATTCAAAACATTTGGAAATGCAATCAATAAGAAAGTGCCCTATGACAGAGCATTCAAGAGTACACTGCTAATGTTTTGCCGCCATGAGACCATATTTAAAGTTACTATATATTTTTTTAAAAAATGAGAAGTGAATAAAGATAACTTATTTACTGCATAACATGACCATTATTTATTATTATCTCCTATTCTCAGTTTTGTTCCTATGCAATCATAGGCTATTCTTATTATTTGATTTATTGATCATGAAGCTGACTACACCTATACAGTATCTAAAACAGTGGCATATATAAAAAGTTAGAATAAGGAAGTGTGTGTGTGTGTATCAAGCATAAACATAAAAACAGTTTTAAAACAACAGCAGCATATACATAAAATCATTTCAGATCCCAGGCACATACCATCTGGGATAAAGATTTCAGAAGGCTTGTTGAATGCTCTCCCTGCTCCAGCATCCCATTCTACTATATACCATTTTATTTATGTTATACTTCTCTGAATCCTAGAAGCATTCTGTACATTTCAAAGTGGTAATCACTTTGTATTATTTATTTCATCACATGGTGCAGAAACCAATTTAAAACATGAACAATCTGGGGACAGGAGAATGAGCCATTACTCGGGTCAACTGCGGGTTAATTAACATAGACATTTTTCATTGTTAGAAGTTGTTTAGTTGTTCCACATGGGTTTTAACAGTTCCCTAATACTCTGAGAATGCAGCCAATAAATAATAAAAAAGCCACCTTCTTAGCACTTCCTCTTATTCTTAAAAGCAGGACGCAGTAATTCAACCCTTTCCATTTGTTACTTTTTTAAACTTTTGACTCACATGCAGCATAGGTGTTTCTTAGAGAATAAAAAATATTAAAATTAAGCTGCAGGTAAAATTAACTGCCTGTGCTTACCTCCAACTACAAAGGCTCATCCAGATCAAAGGGCCAGACTCAATGAAATAGTTGCACTAGTAGGAACCAGTGCAATGAGTCGCAATAGTGCAATGGGGCTTTCCCCCAACTCCTTCCTCCACGTGTCCCCTGAGCCACCCCAAAATCAGCTCAGGGGGGTGAGGAGAACCCTGCAGAACAGCATGTGGTGGGGGCAAGAGGAGAGATCATTCCATACTGCAAGCAGAAATGTTTGCACTAACAGAACAATCATAACCACATGACACTGGATTCCTCCCAAAATGTCTTACATCAGAGAGTGTGTCTCCAGACTTTCAGCAGGTCTACAGAAATGGTCTAGAAGACCTTCCCTCCCTGCCAGCTAACTATGCACTACATATTGGAAGCTGACTGACTAATGAGTAGACGGGAACATTTTCAAATGATATCTGATTGATTAGATGCCAGCTTTAGGTGGATTGCTGCCCAGGCTCATTTAAGGGGACATGTTTTTAAATTGAAGTTTCCTGGCAGTCCTTCAACGCCGCAGCTGTGTCATGTTCTCACAATCTACTGTGACATAAATTGTGACACTTGACGCTCTGGTGCCATCTTATGTGCAATGTGTTACTGAGCTGGCGATAACAGTGTGCCAAATATTCCAGGCTGCAATTGTTATAATGGTTTCCAACAAGTCCGGTCTAATATACATAGGAACATAGGAAGCTGCCCTACACTAAGTAGGGTTCGTCTCACTCAGTAGTGTCAACACTGTCTGGCAATGGCTCTCCAGGGTATCGGACAGGATTCTTGCCCAGGCCTACCTGGAGATGCTGGGGATTGAATCTGGGATCTTCATAGAAGCTCTGCCACTGAGCTATGGACCTTCTGCTCAAAGTATGTTTTGTTTGTCAGTGTAAGGTATCTCTTGTTTCAAACTAGGTAATGCTGGCCAGACATACATCCTTTATCATATTTGCCATCTCAAAGTGTGCAGTTGCTGAAAACTGACCCATTGAATTCAACAGAACTTGGAAACTTCCCTTTTCAGCTATGCTAACTGCAATGTCTGCCCTACTGGTAGGGTTATGTGGAAGGAGGGGGCCCACACCACATCTACACTTCTGCCACTCACAGAGGAGACAGCAGAAGGTGATGGCAGGACAATCAGGTCTGGTTCAAGCCTGTGAGTTACAATGGCAGTGAGATCAGGTCACAACAGATCCTAGGCTGGTTCTGCATAACTGGGCAGAGGAAGGCCCCCACTCCATCCAATTCCTCTGCCCCCAGTCCAGCAAAAGGAGGTTGGAATGCTCCATCACACATCCCTTTTAATAGTTAGGGGGCTTCATGTAACCCACCAGGATTTTCTTCCAAAACCATCAGATATTCTACCCTTAACAACAACAAATGAAGAAATCCATCTCCCCCCAAGTGCTGTGTAACAGCTGTTGCTTTTTTAAGACCCATCTAACTTCTTTGGTTGCAATCCTTTGCCCATTTACATGGGAGCAGGCCCCACTGAACTCAATGGTACCGGTATTTGTTTATTTAGGTAATTTATAATCAACTCTCCATTAAAACCAGTCCCGGAGCAGGAATTGGACATGTAGAGACTTGCATTGCTGAACACATAGGAGCATATGGGGAAAGCACTGAACTGAATAATAATAATAATAATAATAAAAGAATGAACTGGAGGTAGTTTTCAAACTCTAACAAAGTGTGAAGTGGAAAATAACCAGATGTTGCCACCTCTGACTCAACCTGTCACACAGGAATGCTCAGGGCAGGAATAACTGTATTAAAACAGAAGGAAACCCCTTATTCAATTGCCAGTGTGATAAAAACAGCAGTAGGAGTTAGAAAAAATAAAAGTTGCCTTCACTCCATGTCTCTGTTTGTATTTTGTAAAATCTCACTGAAATTAGGACCCAACAACACATTAAAGAAATCACATGGTTTGCTCTTCAGTGCAGGTTTTTTCAGACACAAACAGCCAGCATGGAGCCCTAATCCAAATTGGGCCCTGGGGTGCAGGGAGTGGGTAGGATAGAAGTTTTTTTTATTCCTTATCACTGCCATATCTCAATCCATACTGGAGGGCTGTGCCTATTATTTGCAATGAGGGGGAAACTCTCATTAGCTGCAACAAGAGCTCCTCCCCCCCCCCTACACACAACCAATGCAAATAGCAGATATGAGTGAGTGATCTGGATCAGGACTACAGTCAGGGCAAAGGGTTAGCTCCCTGCCCCCCACTTCCATGTCAGAGTCCCAATCTAATTGTGGACCCTGCACCATTATTTGTGAATAAGAAATGTTGCACTTAAGGACAAACAATGTGATTAACATAATGTGCTGCTTGCCCTTAAGTGCAAGGTTTCTCATTCACAAAGAGCAGCATAGGACACAGTTTCACCTCTGAGATTTGTTTGTTTGTTTGTTCATTTATTTAGTATATCACCCTTTATCTGTGGATGCTGTAAACAGAGATGATACTAATTCAAGTTTTAGAACATTTTTCTGACCCATTACAAATATTTATTTTTAAAATTGTATGAAAAATTATTAGATGAGGAACTCCTTGCAAGAAGCACAAGATAAATAATAATAATGATAATAATAATAATAATACTTTTAATTTGCAATACATCATAGCTAAATTCCAGAAAGTTTAAGTTTCCATCATTACTGGAATTGAAATGTGTCCCTGGACTGTGCTTCTGGTCCTAAAAATTGTAACGAATCCAAGTTAGGATTAGTTTGTTCTCTGAATCTTGTTTTGACTTTAGCATTTATTATGTGATGGTTTGTGATGGTTTGCCAGTTCAACAGCTGGCAAATCCACAACTCATTCATTTTGTGGCTGAGCTAAGAGCAATAACAATTATCACTGAGACATATATTTGAATCATTAAAAAAAAATAGTCTCTTGTCTCTGAGCTTTCAGTCCTTGTCTCACAACTTTTGTAATACATAGTTCACTGTGCTTGTTCAAAAGCATGCATTCAGAATGATTCACAATAAACATATTCTATTGTATCTCCTGGTCTATTGCATTATTACAGAGTCAGATTCCATTGTGAATCTTTCTGAAAGGGAAACTCACTCTTTTAGATGTATCCTGCTTCAGACAATCTTTTTTATCTAACCCATAATCATTCTTTTCACAGCACATCCTGTCTCATTTTTGTATCCCATGGACAATCTTCGCTTTGCTCTTTTCTTAAACTTAATTGATTTCGCTTGTCCATCAGCCTGTATACTTGATCTCGGATCCAAGCCTCTTTTATCTTATCCATTTGAACTGCACACCTTCTTCGGCAATTTCTATGATGTTGGGTTGAAGGCACAAGTTACTACTCGCCCTTTTTACTTCACAGCACATTCTGGGTTTTTAAAAATTATATATATATATATATATATATGACTCCTGGCTGGTTTTCTGCTTCCAGATACTGAGCATGTGCAAAAAGTTTCCTTGTTTGCTGAGCCACAGACCATAATTCATAGACTGCAATCCTCATATACACTTGCTGTCAGGGACTGGCTAGACAATGATGAATGGTGGGAGGCTCAAAGTAGAGAACTCCTAGGGAAGCTTCAGAAGAGGAAGGCTCAGAGCCAGGAGTGTGTTGGTGGGACACGGAAGACAGGTCAGAGCATCAACCAACTATGTAAAATTTGAAACGATAATACATTTAATACAATTGATCTGAAACTTCGTTGAACTTGCTGTGTAGCTTCCATGTGATGCTGCTATAATGAATCAGAAGCCCCAAAGGTGCTAACTCCCTGAGGCCCTGTGGGCCCGAGCACTCACAAAATTCCCCACGAAGGGACTGAACACCCACAAATTTCGGTGCCGGGGCCATACATGCTGCGTGACACCCACGGCTGCAGGCACTCATGGTTGTGGGACCAAGTTGGCACTCCTGAGAAGCCCTATTGTGTATATGGAATTACATCTGTAGTTGTCTGGATTGTTGATTCCAGCTTTATTACTGTGAACATCTACTTTCCTGGACACCTGGACTAGAGTGATGGCCTCAACATAGATCAGAAAGACATATTCAACCAGGTTGCCTAACATTGTATCTGATACACCACATCACTCCCAAAGTCAACCATTTGATCGAAGCCATACTTACTTTGTTACAATGTAGGCCTGTTTCTCTGTGTACCAGATTTGTACCTAAAACTAGAGTACAGCTTATTTTGTAAGCAGGGTGTTTATTTCTTCAAGACCTGACATCTTAGGCCCAGTTCAAATTGCTCCTATCATGTCCACGCAGAAGGCACCGGCTGCCCCTGAGAATGTGATGTTTCACCTACAGAGAATGTGATATACCGGTATCATCCAAGGCATTCTGAGATACAGATGTGGTTCCCTAGCAGCCCCTTTGGCATTACAGCATAATGTTTTAATTTTTCAGCTCCAGGAATCATAGAAATTGGACTCACTCCCAGGTAAACTGTAACTAAAGCCATAAGCAGCTTTAGTCACCCATTGTATTCCCCATGTGACAATGAGGATGCACTTGTGGCAAAGAAGACTGTGAATGCCTGAAGCAGCCCTTAGCTAGTCCATATTAAGTTTTGGTCATTTTTCTGGTTGGATCTAGATTTATATGAGACACTGGAACTATATGCACACCTGCAAATACTGAAAGCAAATGTTTAGACTTTGGTGGGATATATCAACTCCTGAGACCCAGGGTGGTTGCTCTTCCTTGCAGAGGATAGAAGTACTATTTTGAGAGTATTGTGTGTTGCAGAATATTCTGGTGCAGTGCTACTACCCTTTCACTGTCTGTGCCATTACATATCTTACGTGCATTTTTTTTACAGCATGTGTTGTGATATGTCAAGATGATTAGATTATACCAGGTGATTGAGCTATAGAGAGGTAAGGTTGGATTAACTATTGCTTCTTATGATCAGCTCGCTCCCGCACCCCATCTCTAATATGAATTCCCCAGCAATGCAACAGTACGATCCCAGAACAGTGCTGTAGCAACAGCTTTCAGCTGATTTGTACAGCAACTCTTGCTTCTGATTTACCCAGGCATGTAACTGTGCAATAAATCAACAGGAAGAAATAAACCATTTTGAACAAGGTAGAAAACGAGCACATCCTTAACCAGGCATTACTTCTGGTGTCAGAGAGAGTGGAAAATAACAGCAGGGCCAAAGCCAAAGGAGGGAACAGTGCAATCTATGACAGGATCTGTGTTTCCCCTCATCAGAGTTAATGCAAGATCTCTGTAAACTGTAACAGTGAAATATGACCTCTCTACCCCAGGCCAAAGAAATAGTGTGGCTACATCAATTCCTAGGATCAGAAATGAGCTGAATGTGCTAAAATGCACATTAAATAGGTATTCATTAAACTGCTGGTGAAATCAAGGCCTGAAAGACAGGAGAAGAATGCATGATAACCAGATGCAGTTGCTAATCCTGAAATATAGGTCCATCTGAACCCTCAAGTCTGGTCTGATCATTAGGTAGAGTGAAGCAGATTGGGGTGTAATTAAAGGAAAGCAAATTGTTTGCTGCTAAGAAATGTAAGTCTTGATACTACCTACCCGGGGAAGGCGGTGAAATAGTCCACTTGTAAGAACAGCCAACCACTGTTATGCCATGATTAAGTGAGGAATTTCCACCTATACTACAAAGGAGACAACTCTGTTACCACTGCAAATCCACATCTGGCACAAGTTGCTAATGAAAGTCAAAGGAGCTAGCTATTTTATTAATTTGTTTCTTTGTTTGTTGCATTTATATCCCATCTTTTTCGCCGAGTGCTTGTTTCAAACCCTGAAGAGGCTGAGAGGAAGGGTGTGTCAGAAGGAAAATGAATTGATACCGAGCGTGTGTTTGTGTGTGTGTAACTTTGTATTAATGTAACATTTTTATATGTAACTGTGTATTTTGCACCACAGCAGAAACCAACAGTTTGTTGGAATAAGCAAGAGCCTTTAATACCCACAATACTGGTAGGAGATAGATAGATAGATAGATAGATAGATAGATAGATAGATAGATAGATAGATAGATAGATAGATAGACAGACAGACAGACAGACAGACAGACAGACATATACAGAGAGCTAGGTGCCCTTTCTGAGCTGTCTGTTTCAGTTTCGCTTCCACCTTTCCTGCTTGCTTCTGATGTAATTAGTAATGGCTGGTGTTGTTAATTCAAAGACACAATTTAAATTTTACCAGCCTGTTCATTTTCATTGTTGTGAGGCAAACACTTCCTCTGCAACACAGTTTCTACTAGCGAACTCCTTCATTGTCACATACCACATCCACTGGTTGTGTCAGATGGCCCTGCACTCAGGTGCCAATGATGTTTAAAGATTATACTAGGTTAAATAAAAAAGGTAAAGGACCCCTGGACGGTTAAGTCCAGTCAATGGCGACTATGGGGTTGCGGTGCTCATCTCGCTTTCAGGCTAAGGGAGCCAGCGTTTGTCCACAGACAGCTTTCCAGGTAATGTAGACAGCAAGACTAAACAGCTTCTGGTACAATGGAATACCGTGACGGAAACCAGAACACACAGAAATGCCGTTTACCTTCCCGCTGCAGCAGTACCTATTTATCTACTTGCACTGGCGTGCTTTCGAACTGCCAGGTTAGCAGGAGCTGGGACAGAGCAATGGGAGCTCACTCCGCCATGCAGATTCAAACCAACCTTCCAATTGTCAAGCCCAAGAGGCTCAGTGGTTTAGACCACAGCGCCACCCACACAATTAAAGATTCTACTACCAGTTCTACAACAGGGTAAGTCTTCTCTAATGGTCTACAAGTTTTTGCCATGTACACTATCTGAATCTGATTTTACAGATATGATATCATCTTAATGCTTCATATTCACTGGTTGGAGGATTTTGTCTGTCACTGTTTGCGAACAAAGCAAAGTTACTGAGCTAGCAGAAAGAGTCCTGTGGCACTTGAAAGAGTGACAGATTTATGTGGCATATGCTGTCATGGACCACAGCCCACTTCATCAGAGGTATGAAATGTATCCTCATGCACATCATGGAGTATTCTAGGGCAGTCTCCTTGTTCTGGCAGAGCTGTAACCTACACTTGTGATTTAATCATTAATACTTGAACTTTCCCGCAAGAGAATTTGCACTTTACATTCATTAGCAATTCTTCAGCAGATTAATTAGATGACTGCAAATTGAATTTTTTTTTAAGCGAAGTAGCTTTCTGGTTATTCATCAGGATGTAGGGAAACACTAAGAGAAAGCAAGTTACTTGGGGAAATATGTCAAAAGTAATGTTCTCTTCCATTTTTAAGACTGTTGACATCACTGAGAACAGGGGGATGGCATACCTAATCAGTTCTAAAAAAAATTCTCCATGCACAAATTGGAGTTTTTGGTGCAATGCTATTTTTTTTAAAAGAAAAAAATAACCATGTGACATATGTGGAAATGAATGCTAATATAAGTAAGTCCTTTGCTGAAAATGCTAATTAATCAGTTCAGTCCAATGGTTATGCTTCCATTAATCATGCTTCAGAAAACAAAATCAATTCTTTTGCCATTTCTGTTCACTATCTGAAATTCAACAGAGCTGAATTCAAAAACATTCTCACATTCATTTATAGCTTGCCGTACCTCTTCTCAAGAAAGGAAAGTTGAAGCTGAAAATGGCAATTATGGATCTGTTTCCCAGAAGCTTTTTCAAATGTTCAGTTACTGAAATGTTCAGTGTTTGTCAATAGGATGGATGCTGCAAGATGTAACAGCAGAGAAACCAGTGTGGAACTAGAATTTACCATTTGAATTCATAGATTAAGATATCATATAAATATCATTTTTTTTCTGGAAAGCTCTCTCTTAGCTTGCTTGCTAGCCTTTGTTGTTGTTGTTCAGTCATTCAGTTGTGTCCGACTCTTCGTGACCCCATGGACCAGAGCACGCCAGGCACGCCTATCCTTCACTGCCTCTCGCAGTTTGGCCAAACTCATGTTAGTAGCTTCGTAAACACTGTCCAACCATCTCATCCTCTGTCGTCCCCTTCTCCTTGTGCCCTCCATCTTTCCCAACATCAGGGTCTTTTCCAGGGAGTCTTCCCTTCTCATGAGGTGGCCAAAGTACTGGAGCCTCAACTTCAGGATCTGCCCTAGCAGGATCTGCTAGCCTTTACTTAACAGGATTGCTAATGTCTATTCACAAATTAGTGAGAAAGACTATTTACATGCAGGGGGACTCCCTAACTCACTGAGGATTTGAGACCCATCAACTACTCTCACCTGGTTTAGCTGGTCAGTCAAAGCCATTCCTGGGGTGTGGCTGCTGTCACATGCTGACAACTTCAAGGAGCCACAGGTGACGGCTGAGCACAGGGTAGGGAGCAGAGGTAGACAGAACTACCCCAGAAAGAGCACAACATGTCCCACACCAGAGGTACTACAAAGTTCATTTCACTTTTGTACAGAGCTTAGTTTATACCAGAATAATAATGATGGAAATGCAAGGGAAATATGCAGCTGGCAAAACCCATTCATCCTTAACTGGGCTTCTCAAAAAAAGAAACTTGTATTAATTTCAGCAGGAATTATAATTTTGAAATGTGTTGGCTTCCCACCCAAGAATGTTACAGATCTGCACTGTTCACAAGGGGGGGGGGGGTTGTTCCATCTTGTATATGTGTATTGTTAATAACTTTCATTTGCTTCTGAGCTGATCTGTGCTCTCTCTACTTTAATTTGTGTTTCAGGTTCCAAGCTGCTCTATATAAAACAAAGCACCGTGTTCCCTGTTCACTATACAGTAGTACCTTGGTTACGAACTTTATTTGTTCTGGAGGTCCGTTCTTAACCTGAAACCGTTCTTAACCTAAGGTATCACTTTAGCTAATGGGGCTTCCCGCTGCCACTGGCGCGCGATTTCTGTTCTCATCCTGAGGTAAAGTTCTTAACCCGAGTTACTACTTCTGGGTTAGTGGAGTCTGTAACCCGAAGTGTTTGTAACACAAGGTGTTTGTAACCCAAAGTACCACTGTAATGCAGAATCCTTTAGGGGATGAAATTTACAAGCACAGGACCCCCTCCAGAGTGGATTATGCCTGCCAAACTGCAAGCAAATTCATCAAGGGTTCCATTGTCCTTTGTAATACCTTATGGAAGGTGGAAAGGAGGTTTCTCTTGCCCATTCTTACCTTAAATTAGTTAAAGGTGTGTATTTTTGCCTGTACAAGCTTCACACCAGCCTTTCCTCTGGGCCTGTCTTGTGATAAGCCTTATGATGTAAGGCTGCCCCAAATGTTGCCTCCAAAATTCTGAAGAGCTCTTGGGAGCGGGAATATAAAGCAGAGCAACACAGAGCTTTTTTTAAAAAAAAAATAATAATCTTAAAAACAAAAAAGAAGTTGAAAGAGTCATTTAAGTATCCAGTTTCAGTGGTTTAACAGCAACAGCAGCAAGACAATCCAGAGTTCTTCAGTGCTCATCAAGCAGCCTTTGGGCAGCCTCACTTGCTCCAAAGCTCATGAACCTAGAGAATCACAGAATTGAAGAGTTGGAAAGGATCCCAAAGGTCCAACCCCTGTAATGCAGGAATCTCAGCTAAAGCATCCATGACAGATGAATAAGCGATATAGAAATATATGGAGCTATAAGGTACCAAAAATACAGGAACAGCAGAGCCAGCGGCAGAGCAAGCCGATCGGGCGCCTGGGGCGGTGCATGTGCCCTGTGCCCAGGGGCACTGCGGGGCCTGTGGGCGCCCAAGCCACCACGTCACTCCCAGGAGAGACCCGTGGCTCGGGCACGCTGCAGGCCCCACGGTTAGTGCCACCCGGCATTTTGTCACCCCCCTCAGTGGTGACACATAGGGCAGATCACCCCCACCACACCCCCTTCCTCTGCCCCTGAGCAGAGCAACACAAGATTGGGCTGATCTGAGGGGAGGCATTATTGGCACTCTGGGAGATGGAAAAGGCTCCCCAATGACCCTAATTCACCTCATTATTTGACCCGCATGCACAGCCAACACACATCCCTATTATTTACCCTTCTCAGAGCTGGTATTCACTTTTAGCCCTTCAACATGGAAACCAATTTGTTGTTTCATTCATATATATATATATATATATATATATATATATATATATATATATCCACTTGTCTCCTTTTCTGACTCACATCATTCTCTGTTCCCTTCTGCTTCTATTCCTCCTCATGTCAATCCCTCCCCATTTTTTTAAAAGAATGGCGATGATGACGATGCTAGTAAAAACCATTAAGGTCAGAACATGGCCCAGGAATGCCTGGCAAGAAAAACAAGAATAGGATCTTGCTGTGGCTCCAGCTTTGCAAGTTGTTAACTTGTTTGGCTGCAGCAAACGTTAATTCAGAGGCTGATGCTGCCAAGTCGCAAAGATAGAAGACACATTGCAGAAAACAGCAGAGAAATGTTTAGAGCTGGGGGAAAGACCTGAGTTCTATGGTTCTGAATGACTGCCACATTTGAGGTCATCACAGAAAAATCTTCCCAGAGGTCAGATTGACCAGCAATGATGATGAATGGTTCCTTCTCTTGCACTCTAAGTTCTGGAACTTTGAATTACAGCCAAAAACGTATGTAGGCTATACTGGCGGATATGTAAATCCCATCATATATTTTTTCAAATGATAAAAGCATCCAGTGGGAGAGGGTGCTCTAATTTGATAGCAAAGAGGCACAGGTCGTGAAGGTGACAATCTGACTCCCAGTAAGTTTCCGAGCACAATTCAAGGTGTTGGTGCTGACCTTTAAAGTCCTAAACAGCCTCGGCCCACTGTACCTGAAGGAGCATCTCCACTCCCATCATTAAGCCCAGACACTGAGGTCCAGCTCCAAGGGCCTTCTGCCAGTTTCCTCACTGAGAGAAGTGAGGTTACAGGGAACCAGGCAGAGGGCCTTCTTGGTAGTGACGCCCGCCCTCCCATCAGATATCAAGGAAATAAACAACTATCTGACTTTTAGAAGACATCTGAAGGCAACCCTGTTTAGTGAAGTTTATAATGTTTGATGTTTTATCACATTATTAATAATATTAATATTATGTCAGGAGCCACCTAGAGTGGCTGGGGAAACCCAGTCAGATGGGCAGGGTAAAAATAATAATAATAATAATAATAATAATAATAATAATAATAATAATAATAATAATAATAATAAGGTTTATCCTCCTCAGCACACTGTTAGTGTGTGTTGGAGGTGAGTACCAGAGTTCAGCTTTAAGAGCCAACCCACCATGAGCAAGGTAGGACAAAAGAAATGTACCTTCCTAGTGCTGACAAAGAACTGAGGTAGAGGGAAGGTTGTCTTTTAACTAGCTACCTGACTGCTGATCAGTTAATAAAACTATGGCCCTTAGTTCAGTCCAATTGATGCATCTCATGTTTTCATTCCAGGATGCTGGAGTAACAGAAATTTGGAGCTGCCATTCAAAAAGCAGCAAAGAGCAAAACTTTACTTACAAAGTTTGACTAACACAGAAATGCATTGGCTGCCTGTCAGGCTTCTCCAAAATCAATGCAATTGCTGGGAGGCTTACAGATTGGTGCTGCATGCGGAGTAACTTATAACAAAGCCAACTTCTTACCTGCAAATTAGGTCCATTTCTTCAGGTGTCAGCACCCGTCCGGAATGTAATGAGATTTGTTCACATTTGTCTTGAAAAGTCCTTATAAGTTTTAAAGCCCAGAGCAGAATCAACTAAATTATCTTTTTTTTCAGTTCCCACGAAACTCATTGGGCCTTACTTCTGAGCAGACAGAAATATAGGATTGCAGTGACATTCACAAAACTGGGTGCCTAATTTTCACAGTGGCAGGATTTGTAGAATTATTAGCTTGTGTGTGATTTTGCATTACTTCAGCTAATGCTCAACAGGCTGCATTATTTTAGCTAATTCTCAATAGGCTAAGCAGCTTGCATGATGTCAGAATATTTCTGAAGAAAATTAACCCACTCAAAGACTGAGCCAGTTTGTCATTATGCTTACTGTCGGACCATTGCTCATTATCACTTCCCATTCAAATAGCTGATCAGCTTGCTGTTGTGATTTCTGTCGGGCTGGTGCACATCCTCCCCTCATTCAGTAGAATTAGTCTAGCTCAGGCATAGGCAAACTTGGCCCTCCAGGTGTTTTGAGACTACAATTCCCATCATCCCAGACCACTGGTCCTGTTAGCTAGGGGGGACGCTATGCCTGGTCTAGCTATATAACAAGTTGCAAAGCAAATCACCCTTATCTTGTACACCTGCAATTAATGTTTGGAAACCTGTTGCTATATTTGAGATACTTCCTAAAAAGGTAAAGGTAAAGGACCCCTGACAGTTAAGTCCAGTCACGAATGACTCGGGTTGCGGCACTCATCTCGCCTTACTGGCCGAGGGACCAGACATTTGTCAGCAGACAGTTTTTTTCCGGGTCATGTGGCTAGCATGACTAAGCCGCTTCTGGTGAAACCAGAGTAGCATGCAGAAATTCCGTTTACCTTGCCGCTGGAGCGGTACCTATTTATCTACTTGCACTGGCGTGCTTTTGAACTGCTAGGTTGGCAGGAGCTGGGACCAAGCAATGGGTGCTCACCCCGTCGTGGGGATTCGAGCCGCCGACCTTCCGATCAGCAAGCCCTAGGCTCAGTGGTTTAGACCACAGCGCCACCCACGTCACTTTCAAGATACTTCCTAGTGGTATGCTATTGAGATCCACAAAAATGAAGAGTTTACATATTCTTCTCCAATGCCCTGGTTTGTTTGTTTTTTGGTTTTTTTTTAAGGCAGATGTTTTAGATGTTAAAAGAAAGTGTATGGCAAGCTTGGAGCAAAAACTTTGCACAACATTATTTTCCAGCCACCTACATTCTTTTTTCCCTACTCTGAAACACAATCATTCATTATGTGCTAGCTCTTCTGCAGCACTCTTTAAACTACTATAGATAATACCATTGCAATAATTACACCGTGAAGGGGAAATGAATAGGGTTCTTTTGGATACTGACAGGAGACAAAGTATGTATTCATATGAAATTTCAATGAAAAGAGAATTGCTGAAGCAGGGAAATGAAAAGATACGGGAGAGAAGAAGCAAACTTTGCTCCAAGCCACAGACAAAGTGATACATTACTTTAGAAGGGATTAAGATCTATAAGGCCCAGCGGCTGAGACACTAGCTTAGGAAGTGTGTGTATGTGTTTGATTTCCATGTGTCACCAAAGACTCACTGCATAATGTATGTGAGATGATCATATGCCTATGAGTTTGTCAATTAAGTCTCGTGGCCACACTTCCAGTGTGCACACTGTTAGGATTTCCTACACATGAGTAGGACCCTGGCAGAGATACATGCCCGACTGGCATTTCCCTGGATAGGGACAGTGAAAAGATCAGGGGTCCCCAAACTAAGGCCCGGGGGCCAGATGCGGCCCAATCACCTTCTAAATGAAGCCCATGGGTGGTCCAGGAATCAGCGTGTTTTTACATGGGTAGAATGTGTCCTTTTATTTAAAATGCATCTCTGGGTTATTTGTGGGACATAGGAATTCGTTCATATTTTTTTTCAATATATAGTCTGGCGCCCCACAAGGTCTGAGGGACAGTGGACCGGCCCCCTGCTGAAAAAGTTTGCTGACCCCTGGACAAGTTAAACCCAGGCCCATGACCGATGTTAGGATTTCCTACACATGCCCGACTGGCATGTTCCCTCCCTCCTGGGCGATCGTTTGGGAGCTTCAAAAGCTTTCTCTAGACCGAAATTCACAGCGACTGATGCCAAGAAACATCAGCACACTTACGGATACGCAGAGTTTTGCGCAGTTGCGTAACAGAACTTAGCAACTCAGCATTTTGGCTAATCTACTTTATTTACATATAAACACACACAGAGCACTGCAACATGGCTCCCTCTCTCTCTAGCATCAAACAGCAAAGAGAGAGAACAAAGGACAATAGTCCCACTTCATGGAACACAGCAACACAAACATCCTGTCTTCATCACTTCCCACTCTGTGGAATCAAAACATATACCGTCATGTGATAGACAAGAATCCCATGACTGCAGACACGGGGAGTGAATCTCCAAAACACATACCCTCTGGATACCTGCACTCTAGAAAGTTCACTGTAAGTAAAGACCCCTGGTTCCATATAGTTTGCAGACTAAAAGCAACAGCAGCAAATGCTAGTGGTATTTGCTGGATTGATTTCCATTCCAGACACAGGATGAATAAGCGAGCATTGGCAATTTCGACTCCTGTTTCTATTTCTGTCGGAATTCTACAACATACCTAGTCAAATCCTGGGCATTTGCCAGTATTATATATATTTGCCAAAGAATCCAGAGTGTTCCTGTTGGTCTCACCACAATACTTGTTTGTTTGTGGATTTATCTGTTTATTTTTAATAATATCCTCAGTCTCTGTGGTCAGGTCACTTGCATTTGTCTTATAACTTCTTGAAAAATGAAAGTTGGGTTTTCTGGGCATTTTCTTCTGGGATCATTTCTCCTAAATGCTTATAGTCAATTAATTTCTGATAAATTCATATTTCAAAATTCTGTATTCCTTCAGTAGACATGAAGGAGCTTCTCCACCCCCATTGCTCAGCCCAGGCACCGAGGTCCTCCTCTGAGGACCTTCTGCTGGTTCCCTCCCTGTGAGAAGCGAAGTTACAGGGAACCAAGCAGAGGGCCTTCTCGGTAGTTGTGCCCTCCCTGTGGAACACCCCCTCTTCAGATGTAAAGGAGATAAAGAACTATACAACTTTTAGAAGATATCTGAAGGCAGCCCTCGGGGAGTTTTTTAATGTTTGATAGTTTTTTTAATGTTTTGATATATGCTGTAAGCCACCCAGAGTGACTGGAGAAACCCAGCCAGATGAGCGTAGTATTATTATTATTATTATTACTACTACTACTACTATTATTTGCAGTCTGGCAACAAAATGGTATATGGCAGGGATGAGAACCTGTTACCATCCTGATGGCTTGTAGAGCACATGGCTTACATACAGGCTTCTTTCAGGTTCAATGCTCTGGTGTCTCCAGTAGAACTGGGAATGTTTCCTACCTGAAACCCTGAAGAGCTCATGACAGTCAACATAGATAATACTAAGCCAGATTGATCAATAGTATAAGCCAGCTTCTGATATTTCTATGTCGTTTGGTTGGTGTAAGCTGCTTTAGGAAAGAAATTTTTAATGAATGTATGTTCTTTTTCAGATAGCAGACTCCCGGTAGAAACAATTCCTATCAGCAAGGTACTAGCGAACCTATGAAGCTAGGAACACTTAAAACACCACAAGCTGTTGATACTATCAAGTTATCAGCGGGGGGGGGGGGGGACTTTGCTGAGGGGAAAGCACGAAGTGGCATACCAAAGCCACAAAACCTCAGAAATGGCACTGATGTGTTTGAAAGGCAAGGATGTCACTCAGGTACATGGCACGCTGTATTTCAAAGCAGATGAAACAATCCAGCCAGTACAGCATCTGCCATGAACAGTCCCCACAGTACTGAGATAAAAGATCATGAAAACAATAAAGCAAATGAAAAAGGATGGCAATGTGACAAAGTGACAGGCAGCTGCAGCAGAAAAACCCGGGAAACATTGTATTTATTTGCATACACTCAAGAAATTTAAGCATGGGTATTAAGAGTTCTCTCCCAGGTGCCTACTACAGAAGAGATCTCACCTGGTTTTGTCAAGACAAATGTATTTTCTGTTGAATGCAAAGGGTGGGTAGCGACAAATTTCAATAGATGAAAGCAGTCTCCCCACACTGGTTTCTGGACCTCAGAAGGCCCTTACAGATGGCACAGGATGCATTTTGGGATGAAATCCATGGGAGAGCAACAACAGGGTGCATTATCAGCTCTCAATGGAGTTAGCAGGCATGCATTGCACTGTACAACTGTTTTTATATGTTCTTTATTATATTGTAAATCACTTTGGAGTACCTCATGGGAAACAAATCATAAATGGAATTGGTAATAGTAATGATGGTGGTGCCTTGAAAAGGATAGCATTCATAAATCTTAATTAGAAGTTTTGTTTGTTTCCAAAGAGTATGGGACTAGTAGATCACTCCCTTCATGAATTTCCCAATTACTGGCATATGGGGCGTGGGAACCAGCTAAAGGAAATGTCTGTCTGTCTGTCTGTCTGTCTGTCTGTCTGTCTGTCTGTCTACTGGTGTAAACAAATACCTTTCACTGCCATCATGACTGTGAAACACATGTTCCTTAGTAGCACTGCTCTTGAGTTATTGAAAGCTGTAGTTGCAGAAAAAGCTGCAGATCAGATGGGACGCAAATGGAGCAATGCTAAAGCCCCCTATGGCAGGCATGCTAAAGAGCTGGAGAACTGCATGATGAAGAAAGAGTAAGAGGAATTGTTTCCTCAGGACAGGACATGTCCTTGGATAAATAGGAACTTGCAGAGGGAAGATAGATCCCCTCAACATACCGTTGAGGTTAATGGACACATATATCAACTAAACTGCAAATTAATTCATATGGTGGCTCATCAAGCAACCTCACACACCCCAGGTGTGTCCGAAGGTAGGAGACACAATCCTTCAACTACCCACCATTCTGACCAAAATCCACAATCTACCTGGCATTCTTTTTGTAAACCTCTTTGAGGGTTCCCCCCCAATCAAGTGATATATTTTATGAAACAAATAAATAAGAAAAGTCAACTGTACACACAATTCCACAGCCAATACAGAACAGTAGAGCGTATCTGAATGACAAGAAAAACACAACTATAGATCTAGAGCTGTGAATCAAATACAAGTTGCACAGTCAGCCCACTAAATGATCTTTAGCATAGCATTTTCAATACAACTCGAGTCATTGTAGCAACATAGAAAGTTGCCTTATATTGAATCATATCTGGGTTCTTATATTGAAAAGCAGATAGCCTACCACTAAGATTCTCCTCCAAAGCATTTGTATTCTCTTGAATAATTGTGACAATGCACATTCTGGAACTGGCTGAAGGAAATGCTCTCTTTTTTGTCATGTTCACAGAGCCAATAGACTCAGAAAAGCAGTTTTCACACGCAGTCTATGACTTATTCCTTATGTGATCTAGGTTTTGTGTGTAAGATTTAGTGTAAAAGCTATCATCCTTGGCTGGCGTTGTCCTTGGTTGGGCCATGGAACCTACAGGAACCAGACCAAAAGAAAAGCAAAGAATTGGCATAGATTTAAGCCTGAGTATCATCCTCTCAGTTTTAAAAGACCTGTGTGAAATATCCACCTGTATGAAACCAAGATTACACCAAAGTTCTGTGATCCTCTTAAAACAGGTATAGGCCCTCCAGATGTTTTGGCCTACAACTCCCATGATCCCTAGCTAACAGGACAAGTGGTCAGGGATGATGGGAATTGTAGTCCAAAACATCTGGAGGGCCGAAGGTTGCCTATGCCTGTCTTAAAAGAACCAGAGAGTGCACCCTAAGCTGAAATACATCCAAATTCTCTATTGATTACTTTTCATTGACTTAACTGATATCCTTTTGAGTTCACAGAGCCTAATTGTACAAATCACTATTCAGTAACCTAGAGGGATTCACAAGGAAGTAGGCCCAGATACAAAATTCATTGAAATTCATAGACGTCTTCCACCGTCTTCATAGGTCAGGCCTTCAGCTGGGAGTATTTTCCTGAGAAAAGGCAAGCTGTTCCTTTTCTTTTTTTCATGTACTATACTTGAATGTGTTATTTTATTTAAGGGCAAGTTTAAGTCAAGGGAAAGAGATGGGAGGTAGAAATGAAGATTTTTATTTTTTTTTAAGAGAGGTGTAGAACAAAAATAGTACTCTTAAATGTGTGCTTTCTTGGAACGTTTCCAAATGACTGTAAACTCTCTCAAGGTTTTGAGATGCAGAAAAATAGGGCTGTTTCTGCCCTCCATTGCTCTTTTATGATGTGCAGAGACAGCCTCGTAAAGATTGTTGTTCCTTTGTAATGATTCATCTCCCCCCCCCAAAGTATTTGGCAACTGCTGGAGGTCCTGGAGTAGGGCCATCAATGAAGCTTGAACTCCTGCTCTCCAGAGTCCTAGTACTATGCAACACAGAGTTTTAAACTGGAGAAATGTTCAGGCAGAGATTCCACTCCGTAGTGTCATATTGTCTTGACACAGGATAGTCAGTTGAATTTATGAAAAGAAGAGATCGTGAAGATGAATGCTAATGGAGTTAGTCCTTTAAAATGGATCGAAGCACTGACTCAGCTGCAGATGTAAACACTGTGGATTCCCCTCAGCTGCTAAACGTTTGGCATAACATTCAAATCGACTCTGCATAAATACATTTTTAAAATCAACATTTTCTTGTATTTATAGCCCACCTTTCTTCCATTCATAGAGCCCAATGTGGTATAGATGTGGTTCTGAGGTCGTCTTCCATTCAGTCACTGGCCAGACCCAGGCTTGCTTAAGTTCAGAAATGTAATGGCTTCATGTGCCTCCAGACCATACACATCCATTCATTTACTTATTTCATTAAATTTATATACTGCTTGATTGTAACACTAACACACACACACACACACACACACACACACACCAAAACCCTCAGCGTGGTTCATCCATCCACCAGTAATATAATTATTTTGCTGAAACAAAACAGTTCCTTAGATTGCAAAGGCACAGCTCAATTCTGTTCACCAGTAAGCATCACTGTGTGCAGTTGGGTTACTGCTTATTCTGCAAGTTTAGGATTTACAACAAATAGCATGATACAGTGTGTGTCTACTATGAAGCTGAGCCCCTTTGGGTCCAATGGAATTTACATTCTTGACAAATGCATACAGGATTGCAACCTTTATTTATATACGGACCACATCAGATGATCACTTGTGATGTTTATCCAAATGCAACTTCTCTGAACAGATTCAGATGCCCATGTCATTCATGTGAATGGTTGTGATTATCATATGATAGCCTGATTATCTGGTGTTTTCATCATGCTGTGACTCACCACAAAGAAATCCTTTGTTCTCCTAAGAGAGGAACAAATTTTCCGATGGTGGAGATGGTCTTGGGGCTTGGGGGTTGTTGTTGTTTTCAATAAATTTTCTGTTTATTTATTTCATTCTATTTATGAATCACTTCCTATAAAACAGCTTGAACCAATTTCATATATGAAAACCAATTTCAAATCAGATACAAATCAGAAAACCAACGGATACATGACCAATATTCCCACTGGCTCCTTGGGGGCTGTGGTGGTGATGGGAATAGGGAAGAGATACTTGAGGAATGTAAGGTGCAGAGTAGTTAAAGCAATATGAGTCACCTTTTTCTTTTGTAAGGAGCAAAATAAAGACCTGATAGCAAACAAAGTCTCTGTCCCATCTCTCCAGTGACTATCTTCTGAGATGTAAGCAGGTGAGTGAAATCTGTTCATGAGACCTTGGAGAGGTATAGAGTAATGAGAAGCATCTGCACTGCTGTTTTTAGCCCTTTTCATGAATTAGGCTCCAAATGTTCAAATACGGAGAGGAGAGGAGAGCTGCATGAGCTGGCCATGCATCTATTTTCATTGCCCTTTCCAGCTCTGTCCTCAGACCTTCACATATTGGGCTAAAGTTCTGATGAGGAATCTGTACACATTCCATTAAATGCACATAGCATCCTCCATGCAACCAGGTGCAAGTAGGATGATGGCTCTGAATCATGTGGCCCATGTTCAGCTGATTAGGCGGAGGTTTCCTCTCTGTGCATAGGGATCTTGGGATGAGGACAGCGGCAGACTGTAGGGACAGCAACAGTGGAACACTCTGCAAAGAACCTTCTTCTGTTTTGAATGCAAGCTCTAAGTCACCTTGAGCTATTTCACTCATCCTGAAAAGTTTCTGAATGGTATACAAATTTACAAGTAACAAATAAGCTAAAAGCCTGGAAGTTCTGAAAAACATTAATAACAAATGAAACTGTGGGTGGGATTCCCCTAATGAGCCGCATCAGCAAAAGCCCAACACAATGACACCCACTTGTGCAATGGGGCTTTCCCTACTCTTCTCCCCCATGCACCCCCATGACCCCCAGAATTGGCTCTGGGGGGATTGAGAGAACCCCCAAAACAGCACACAGGGGGAGGAGAAGGGGAGAATCATTCCATATGACAAGCTCCAGTGACTGTGGAGATGAAACATTTGTCAGAGCACAATTCCACCCTATATAAAGTGCGTAGGTGCTTTCACAGGAAGATACATATTCCAGATCTGCTCAAAAACACGAACACTTCTAACACATGCCAAAATGTTTTCTTGCATTGTAGAAATCAGCTGTGAAAGTATCAGTATGAAACAGTCTTTTTAAAAAATAAAAAAAATCCATTTATCATCCGATTTTTGTGATATTACTTTATCAGCCTGTTTGCAATATATTGCTGCTCCAAGGTTAGAAAAATTCATTCTGCTTTAATATTATTATTTTCCACTTGTTAAAACTGTTGAAATTCACTTGTTGAAATTGCATTTACAGTCTTCAATTTTTTATTTTAAAAAATGGAGAGAGTAAGAAGACAGTGATAAGAAAAGGGTATGTCCGCTGACACAGATTCAAGAAGATTAGATACTTTTATGCATTCAGTTTCGATTTGAGGGAAATAATAGCTGATTCACACTTGGGGGGAAAGGAAGGCATTCCAATGAGGAAATCCTATATGGTCAATTCTGCTCTGGATAATGTGAAAAAGATGAGAGCTGAAAATACTAAAGATTATCTTCTGATGACATCAGCATGGTGAATGAAAAGCTGTAAGACATGGGATGGCAGACTGGATCTCACCGGCAAGCTCTACCAAGAATACATATTCTAGACACAAAATGTGCAGTTCAGAAACTGCTCATGTCCAGTCAGAAAAATGTAGAGATGGGAAAGAAGGCACATTTGGCATATGTGTTTAATGATTTTTATTTATTTACAGCCCACATTTTTCCTCCAAAGAGCTCTAGGTGGCACGCACTGTTCTGCCCCTCCTCATTTAATTCCCGCCACAAACCTGTGAGGTAACGATAGGCTGAGAGGCAGCGACTGATCCACAGCCACCCAGTGAGCTGCATGGGCAATTGGGCTTTGAAACCTGGTCCCCCAGGTCCTAGTCCAGTTCTCTAATCAGGATAAAATGGAGATACGGAGAACCATGCAGATGGCACCTTAAACTTTCTGGAGGAAAGGTGGGATATAAATGTAATTGATTTATTTACTAATGCAGCCTTAAAATGAGTTTAAAACAATTTACAATCACAACTACAGTGGGTTCAAGAAATTTATATCTCAAGTGTCAAAGGTAAAGAGGTGCATCTTTAACATACAACCCAAGCTATACAATGAAGATGTCAAAGGTTCCCTGTGGGGAAAAGTGACATAATAGGTACAGAGTAAAAGACCCCAGCAAAGCTTTGAGCTTTATAACCTCAACGGCTTCAAACTGCTGACTGAGGGGTTTTTTCAGTCTTTTTTAAAAAAGTTCGGTTGTTGCTACTTGAAAGTGTTAGCATACTGTTAAATATGAAATTCACTCCATTAACTCAGTTTATAAAATATGCAGTACACTGTGGCTTTGAATAACTGGGAAACCTACGACAGCCTTCAAGAGTTCTAGCTTGCAGATCATTCAGATTTCAAGTCTGAGGGGTTGCATGGGTGTACAACATCTACATAGCTATTTAATAATAACAATAATAATTTCATAGCTAGGTTTCCAGTGGAGCAAGTGCTGTCAGCAGTTTAAAAGGCCAATATTTTAGTTAAAGCAAAACAAAACAAAATGTTACCTACTATAAATACAATATCAACTGAGAAATTTCCAGCATTTAAATGGCCTCCTACCCAGTGTTCGCTGACCCGCAGTGGGTCTCCAGGGTTTCATACATGAGTCTTTTCCAGCCCTACCTAAGGATGCCAAGAATTGAACCCAAGACCTCAGGTGCTCTGCCACTGAGCTTCCCCTAAGCCATAGTCCTTTCCCTACTCTAACAACATCTGGAGAGCTTCACGTGTGCTACCTCTGCTCAATGACATAATGAGAATTTGAGCAAAACACGTAACTTAATGAAGCTCATTATACACAACACAAGTGTTTTCTCATGCAAACATCTGCATTGTTATTCTAGAGCATGATTTTATTTGGGTATCTGCTACCTTTAGTAGTCCTAGGCCGTTCGCTACCTAAGGAATGCAAGTTGGGGAAATAAACAGGGTGAGGAGACCAAATGGAGGCTAGAAGAGAGGGCAAGCAGAGGTGATGAGACAAACATTCAGCGTCTAGTTTCATTATAACTGTCTGAGGTGTCTGTCTGCTCCATAAATAGAAGAAAGCAGACCTCTCATTTCATTTCATTCATGTGGTTTAAGAGACAACAGGCCTCACCAGCTGCAACAAAAGATATCACACACAGGATTCTTTTATCTCCCTCTTAGGAAATGAAAATATGGACAAGTTTGCTTTTCAAGGGTGCAGAAAGCCACAGAAATGTGAAAGGCACTTACATAAATAATATTCACATTTATTTCCTGCCATGTCTATATTTACCTTTACTTGCCACTTTCAGTAGCATAAAACAGAGCATTTCTAGTTTGTCACAAACAGGCCTTTTATTAAAGGCCAGGGTTGAAATACCTCTGTAACAATTCTTCCTATCAATAAACAAGCAGGCTTTGCACTATACAATCCAGACTTTGTCACATTTAGGGTTAGCAAGCTCGTAACCTCATGTTGGGGCCAGGTGGTTTGCATTAGAATGGGCACCTTAAGAATAAACACTGCTCTCTGCCTGGAAACTCATTTGATCCATCTTGCCAGACAATGTACAGAAAGAGCAATGGCATGCAGGCTGCTCAGGAAAATTAAATTTGCTAAGACTTAAAGGGCCTTCTTTGTCCTTCGGTTAAAGCTAATGTTTTCTGGTTGGGCCAGTCCAATTAATCTGTGGCTATATCCAGCACTCACTATGCAGATTGACAACAGCAAAAACCTAGTATCCCAACACATGCTGGGTAAAAGTATGATAAAATCTACACCACTGATTGAAATGCCCTGAGAAATAGCTACAAATTGTGAGCACTCTATTAGAGTGCTATAGCTGCTGATTGAACTTCTGTCATTAGTCAGATTCCTGACCAGTTCCCCAGGATATTTGGTTGATGGCTGATCAAGGGGTTGGGCTTTTGGTCCTCTGAGAACTTGGGATTCCTCTTTGGTGTTTTAAATGGGACATGCAGTAATGTTGCCTAAACATTTGAGTCCCTCTTCATAACCACTCCTGATTTGTAAAAATAAAAAGCTTTACCTTTTAATTATTATTCTGTCCACCAATGAACTTTGACTTGAGCCTGGAAACGATTTGATAGCCAATGCAGTCATGCCAGAATTGGTGTTATATGTTTGGACTATCCTGTCCCAGTCTGGCTGCCATAGTCTGCACCAGTTCCAGTTTGGAAACTTCACATGTATAACAGATTGCAGAAATCCAGCCTACAGATTCCCAGAGCATAGACAACGGAGGTTAGTCTGTTCATGTATATTCTGCCTTTCATCCATGAATCTCAAGGCACCATTCATGTGGTTTCAAGACCGCCTTCCATCTAGGCACCAGCCAGACACAGGCAGTGTAACTTCATCAAAGCTCCATCAAGGGTATTCCCATTTTCTGGGACCAGGTCTCTAACATACAGAACAACTTATCAAATAGATCACCATTGTTTTATGGGCTTGCCCCACCCTCCTGTTAGTTTCCACCAAGAATATCCAGCAAGGATGTGGAGAAGTTCCATGTGACAATGATCCACATGGTGACCAACTCCCATTGCAGTCTCTGACTGCATACACTCTACCGTTTACTCTGCATCCAGTATCTATCCTGTTGTTTCTTATAAAATACTGCATTTTGATGCCTTTCCCCCCAAACCAGCTTCAATATTAATTGAGAAAAAGAACGACCTAGCTGCGATTTAAGCTGGTAATGTGTACACAGTCTCAGTGTAGAGCACTTGGCAGAAGAAGGCTGGTTTGAGAAGCATCTGTCATGGCAAGAACAACATGAGTCAGTCTAGGGGGAGAAAAAAGCCATTCAGTCTACTTAACACAAGCCAAAAGTCAATCTAGGGGACAGAAACCATCTAATCTACTTAACACAGGCCTCTGGTTTGAGAACATTAGGAAAACGGACGCTTTCTCCTTGCAGAAACTGCCTGCATTACCCAGTGAATGTATTGCCCATTTCTACTGAACATGTGCAAACAACATGAAAAAGTAAGAAGACAGACTGAAAGAATCACAAATTGCAGACCCCATGAGCATGGAGCTCTCTCCCCACGCCTCCTGCTCCTTGCTTTTCTCTGAAGTTTCTGCAGTTTCATATGAGTGAATACATGACAACTAGCCTTCTAAGATTTGACAAGTACCTATGTACTGTGTGAAATGAATATCTGCTTCAAACAGAACAGGAAGAGGACGAATAACTTCCCAGGGGTCTGACAATATTCACTCTATTTTGAAATGTTAAATTTCAAAATATACTAGGATTTCTACCTTAAGGCCAGTGCTGATTTAATACAGCTATTCTGTTAACCATGGTTAAAGGTTCAGGACTGGGTGGTAGTGGGCTTTCTCCTCCCCCAGTATCTCCTCTCTCAAACCGATGTTTCCCCTGCTTTCTCTCACCTGCTTTAACCATAGTTTGAGGTTACATTGGCAGCAACCTTAGTCTTAGCTAATGCACACAGCACACAGGGTTTGAAGCTAGTAACAACACCCTGGCTATGTTCGAGTCCTGGTAACATTAACCATGGTTCAGATCAGTACATAACCATGGTGAAGTTGTCAGGGAGAATACAGCCTAGTCGCATTTACTTAAGCACAGCTCAGTTTTTGTTGAATATATATCTGCTGCTATTAATGCATTTCCCTGTCATAGGCCTCAGTACAAAAGGTATTACTAATGGCAGTTTCCACTCAGATGGTACAGAATACATATTTTTTTTGGGGGGGGGGAGAGAACATACCACCAGTTCCTTATTTGTGTCTTATTTGCCTGTGACTCTGACTGATACTCAAAAGAAGACAGCTGGCATTGCACAAGTACAGCAGAAGGTTATAGCCATGGAGACTTGTGTTTTAAATTCGTAACACAAGAGTGGGGATTTTTACAGAGAGGAAGAAACATATTGAGGCCTTTCATGTTCTTTGAATTTACTCAGCTTGGAAGTCAGATAAATTGTGCAATCCCATTGTGTTTATAATTGAGGCTAGTCATTAGTCAAAGCTAAGTAAGTCTGAATCTACATCTGTGCTGCATCACATATCTTTATTCCAAAGTTATCCAAGTAAACAAATCAATAGAAAGTATGTTGAATTTCCCTCTCACTCTCTGAATTTAAATAATGTATTTCACTTGTGGCTTAAACGTATTTCACTTGTGGCTTAAAATTACATTCCTTTATAGATCTTTTTCTTACCAGTCTCATTCACCATCCCCACCCCACAAAATCATAAAAGGTTCTATATATCAGTGTTTTTCAACCACTGTTCCGCGGCACACTAGTGTGCCGCGAGATGTTGCCTGGTGTGCCGTGGGAAAAATTGAAAAATTACTTTATATATAGTCAATATAGGCACAGAGTTTTTTTAAAAAACATTTTCTAATGGTGGTGTGCCTCGTGATTTTTTTCATGAAACAAGTGTGCCTTTGCCCAAAAAAGGTTGAAAAACACTGCTATATATGAATCTTGTAAATATCTACTGGTTTCAGGTAGCCATCCCTAGTACATAAAAGTCCTGTTTTCTTGTGAGGATGAAACTATTTCAGTCATTACTAAGGCTTACTGGGGCTCCCTTGTAGTAAATCATACAGCACAAAGGAGCATAAACATGCCTGAGGAGCACATGAGTAGGAGGTGTAACTTCTCAAAGACTAGACAGGGTAAATAGAAATGTTGGCTGATAAACTGAAAACCGAAAAGCAAGGCTTTCAGAGTGAAAGGGACCTGAAGAAATGGGCAAAGTAGGTCAGCAGATAAACAAGATCTCCCTTTTCCCTTTCTCAAATATTATGGGCACTCCCGATATTGAAGGGAATCCAGATCATTTACAATTCTGAAATTTTCCGTGGATGCCCTCCCTTTTTAACATTTTTTTTGCTGGGTTCACAACTAGGCCACAAGTAAAGTTTCAAAAAATGTTTCTGTTGTCTGGAAATTAAACCAAGAAAACTTGTCCTCCAAAGAACCCTGAAGAGATGCTGTGGGTCATCTTTGAGCAGTTTTGCACTTAAATTCACTGTAGTCACTATTTAATTTAACTATTTAATTTTTCACCATGCAAAGATGTATACATGTAGACATGTTACCACATGTTGCTGTAATAACATGCAACTACATACCATGACTGTATGAAAACTACCTTGGTCCCTTTTTGCTAAGTCAAACAGAGTGGTAGAAGGCATGCAAAAGATCTTCATTTCATTTCTCAACATCTCCAGGTAGGGCTGGGACAGACTGCTATCTGAAACTTGGGAGGCCAGCTGCTGGTCCCTGCAAACAATGATAGTACAATAGTCTGACACGGTATAAGACAGTGCCAGTTCCCTACGTTCCTATCCCTAATTAATTTTAAATCCAGGAGTTTGTCCTTTAGCCTTTGCAAAATGGTGCAGTCAATGGCAGCAAGTAGATTGCGAGTCAATGACCCGGCACCCGCATGAAGTAAATAAGACACAGGGACACATGATTTTAGGTTAATGGGCAAAATAAGGCCACAACTTTCCCCTGATATCACCGGGGGTCGTGCCATGGCCCTAGCCACTAGCAGGGCATCGGACAGGATCCACGACCATAGGATCCCTTTAAAGGGATACCCCTAGGAGGTAGGTGATGGCCACGACCTGACCAACACACAACACATATTATATCACATTGAATATTTCAATGCCTAACCGCAATACTATAAAGTTGTGACGAATTGCTATGAGGTAGGCAAAAAATCCAAGAGGCCAGTGCCAATTTGCCAAATGGATAAAAAAAAACCTCCTACCAGGCCCCTTGGGCAACCAAGGCAACCAACTGAAGTCCATAGCAAGGTCAAAAGCATAGCAAAACCTAAAGGGAGGGAAGGCAGGAAGTCTGATGCAAGCAGGAAGCCGAATGAGGGATTAGCACTGCCACGGCTGTTTAAATGCAGCTAGACTCCGCCCCTCAGCTAGCCCTATTGGCTAGCAGAGGGGCTTGGTGCAGCAGCAGAAAGGGGTTGACGCAGGGGGCCGAGCACGCCCCCCTGCAAGCGCAAGAAACAGCTCCTGCTTGCAACTCCTCCCCTCTGCAAGGAGGAGAGGTCTTAGCAAAAGGACAATTCCAACTCTGTTATTTTCAATTGCACAATACAAGATGAGGATGCTTCTCCATCTCATTTCTGAAACAATTCTGCCTTTGTAACCACTAACCACTGTGGTGATCACCAGACAAATGGAATTTTCTGAGATATTAACTGTATTAATTTAGCTGTATTAATTTAACAATGAGCAATGAAGGCTGGTGGTGCAGTCCTTTCTGAAACTTGATAGACCTAGTAGTTAGATTGGTGAAAGAAACAGCTGCATCTCTTTGGCAATATTAAGAACTCTCCACAATACTTCAGAGAGCCCGCTTAACTGCATCAACTATCCAACTGCATCAAGTACCCATTTAAAGGATCATTTAATAAGCAGTGCAATTATCTGCATTTCACATCAATTCACACACACACACCTGACATCTTGATAGAATTGTCAGTTTTTTAAAAGTCTGAGTTCATAATCCCATTGCACAGATTAGTTTCAGGCCCACCTGTTCAGCCATGGGCCATATGCAGCATGCATACCAATGCAGGCTTCCTTGTGGTCCTCACTAGCTGGACGGGGAATCATGCAGTCTTTGTTCATTCATGATTCCCCAGCCTGATTTGGCAGCCAGGCCTGAGAGTTCAGAGCTGCATCAAGCAATCAATGCTAGTGCTGATCAGCTGTTCAGGGTGGAAAGCAACAGAATAAATGAAATGCCCCATATCCCCTTAAATATCTAATCCACATAGCTGTCAACCTTTCCCCTTTTTTGTGGGAAATTCCCTTATTATAGCATTGGGAAACAGCAGGGAGGGTTGACAGCTATGCACATGATTGGTGATTGCTCGACAGGGGATATGCACACACAACCTCACTTGCTGTGGACAGGGCCAGTGGCTACAAATGGCAAAGTGTTCTTCATTGCTTCTTATCGAAAGCACATCCTCTCCTGCAACTTATCGTTCTAGGACTAGTCCTTTCCAAATATATTGTCACATTCTCCCTTCTTCTGGAAACCCTGGAATGTCGCACCACTCAGAGATTGGGATGGTGTGCAACACTGTTTTTCAATATGGGCAAGAGTCTCCACTATTTCTATGCTTGGTCATCCATCCCTTCTGACTCTGCTGTAGGAAAACCTTGCTGCACTCTCTAAAACATCTGTGGCCACAGTCAATGATACAAATATTGCAGTGGGAATTATAATAGCCAAAGGACATAGTATTGGGTCAGTCCGGTACTCACAGTCAATTAATGCGTCTTCTCACAGTGGGAAACGGCCGTCTTCAGCACGAAAAACTCCCCCGGAATGAAGCACGCTGTTTGAGGCTGCTTTTATTTGCCGGCAGATAAACATCAGGCAGAAGTCATCAAAGGTCCGATGTTCAGAAACCATCCTCTGCTACCAATGTTATGAAAACTTCCCGCGGGGGCAAGTTGAGAGACTGTCCCCCAAGGCGGACGAAGCTTCCGTGCCCTCTGGCTTCTGGAGTCCAGGGGCACAATGTAATATGCGGTTGTTCCCAGCTTGAAAACAACACACATTAGCCTTTTAGGCTAAGAACCTACTTTATTGTAGATTAGGAGCAGAGTATATATATCTGCGTAGCAGCTCATAATTTCAGAGCTGTCTGTAAAGCTTCAGCACCTCCTGATGCAAAACAGAAAGTAAGAAGTACAATAGTAAAATACAATGACATCACATGTGAGTGGGCTACTATGGCCAGTGTGTTTCTCACAGAGTGAAATATGACTCTTAGTCAAGTCAAGTGACCTTGCTGCTTCAGCGTCTTCGCAGCTCGGCTTGTACTGATATCACAACAGTTTGCAGCTAGTGAGAGCATTTATTGACTTCCTTACGTCCCTTAAAGTTATGAGTGATAATCAATATGGTTAGAAATCCAATCTGAGCAAATATAATGAGTTGTGAATGGAATAGTATTATTCTTCACAAGCTTTATGATGTTGCGCTGCTCAGTGGATTCTCCTGCCTTAAAATACCCACTTCCCAGATCCACTTATCATGGGATTTTTGTTGCTAAATTACATGGGCTGCACATCACCCATGATGCATGCATGTATTTTTCAACCCATCTGAATTTAAAGCACATGTAAGTAGTGACTGGATCTGCTCAGGCCCCTACTCAAGGTGTAATACACTAGAACAATTCACTAGAAAATTCATGTTCTACAGCCCCAAATTAGTATATTGTCTATTTAAATATAGCTCAATGCAAAGACAGATTGTTGTTTTGTTTTATTTTTAAGTTGTTTTATGCTCTGGGACGGTGTGAACAATGAAGAGCAGGTTATAAAGAGAAGCTGAGGGTGGCATACTTGACACTTCTTCCCATCCCCCGTTTTATCTTCACAATGATCCTGTGAGGTAGTTCAGGCTAAAGTCACCTAGTAAGATTCAAAGCTGAACTAGATTTGATCTTCCTAGTCATGGTCCATCATTTCTAACCATTGTGCCTACTTTATGGCAAAACGTTCATCTTTGTACTCACGTATCTATGAAAAAACCCTGCACAAAGGGTTCCTCGTTGGCCTCTTTTTTATATTCTTCTATTTGTTCTATTGATTTCCGTTCTAATATTTTTAAAAAGCTCAAAGTGAAAACTGTTGAGACAGGCTACATAACTGAGGAATCATACTGGGGATGTATTTTTAGCCCATTGTGGTTTCTTCTGATCTATGAACTTCATGATTAACACAGGAATAAAGGCATGTTCAGACTCCCATTGATACCCAGCATGCACTGTGATCACAGGAACATAGGAAACTGCTTTTTACCTTTAGTCCATCAGGACCGTCGACTATACTAACCGCCAACAGCTCTCAAGAGTTTCAGACAGGTGTCTTATCCCAGCCCTACCTGAAGAAGCCAAGGAGTGAACCTGGACACTTTTGCACACAAAACATTTTCCCATCCAGTGAACTATTGTCCTTCCCCTCACTCCTCTTCTGCTCTCGGCATATGGCACATTGTAGACGAGATGATATGGGTTAATATCCCCGTAAGGTAGTGAGCTTCAGCAGATCCTGCTGTTCTTCATTTAACAGCTCTGCTATCCTATGACCATGTCTCTGTAGGATTATGGGATGTCCGAGATATACTGGAAATGATCCCTCAGCATTTTACTCATAATTATTAGGTTATTAAGTAAATGAGGCGTGCATTCATTTCAGAATAGCATGGAAGAAATGTGCTGCTTGCGAGCTTGTGCTGCAGATGATAACAGCCAAAGAACTCTGCATTTGTCATATGCTATTGCATCCAGAATCCTAGAGGGTAATAGAAAGCAGCAGGCTCATCTAAATGGCCACCGGTTTAAGTGGCAGTGTAAAGACCAAAGCTGAGAAACATTACATTCGGTTTTAGCTCCATGAGCATCATGTGTTTAGAAGGTGAGCTGATCTAGTACCTCCAGGGCACCAAGCGAAACTGAATAAGCATCAGATTTCAAACACCCAGAGCAAAGTGGGGCAATGGATCAGGATCAAAATTCTTATGTGTAATTCAGACATTTTCATCAATGGTCTCAAGAATTCGTGTAGTTGCACCACTACAGCCAACCATCTCGTTGTTACAAAATACGCTTTTAAAACCTAGTAGCAGCAGGGAATAAGTGCAACTATGACATTAGAAGCTTAAGAAGCCACCTTATCTAAATACACAGCTGATTGGATATGCTCTGGTTTAATGACAAAATTAAATGTGTATGACTCATAGAGGCTTGTTAGATAGAGCTGGTGGGAAAATATTCACTCAGGGTATGCTGTATGATAATTTTTTCAGACTGTGATCGAATCATGAAATCCTTAAAAGAACACCTGGAGTGTGAAAGGTTTAAGTTTAATAGCTTTGTAAAATCTTGCCCAGCAGGCAAGGATAATAGCTTAATGTTATTTGCATTTAAGACCAGAGATTTGGGATTCTCTGCAATAAAACAGTAACAGTAAAGAATCTTTTTTAAGAATAGGAAGAATGCTGTAATAAACGATATCTTTTTTATAAACATGTATTAGTGTGATTTTATAATGTGCTTTGTGTGGAGAAGTTTTAATTTTTTAGCACCAACAACAAAAATAATGTATAGCAGAATTTTGCTAGCATTTCATAATCGTGCTATATTACATAATGCATAACAAAAAAACCACATTTCTAAAATATACATATTCCTTTCATAACAAGTTCTATACACTGAGATGTTTTTAAGTTCAATAAAACTAAAAAATAGCATTTAACATATGAATCAGTAAAGTTGTCTTTGCAGTAGTTACTAATACATGGGTTCCAGTTAACTTTGACGCTATTCTAACTCTCTTTTCTTCTTGGTTCTTTGGTAATGAGTTACTTTGGGAATAACTGAAAAATACTGTATTGTATCCAGTCACTTTTTCAGTGCATGTTAGTTTTGAGAGCACCCAAGTTTTTGTATGCTTGTGTTTTCTTGGCTATATTAAAAGTTGACATCCCAAACACAGCTGTAATCTGCTAGAGAGGTCTATCTTTATGAGATAAGCCTTGTTGTAGATGGCAATGCTTTAGATGATTTTATATATCACTTAAAATAAATCCATAATATACTTAGTAAGACACTATTCATCAGAGTTAGGCAAATACCAAAGGTAGTTTTCAAAATCTGACTTCGTAATAAGTACTAAAGGGGGCACATGAAACTTCAACTACAAGAGACCCTAAGTCTCTAGACTTGTTCCATCAGGCCCAAATAGTATCAACAGTAATATTAAATTACATTCTTCCATACTTTAATGCAAATAATGCATATCTTTTGCTGCATCTACACCACCACATGTCAGTTTTTCTAATCAAACTCTACTTGATTTCCCATTGGAAAATGCAGTCAAGATTTTGAAACGTTTAAGCCCCGACTACAGTGGTTCATTAGTTGCACATCATCCATTCAGGAAAATTTCTGATGAACAACAATGATCCATTCAGTTCCACGGTTGCTTCTACATAATAATAAAGAGCACTGTGCTATAAAATATTAACAAACGTGGCCTTATGAAAGCAATAGGATTGTACTTAGTCAAATGCCCTTCTGCTAATGGGACCATTGCAAAAATGCTGCACTAGAGGCAACCAGAGAAACTTCCCAAGGTATTTTGCAATGTGGCAAAGGACAGGAAGTACAAGCCTCACAATTTGCTTTTGAAAAGTAGGCACAACTGAAAGCAAAGCTGTGTAGCTTTGGATAGATAACACCAGTTTTATCCTTCCATTTTCAGGAGCTCACCCTGTCATGGGGATTCGAACTACCGACCTTCTGATCAGCAAGCCCTAGGCTCTGTGGTTTAACCCACAGTGCCACCCACATCCCTGTAGTCCCTAGTAGTCCCTACTAATTTCTGCACAGAGCAGCAATACCTCCTAACAGAACATACATCAGCCAGGGGAGGGGTGTGATCTGAAAATGACATGAGGAAAGGGTTAAAGCTACACACACACCCATATCTAAAATAGTCTTGCTTCCTTCTGGCAGCTATTTACTTAAATGTGAAGGGTCAGCAGAATCCAGTCAAAGATGCCCATCGTCTTATCTAGGTTCTGATGTGTGACACACAGCTGTAATGTACAAGTGGGGTTTGTTTGTTTTCTGTAAGCCTGTCAACTATTTAGGGCCATAGCAAACATGATAGAATACTAACACAAATACAGATGACATTTGGCACTGGTGGGAACTTTTTCCTAAGGCTTCCAGCCCTGCGTAGCAGCCCAATCTCCATGTTGATCTTGGTGGAGGAGTGAAGTGACAAGTCTGCCCTTCCCATGTGCTGCCTTAACAATAAGAATTGAGCTTCCTGCCCCTCTAATCTGTTAAGGAAAACCAGATTCATAGCTGCCTGCTACATATTAAGCAGTGTCTAGGCAAGTTCTAAGAAACAATGCATTTTAATTTGCCAAGGATAGCACATGAATAAGACCAACTGCTTTATTACCAATTTTATTGCCAACCATAGCATCTCATTAGGGTCGGCATTCTTTGCCATGGTTGCTTTTGCCTTTAAAAGCATCTAGAAGGTTAGTGTAAGAAGAGCCAGCATCTGGTCCAGTATCGCAGTGGCCAGCCAGATGCCCATGGAAAACCCACAGGCAAGACATGGGCCCAAGAGCACTCTAGCCACGGGCATTCAGAGGCACACTGGCTCCATTACTGGTAATTGTACTCATACATTATGACCTTGATAGTCTCCTCCTCTATGAATTTTTCTAACCCCCCTTTAAAGCTAGCCAACTTAGTAACCATCACTATGCCTTGTGGTAGTGAGTTACGTTTTGTCTCTCCTGGATCTTCAAGTATTCAACATCAATGATTGACCTTGGGTTCTTGTATTATGAGAGGAAAAAACCTCTCTCTATCCCAGGGATAGAGAGATGGCCCTCCAGATGTTGCAACATCTGAAGAGTCAAAGGTTCCCCACCCCTGCTTTCTCCACACCAAGCAGTTTTATGTCTCTTCTTACTCATATTTTTTCTAACCTAAAAAGTCCCAAATGTTGCAACCCCTCCTTGTAGAAAAGTAGTTCCAAACCCTTTGATCATATTGGCGGGGGGGGGGGGGAATAAAGTGACCAGTTCTGGTCACTTTATTGCCGCCCCCGCCCTCCACCAATATTGTAGACCTGGAAAAGGTTCAGAAATGACAGCTTCATTTTCAATCCCTTTTCTCCCCAAAACAGATTTTTTTTTTTAACAGCTGCCACATGTGGAGTCAAAATTTCAGAGAGATATCCATCACAACCGCAAAATCTCATTCCTGGTCAGTCAATGCTAGTTCAAACACCATTCACAAATATGTGAAGTTACAAAAAAAAAAATTGCCTCAGTGTGCAGGTGACATGATCAGAAAGGTTTGAGGTTTTCTGATCACATCTTTTGAAAGCCTATTTGCAAGCAGAGAAAGCCCTGTCAATGGTCACATTCACACCATAGATTTAAAGTGTTATCATGCCACTTTCAACAGTCATGACCTCTCCCAAATAATTTTGGGAGCTGTAGTTTGTTAAGGATGCTAAGAGTTGTTACAGGAGCCTATAATCCCCCTTAAAGGTAAAGTTACCCCTAACCATTAGGTCCAGTCACGAACGACTCGGGGGTTGCACGCTCATCTCGCTCTATAGGCCAAGGGAGCCAGCGTTTGTCCACAGACAACTTCCGGGTCATGTGGCCAGCATGACAAAGCCGCTTCTGGCAAACCAGAGCAGCACACAGAAACGCCATTTACCTTCCCGCCGGAGCGGTACCTATTTATCTACTTGCGCTTTGACGTGCTTTCGAGCTGCTAGGTGGGCAGGAGCTGGGACTGAACAACAGGAGCTCACCCCGTCGCGGGAATTCGAACCGCCGACCTTCCAATCGGCAAGCCCTAGGCTCAGTGGTTTAGACCACAGTGCCACCCGTGTACCTCTTACAGAGCTACAATTCTCAGTGTTTTTTGTGAAGACAGATTTATTGTTAATTCAGTCTGATAATCGTAGCTTGGGAAGATATAGGGGTCTTCTCTGAAATTTCTTTCCTCAGCCAGCTTTTAAATGTATAAAAGGGTAGGAGAAAGTCCATAACCTTACATCTCTTGCAAACAAACCTTACTTCAACAGTCTGCAGTTGTCTAAAGAAAACATTTATAAAAAGGTAAAAACCCTACAGATGTCTTTTTAAGACTTGTTTTGCAGCCCCTTGAGATGCATAAAAATAAATCTTCCTCTTCCAAATCTTTCTGCCTAGAGAGAGATGATTCTACCCCCTACCAGCTGGATCACAGGCAAGTTATACATGCTGCCTATAAAGTCCTGCAAGAACAACCACTTGAACGCCACCAGCAAAACAGCATTCTCAGATTAAAATGCAATAAAAGAGAAATATGTGATAATGAAACCTCAACAGCTCACCACAAGATGCTTACCAAAACGTTATCCTTCTGAAGGATTCCAGACTCTTGTCTTCTTTTTCTTTTTACACCAGATGGTCAAGGGACTCAATGTCTCAGTTTATATAATGTTCAAACTTTGCTATCATGAGGCCTGTCTCAGATTCAATTTTCACCTAAGCTAGTTCTTTTCGATGTTATGAAAAAGGCAATAACTAATATGTCTGTGGGAGTTTTGCTATCACCATAGGCTTTGCAGGGCGAAAACAAAAATGTGCCTGTTCTGAGGGTTTATTTGGGGACCACAGAAAACATTTGCTAGGAACATTTTAACATATGTCATGTCTTTATTTTATGCCTTGGAAATATCAGCTCATCCTTTTATCCTTATTTCCACAAGCATTGTTTTCAAATTAACACTTCCATTGGACTTATCAACTGAAAGTGTAAGTAACCAAAGGTCATTTAAAGATTATTGTTTACATTGTTCTGAGAAAAGCCTATCATTTTCATTAGGGGCTTTCCTCTTTAAACTAATGGTTTTCTATTCAAGAGTAAGGGATAACATATTTCAGGCATAAGCAAACTCGGCCCTCCAGATGTTTTGGGACTACAGTTCCCATCATCCCTGACCACTATGCCTGACATATTTCTATTTTTGAGGAGGGGTGTTTGTTTTGATTGGCCTGTAAGGTATTAGCCATTAAACGGCCTCAGCCCAGTGTACCTGAAGGAGTGTCTCCACTCCTATCGTTCTGTCTGGACACTGAGGTCCAGCGGCTAGGGCCTTCTGACAGTTCCCTTACTGCAAGAAGTGAGGTTACAGGGAACCAGGCAGAGGGCCTTCTGGGTGGTGGTGCCCGCCCTGTGGAACACCCTCCCAACAGATGTCAAGGAAATAAACAACTGACTTTTAGGAGACATCTGAAGGCAGCCCTGTTTAGGGAAGTTTTTGATGTTTTATTGTGCTTTTAATATCCTGTTGGAAGCCGCCCAGAGTAGCTGGGGAGGCCTGGCCAGATGGGTGGGGTATAAGTAGTAAATCATCATCATTCTCCTCATCATCATCATCATCACCATCCATTTTCAAATAGTCTCCTATGTGCTCAGAAGCCCCACACTTTAAGCTCTCTGCAGTGTGGCTTCCAGTCTAGAAGCAGTTCTTGGTGTGCCATGTGACTACATAACATCACAAAGTCCAGGGGTTGAGGAACCCCAAGGGGCAAACTCATAGGTGCCAGCTGCTAGGGGTGAGGCACTTTTGCTCCCGTCCCCAGTGTTCAGCTTTACCCCTGGCTCCTCGTGACGTTGTGCGTGTGACATCAGGATGTCGTATCGAGGCCCCTCAATCATCTTGAGAAGATAGCACCTCTGGATACACTCCCTTCAAGGAAACATGCTAGGGACCACACACCAGTGTTGGGCAGAGTCAGAGGCAAAAGTGGCCAGAGCAACCAGTATACTTTTGTACTGTAAGCTAGTTTCTACACATACTCACCCATCCCTCTCCACCCTGGCATGACTAGAGTCATGACCAGGGTTCAAGGACACATTCCAGCCAGGCAAAAACACTCAAGGGAAATGTGCAGCAATGCCAGTGAGGAGATGGTCTGGGGAGAAAGAGTAGCCTGGAAAAAATTCCAAGAGCCAGAAAGAGACGCCCGGAGGACTACATTTGAACCATGGGTCTGAGGTTCCCCATCTCTGGCATAGGCACTTGGAGATCTAGGGAAGTGCTACAAAGCTAGAAACCAGCATGCACAGCTCTTCATGCTACTATGAACACGTGTGGAACTTTTTGCTACAATGTGGGGGGTTTTAATGTTTATGTTTATTAAACATCATGTTGTTGTTCAGTCGTTCAGTCGTGTCCGACTCTTCGTGACCCCATGGACCAGAGCACGCCAGGCACGCCTATCCTTCACATTAAACATCATAGAAAATAATAAAATGATAAACAAAATTAACAGCAAACACGCATGCCTTCCCCAGGTAATTAATGTACGTCTCTTCTGAACAAAATGCTCAAATGGATCAATGTTCAAATTCTTTATGCTCTTGCCCTAACAGGTCAGCCCAAATTTACCATATGTTAACAACAATAAAGACCTCTCAGCCATCTCATACAGTAAAATAAGGTAAGCACAGCTTCCTGTCCTTCAAAACAATTATTTGATATCAAGACTTTAGCTGCTGCCCGTGACATAGCGGTTAGAATGTTGGGCTAGGACCTGGGAGAGCAAGGTTTGAATCATCATCATCATCATTTTTAGTTACTGTATTTACTCCAATCTAATGCTCATCTTTGGGGGCCAAATTACATAGCAAAAATTAAGGTGCACATTAGATTCAATGGTGCATTAGACTCGAGTAAATACAGTATACTTCGCCCATCTGGCTGGATTGCCCCACCCACTCTAGGCACCTTCCTACACACATAAAAATAATCATAAAACATCAAAATGAATAGTAACAATCAGATCCTATTAAAAAAACTCACAATAACTTTAAAATAAACAACTTATATCAAATAGAGCAATATTCAATTATCCATTAGAATTCCATAGTAAACAATAAAATTAAACATCAGCAAATAATAATTTAACAGTTTACACTTACCAGTTACAATAAAGAATTACTAATCAATATGAAATAACAGCAAATCACAATGCATGAAATACCACAAAACATACAAGACTATGTAAAAGGATCAGATTGAGAAACAGGATGAAATGGAGAATCCCCACTCAGCCATGAAGCTCACTGGGTGACCTTGGGCCAGTCATCACCTCTTAGCCTAACCTACCTCACAGGGTTGTTGTGAAGTTAAAATGGGGAGAAGGAGAACCACATACACCACCTTAATGTCCTTGGAAGATAAATGTAATTAATAAGCAAATAAACAAATCTTTCCTAATATTTGGAATGTTTTCTTCTTTGATACTGGCCAAAGTACCACTATTTGGATGCATTTTCACAAGGTATCCAGAGGACAAATAAATAATCATCTGGCTACCTTTCCCCCCTCTAAGAGACCAGGATGTACTGGGATCAGTGAATGTTAGTCATGTGTGATATTGAGTATCTCTCTGTTCTGACATAACGAGACATCAGATGGTAGTTCTGATGCAGCTATACAAATTGGACAACAAAATTCAATATCAGATATAAAACACGCCAGTAACATATCTAATTTCACGTAAACTGGAGCAGTAAACAAGGGTCATTGGGCAGTTTTCTAGATGCGGTGCTTCATTTCTGTAAACTGCTTTATTTACTTGTGTTTAGTCTACACGATGTTCCAATTTAATGAAGGATCTGGCATAAATCATAGTTAAAGACATGCCAAAGATATCAAAGATTTATTTTTATTTTTTATTGGCTGGCAGGTAGACCATGAATCCCACGCTAACTCAAGTGAACTGACAACTACAAGAACTTTTGCTACTACTGCAGTAAATAGTACATTTGAACCAGATTGTTGTTCTGCCTGTTTATGTGCCATGAATAAACAGGGCCTTCCTCTGAACGTCATCCATTACCAGTTTCTGCTTAATACCAAACTTTCAGTGACCGTATTATAATCCTTGCAGACCTCTTAATAACTACATAGCACAGTAGCAGTAAACAATCTCGTTGTGTTTACTTCATCACTCTTACAAAGGATTCTTAAACTACATCTGCCAAAATCATTGTCACAAATAGAAGTTTTCTTTCCAAACCTCAAATCCACCTTTCTCTCCACCCGTAACATAGACACCCCTTTCTACTGTTGCCCTATGTTGGCCTTCTTCTCCTCCTTTCACTCACTCTCTCTTTCTCCATCTTTTTCTTTCATTGCCATCATTTACCGGTAGCTTTCTAACATCTTCCCCCTTCCCATATTTCTGAAATGATATCTAAATCAAATAAAGGAGAAAATGGTGGCTCCAGCACTAGTTTTGACCCACCAGTTGAAGGCCAAGGTGTGTACAATAGAGAAAAGTCATCGGTTGAACATTTAATCCACTGCTGGACATATAGAAAATATTGTACAACCCAGTACTGCCGTGTTTCTCCTAAAATAAGACACCGTCTTATATATTTTTTCGCTCAACAAAACACAGTATGGCTTATTTTCAGGGGATGTCTTATTTTAACCGTGTCACATCGGTACGCTGCATAGCCACGCCTCTCCAGGCTGTTTTAATGGGAGGTACCACGTCACTATGGCTTATTTTCGGGGTATGGCTTATTTTCGGGGAACGGCTTATATTTCGCAAATGCATAGAAATCCTGCTATGGCTTATTTTATGGCTATGGCTTATTTTAGGAGAAACAGGGTATATTCTAGGATCCATAACAGCTGGCTGTAAACTGGTAATGGTAATAATCCTGCATTACATTTGCCTCAAAGCAGCTGTAGACACTATAAGGGAAAATGTAACATATATAATCACTATAGGTAAAGGTCCAGTCATGGACAACTCTGGGGTTGTGGCACTCATCTTGCTTTACTGGCCAAGGGAGCCGACGTACAGCTTCCGGGTCATGTGGCCAGCATGACTAAGCAACTTCTGGAGAACCAGAGCAGCGCACGGAAATGCCATTTACCTTCCCGCCAGAGCGGTTCCTATTTATCTACTTGCACTCTGACGTGCTTACGAACTGCTAGGGTGGCAGGAGCAGGGACCGAGCAACGGGAGCTCACCCCGTTGTGGGGACTCGAACTGCCAACCTTCTGATCGGCAAGCTCTAGGCTCTGTGGTTTAGACCACAGCACCACCCACGTCCCAGAATCACTACAAGGCTCATATAAAACAATTTAAGGTCCAACAGGCTTAATTCTTTATAAATATGTCAACTGATAAATCCTGTTGCTTACCAAAGCCAGATAACTTTTGCACAGGTATATTCCATTTCCATATATGTTTTAAATTGAATCCATCATGGCTAACTTGTATATGAACTGGATCAAACCAGTTTTCAATACAGTAGGTCAAAAACATTAATATAGAATTCCAGTTTCAGAAATGTGCATTAGTCCTATAAGTATGTTATGAATTTTAGCCTTTGAAGTAGCCTTGGCACCCGACTGTCAGTAATCCATCAGTGAGCCATAAAAATGCCATAGGTCTGCAGATCTGTTGTAAAATGAGATAGCAACATCTGTCTGTTCTCACTTTATTATTCCTGCACTGTGAAATATGACACAATATATGAACAGTTTTGAATTTTATAGATACGAAAAAGACAAAGTAAGCAATCAAACTGATAAAGATGTTGTTAGGAATTGTAAAAAGAAAGGAAAAAGAAATGGTACATGATGTACAAAGTCAACACCTGCTTTTACAGTGAGAGATGGCCAGTTTGATTTCAAATCACAGAGGCAGGCACGTTTCAGCCCTTCCATAAATAAGGGTTTAATTGGAGCCACAGTGGGAGCCTAGATGGGATGCAACATTAAAGCCAGCAGCTTTAATTCTAGACGAAGGGTAGAAATGGGAGGTGAAATTGAATGGAATAAACTAATGGAAAGAAATGATGCAAAGAATAAAAAGACTAACATTCAAGTAGACCCCAAGGTCATGGGATTCATTAGGCAGCACAGACCCTAGGGGAGAAAGTGAAGGATATGGATGTACAATGAGATGAAGAAAGTAATCATAGATACAGAAAAGAGAGATAAAATATAAAAGCAGGATGAGCTCACAGAATTCTGTTAGAATACTCTGGCAAATTACAGGAGAAGCAATGGCAAAGGACGAAGTGAAATTTTTAGAAGAAGACGAGCAGTAAAAAACTGTTCTGAGTGCAAAAAAGAGGAAAGGTCAAGAGATAAAGTACAATGAGAGCTGATATAAGAGCAATAATTTATTGACAATAGCTTCAGACTTTGCTAATGGGGAAGAGGAAGGAAGGAATGGATTGTCCTTGTCAGCATTCAAGAAGAAAGTAGGCAAGAAAGATGCCAATATCCAATGTACATTATTTTTAAAGGACAAAGAAAATATATAAATCATTATTTCTCCAATAGCACATGAAGAAATTAAGCAATTGCAGGAACACAAATTTCCAGATTTAGACCACTCCAGACTGTGAAAGAAAGGTCGTAAAAAAGCACAAGGCTCCACAGACTATAAAATTATTATCATATCGTTTATTCATGAAACCATAGTGAAGAAAACCTAGTGCTCATCTTTCAGATTTCAGTGGATTACTCTGAAATAATGGAGTTGTGGATTACAGCTAGTCTACTATCCTTTCCCCGCCCCCTCAGTTTAAGGAACAGAGCTGGTGATATTTGATCACCTGTAAAGAACATCAAGACTGAAGATTCCACTGTCGGAAAATGTGAATCATTAAATGTGAAACTAAAACAACAAATCAGCTTTGTTGGGCGGGGGTGTCACAGAAGTTCTGGGTCTTTGAGAATGTTCTAGCACTCTGATATATTGTCGCAACACCTCCATTTTGTCCCTACACTTTCATATTGTCTTTCTTTAGCTGCCAAGCTGGCAATGGCTAGTAGCAAATAGCAATGGTGCTTGGCTATCCAAGTCACTATCCACATTCCATTGAAATGAAGATCAGAGAGTCCAAGCTCACATGGTTCCCAGATGTCCCAATCACCCCTTCACCACAGGGCAATCAGGACAAGACCTAGACACTCAAAAATGGACAGTAGTGAGAGCCCTGTGTGCCTTTTTCAACCTTCCCATCTAGTTCCTGCTCAACCAAGAAGCCCCCTGCAACCCTTTCTCAGAACCATATCTGGTACATCCAGCCCTTTTGATTCTCATGGAAGTTGTTGTTGTTGTTGATGATGATGATGATGATGATGATGATGATGTTAACATCCTAGCCTTTTGTTTTCTTCAAAGTATAGTTGTCTTTGGAATCTGGTGTTTGGTGTGCTCCCAGATGTGGTAAAGCAGGCAGACACGCTGCTTGACCAACTCTTTGAACTCCCATCTTTGAGAAACATCATGATATGTTCTTGGCCAGTTGGAGCCCTTCTGTTGCTTGGGAATACCTGATCTCCTGATCAGCATCCTGAATAAATGGCTGCATTCTAACCTGTCACAAATGTGGAGAGCCTATTTCTAAGAGCAAATAATGTACTTTAGGACTAACAGCAGAACTGCTCTCTGAAGTGTATTCTGGTTGCAAAGGGAATTTTATTTTATTTTTAAAAAATGTTTTTCTTATAAATAGATCACAGATGAACCATCATCTTTTTAAATATTTGTAGGCTGCTGGGGGGGGGGGGGTCGGGATGACCATGTAAATCATCTTGCAGTCAAAACTAAGAGAAAGCACAGTAGTACAAAGTTATAAAACTTCATCATATTAGATTATAACAGTTTGAGCTATGAAGTGGTAAATTATTAACCTTTCCCTATTTAAAAGGTAAATATTTGGGAGAAAGTTCAGTGTCTCTGGCAAAAAAATGATTCTTTTTCAATCAGCCATACATTTATAGATTCCCTAAATACTCTTTTGCTTAGCATGGAAAACATTTTGATGTTCCTAGGAAGACAAACAAATAGCAAGAAGGAATGACCAAGATGATCTTCAAAGAAAGAAACTATTTACATGAGCTATTTTAAAGTAACAAACAAATGTTGCCTATCATTTGTGCACAGATATTATCTTACTTCTGCAGTTTGCACTCAAGCATATTTTTAAAAGGTCTGCTTTCACTCTAAGCCAATAATATACCAAATCAACAATGCACATTTCACTCTTATCTGAACTGCTATTATCTACCAGCATCAAGTGCATATATTTTCCATGCTTCTTACAATCACTAAATCAAAAATACTGGGCTGATTAAAATGCTTTTCTAAGTATTTTCCCCCCAATCTTACTTGCTTACCCCAATCATAAAAAATGTTATCATCTAACAGCACCAGGTACATATATTTTCCATAGCTATTATTATTTATCACTAAATCAAAGATACTAGGGTGATTAAAATACTTTTCTAAGTATTATTGCAAACTGAAACATATTTACCAACTCTAGTCTTAAACAAGAATCTTTGTTCTGCATTTTGTAGAGACATAAACATTTCTGCAATATTATGCTACCATCATCTATATAATTGTGAAGTGGCCTCAGCCATCAGGAAAAACCATTTTGAAGCACTTGGCAAGCTCCGTCACAGTCAGAGTTTATGCATTTGCTAAGACATTATACCAGGACCAAAACCAGGAGGAACCCATATCCAATACCTGGCTCAACAACTTTCCCTTCCACCCCTCTCCACAGAGCACAAAATGCCCAGTCATAAATAACCAAGGAAGGAATAGTGAGGGTGTCCTTTTCTCAATATAGAATGCTGTAGTCAGGCATGCAATGTGGATTCCTTATTTATTGCTCAAATAGATCCCCACCATTTTAAAGATGACCAAAAAAAAATCAAACATAGGTGTAGATGACAGGTTGCTAACCCTCACTTTTTGGGGGGGGGGGAGAAGCTTATTTGGGAAAGAAAGAAGTTCAGAGGATCTGGCCCAATCGCCTTCTAAATCCGGTCCGCGGACAGTCCGGGAATCAGCATGATTTTACATGAGTAGAATGTGTGCTTTTATTTAAAATGCATCTCTGGGTTATTTGTGGTCCACAGGAATTCATTCATTATTTTTTTCAAAATATAGTCTGGCCCCCCACAAGGTCTGCTGAAAAAGTTTGCTGACCCCTGATCTACTGTGTTACCTTAATACAGTACCCTATACACACACCCCAACTTGAGTCTCACACTGTGGTTGTGGGACTCCTGTGGCCCTCTAGGTGTCCTTGACTACAACTTCCACCATCCCTGACCATTGGCCGTGTTTTCTGCAGCTGATGGGAGCTGGAGTCCAACAACAACTGGAAGCCCATGTGTATTAAATTGCTGCTGAGCCATATAATTTTTGTCCTTTGGATTAGCTAAAAGGCAAAATGAGAAAAGAACAAGAGTGATGCTCCTTGGAAACTAGAGCTGATTGAAATTGGCTCACAAATTTCTCTACCTGATTTGCAGGCAGCAAAATGGAGGAAGGGCAGAAATGTCTACAGAAATATAGATGCAGAAATTTCAGTTTGTCTTTTCTGAGTTCAGCTGAACTAATAATGAATGAAACTATATTGAATGAAACTCTAAATGAAGAAGTGTGCATGCACACAAAAGCTCATACCAAGAACAAACTTAGTTGGTCTCTAAGGTGCTACTGGACTGAATTTTTTTTTTTACTATGGCAGACCAACATGGCTACCTACCTGTAACTGAAACTATGTTGTTAGCTCTTACTGCAGGGTGAAGGATAAAATGGGCTAAGAGAGGAGGAAAAAGTAGAGGCCAATGCCCATTGCTTCCTTTGGCAATATTAAAATAATTTTAAATAATAAAGCTGGATCTACCACTGTGTCCTCTTTGCAAGCTGTCAGATTGGTGGAGGAGATGTTGCTAAATATGCTCCAGGGGGGTGAAATTCTCCAACTGTTCAGGGGAGCCCAAAAAAGAAAACTATCACAAAGGTTATCATAAAATTATTTTCTAAGGAATTTCACCCCAGGTCTAGTACTAATGAGAATATAACTCAGGTGGCAAGCCTAGATAGATGTGAAGCTGGGTGGTGAACTGAGCTTTCACAGAGATAGCTGCTGTGGTACAAGCAGCTTTTGAATTTCAGAAGCAAGAATAGCAGGTTAAACAAATAAAGAAAAAGCACCCAGCCTGCCCGAGGTCTCAGCTTTATTTATAAAATGTCAACCAAAGGACCGCAAACTGGTGGGATTTCAAGCTACTCTCTCTTCATGCCACTTCACAGTCAGTAAATTCTAAACAAACAGTATCAAACCAGACAAAACAAGCCAGAAGCAGGGCAGGGAAGCTTTGCTGTCTCCAGGGCATCCTGTCCTGGCTTCTGGGCAGTGAACCTGCTCTCACCTTTGCAAATGAAGCATTTCATAGATATTTAAAAAAACAAAGAACAAGACTCTTTTCCTCTTGGTGCGGCACGAAGCTCAAAACACTTAAGCTTGAATTGGAGCACATGTTCCAGAAAGTGATAGCTAGCCTTCATTTTTAAAATCCAAACAACCAGTTTTCCCTTTCAAGTTCTCAGCCTCCAGTATGTTTACTCTTACCTCTCCTCCCCACTTACACACACACACACACACCATGGAATTTGTGTATCTCTGCCTGGGATAACTGTTCTCTGCTTGCTTCCACATGCTGTCACTGTTCTCTTTCTGCAAGGGTGTCTCTTTGCCCATAAAGTAGCCACAGCTTGCAGATAGGGATCTGGGAAGTTGGGACACCCAGTTGCATAGCATCCCAACTGGATGAAGTCCCTGTTGAGAATTAACTGCTTACCCATAGGGGTTCCTTTTCAGACATCTACACTCAACATGTAACTGTCATGGGTGGGGCTACTCTGGGCATGGGATATCATGAGTGGGCCCAGTCAGTGGAGAGTAGACATGCATCGGAAGAACCCTGCTGGGTCAAACCAATGGTACCATCTAGTGCAGCATCCCGTTTCCTACTCTGGAAAACCATGTGCATTTCAAACAGGAAGGCAGAAGTCCTCCCCCATGGTTGTTCTAAAGTAGGGGTCAGCAAACGTTTTCAGCAGGGGTCCGGTCCGCTGTCCCTCAGACCTTGTGGGGGGGTGGACTATATTGGGGGGGGGGGTGAATGAATTCCTATGTCCTACAAATAACCCAGAGATGCATTTTAAATAAAAGGGCACATTCTACTCATGTAAAAACACACTGATTCCCGGACCGTCTGCAGGCCGGATTTAGAAGGCGATTGGGCCGGATCTGGCCCCCGGGCCTTAGTTTGCCTACCCATGTTCTAAAGCCTGGTGGCTGAATAGAGTCATCATGAATAGCCACCATTTCCATAGACTTTTCCTCCAGGGATTAACCTATCCTCCTGTTGAAGTCATCCAAGTGGGCAGCTGTCATTGCCTCTTGTGCTTGTGATTTCCATCATTTAACTACACACTGCATGAAGGACTTCCTTTTGCCTGTCCTGAATCATCATTCAGCATCATTGGATGATCCCAGTTCTAGTATTATGAGGGAGAGGAGCTTATGCCTCACCATGCATAATTTTGTAGTAGATATCTTATCATGCACACAGACAGACAACCACCCTTTTCTGAAACTAAAACATAGCGTGTCATAGTCTTTCCTTGACCAGAAATGGTGACCAGAAATATACACAGGATTCCAAATGTGGCCGCATAATGGACTGTCATATTTTCCAATCCTTTCAAAATAATCTCTGGCATAGAATTTACCCTTCAGGAAAACTTTGGAATTTCATCCTTCAGCTTTGCAGAGCCTTAAAAACAACAATAGCCTATTTTCCCAGAATGGCTGCTGAAGAGTCTCTGTTGCCTCTTATGTCTGAATTGATAGTGCATCTTGAATGCACATCTTCATAAATTAACAGACTTAAAATCAGTTCCACTTATTAGACATGCATTCTAACTGGAAGAGATGTGACTGCAGATAGAAAATAAGAGTAAAACAAACAATGGAAGGGGTAATGGCATCCATGTGGAGAGCTATGGAAAGAGTACTAAACTAGCCAGTATTTCATCAGACCACTTCTTATCTGCACTACACACTGTGTTATGGTTCAGCATAATGGCAGCAAGCAATGACATTGCAACTCAAAAGTGTACACAATCCTGAAAAATTCATAAGTCTCAAGCTCTGTTCTACAACCCTGCCACCTGTGGAGGTTGAAATACTATGCACACTTACGAGAGAGTACAGTCCATTGAATATAGTGGGAATTACATCAAAGGAAACATACGCAATATTGCACTGCACATCGCAAACAGGCATTGGTCACAGAGTACAGGATGCATTACAGTTTGATTAGTAGTAGCCTTTAGAGCAGCTGTGAAGGACCAGCAAGGTGAAAACTTCCTAAAGATGGAAGGGAACAAAGAAAGCCCAGGAAATGCAGGTCATGATAGCCTAATTGGCCTTTTCCTACTAGAGTGTTTTGACTGTTTTTATTTTAAAATTCTTGTGCTATTAATTAATCAACCTCATCATCACCCACTCTGAGCTGTCCAAGGACAAAACCTACTAACTACTAGGGCTATAAACCATATGTCCTATTTCTTATCCCAGCCATCTCACAATGTGTGCCATACTTAACATCACATGTGGCAGCACTTATGTAAAATTGCATGTTTAAAAAATAGCTCAGCAAGCTACAACAACAATACTAACCTAAAATGCACTGAGATGAGTTTGACCCTTTTTGCTTCAGGAAACCACTGGCACAGTCCCAAAGCTTTGTAAGCAAAAGCCTGAGGTTTTACTGGTGTTTTCACACCCTTCCAGCACTGGACACAATCCAGCCCAAGTCAAGCACTTTGTGTCTGCTGAGTTCACTGGGAGAGAGTTAAGCACACATTTAACTCTTCCATTAAAATCAGTACCAAACAGAATACGCCTAACTTGGGCTGGATTTTGGCCTTTGATTCTGTCAAGGCATCACAAGACCTAAGGATTCTTGTGCTGTAAGGCAAGTCCATGGCTTGTCTGTATAAAATGTATGTGATAAAGATGAAGGGAAAACATGCTCATCTTAGCAACCACCAACATTATATCAAAATGAAAGCTAAATGCAAGCTAATTTCCCCTATGGGCTCAGCACCTGTTTTATGAGGCTTTGATCCTACATTTGTAATATTACTATTTTCCCTTTCTGATACTTTGGCAACATGTTTGCTTAATCTGTAGGTGCTATTCGTTCTCAAATATAGGTAAATGATGACCTCATTACATAGGTCCCATAATTTACTAAACAATTCTTTTAGCTGTTTATCTTTGCTAAAGCAGCAGTTGTGGAATCAGGGTTCTCAAGCCACAGGTAGTCCTTTTCAAGAACTCCCTTAGAAATCTCCTTGGTCCTTTACCTGGTTTCTTGGCTCTTAATATGCTGGCCAGTGCAGATTTAGCTCAAAATGAACACCTGGTCTTAAAAACACCCTGCAAAGCCAGAGAAGGGCTCACAGGAGTTCAGATTTGCAGGAATTCCAAAGGAAGATGCCCAAACCTCCAAAGTGATCAGGTCTAATGATTTTTCAAAGAAGGGTATAAACTTACAGCAAAGGTCCGAAGACTTCATCCTCTACCTGGCTCACAGCATTCCGTGGGACAGACTCCACAGCAAGGACATGGCTTGTCCACACCCAAGTAAAGAGGCACACTATCTTTACAGCACAAGGCAGGCTATGTCACATGGGAACACAGGTGGCTGGTATTAACCATTACCTCCCCCTCTAGCTAAGCCTATGAGCTCAGTGCTACAGCTGCTACCAATTAGGTAGGGGTCACATACCTAATTTTAGTTTTGTCTCCTTCTGAATACTTGGGGCAGGCATAGGCAAACTCGGCCCTCCAGATGTTTTGGGACTGCAGCTCCCATCATCCCTAGCTAACAAGACCAGTGGTCAGGGATGGTGGGAATTGTAGTCTCAAAACATCTGGAGGGCCGAGTTTGCCCATGCCTCACTTGGGGTAATACCACAAGTGCAACTCAGCAATGCAGACTCTTGTGCCAGCCCTGAAGAGCTGCTTCCAATCTGTGTAGACAATACTGAGCTAGGTGGACTAGGAGTCTTCATACAGCTTATCAACTTCTTAAGTTCTGTGGAACAAGTCTCTAGTTTCAAAAGGCACACTTGCAGCACCATTTCAAGCAGTCTCCAGTGGCCATATCATTAAAAGCCTTCTTAAGATTGACTGCAGGCATCTTCTACAGATGCAACCCATGTTTTGTTTATTCCCCTGGCTCCCTTCTGCATACATAGAAAATGTCATAGAAAAGGCACAATGTAATGCAATATTCAGCCTGGTGTGCCAGGAGCTTGCTACAGTGTCCTATCCCTCCCCAGCCAAGGAAGGGACACTTCTGATAGTTAACTCTTTATATTGACACAAACAGTACTTGCAGAAGCTTCCATGGTGCTCCTGATACACACACACACACACACACACACACACACTTCTAGCCTCTAAGCATCTGTCCACAAATCTAGGCCCTGGGGAGCAGTTGCAGCAACAATGAGACCAGGGGCACCTTGCCCATAGAGGCAAGTGGTGTGCGCCAAGTTCGCCCAGAGTTCCGGAGGGTGCCTGGGAAGAGGTTGAGGCAGGATGCAGCGCCTTCCGGCATAGTTCACTGCCCTCACCCGCCGCGCTGAAGCAGTGCCGCGCCCGGAGCCTCCGCCTGCCATGGCCACCGTGGCACGGGTGCCAGGGAAGAGGCAGAGGCTGGGTGCAGCACCCTCGCCCACTGCACTGAAGCAGCACCACTCCCAGAGCCTCCACCTCTTCCCCACTGGAGGAACCGCCCTCCAGCTCCGCCTCCTCCCGCCTCCTCCAGCCCCACAAAGCTGCCGGCAGCACTGTAAAAAAGTCAGCAACTCTGGGAAACGGGGGGGGGGTGCAGGAGGGTTCTTTGAACCACGGCACCGGATAGGCTTAAGATGGCCCTGAAGGAGACACACACACACCCATCCTTGCAAGTTTATATACCCACTCCTGATGGGTTATTTGCCCATAACCTGAGGCTTTTCCTGCACAGAATTTGCTGTTGCTCTTCCTGCTTCAAGCCCCTCCTTATTCTAGGAGACAGTGGGGTGGGGGAAAGTGGGAAGACTACTGGCCCATATGTTGACTGAACAACCTCTTCTCCTTCTGCCACATCTGGTGTGCTTTCCTCCATCTCGGACTGCCTGGACTCTCCCTCCTTCCCTGGCTCCTGCCTTGCAGGCAGCATCAAACCCCATAAATCACTGGCCCCCTGCCTCCAGCCCACACCCTTCAGAGTCCTGTGAATCCCTGGCATACAGTGACTCATCCAGGAGATTTTTTATTTGTTTTTTACGCTCAGTATCAAATTAACTTTTACATAAAACAGGATTGCTCTTTTTGATTAAGCAGGACCCCATATGATCAATGAAAGGGTCAGGGAGTCTCCAGTTAAAAATGCATATTAGCTTTAATTTTAAACTTGGGTTGAACCAATGTTGAACCAGAAAATAACAACAACAAATTAATTAGGTTGCAGATGGAACAAACTGTGTCTTGGGGTTGTTGTTGTTTTTTTTTTTTTTTTTGGCTTCTTTTTCTATGTTAATGGAAAGTGATAATCACCGTGCTTGATAATGTTAAAGAGATTTGAATGAATGCGCTGTTACTTTCATGGGTTTATTCCAGTTGCAACTTGTATGGTGGTAAATGAGAAGGCTCTCTTAACGAAATAATTAGAGTACAGTTTCTAAAATGGCAGAGCAATTGAGATCAGAATTAAAATAATCCTGTCCCTCAATTTTGGAACATTCTGTAATTTTGACAACTTACAGGCATGTGATTTTAAAAAAACAAACAAACAAACTTTGGTATTCATCACAACAAAAAAGTTGATCTTCCTTAAGATGTCTCAGTTTAAGCAAGAATGAGAAAGACACAGATACAGGAAGCTAGGTTTTGGGCTCTGTGAGCATCTTAGGGTGCTGGATGTATCCCTATAGATTTGCATGCTCTCCAACATTTCTACAATGAAAATAGGGACATCCCATTCTATAATGATAATTGTACTATTTATACCCCACACATCTTATGGGGTTGACCAAGCCACTCTGAACAGCTTCCAACATATATAAGAACATAATAAAACATTAAACTTTTAAAAAAAAAAAAAAAAACCTTCCGGATACAGGATTGCCTTCAGATGGCTCGTGGGTTGGATAGCTCCATACCCTCCAACATTTCTCCAATGAAAATAGGGACATTGAAAGGAAAGGTGGGAAATTCCATGATCAACCAGGATGGCTTCTCTAAATCAGGGACATCCCTGGAAAATAGGAACACTTGGAGGGTGTGGATCTGATGAGGGAGCAGTGGCTGTGTCTCCACCTACATTCTTTCTGTGTACCGTAAATATGGTAATTATTGAAAACACCATGAAAACTGGTGATTTCCTGCCCAAGGGAATCAAATGTGCAGCACTGTGCCCCTTGACATTTTCACTGCTCAAAGAAATAGGTTGTTATGAGCTTAAGGTTTCTTGGTTACCAAAGAATGGACAGCTAATATGTAGCAATGTGTTTTAATAAAAGAACTCTACTGTTCATTGATTGCTACGAAAATCTCTTCACTGATGCAGTTAGAGAAGGGCACATTCTTCAGCAATCTTACTTTTTGAATAATCCAGTTTTGCAGTTTGAATATAGAAAGAAATGAAGTGTTAAGATGTTTAGCAGAGGTTAACAAGAGTCTAGGGGCAGGGTTTCCCAAACTTGAGCCTCCAGCTGAAGTTCGACTACAACTCCCATAATCCCTAGCTAGCAGGAGCAGTGCTCAGGGATGATGGGAATTGTAGTCCAAAAGCTACTGGAGTCCCAAGTTTGGGAAACCCTGGTCTAGACAGTGGCTCTCTGAAAATGTGATTCAGGATCAGCTATTTTGCTGCCTATTTTCAAGAGCCTATTTACTTCTATGCACTGCTTGTATATGTGTAATTACAATAAATGTTACAAAGACACCACAAATCTCTAGTATTTTCCCAAACAGAGGAAAATGAACTCTGCAGCATAGCCCGTGGATGTCTCACCACTGGGGAAAGTGGCTGGCAGCATGTTAACACTGATGTGAGATACACCGATTATTTGAAGAGAACTGCAAGCTGCCGAATGATCAAAGATTAAGCAAATACTAGCATTCCTGAAAATAAGACTGTGAAGATAGCAGTTTCCAAGACAAACCAAAGCAATTCTGGAGATGCTAAATACCTCCCATACACAGAACGGGAACAAGCCTAAAGTCCCACTGTGAGGAGGTGAGAACCTCATTTGATCAACAGTTACAAAGGGTCAAAGCTGACTCATAGGCCCAGCTGCAAAGCACCCAGTTGGGGGTGGTTGAAGAGGTGGGTGAGCAGCTGGCGAGCTTGGAGTGTGGATTTTTGAGGTCAATTGCTAAGAATAAACAAAATGTCACTGCCCTGGAGCTGGTCAGCATAAATAAGGATGAAAAGCAGGAGGAACAGCCTCAGGAACTGGAAAACTGCTGGGAAGAGACTGTGCCAAAGGAAAAGCAGAAAGGACACAGGTTAGAAGCCTGGAGGCACAGTCAAAGAGAAACCCAGGTTAGAAGCTCCGCCTTGTGTTCCCATGAAAGTAGATGGAATAAGACTGGCACTTTCCTTTAACAGCATGGCAAAGCAGCATCTCGAGATGATGGTCAACCAGATTCTACCCCAAAACCCAGAGACAGACCCTATGAAAATGTCCCTATTTTCATGGGAGAAATGTTGGAGGGTATGGAGTTATCCAACCCCCTGAGCCATCTGAAGGCAATCCGGTATAGGAAAGGTGTTTTTAAAAAAAGTTTAATGTTTTATTGTGTTTTTCTATATGTTGGAAGCTGCCCAGAGTGCTGGTGCAACTCAATAAGATGTGTGGGGTATAAATAGTAAAATTATCATGATGGAATGGGACATCCAGTGATTTTTTTCGGGGGGGTGCAGGGGTACGCATACTGCTAAACAATTTGTGAATCTAAGTTTGGCCTCATTGAGGGGCAGTATTTCAATATGAGTGGGAAAATGAGAGTACCCATATATATATATATATATATATATATATATATATATATATATATATATATATATATATATTAAAAAAAGCACTGGGGACACCCCTATTTTCATTGGAGGAATTTTGGAGCAGCAGCGGAGGAAGCCGCTCGGGCGCCTGGAGCGGCACACCGAGGGGCAGGGCAAGCCGCCCATCATAGGGGCGGGGTGCACCACAGGTCTGCCTGCCTCCTCCCACTCAGCCGCCCTGGGGAGGAGGCAACAGGCAGACTATTTGGGCAGCGGGGAGCCTGCGTGCGCCCAAGCCACCATGTCTCTCCCTGGAGAGACGTGTGGCTCGGACATGCTGCAGGCCCCGCAGTGAGTACCACCAAGCATTTTGTCACCACCACCCCAGTGGTGACACCTGGAGCTGTCCGCACCCACCACACCCCCTTCCTCCGCCCTTGTGTTGCAGGGCATGCAGAGACTGCTGATAGATGGATAGGCATTAACAAAATAAACCTGAACCCAGATAAAATGTTGCTGTTGAGGGTCCAAGAAGTCTTTGAAAGATGTGGTAGCTTGTTCTAAACTGTGTTACACAACCCAGTGAAAAGAACACCATCATACGAGGTATCACTTCTGTTGCAATGGAATTCACTTTTAATGACCTGTCATTTGGTCTATTTTAACTTTCTGATATTTTTCTTCTGCTTTATTTTGAACCAGTCTGCTCAACAGTATGAATTAGACAGCCATGTTTCCACCTTAATGTGTAATTCTGTCCTGCGTACAGCTACTTTAAGCGCATAGGCTTTGGTTGCAAAAGCTGGCTTGTGCCTCAGTACCTCTTTTTATAGGAAATGAAGCAGTGTCAGAAATGCACAGATAATGTTTATAAGCCAATTTTACACAGATATTATTGAATTAACTGTTCCATGAAGCAGCATTCTATGACAAACCATTCGGCATGCTGGATTTCTCAGGTACATTTCCTTCAGTGTGGGCTAAAATAATGATGTCTCTCAGACATTGTTACTTGAATGCTAACAGCTCTCCCCCTCCTCCCCCCCCCCCCGCCCGCCACCTTGAAATCATTTTTTACATTCTTCTCAAGGAAAATGTGAGATGCTCCACTGAAATAAAGGCATTTGCCCATTCAGAACCACTCAGTGACATTACCACTCATACGTGCATTCCAAGAGTCTCTTCTTCAGGGCTTTAATGAGGCATTGCCAAATATGCTGTATGTTTACAAAAGGCCTAACAGATAATGACTTTAAAAAATGCAGAAGTACAGCTGCCAGCACAAACGGCCATAACACCAATTATCTCAGCAGCGTTTAGTCATTATGTTGATTCAAAGGCAAAACTGATCCAGTGGGTGGTTTTCTTCTCTTGTGTGGGGGGCTGGGGGAAATGGGTGAGTTTCCTCTCTCCTTATTCCCCGGATTCTTTATATTTCCTATTAGAACTTTTCCCAGCTGGATACGCTATTAATTCCTGGGCAGGTTCTCAGAGGAGGTTTTCGGCAGATAAAAACAGACAATAGCGATATAAAAACAAATATGGTCTCCCTCCAATATTTACCGGGGTAATGATCACATGCATTATGCTAGGGACATGCTAGCTTCCAATAACACAAACCATATGGGTATCACTCTCTGCATGAAGTTCTTTCTGCTAAGCAGTTTTCATGCAGTTCAGTGGGGGGTGCATTCTGTTCAAACTTCCGAGGAGTCACTTCAAACAAAAGATTTATCATGTGCTTTGGCACCCATATCTCCATAGGCATGAAAATATTAGCAGTCAAATGGAATTTGTGCAGCCCCTAATGACCATAGATATGCAAGTGTTTCCCAGAACTGTGCTTTCTTGAGCACCAAGTAGGAAATCTATGCTTTCAAACTCCTGTCAATAGCCATGATAAAAAAACCTTCCAAAATGTATGATAGTGTATGACAGATTATTATGAAAACCTATTTTGGGGTATCTCTGATAAATTATTATATAGGGACAGGCTAATCCAGTTTTTGCTTTTTTCTAAAAACAAAAAAACAAACTGAAAATTGAAATATGTATTTTGGGAATTATTTTCTAAAAGCATACACATTTTTAACCTATTTTCTCTCCACTTATGCATTTCTAAATATATTTCATGCTAAAGTATGCATATTGTAACACATTTTTTGTCTTTTTTTTGAGCCAAAAACTGCATCACAAAATTCAAAACAGTGCAAAATCTAAAGGGAAATGATGTTCCATTCCACAGACTACAGCATAATCCTAAAGACATCTGCTCGTAAGTAAGCCCTATGTAAGAAGTGTTAGGACTACAGTGTGGCTCAGGGCAGTGCATACTGGAATCTGCAAAAATGGAATCCTTCAGGTATGCTCATTACGATACAACTGGAAGTATTCGGAAATGAGTTACAGAACTAATTTATTGTGCAGTTGTACTTTTGTATTTTTCAATGCATAAAAAGATATTTCATCACAAATATATTTTTGTATAGAACAGATTGATTTTGTAATTCAGTTCCAGGATGTCTTCCAGCTGTAAAGCAATTTATCAGAGAGATATCCTAAATTAGTGCCTGTAGTATTTAAATTTATCAAAGAAATGTGTAAACAAATACACCATCTATCACCTGTCCGTATTTCATCAACAAAGTAAAAAATGCAAAGAACATATTTCCTTCAGTCTGGAATTCCATGTCAGAATCTGTCTCACATATCTCAGAAGTAAATAGGAAGCCTCTTGCACCAGGGATAGCTCATCTGCCGATGGCCACAGCATCTATTGCTACCTGTCAAACATATGTCACAGCTGGAAGACATTAGATAGATGAAAAGCACAGATATGTTTAGAGTCCTATGACGGAGAGACATTCATACTGAAAGGAAATGGAATAGTGACATGAGTTTAAACTCTCCCCAGGATAGCAAGTAACACTTCCAAATTGGGGGGGGGGGGGAACCAGTTGTGTACATTTACCAGAGATATATGTTTGCATTACAAGTTAAATAGCAGCACTTAAAAAAATAAATCTGGCCTAGAGGGTTGTTTCAATGAGAAAAATGCTCTCGCAAGTAGACATTCTGTGTTTTCTAAGGCATGAAATCGGTGCAGTGTTAAGAAAAACTGTGTGCTTGAACTGTGAAAACACTGAGCACTGCTTCAGCAGAGGTTATGGATGTATTTAATTTCAAAGTCCCTGGGTGGCAGAGCTGCAATAATGAATGCTGCGGCTGGACAAGTAATATCAATAATTAATGGTCAGTTTGCTAATCTCGAAGCAAATTCTCATGAAAATGGGCAAAGAACATTTTTATTCATGGTGCAGATGTTCTCACCCTCAAAAACCTGCAGGATTTCAATAGGATGCCTTCAATGAACCTGCCTTGTATCAAGGCAGACTATTGGTCCACCTAGCTCCGTGCTCCCTACACCAGGGATGTGGGACCTGCAGTCCTCCAGATATTGTTGGACTACAGCTCCCATCATCCCTGAGCATTGGCCATCCTGGCAGGGGCTGATGGGAGTTGCAGTCCAACAAGATCTAGAGGGCCACATGTTCTCCACCTCTTATCTCCACTGACTGTCAGAAGATTTCTAGGGTTTCAGACAGGGTTTTCCCCCCCAGCCATACATAGAGTTGATGGAGATGGTGAACATACGATGGAGTCTGATTAACATGGCAAGCTAGTTGACACATACAGCAACCACAACATGGTGACAATATTAAATAGCTTTCGTGTGGTGGCTGTACTATTTGAGGCTTTGAGAAGACCTTCCTTAATTACCTGGTGTTCACTGCTGTTAGAGAAGGGATCTTGGATTAAATCATTTTCAACCTAAGGAGCACATTCTATCGAGGGCATTTTGCCAGTGCTGGGCAGGATCAAGAGGCAAAAGTAGCATGGCCAGACGCTAAAGGGAGTGTGATTCATATTTTTACAATACACTACATTCCAGCTTTGCAGAGGTGTCTACACACACAAACACACATTTCTCTCTCCTTGATCCTGACAAGCAAGAGGCATTATCCCAGATCAGTAATGTTATGTATTGAAGTTCTCACTCTGGTCACCAGGGGTGTTGTGTATGTAGTTTTCACTCAGGTCCACGTCAGTTAATTTAGGTGGGAAACCCTGGGCTGTTGTTGTTACAATGTTCTCAGCCAGCTGCCTATAAAAGCAGGCCAGCTGAGCTGTTTGTGTTCAGTTCAGTTCCAGCTTACTATAAAGAACTTCTTGGAGAAATATCTGTGTCGTCTGCTATGTCCACCCACTACTTAATAAGTAACATCTTCTATGTTACTGTAACATATTCTCTGAGGTCTAGCTCCAAGGAATTTCTGTTGATTCCTTCACTGCGAGAAGTGATGTTACAGGGAACCAGGCAGAGGGTATTTTCAGTAGTAGCACCTGCCCTGTGGAATGCCCTCCCATCAGATGTCAAAGAGGTAAACAATTATACAGCCTTCTGTAGACATCTGAAGGCAGCCCTATATCGGGATGCTTTTAATGTGTGATGTTCTGTTGTGTTTCCACTCTGTTGCGGAGTGACTGGGGCAACTCAGTCAGATAAGTGGGGTACAAAAACAAATTGTTGTTGTTTATTCTAGCCAGGCAAAAGCAGAGCAGAGTTGGTAAGGGTTGTGGCCTGAGTAAAGGCCTGAGGGCATGATAGAGAGGCTTAAAGAGTTGCATTTGGCCCCCAGACCTGACATCCTCCACCCTAGCTAAAATAGTAACCTAATGTATTTATTTTAAACATTAAACATCAATGCCAATGTTACTTCAGTTTAGACTATGGACAACTGAGCACCGGTGAATTACACTATAGACCAGGGGTTCACCAACTGTGGCTGCTGACCTCAAGTGGTCCACAAGCTTCATTTAAGACTGTAAAGACTAGTGGGAGCAGCACCCTAAATACTCATATTGATTTAAATTGCATATTGATTGGTTCTTTTATTTCTTGAGTTGTATTTTATTATTTATTGTTGTATTTTATGTTGCATTCGATAGCATTGTAATACAATATAGGAAATGAAAGAAAGAAACAAAGAAATGGCAATTAAAAGCTCACAGCATCTAGCACGGCACATTACAAATGCCACAACAGGCAGAAAAATCATTACCTATATACTTGAGTATAAGCCTAGTTTTTCAGCACATTTTTTGTGCTGAAAAAGCTGCCCTCGGCTTATACTTGAGTGAGGCGGGCGGTGGGGGCGGCGAGAAAGAAGCCCCTTCTCTCCGCTTGTGCTGCCACCCGCTCTCCCCAGTCAACCATTCCTTAAGAAGCGTACAAGAACAGCGGTTCTTTACTCTCCCCAGGCAGCTTGTTCCATTCCTGAACTGCTCGCATAAATGCAAACTTGCCAAAGGAGGAAGAGGAAGGAGCAGCCCAAAGGGCTGCTTTTGGGCTGCTCGTTCCTCCTCCTCCTCCACAGCGGCAAAGGTGAACCGGCTTATACTCGAGTCAATAAGCTTTCCCAGGTTTTTGTGGGAAAATTAGGTGCCTCGGTTTATATTCGGGTCGGCTTATATTCGGGTATATACGGTAAGTGGTCCACCAAGACTCTCAGCAATTTTCAAGTGGTCGACGGGGGAAGGAACCTTAGGAATCACTGCTATAAAGCAAGCTGAAATTGTATATACTAGAGGAATTTGTTTTAATGTACATGACTTTTTTAAAAAGAGGGGGGAACTACTGACTGGGAGAAGTTGTGGAAGGAAGGTATAAAATTTACTGCTTGTAATGCACTGAGAGAGAACATTATGAAAATGATATATAGATGGTATCTGACACCAGTGAAGCTAGCTAAGATATATCATGTTACAAGTAATATGTGCTGGAAATGTAAAAGTGTGGAAGGTACCTTTTATCATATGTGGTGGACGTGCCCAAAGGTTAAGGCTTTCTGGGAGAAGATTTATAATGAACTTAAGAAAGTAATGAAAATTACTTTTAGTAAGAAACCAGAGGCCTTCCTTTTGAGCATGACCAATCATGAGATACCCAGTCAGGATAGAATGTTTTTTATGTATGCCACAACAGCTGCTAGAATTTTACTTACAAGAAACTGGAAAGGTGAAGAGCTCCCGACAGTGGAAGAATGGCAAATGAAGCTGATGGACTTTATGGAACTTGCTGAACTGACCGCAAGACTCCGAGACCAGAGGGAGGAGAAGGTGCAACAAGATTGGAAGAAATTTAAGGACTATTTAAAAAATCGTGAAAAATTAGATATTTGAAGCAGAACCAGTCTGCTTAAATGGCTTTAGCTAGATGATGTTAGATAAAATAGTATATAAGAAGTGATGTTATAAATGGCTTAGGGATGTTTAGAAATGTTTAAGATTAGGTTTTTTAAGTAAGGAATTATATATGCTGATTAGCCAGTATGTTAAAGTACATTAAGAATAATGGTGAATGTTCAGAAAATAGTTACAAAGTTACCAACGTATATTAGTATTGAACGCAGTCGAGAGAGCGGGGGAAGTCCCCCCCAAAGAAGATTTGAAAGTAGTAGTAAATAATGATTTATTTTATGTTCCTGTTAGGTTTGTATCTCTTTTTTGTTATCTTTAATGTTGTTTTAATGTGCTCTTTTGTTTATTGTTAATTCTTTTTTTGGTTTTTTATGTCTGTTTATTTGTTGCTTACTGTAGAAAATAATAAAATCTTAGTAAAAAAAAAAAAGAGGGGGGAACTACTTTCATTAAAAACCAACAACACACCTTTTCATTTCTATGGTTACTCAGCTTTTCCTTTCTGGTGTACACCGAAACCAGCTAATAGTGAGGACAAAAACAATGCAATAATAGTGGAAATAATGGAATAAGCGCATGAAACCCTTATTGCAAAGTAGTCACTTTGTGTCTACTACATTGTCAACAAAGAGTTCACTTAAAATACTTTTGTTCTGGTTTTGCTAGAAGCAATAACTCAAAGGAGTTGACGGTACAGTGAACTGGAAGGAAATGCAATACTACAATCATTTTAGAAGCTACTACAAATTAAAGTCATAGTCAGAGTTCCAATTTAAAAAGAAATGAATCATACCAGGGAACAGGAAAAGCATAAAAACCTTTGAGGAACATAGGAAGTTGCTTTATACCGCATTGAACCATTGATGCCCTTTGCTCAGTATTTTCTGCACTGACTGGTAATGGTTCTCCAGGGTTTCAGATGGGGACACTGCCACTCTCACCTGGAGATGCTGGTGATACAACCTAAGACATTTTGCATGTAAAGTGCTTTACTACTGATAGATGGCCCTTCCCCTTTTCCCAACATTTGTGTTGTTGGGGATTCAAAGGGAGAGTAACAGTATTTCTTAGTAGATTGTTCCACAGACAGTGTGACCTCAACTGTGCTTTGAAGAGCACAATTTCCTGTGCAGAGGACTTAAGTGCAGGATGATAACAGAAAAGTTCGTGCTTCTGCTCCTTATTGGTGCTACCTCTTATGGTGTAGAGCAGGGGTGGGTGGGGAACCATTTTTGGCTCCGTGGACTAGATCCATATGAGGATCAGCCTTGCGGGGCAAATTTGAGAGGTGGGTTGCATGGCATCTATGTGACATCAAACGATAGACAGGTAGATTGCTTCACTTACACTTGGGCAAGCTGCAAGGAGTGTTGTCAGCCCTATGCTTTGCAAGCTTCTCCACACTACTCCTTTAAGCTCCCAATGTCAGAGGATTCAATGGGCAGCACAGGGAGGCTTGTGAAGAGTAGGACTGGGAGGGGAAAGCATTTTCTATTGAATGAAACTCACTTCCCACTCTTTGAACAAGTGCACTCCTATTGCCCAACAGTTGGGAGCCTGCTTTTCTCCAGCAAGGGAACAATTTGGAGACAGCTTTAAGCTCCTGGTTGTTCCTTTGTATCCCTATCCTACCAACCCCACACTTGACAACATGTACCATATGATATCAGGTGCCGAGCAAGTAGCCATGGCTTCCCCAAAATGGCCTGGTGGGCCAGGTTTGGCCCATGGGCAGAGGTTCCCTAAACCAGGGGTAGAGATATGTGTAGCAGGTTCTTCAGTACATCTCTCAATAGGCAGGGAAGTCATATTGCTGAACCAAACCACTAAAAAAAATTCAACTGAATGTTAACACTTTCTTATTTTGGAAATGGTATGGTTAGAATTGATTTCCACCCTTGTCTTCTTCCTCTCTTTCAACATTTCTGCTGAAACACCATTCTCCCTAAGTGGTTTTCTCATGCAAGCATCATTAGCTGAAATGTTGATAGAGGAGTTTATCCAAAGTATGGAACTGAACTAATATCCAAACACTGCCTTCTGCTCTTTGCATCCTCTTAAGCTCCCCGCCAACCATCACTGGCACATCAGCTGCCGGTAAAATAGAATCAGATCAATACCACAATGGATAATAGCAGCTTGATGGAAATCAAAAGGGTACTAAACTTTCAAAAGGTCTTCATCCATTTATGCATTCCCCTGCAGAGATTGCTAAAGTATTTTCTTCCTAACTGCATTCCACAACCTCTGGCTAGCTTTACTGTGGCATTTTTAGATAAACCCATAGGCAACAATAGGTAAACTAGGTAGAAATGAAATATTGTTTATTGTTATGCCACTTATTATCCAGAATGGGCTTCAAAGCAGTTTACAAATATAAGAACCAATTATACAAACACTAAAATATAAACTTCCATAATTAAGATACAAAATCTCAATAAAACATTAAGATATAAACATCCATACGTAAAGCATGCAACAAACAATCCCTCTTAAAAAAAAAACCCCCACAGTAATTAAAACAGGAGACGGGGGTTGGGTAATCAAGGCAATGTCTGTATAAACAGGTGTGTGTATAATATCTAAGCAGTAAATGCCACATTTTGTATGGCAGTATAATTCTCCCCACCTGACTATGGCATCCAACATGATTTGAGACCTTTTTCTCAATACACACAGGTCCTGTAATCAATAATAGTATCAGCTTTGTCCACACAGCTAACTGGATGGCATTTTATGAGTGACACTTTCCTCAGATCTATCCTGAGGGGAGGTGTGTGGTGCATAGAATGAATGAATGAATGAATGAATGAATGAATGAATGAATGAATGAGAGATACTGGTGCTTTGTATATTGAATATTTAAGAAAAGGAAGAAGGAAGACATCTCATGGCTTCTTATCAACCTCTTCTCCCCGCCCACTACAGTCCCTGTGAAAATCTCCCAATATGCTTAGTATTAAATTTTTGAAGATTCCCCTAACCAGCCCCATCAACAGGGACACTGTGCAAGGACTTCCACTTGTGCAATGGAGTTTCCCCCCTGTGCAGCTCCACACACAGATACCCAAAAAAATTGGCTCTATGGGTGTCAGAGAACACCCAAAACAGGGTGAAGAGAGAGGAGGGGAGCTCATTCCACGAGGCAAGCAGAAATGCTTCAGCAGAGGGAACAATTAAGAGTGTGACGCCGTATTCCACCCTACGTATTTAACATAGAGCATACTTTGACTCTAACATGATGACATTTGCCATCTGCCATCTATGAGCTTTCAGTTCTCAGGGCAAGGGCGTCAAAAAACAACACTGATCTTTGCAGTGATCCTAAGTGCTCTAAAGCTCCCTTCACATCAGTTGCATTAAGGGAGACCTGTGCTATTAAGAAGAAATAGGTCCATGATGCTGGTTCTGACCCTAAAATCTAACACTGAGTGTAGGTGTCTGAGCAGGGTAGGTCTGTTTCCAACTCACATTGAGATTTTCATGCCTATAGAAATTTATCTCTATTAGCCTGTCCAATCTGTTGCCTTCCGGGTCTTTTAGACTCCATTTCCCATCATCCCAAACTAACATGGCCCATGATCAGGGATTATGGCAGTTGTAGTCCAACCGTAACTGCAGGCCAAGAAGGCTGCTCTAGATGGTGTCTGAGTGGGGTGGGGGTGCAGGGTTTTTTGCTACTTATTTTATAGATGCTAGACTTGCCATACATCAGCAAAATTCCTGACATGTCCTGTTTTCCTTGTGTGTGAAAATGGTGTCAACAATTTGGGTTTGTTCCCCAAAAAAGCCCAACAATTTTTGGTGGGTTTCTTTAGGAGAAAAACCCCTTTGTGGGTGTCAGGAATTATACTTTTTGAAATATGGCAACCCTATAGATGTAATGTCGGGGGGGGGAGAATTATCAGTGCCCATTTAAATCCACAATTGTTTGAACAACAAGGTTGTCATCACCAGTTTTGAGGCCATGCATCCTGCTTTCGGCTATTTTCATTTACATATACATAGGTAAAGGTAAAGGGACCCCTGACCATTAGGTCCAGTCGTGTCCGACTCTGGGGTTGTGGCGCTCATCTCACTTTATTGGCCATGGGACCCTGCGTACAACCTCCGGGTCATGTGGCCAGCATGACTAAGCCGCTTCTGGCAAAACAGAGCAGTGCACGGAAACACCATTTACCTTCCCGCTGGAGCGGTACCTATTTATCTAATTGCACTTTGACGTGTTTTCTAACTGCTAGGTTGGCAGGAGCATATTGATCCTAAATTATATTATTTAAAAGCTTACGTTAATGTACTTTTTACACCCTGAGTAATGGCCAGTGTTCAAATCCTTTTATAAATAAAAATATCACTTCATTTGCAGTTTTGGTTTCCCCTTTAATGATCAAGGGTGAGGGGAGAAATAATAAATTAGGGCTGAAATCCTATATACACTTTACCTGGAAGTACATCTCATTGAATTCAGTGGGACTTACTTCTCAGTAGACATGCATAAGATTGTGTTGCTAAAAGGCAGGCTGAAAAAATTAATCCTATTAGGTTTTTAAAGTAAGCTCAGGGCAGTAAATTATCCTAACCCTTGAGCAAATCCTGTTCCATAAATTTTGAGTAGGCTCTTCATCTCTCTCTCCTCATTCTTTGCAATCGTCTTACCATGAACAGCAGCGTAAAGGAAGAAGATGTGTGTAGGAATGTTCTGCCTCAATGTTACCTTTTGAGGAGTTTTTGTGCTGTGTTTCAGATTGGACGGAAGAAAGTATGCAGTCCCTAGCAAAGAAGCCAAAGGAAAGCTAAGAGTTTGTACAGTGCATTCCAGCCTGTGTTGAATTTCCCTCATCACACTCTTTAAATAAATACTGAGAACATGTTCACTCCCTTTCTGAAATCTGTAAAAAGACTGAGATGATCCTGAAGGTTAGTAAAGCATGCCATCCCATGTCCAGGTAGCTGCATTGCCTTAAGAAATGCTCTGCAGCAGAATACATGGAATCCTTGTTCCCTTTTGTATTTCTCCATTGATCAAGACAGTAATATTACAACATTGTTCATGTAACTCAACCTGACATGTCAGTCTGTCAGCACATTATGGCATCAAGCTGTTCCCCTGGTGTCCCACCCAATAATATTGTTCATATCTCATTAACTGGTAGGAGAAAAAGACTACATAGAAAATTAACCCAGTGGGCTTTTACAGATTTTTCCCCACTTTTTAAAACTAATGAATTAAGGATAGATGTCACTCCCACTCCTCCTTGCTTATGGGATTAGTCTCACCCAAGTGGCAGAAATGGCTTACCACATATGAATGATTCAAGCAGCTGTTGACTGTCAGGCTCACTTTTTTCCGTTGTTTGGCTTGGCTGCTGTAAGAGTCTCCCGTCAGCTGCATACATTTGGAGTCAGGAATCTGGAAGGGAAGATGGAAGGTGTAAATACAACCTATGAATTTGTATATTTGGCTGTTTTAACGTGCCCCACTGCCACAGATTCTATAATATACACCCTCCCTGCATGGAGCTATTTATACTTTTCCTTTCTTAATGGAATCAATTCAGTGCAGAGAGTCCTAACCACCAGGCTCTTGGAGGAAGCCAGTAGAAAATTCAGAATTGCAAGGAAACATGAACCAGAAAGCACCAGCAAGGGTCAGAAAATAATATATGGAGCTTACATTTGAAAGCCCTAAAGTTAAATCCTAGCTTTAATGCTTTCCCTAGGTAGACTATCACATTTCAGTTTCCGTTTCTGCCCTCCCTTCTGGCCTCCTGAAATGGCAATAATGTTAAACTGAATGAGATAACAGCAGTAGCAACATCCAGGTGATAACTGGGAATAAATTCCATGCAATATCAATGGACATTAGGGCCAACAAGCTAACAACATTTATGTAGGTAAATCTGAACACACTCTGGCTTCATCCATGAGGAAAGTTTATCAAAAGATGAGTATACTATTTACCATGAGAATGTTCACCATGAGTGTGTCTAATCCATATAGCCATAAATAAATAACAAGAAAAGAAACAACTTGACAAAGCTCTACAAATGTCTATGACGGACCTATTCTGCCAAAGACGATTGTGTAGCTATGCCCTCCAGGCCTTTAAAAAATAATAATCCCTGTGATTCTCACATGTTTTTCACATCCATAATAATTTTATTCTGCTGTGACTATAGTGAGGGTTGCATGAAATTGCAATCAGACATTGCATCAGATGACCTGATGTGTTAATCAACACTAAAGGTACTCCACAGGGAGCAAAAACAATAAATTTTAGTTCAGAGACAAGTGTCCCTATTGTTCCTTTGCAGCAATTAAAAATGAAAACAATGGGAGAGATTTTAGGGGGGGACACAAAGAAGATTAATGCAGAGATCACTTCTTTGTTCCCTGTGTGTTGCATATTGTGGGGAATGTAGATTTTTCTTCATCTGAAGCACAAATGAAATTATTGAATTTTATTTATTTATTTTCACACCATTCATATTTAGTGTAAACTTCCATATATTGTGTGGTCTTCCAGAAACTGTTGGACTGCAAGTCCCATCGGACCCAGTCAACACAGCCAAAGGGCAGGGATGGTGGGAGTTTTACTTCAGGAGAAGCAGGTTTCCCAGCCTAGCAATTGTAATCTATGGAGAGGGCATTGTGGCTATACTCCAAACAGTGCTTGATGGGACAGTAATCCATGTGGGGCCTTCATGGTGGTGGCCTTCAGGAGTCTTCCATACTTCAGTTCTGTAAGTTGCATCTTGTCATTTGGGCCTTTGAATCCTTGTGAAAGTGCAAAGAGTTTGATTTAATGCACAGCCTATCAGATGTATTTTCTTGCAGCTGTTGGTTTTTACGTTTCTGATATGTTGGTTTTAGTTTTGTGAATTTTGTATCTTATATTAAATGTTTTACGAACCACTCTGGCTTGTCATTTGGAAAAGCGGTATAAAAATTGAAACAATAAACCAATCAATTTTTAAAAATTGGAGTGTAAACCCTGAAAAAGAGAGTTAAGATGTTCATTTTCTCCAGAGTGAGAAAAACTATTTGCAGAGTAAAAGGAATAGCCAGGTCAGAAACGAACAAGAAGTGCCTGTCAGCTCAGTTTCCAGAGAGGTTAGGAATCAAAGACCTTTCTCCTTGCCAGAAATTCCAAAGGCTGGAGAAACTTCATTGATCTGAATGGATCAGCAAGAAACAGCTCTGCACAAAGCAGAAACTGTTCAGTTTTTGAGAAGCAAACTTCTCTTGGGCTGTGTAGACTTTCTCTTTCATGGGTTTGAAGGGGAAACTTCTGTCAGTGAGAAATGTATATTTTTTCCCCCAAACTGATTTACACAATTCTTACAGATAAGCAAACTTCCACAAGAAACTGCCAGTGGCTTTTGATATTCATACAGAGGCAACACTTGAGCTACTTACTCTGGATTCTGCAGGTGGGACTTCTCTTGGCAAACTATGCAGAGGTACCCCAACCTTCTTCCTGCAGAGTAGGAAAATGGTGTGTGCAACACATGCCATTGCGGTGACAGTTAGCATAAAGCTTTGGGTTGAATAGACCTGGAATAAACACATGCAACTAGTTATTCTGCCTCAGTCTGGGCAACTAAACAATACAGCAGAGATGGGAAACCTGTGATCCTGCAGATGTTGTTGGACTCCAACTCCTTTCACCCACAATGGTCAGGGGTGATAAAGAGAGCTGCAGTCCGGCAACGTGTGAGAGGCCACATTTTCCCCATCTCAGCAATATAGCCCACTTGTTTCACTCTTGCTCAGCCTGCAGATTAAAGCCATCACCTCCCAATCAAAGACCATCCAGGCCAATAGATGTGGCCTTGCTCAACTCCTCCACACTCAGGAACATCCCTCCTAGGCAGCCTACACTGGGTACCTGTCGCTGCAGAATAGGGAAATGATTGTTAATCAGCAGATACCCAACCCTTGTGAAGGAGCTATAAAGCCAGCCAGTCTTCATAACGGTGTAGCACACTGGTGAGGCAACAGCTCACTGTTGGGTAAAAAGGTAGGGTAAAGGGACCCAGTCGCGGATGACTCTGGGGTTGCAGCGCTCATCTCGCTTTACTGGCTGAGGGAGCTGGCGTTGGTCCACAGAAAACTTCCAGTTCATGTGGCCAGCATGACTAAGCCACTTCTGGCAAACCAGAGCAGCGCATGGAAACGTCGTTTACCTTCCCACCAGAGTGGTGTCTATTTATCTACTTGCACCTTGATGTGTTTTCAAACTGCTAGTTGTGGCAGGAGCAGGGACCGAGCAATGGGAGCTCACCCTGTCGTGGGGATTCGAACCGCCAACCTTCTGATTGGCAAGCCCTGGGCTCTGTGGTTTAGACCACAACGCCACCTGCGTCCCGCATCACTGTTGGGTAGTTCTGGCTAGTCTTGGCTACAGGGAGCTGTCCAAGGTCTTTCCCAGTGGTCTTCTGCTTTGCCCTAATAACCCTTACTTAGACTTGACAGTTGGACTCACCTTACTCAGACCCTGGTCTTCAAGACCCACCAGTTCTTCTTAATTTGTGAGTGCCTTGGACTCTGTCTAGCCACAGCACAATCTGGGACCCCAACCTGAGGGAGAACAGGACAGGGTTGTTGTTTTTTAAGGATAAGCTCCCTCTATGATTTCCTATAAAATGTTTCTGCTATTTATTAGATTTATTGCCCATTCTTCATGATATGGTCCCAAGGCAAGTTACAATAATTTTGAAATACAGTATTGAAATCAGTTAAAAACAAATTGCAGTCAATAGAAATGGGAGGGGGGTCCCCTAAACAATATATCTCATGTGCCAAAGAGCCACATTCATCCTTGGGCAGTCCTCCCCCAGGGCATGCCAATGGTGGACATCTCTCTCTCTCTCTCTCTCTCTCTCTCTCTCTCTCTCTCTCTCTCTCTCTCTCTCTCATACACACACACACACACACACACAATCACCTCCCTCCACTGATTTGAGTAGAGCAGATAAGGAAAGGTTATCCCCTCAAATGATTGATCTCTCCATGCATCAAATAATTGACCCAGTGTTGAAGTAGGAGGCATCAGGGTTCTAGCCTTCCATCATCTCAGTCCTGTGTCTACTTTTAAACAATTTTCTTTGCTACTGTTGCCTAGAGCAACCTGGGATGGGGAAAATGATTTCTTTCCCCATTGGACTCAGTGAAAAGTCCAAACCTTAAAGAAATGTCACTGTTACCACAAGGGAAAGAGAAATCTGTCAATTCCTGTTTCCCTCTGTTTTCCATTCTTTTCCAATTTTTGTATGTTATTTTCACTGATATATGCATTGTATGCACATCTCTACCTAAATATATGTCTTTGTGTATACATTATTTCACTGGAGAACTGCATCACAAAATTTGGAGAAGTGCAAATTTCAGTATCTTTTAGCAAGTGTGATTGAGTAGGTTCACATTAAAATATAACTGAACCCCATTTCTCCTTCATCCCTAGTTATTTTTTATTATTTTTTATTTTCATTTATGACAAACATTTCAAACAGAATCATCTTTACATATTTCAACTTCCCCTTTTTCTGCGGTTCCTTATATTTAGTCTATTTTTCTGCATATCCCAATTTAAATCTATTTTACATTTTATTTCCATCCATTTCATATATGTTTTCAATACTGCACATTTTTACATTAATCCTGCAAATGTCTTAATTTGTTTACAATGAGTTTGTAAATATTCAATAAATGATTTCCATTCCCCCTTAAAGACTTTGTTATCTTGGTTTCTTATTCTTCCGGTTAGTTTCGCCATTTCTGTATATTCCATTAGTTAGAAGAATGGCAACAGAAACTATCAGAAACCTCCATCCCTAGTTATCACCAAAATAATATCTCTGCAAAATTCACCAAAATTCTCATTTGCCATATTTTAGTCAAACTTATTTGCAATATTCGGAATGTCATGCAGTATGGTTAATAGCAAATTAGTAAATGTATTGTTGCATAAAGACTCTGCTACTATTTCCAAACATTTGACAGATTGGTATTGACAGTAGTGCATTTTAAAGTGTAATACATCCTCTGCCACATTGACTGGAATACGCACTCTGAATATATATGAGGCAGCTTGTGGGAGATGACAACCCTATAACAAGAAGGCAGGTGCATACTCTTTAGAGCAGCTGTAATGAACCTCTAGCACTCCAGATGTTGCTGAACTACAACTCCCATCACCCTTAGCCATAGACCATGGTTTCTGGGGCTGAATGGAGTTGTAGTTCACCACCCCCACTCTGTCTGGGTAGCACCAACCAAGAATATTTTTCCATATGGTCAAAAACCAGTTAGAATCTGGGAGAAAATGTACCCAAACAGAGTGGTCTGCTTTTAAAAATGAATAAATCCCAGTAGGTATTCAAAGAATAAATTAGACGGTGTTTCGAGCTGACCTGGGATTTCATTTTTCTCCTCTTATCTGCAGTGTTTCATATTTTTTCAAACAGTTTCATTTTAATTATTTAGTAAGCAAGTTGCGTGATTGTAGTTATGTGATACTGCTTCAGTTTACTTTTAAAAGTTTCAAGCCATCTGAAGATATACAGTGTGTGTGTGTGTGCGCGCGCTGTGGAAATAAAACGTAATAAATAACTAAATAAAAATAAAAATCAATATGTGTTGCCTTATAATGAGCTGCAGATAAAATTTGTTCTCCTCCGACCTTATAAGAAAATGCTTTACATAATATTCAGAGGAACACCCCTAGTTGGAGAAGGAACGACATCCCATCGCAAGGTGTTCAGTGCCCAGATGAAGCGCATGACATCACTCCTGCAACCTGCCTTGAGTACCAAACAGGGACATCCTTTCTCCCTTTTGATACAAAATTGCTCACTTGACATTTACATGCAATCTGCCTCTGAGAACTTATCTTTGTGCCCCTGAGATAGTCCGAGCTAGGGACGTGGATAAACTCTCCCCTAGTAAAGGTTTAAATTAGAAGCAGTTAAGAATCAGACTCCGTGGGATTTATTTCCTCCCATTCTGCTGACAATTTGGCAGAACAAAATAGCGCTGCTATTTCACACCTCGGGGGGGGGGAATGTTTGTCAGCTGTCAGAAATGGTTTGTGCTAATGCCCCTCCAATCTAGCTAAGAAGATAGCAGTAAGAAAAGAAGTGTCTAGGAAGCTTGCCTTTAATGAACCCTAAAGAGATTTGTTGATCAAAAATAGCGGAAACTCCAAAGGTTTCAGGCTTGGGCCTGTAGGCATACCTGACCAAAGCTTCAATGATGGTGCCACTAGAGAAGAGGAGACCACATATGATGAATAGCTAACTCACTTCAGAAACTATTGGCTGACTTGTTTACTTAGTTTTGAGGTCACTCTGGATGAAGCATAGCTCTAGCAGAAAGTATAGCCCCTTCTACCCACTCTTGCTATAAAGTATTTGCATCTGTCATGGGATCTAGGGTGGGGGGGGAGAGATGAGCTCAAAACTTGCATTTGTCCATGTGGACACCAATTACATGAGCCAGAAATGTCTGTCCTTCCCTTCTAACACCAACACTTTTGTATGCAGGTTAGCTTAGAGGACACAGAGCAGGCCCCATGGCCTTCAACACCTTACTGCCATTCCCCAACAGATGCTGCCTGACACAGCTGCTTCACTCAGCCTAATGGTAGGGCTGGCCCTGCCAATCTTTTGCTTAATTCAACCTTAGTGACAGCATTACGGCTCATATCTTTCACTTTATTCCATTCAGCCCTCAGAGTCTGTTCTCCTGTCTCTGCTTCATTACACTCTTTTCTTCCATATTTCCACTTCACCAGCTGGGTTTTAATGCTGCCCTCCCAATCCCTCATCTCTTCTGGTGGTGATATTGGTGCATATCAGCTTCCAGGTAGACTTGCAGGCTCCCAGCCATTGCTGCTTTGATATCTTGGAACCACAGCCGGCCCTAGTCTGGCTCCTGCTTCAGAAGGATGCAGTGGAAGTACTCCACTGAATCATGTCAATTGCTGCAGAGAAAAAAGTAGTTCATTTGTGCATTAAATGTTCTTATATGCATTCAGCATTGTCTGTTTTGATCCTCATTTGAGGAATTTCCCCCCAAAAGTTTTACATCAGCAGCCAAGGAGAACGTGGATCACATTGTTATTTTATACATGCTTGCCAATTTTCTGGTTCCAGAATAGGAAAAGGACATCTGCAAAGCTGCAAATTAAGAATTTTGAACAGTTTTAGATAATTCTTTGGGGAAGAGAGGCAGACTTACTGTATAATAATACTTGATAACAGATGTTGACCTTAACATATTTTTGAGCAGTGATTGACCAAAGGAATGTCCCAAGGGTAATCATTTATGCCAGCGTTAATCAAATGATTGATTTAGGCAATGATGTGTTAAAAAGTAAACACACACACACACACAGAGAGAGAGAGAGAGAGAGAGAGAGAGAGAGAGAGAGAGAGAGAGTCTAACACAATAGAGTTGTATAATAAATGCCTGTGATGTATTTTTATAATTTAGCCATGGTGAATTTAGACTTCTAAGTAAAACAATTTGGAAATAGACAGCCAGCGTAGTGAGCAATGGTTGGGAATGTGGAATCCATGGCAAGGGGCCTGACCAACTTCTCGTTGCATGCCACTACCTGCATGAGGCAAAGTAGTGTAATGGTTAGAGTGCTGGATTGAATTGTATTATTGACTGTCTTCTTAATTTGTTTTTAGGTGAGTGTGTTTTTCAAACTTATTGTTGTGTCCTTTGCATTTTCTAAATGCCTTTGGACTATAGTGGTACCTCGGGTTACATACACTTCAGGTTACATACGATTCAGGTTACAAACTCCGCTAACCCAGAAATAACACTTCAGATTAAGAACTTTGCTTCAGGATAAGAACAGAAATCGTGCTCTGGCAGCGCAGCAGCAGTGGTGCTTCAGGTTAAGAACAGTTTCAGGTTAAGAACGGACCTCCAGAACGAATTAAGTTCTTAACCAGAGCTACCACTGTATTTTCTGAGATTGCCTAGCCCTAGTGTGATTTCTGATTGAGTCCTTATCTACCGCAATCTGTCATATGTGCGATTTTTGCTCAAAGTGGTTGCTCAGAAATTCACCTAATTAAAAAGTGCTATCCATCTGTAGAAGCAAATATGAAATGACAGTGCTTCAAAACAAATCTGCCTTTTAAAAAAAAAAAACCTCCCTCTCACAGCCAAGTAATAACATCTCTCTCTTTTTTACCTGGAGTATGCAAGAGTGCTGTTCAGACCAGATTCATGCTTGCCTTAATAGTAGCAATTTATTGTTATTTTCTATTTTCTACATGTGCATTTTAAAAACCTAATTTCAGTGCTTTTTTTCAATAAATGCAGCCTGAAATAATCCTTGGTAATCGGCAATCTCATTCGAAGCACATTTTAGTTAAAAGTAAATTTCCCTAGAATTGATAGTACTTGCTGTCATATAAAATGGAAAAAGGGATGGGGCTAGAAGGTCCTGTGGCACCTTAGAGACCAATTTAATTGTGGCAGGAGCTTCTATGGACAACAGTCTACTTCACAGTTTTAATTGACAGGAGTGGTTGAAGCAAACTGTTGGTCAATAAAGTGAAAATTAAATATGACAAGCATGGAAATGAACACATCCTGGGGTACCAAAGAGCAACACAATATATAATCTACATTGACTGATATGCAATTTTAGGATTACTAAGCATCAATACAGTATAAATGGGGAAGGCAATCACTGTTTGCAATAAACAGCTACTCCTCTAGGAAGGAGCAAACTTTTGGGAAGGATCAGAGGAAAATGGTATGAACACTTGTAACACCCCTCTTGATATGCTTTAGCATTCAGAACAGCTCTGTCACATACACAAAGCAGCTAATAAGAAGTTGACTGTTCAGACACTGCACTAGGAGCAAGAGAGGGGAGCTGCTGCAGAACTACTCTTTTACCACTTGCCAGGTTTGTACAGGGCACAGCAGCGGGCAACAAGGTTGAGAGGCACAGTCGTTTTAGGAGGTGTGCCAGATTGGTTCTAGTAGGGTGGAACAGGCACACCAGCAGGGCCAAATCAGTGCTCCTGCCAACGTCCCAGCACTGCCATGACTGTGCCACCTGCCGCTACCCCAAACTGTCCTGGTGAGTTGTAGCAATGCCGCTGCTGGAAGGCTGGCTCTGCAGCGGTGCCCCAAGATGCCAATCAATCTTTCCCTGAACCACGAGCCCAGCCAGACAAACTTCTATAGCTAGGCAAGCTTCGCTTCCTGGGACTCCACCCTGGGATTATATGATGAAGGATAGGCTAGGAATTGCCAAACAAACAAATGAAATTATAAAAAAAGTACTTTGAATAACAAGTATTTATGTATTTGTCACATTTGTGCATTGAAGTGCCTCAAAGCAACTTATGCAGTAAAAATAAAACAACAGAGACATTAAAATCAGATAAAAACAGGAATGGATGAAAACAATATATTTAAAAGGAACAAGTCCTGCCCAAGGAGCGCAACAAAAGCCTAACTACCCTCCTCATTAAAAACCATAAGCCTGGGTAAAGGAGGACATTTTTGCCTGGTGCCAGAAACAGACAGCAATGGTGCCAGGCATGGTCTGGAAATAGCTCTGGAAATTGTGCTTGGAAAGAGACCAGTAGCGATTGGAGCTGTCATAACATGGCCATCACCTGCTCCCTGCAACTGGCCCTAGTGAACAGTCTGGCTGTAGCATTCTGAACCCTTGCCACACTCAGGGATCACATCTGGCAGCAGCAACAGTACACAAAGCTGTGGAAGGGCTTTTCTTTTCTTTTCTTTTCTTTTCTTTTCTTTTCTTTTCTTTTCTTTTCTTTTCTTTTCTTTTCTTTTCTTTTCTTTTCTTTTCTTGTGTGCAGTTAGACAGAAAAAGTGGAGTTGGAATTTGCCCAGGTCAAAATCTGATAATGTCTACTTTGAAAAATGTAGGGAGAGGGAATGAGACACATTAGACATGTGTGTTTATAGAGCACTTAAATGATGGTCAGTGTTAGGGACACCATGTCAAATGGCTAAAATGTGCTCACCATATTTAAAGTGCCCAAACCATATTAAAACCCCTTCTTCATTTTGGCCAGAACCTCCTCTTCCTTCACCTTCCTCTTCAGGCAGGTAATGCTTCATTACACCCCTGAAAATATCCTTAAAGTAGTCCTGATTTTACACCTGTTCGTTGCGGAACTAAGGCAGATTCATAAATGAATCGCTGCTTATGAGAACTACTGGCTCCTATGGGGAAATGTCCGCTAATTCAGGATGTAAGCAAGCAGCAAAGCACACTTCTTTTTTTAGAGTAAGGTGTCTGATGGAAAAATTGTGCCATTGGAAAATCGGCTTTGGAAAAAAACTCTGGTGGACTTTCAAGCTAAAAGGATCAAGTAGGGGGTGATGAAAAAGACTGAAACCCTGGAGAGCTGTTGCCAGCCAGGGCAGACAATCCTTGTCTTATCTAGACCTATCACTCAGATGGGTACATCTGAGTGCCCATGGTTATGGTTATGTAACCATAAAACTAATGATTTGCAACTGAAGATAAATTAGCAGGAACTCATGGTGGAAAACAAAGGCTCAATATTCTACAACTGGATATTCAAGTCCCAGCTTTCCGGTCTTACTTTTGACGAATACTTCTTGGTATTACCCACCAACCCCCTTTTATTAGCATCTTAAAAGGTAAAGGTACCCCTGACCATTAGGTCCAGTCGCAGGTGACTCTGGGGTTGCAGCACTCATCTCGCTTTACTGGCCAAGGGAGCCAGCGTTTGTCCGCAGACAGCTTCTGGGTCATGTGGCCAGCATGACTAAGCCGCTTCTGGCGAACCAGAGCAGCACATGGAAACGCCATTTACCTTCCCACCAGAGCGGTACCTATTTACCTACTTGCACTTGACGTGCTTTCGAACTGCTAGTTTGGCAGGAGCAGGGACCGAGGAACGAGAGCTCGCCCCGTTGTGGGGATTCAAACCGCCTACCTTCTGATCGACAAGCCCTAGGCTCTGTGGTTTAGACCACAACGCCACCCGCATCCTAGGTTATCATAAACAAAAACACAGCATCCCATTTTCTCAAAGGTTAACATTTCTCAAAGGTTAACATTTCACCTCTTCCAGCTCTGACTAAAGGGAGGTTTTGTTGGGAATGGCTTTGAACTTTCCAAAGATGGGAGAAATGCGGAGTACAAAATAAGTTGTGCTTCCTCTTCTCACGCTTGTTTAGATAAGTATATCTGAAGCATCTGTCAATACACATTCTTAAGACTCTAGTGCTCCTGAAGAGGAAACAACACCAGCATTTGCCTTTCAGGAGGGAATGGCTAGCCTGTGGCCTGCAGAGGTTATTTGTGCACCTAAATCACCCCACCCCAATAATTTGGCGATATGGTATTCCTTTGTTCCCCTTTTGTGATGCTGTAGGGTGGCCCACCAGCCTGCCACAAAATGGTTGCCTCTGCCTCAATTTACCCTGCACTTGGCTTACTCTGCAAAGGCAGCTCTTCTCTCCTTAATATGGTGCCACTGCAGGAAGGTCCTAGGGCTCAGTTTCCTGAGTCCTAAGACAATTCCACTTCCTTCCCCAACACTGTAATGAGAAGCAAAATTGCTGAGCATCCCCTGTCCTCTGGTGCTTAGCCGGCTTTCCATATCCCTGGTTTGCAGGTACACTACTGCCTGTGTGTGTACACATGTTTAGTCACCACTCCTGCTACTGACATGTGTCCCTCAGAGGAGTGACTGACTATCAATGCAGCCCTCAGAACAAAAAAAGTTTAGGCAGCCCTACTTTGAGAAGATGCATGGAATCAGATTTGTTCCTTCTGAACAACCAAGGAAATGAAGGAAGTGCTGCTCATTTGCGTTTTGCCCCCAAGCTTATTCAGAATGTTCAGAGTTGCCCCTAATTCTCTTATATTGGAGAAACCAATGTGGCCCAGTGAACAGATGGCTGAGGTGGACCAGGGGGGTGATCAATTAGAGCTTTGACTATTCATCAGAGTTATTTGATAGGTTTGGCCAAGCCATTCTCTTGCGGTCTTTGTTCCCCATGTGTAAAATTGGGGCTATTAAACCACAGTGCACTTGAGAGAAATTGAAAGCAGTCTGTGCACCAAATATGAAATATTGCAGGAATTGTAAAGCAGTGGGTACATTAAAGAAATTATAAACAATGAATAGTAGCTGAATTTTATGATGGTCAGCAGCCACTCCAGTAGAGTGTACATTACAAGTTTTGTGTTGAAAATGCAAATGGAACAAAGTGTAGCTTATGCCAGGGGGATGTTATTAATATGTATGATTTTAGTTCACCCATTAAACATTGGTAGAGCTCCCAGGTTCAATCTTTGGCACCTGTACTTCGAAAAGATCTCCAGTATAGCAGAGTTGTAAAGGCCTATGTCCATTCCCAAAGAAGACAGTACTGGGCTAGATGACTCGGTGACAGTACTGGGTGAGTCAGATGCCACATCTGCACCTTACATTTAAAGCACTCTCCTACCATTTTAACAGTGATGGCTTCTCCCACAGAGTCATGGGAACTGTAATTTGCTACAGGTGGTAAGAACCCTCACAGAGCTACTATTTCCACATTGGTTTAACAACTAATCCTTCTTCTCAAGGAAGAAGGTCTGCTTCAGATATCTCAGTAGATCTTCTTTCTGTCCACCTCTGATTTACAAAACCTCTACTGTGTTGTTTGTGTAACTGGGTGGTGTCATTTTGGTTGTTGCCATGGGAGCTAGAAATACTTTCCAATCTACTTCAGATCACCCAGAAATCTATCAGTTGATCTTCTTTCAGACATCCCCCAAAACAAACCCTCCACAGTCTTTGTCTTCTTTCACGGTTGGCACAGGAGATTCCACATTGCCTCCCCCCCCCCAGCTGCATTCAGTGAAACTAAATCTTTTCCAAAGCCCCATTCCCTGCCCATCTGCATGGGGAGATGCAGAGCAGGTCGATAGCAGCTGGTGTGCTTCCTACATTAGGTGCAGCAACAAAGGCCCAGCAAACACTAGCAAGAGAATCAAATACTTTATTGAGTACATACTATACCAAATGTTACACAAAGAACTCGGCCTCAGACATCGGACTATTTTTCCTGGCATACAGCTGGAGGGGAAAAAATACACTAATATTTTATAAGCAGCCAGTGCAGAGAAGGAAATATTCATTTTCCCTTCTATGCTTGTTTTGCCTACAATTCACCCACTGTATGTCTTGGTGGAGGTGGATGAGATTAATCTCTGCAAGAAGTGGAAAATAAATTGCCTTTCTGAATTAGCATGAACTGTTCATTTTCTCCTCTAGTCCACTTGCGGGATGGTTGGGGGGGGGAGGAGAAAGTGTTAAACTTAGAGCTGTACATGACTTTTGTGCAAACAAATATGCCCATTCTGTGAACCAAGCAAGATATAGTGGGAGGATGCCACTTCCGTTTCATCATGTGTTCATGTTCAGAGCAAGAGATGGTGAAGTTGGGCGGGTTCTAACTTTTACATTCAGGGTTGCGTGGCCAAGGGTTTTTGAATCCTCTCCTGCCTTAAGTCTCGAGACTCTTGTCACTTCAGGCGCATTTTAGTTTTGAAACCCTTTGCTCGCTCTAACACTAGAAGCTGAGAGAAAAGTGTGAAAATCTAAGCATTATTTATTCCTTCATTTATTTTTCTTCATTAAAGTGTTTATTTTCTGCCCTCTCATAAAACAGCAGGGCAGTGTGCAGTAATACAAAAATATTAAAAACAATTCAAAATGATCATTAAAATTACTGGCTACTCTAGGGACATTTTAGACAACTGCGTAAGCCTGTTGGCGGGGGCAAGGGGGGGGATCTATGCTTGAAAGTCAAAAGCAAGGCTGCCTGCTGAATCTCTGCCGGAAGAATGTTCTTCAACATGGGACTGACGACACAAAATGCTTGACTTCTGGATGAAGCCAATAGGCCTTTGCAACATGGGGGACAACTAGCAGCACTCATCCAGATGATTGCAGTGATTTAGTTGTGATATAAGGGGTCGGGCAGGTTGTTCAGGGCTTTGTTTAGCAACACAATACTGCTACTGTTCCTTTCCCCCAAGAAGCTCAAGGCAGCATGTATGATATCACCTCCCACTTTATCATCAAAACCACCCTGCAGGGTTGGTAAAACTGAGATGTGGTGAGTGGCCTAAGGGGCCAAGTGTTATATTATATATTATTATTACTTAGGGCATTTCTAACCTGCTTGTTAATTTGTGGTTTCCAAAATGCATTACGTGTGTGTGTGTGTGTGTGTGTGTGATTGCCTAGTTGTTACTGTATTTATTTATTTATTTATTTTTAAAAAGTTTACTATGTGAGTTGCCCTAAGACCTTCAGGTATAAGGCAACATATAAAGTTAATAATAAATAATAATTTAAAGCAGGGAAATCACGGGGTAAACTAACTTAAAACCAAAGAATTGCCAGTGTGATACAATGCAGGGTCTGTCATGATCCATTTCACAATATCCATATTGAGTAAACACTTTGCACAATGCTTTTGGAGCAGCAAGGAATTAAGCTTGCTACACAAACCTAAAGCAAATGTAGCCCTTTTAAACTGCATGTTTCGTGAATGACAGGTCATGAAGCTGTTCAGAGCTCTCTCTTGTCTGGACCATCTGGGATAGGGTTTCCATCCAGAAATAATTTTTACAGGCCAGGATTTCATGTTCTTGTTTGGTTGCCAGAACTGTGGAACTAAAAAGACCATTAAAAATCCAGCTGTATACGTATTTACTGTCATAATGCATGCGAGTGTACTAAGGAGTCACTTGGGAACAGCAGCTGCCATTGCAAAATAGTACACTTTTGCAAGCGCAGCAACTGCTATCATAGGTGCAGTGCATTGCCATGGGAGATGTGCCCTTTAGTGACACGCACAGATGAGTGTGCATGTGCAAATGACAGCTTCATGAGTTGGAGTTCTGAAGGGGGTTGCAGGAGAGGACCAAAAAGGTTATGGGTGTCAGGTGAAGACATCCCTGCCTCAACTCTGATGTGAAGAACAGCGTTCAAAGGTGGCATGAAATGCAGCAGGGGAAAATGACATTGCTGCATTTTAAGCTGTTAATGTGACTGTAACCTTAGACAGTTGAACAATCTCTAGCCAGACGGAGGAACATTCTCTTCACTAAGGAAACGGACTGTTCATATTAAAGGACACTTTGCCCCAGGTAGTTTCAGGCTTTGTTGTCTACTTGGAAAGGAACTCTGCATCTGCTACGAGGCACTCAGTCTACGGTGCCAGGTTTTTTTTAAAAAAAAAACAGAAAGGTGACAAATCATAATCTAGGAACATTTTCATGTTGCAGTGAGGAAAATACAATTCATTTCCAGGTTCTCAAAAACTCATTCTGATTCATGTTGACTTCATTATTTGATTGTCAAATATTAATTGAAGGGCATTCTGCATTATCTTAAGATTAGCTTTAGCACGATTTTAAAAATTACTCTTATCAACCTCATTCTTTATGTTAATCAAACTAAAACCCAGCCGAACTGGCTAATAGGGTCACCCAAAATAACAGCAGAGACATCTGGCAGTATCAACTGATCCACAGTTCACTGTTCTCTTCAGCTACATGGTAACACGGGCGATGTTCATTGCATTCAAATGAGGTAGCCTTGCTGTCATCAAATATTCTTCTCACAGCACCATCTTGCTGGCCAACAGTTTATGCATTCATTAGAAAAATCTGCTGTATCCAGTTTTCTTGATGCACTAAAAACAGAAGTGCATACTGCATGTTTTCGCTCAGTCAGATACAAACCTTGCTGCTTCTAACGAGCAATTTCAGTAAGCAGTAAACTCTAAACAGCTTCCACCTTATCCTGCAGTCAATTTACTCATGCTTATCAAAAGCAACATTACTGACCGACTGGTTTTCAAGCAGCCTGACTGGGTATTTTTTTCTCACTTGGCTAGCTATGCGTGTGTGTGTTATTTTTGTAATATATGTTCAAGTCAATTTCAGTATTAGGAAAGGAGCAATTTAGATTTGTACACATTTACATGGCTCAGCAGTACAGCACATGCAAAAAGTCCCAGGTTCAATCTCCAGCATGACAAGGTGGGGTTGGAAAAGGCTCCCATCTAAGGCGCTGGAGGACTGCAACCAATCAGTGCACTGAACTAGGCAGACCAATGACCTGGCTTGGAATAAGGCATCTTATTCCAATGCACCATGTGGAATGATCAATAGCTAGGGAAAGAGGTATCACTAAACAACCCCATCCATATTTAAGCTGCACCTGATGTGTTCAGCTCCCCCCCCCCATCTTATCTATTGGTCAAAATAGCAGAGCTTGCTAGGGAGAGGCCCTTAATATTTTGATACCTGTCCCACTGGAAAGCAGCAGGGCACAGAATTTGGCACTGGGTTTAAACAGCCCAAAATGCAAGTCTTATTGAAAAGGATATGGAAGAAGAAGCATGGGGGAATCATAGGAAAACAAAAAAAAAAGTGAACTGCATCATGTAGATGGCCCCAGAAAGTAAGTGAATGCAGTGCAACAATTTCAAAGTAGTATGGAAGCACCCTAGGACCACGCAAAACCTAAAGCAGCCTCCAAGGGCTGGAGTACCTGTAAAATGGATGTATTGAATCAAATCTGAAATTGTTTAAATGACATTTTCCATTTATGATATATGAGCTTAAATATGCCTAGGTTTAAGGAGACTTAGTGCCAGATTATATTAAAACCCCTTGAAAATATATACCAGGTAGTCTGTAGTGGAATCATTTACTTGCCTATATTTCTTCTGCAAAGGAAATATCTGCTTGCCATCATACTTAAAGGACTAGGTGCTGCTTTTCTCTTAATTGTATACATCAGTTCTCTGGAACAGGCAGCCAATTATTGTAAACTATGTGTCAACAGCAAGTAAGTGACTAATTGTGGCCAGCTGAGGTTCATCTCAATCTCAGTCATCCAGACACACTGCTTAATTTGTTTGTGTGAAAATAATTGCTCATCTAGCAAACTTTGCCTCGTTTAGCTAATTCAGAAGAGTACTTCCCCTGAAATTATTTCCAAACACAGCCAATGTTATGATGGATAAGAGCTGTTTGTCACAAACCTTGTAGGGTGGTGAATGTTCATTATAGATATATACAAACCATACTGTGCTAGCCTAGACCTTTCTAATTTTCTCTCAAAGATATTCCTTCTGCCTCCTATGTTCCCTCCAAATAGATAGGTTCTTGTTTTCTTAAAATATGCCTCTTCTAAAACTCAACTGTTGGTTTGAGAAGCTGTGTACACATGACGTTAGCCATGATCCATATATATCCTGAATCTCTCTGGTAGTTTTAATGCATTTTTCTCAAGAGGAGGAAGGTGACAGTGTCAGCCCCTGGGCAAGTTGTAAGTAAGAAGGCGGGGCAGGTGGGGGACTGACTGAAGGCAAACGAGGTTGGTTGGAAAGTTCCCTACTTGCCCCAATGAACCACCCTTAACTGCTGTGATGTGAATGACATTGGTTACCAGTAGAGTAACTTTAGTTGCATGGACTCTGTGAGTCTATTTCAGGGTACAGGCAAATTATGGCAAACCATCCCGCTCCAAGGCTGCAAACCATCCCGCTCCAAGGCTGCAAATGGAGAGCTCCCATCTCTGTACCACCCTTCTGAAGAACTCTGATTCTCAGCCACCTTCACTCACTATGAAGAAGCTGCTAATGTAGGCATCAGATCCCACCAAAAGGCTACAGTTCAGTCAGGAGGTGGGCTGCCTTATAGCTGTTGCTACTAGGCAACACTGGTTCATACTGAGCATGTGTGTGAATTTCTTCCATAGTTTAACATTCATTGGGGTAAATGCCCAAGCAGGTTGAACTACCACTAAATAATGGCAAATACTAGGTATTCCCCTTGACCTATCACAACAAACCATTTCTCAAGATGCTCAGTACAAATGGAGGAATCTTCACAGAAAGCCCAACCTAAGCAAAGCTTATGGAAATAAAACACAAAATAAGTGTGAAAATGCCAGAGTAACTCATCCAATGTTTAACTCATTTGATATAAGCCATTTATTAACCTTTCTACCCCAGATTTGGCCTGGACCACCCGCAAATGTCTGTTTCTTACACTGCCAAGTTTCAAATCAATCTGTAGAGCTATTCTTGAACTATGAGCTGTAGAACTTACTGCCCTTGATTTCTCATTATGTTGGCGGAATGCAGTTCAACCAGCTCACCCTTAACATAGAGCATTAAGACAGATATTCCACATTTATTCTCCTGAGAAATGTTACAGCTTCGGAATCCAATAAGATCAAGAATGTCAACCAAAGAATCCAGCAAAGAAAGTTGTGAAATTTATAAGGCAGAAATAAAGAACTGGATCATCCATATTTCTTTAAAGCAGAGGGGGAAAACCTATGCCCTCCAGATGTTCTTGGACATCCCTGACCATTTGCCATGCTGGCTAGAGCTGATGGAATTTGGAGTCCAAGAACATATGGAGGGCACTGATTCCCCATCCCTGCTCTATTAGTAACAACATTTTGGGCATTCTAGATTAGAAAAATGGGGAATATGATAGTGGTTTGGTGTGGAGAAAGTGGATAGGGAATGTCTCTTGTATTTCTAGAATCCAGAGCCACCCAATGAATGTCGGGAGATTCAAGACAGACAACAGAAATTGTTTCTTCATGCACCACATAATTGAACTATGGAATTCACAACCATGATCTGCAGTGATGACCATCAATTTGGATAACTGTAGAAGAGGATTAGACAAATTCATAGAGAATACACCTATTTCTATGTCCACAGTCAAAGCCAATATGCACAGAATACCAGTTGCTGAAAAACACAAACAAGGAGAGTGCTGTTGCACTCAAGTCATGTTTGGGGCTTCCCATGGGCATCCCATTGGCCACTTTAAGAACACAATGCTGTTCTACTTGGGTCTTTGGTCTGATCCAGCAAGTCTCTTATGATCTCTAGAGAATGAAAAATTGCTCATTTTGTTTCCTGTCAACATGCCTCAGTTGTTGTTCAGTTTATTCTGGGTGCTTTTGTCATCCATTTATTTATTTTCTTCTGTTTAGCCAACACTATTCTGGACATCTTAAACTCACAGTTATCTCACTTAAATGTAGTAGGAAAAAACATGATACAGTTACTGTAGTGGAAGAATAAATAGAACATATGCCATGACATCTCAAAGAAGTAATGCATTATAGCTGACACACTAAGTAGTCTGCATATGCTGGTATGATTAATTGTAGTATCCCTGCAGTGAAACTGGGTGTGTATCTCTCATTAGCTAATGTTGTAGATTTATATATGCACTGTAAACCCACACATAAAGGAAGCTGGCTTTGCTGCACAACAGAGTTGCGTGAAACCAAGCAGCTTTGGTTTGGGCATCTCCTTTTCCATGGAATGTTATGGTTTAATAACAGAAAAAATGTAATCTAAATATGTTTAATTTGTATTAATGCACCCCTGAAATTTTGAGATTTGTTCTTCATTGGCTTTTTTTTTCTATCAAAAGATTAAGCATGCCTTTCCAAAGAGGAAACGTGCAAAGTGGGTTGAATAAATAATAAAAGCAAAAGACACTCATCAGTGGAATATCAAAAACATAAGAAGAGCCTGCTGGATGAGGCCAATGGCCTATCTAGTCCAGCATCCTGTTCTTTCAGTGGCCAACCAGTTCCCTGTGGGATCTGAGCAGTTCTCATCCTGTGGTTTCCAGCAACTGGTTTCCAGAAGCATTACTGCGTCCATCTGCAGAAGAAGAGTGCAGCCATCATGACTAGTAGCCTTCAGTGGTCATCTTCTCCATGAATTTGCCCAGTCCTCTTCTAAAGCCATCTAGGTTGGTGGCCATCACTGACTCCTGTGGGAGCAAGTTCCATAGTTCCAACTATGAGCTGTATGGAGATGAATAACATGCCCCATTTGGGGGCCTTATGCTGCCCTATGTGGCCAGAATACTGGTGGTTGTAACATGTGCTTCGCCATACTTTCAGCAAGTGCACCAAGGGCCTCCATGGCAGCAGAATCCCTCTGCCAGCACAGCCTGGTGGAGGTACACCTCTGCTGTATCCTCAACTACACCAGAGCACAGATTGGGACTTGCAAGACTCTTGCCTATTCTGCAGCTGACCGACATGGCTACCCCTCTGGGAACTATTAAATGCAAAAGACGCCATTATCTGTTGTGCCTGTATTTTGCACCTGTTCCCAAGTGTCAAATGTAGTGAAAGAAGCAGTCTCTATATAGAAGCACAGGTTTCTATTAAAGCTGTGGGTTCTGAATCCACCAGTGGCTATTAGCCAAACTTGTCAGAGTATACATCCCTAGATGTCTTATTACAGGAAGCCAGAAGTGAATGATTATTGACAGCTTAAATCCATAATAGCTCAGTGGTTCTGTGCAGACTACTCAAAAAAGCCTCTGTTGCCCCTAGAGACAGGATACAGGAATAAATATAAAATGGGTCTGACATGGAAGGACCCGTTTTATGTTTCACATTAGGAGTCGACAGGTTCCTTCCTCCATATTCACAATCTGTGCCACCATTTGGATTAGTATGGATTTTATGTAAGTGCAAATTTTCAGAGAGGTGAATGTAATTGCTCATCACACTTTCAGATTAGCCCTAGTACTTTAAAAGAAGAAAAATTAAAGAATGAACCTTCCTACCACTACTGAGTTGCCCTGTTTTGTCCAAACTGGATGTGTTTTATGACTCACATTCCAAATTTGAAGCAAGCCAAAAGTGTCCCATATATGAAAGTATCTTGCATATGGGATTGCTTTGGATTCATATTGGGAACATTGGGTGTTGGGAAACCAGGTAAGCAATACAGCCTCACCTCTTCCTGCCCCCGCGGGTTCCCCACACCTGCTTTTGAGGAGGAAAGTGAGAGATGGATGCAGAGATAACTACTCAAGTTGAATTGTGGAATTTCTTGGGTTGTTTTTCCTTTGGACCATGCTTAATGTATTTTGGTGCTACTTACAAAAGAAGCATGCTGGACAGAGGTGACATGAAGTAGGCGGATCTCAGTGGAACCAATGACATTATGAGCTCAATTGACTTGAAGTTTAAAATTACAGCCATTATGACCAATGTCACTGCTAGCTTCCTGAGCAGCTGTTTCCCGTCTTATTTATGAGCCAATGTCAAATAAATTAAGGAGTGATGATCAAGAGAGAAACTCCAAACATGTTTGCATTTTATTTTCCGAAATAGCATAACGAGAAGAACAGCATGTTCCTGTTGCCCAGTTGAGTCTTCTCCATGATTTCATACTGCACAGGAACAGTGAAAAATTGTGTTTATGGTCCCTTGTGACAACTAACTGGGGTTTTTAATGATTTAATTTCCTTGGCTTTTTGTTTTTGTTTTTCTTTTTTATTCCTCCAGCACAGATGAAAGGAAAATGATGCCTTAAAACATTAACGAGGGAAAGATTGTGTTGTGTTTGCATGCCGAAGGGCCACAATAGTCTACCCCACTTTTCTGCCATTAGCAACCAGAACTATCATGAAGATGATAATGATGCGAAGCATTCTTGCCATCAGAACTCTAGATAGGACGTTTGCTAACCAGAGAAATACCATTAACATTATGTGCTACACGTGTTTTTAATATGCAAGGAATTGCAATGAATACATGACAGAAATAAGTAAGTAAAAATGGAGCATAGGTCACATCCTTCTACCAGATCAGACATGTTAGTCCATGTATAGTAGTAATAGTTGTAGTATTTTTAAAAATTGTTCTCCTTCACCAGCAAGTCCCAATGTGGGTATAACAATTGAGAATTTAGAATTAAAACAGATTGCATTCACAGGAATAGGCTGGGTCTTGAAAGCACACATCTCAGGTGTCAAAGGCCAGGGCAAAGAAGTGTGACTTTAGCATTCACCGAAAGCTGTATAGCAAAGATGCCAGACCCAATTCTGTTTGCTACCCTGGGCTCCTTGGCAAGGAAGGGTGGGATATAAATTCAGAAAATAAATAAATAATCTTGCCCAGGACTGCCTTCCCTCACTAGCAGCAGCAGTGAGAATCTTTGGCAGAGAAAGATCTCTCCCATCCCCTGCATCGTTTTTTGTGACCCTCCGCAACTCCCATAAACCTTTAATTTTGGCCACACTGCTAACTGTGGGTTATGGGAGTTGGACTCCAACCACACATGCAGGGCACTGGATTGGTTAACCCTGAATTAGTCAGTCTGTGAGTGCCCTGAATGGAAATAGGACTGAAGAGTCAAGCACTGTCCAGAGGGCGACAGCTTCCTCCATCCTTGGTCTAAAGTATTTATGCTTTCATTACATCCACCCAAGCAACCGCGGGCACAGACTCTGTACAGCAGCAGATTGAAAACAGAAGGGTGCTTAGCATGAGGCCAAAATGACACACATACTAATGACAGGCAGGCTTGAATTTTCCAGAGATGCCTGATGATGTTAGAATGCACATGTGTGGATAAAATGTTCAGCCTGATGTGGGTGGTATCTCTTCTCCCCACACAAACACAAACACAAAAAGGGACCCTGCAACATTAATACTTTGCACAATATATTTGTCTGTTCCAAAGCAGATTCACATTAGTCCACCTTCTGGGCTAAAATTTAAGCCAGAATGTGGTCCTTCGGATCTACACTGTCACCAAATTCCATGAGATGCTCCAAAGCCTGACCTTGTTTCTCTTTTAAAAACAAATAACAGCCTCCAGGAGCAGCTGGGAAGCATGAGCTCCAGGACTGATGACCAGACATAGAATCATGATATGTCTATCCCAGAGACTCTAAGGAAGTGCATGTTGTTTATACAATGATCATCTCCTGCTACCTGGAAGTGATTGGGTCAGGCATGCAGCATCAGGCACCATGGCTAAGCTGGCTAAAGCACCTGTCTAGTAAACAGGAGATCCTGGGTTCGACTCCCAGTGGTGCCTCAGGTATTTAGTATTTTGGCCTCTGTCCGTATGAGTGTGGCTCAGCAGAGCTCACAGAGCATATTTTGCTGCTCATTGAAGCAAGAAGATAAAAACTCTGACAGGCCATGGTGGACATTTGATGTTACTCACCTTCTTTGTGAAATCAGAAGTTTTACCCATCCCAGCAAAAACAAAAAAATGCAGTGCATGGGCTTTGTTTGGGATTTTAACCTGGGATCTGCCACATCCTAAGCAAGAATCAAACATCTAGGCCAACAAGATAGTCAGGAGATTCCTCTGCATTTAGGGTAATCATGTTGCCCTTGTTCAAGAGAAGTTGCCACCAGGCTTTCCTGGCAAAAAGGAGCAGATGTTACAGATTTGCTGCTTTATCCCTGTCTTCAGGTAGCAAGTGGACCAGGCTTGCAGTGGGGGTGGGGGTGCTGTAACTAAACTGGCTGAAGCTCCACTCCAGTATGCAGGTGGTCCTGGGTCCAATTTCCTCTGGTGCTTTGGATGCTAACACTGTTGGATCCTGCTGTTGAGTGCAGCTCAATGGGGCTTACAAATGACATTTTGCCACTTTTAAAAAGATGTCAGTTCCTGCCATGACTCAAATCAAAGTTGCTGTAACCTCAGCACAGGGTACTAAGAATTATACAATCATGGCTGGGCTGGCACAACTGCCTTCAAGGAGCTGGGTCTTCTGAAGATGCAAAGTCAGTCTATTGTTTCTTGGCCAGTGTCTATGTGGAGCAGGGATAGAAGAGGAGCTGACCAGGCATCACAGCTTTAGCTGGCTAAAGCGCCTGCCTTGGAAGCAGGAAATCCTGGGTTTGATGCCCAATGGAGCCTCTGGCTTCCCCTTTTGAGGTGGGAGAAGAGTGTTCCCATTTTCTTGCAAGACATGTCCATGACCCCTTCCCTGTGCCCACAGAAAGACAACACTGTTCCTGTGTGCAATGAAAAATGTAAATCCACCTGTTTGGTGTGACTTGGATTCAAACCAATGTTGCTGCAGTCGCAGTGCAGAGTATTAGCTGCTACGTTGCCAGGTCTTGGCAGCAGATGGTGGGAGAGGGGAGAGACACCCATGCTGGCCTGGAGATGCAATCACAGCTGGGTCTGTTGTCAGGGATCTGCTGGCCAAAATGTTCCCCTGGGTGACTTTCTGAAGGAACTTCAGAGCTGCACCCATCTCAACAAAAATTTGGATTTTAATGAACAACCAGACTTCCCATTGTGGACAGAGCTTCTCTGAGATTTGAACCTTTCGCATCCTGAGCCAGAGTCATGCCTCTAGAGGAACAAGCCAGATATGGATCTGTTCTGCATTTCAAACAGTTGTGACACCCACATTCAAAAAGGAACTTGCCACAAACCTACTTGGCAGCACCACTTCAGTGCTATTTGCCATTAGCAAATAGCTATGCTGGCCAAGGCGCCTGCCTAGCAGACAGAAGATTCTAGGTGTGATTGCAGCTGGTGCCTTAGAAACCATTCCTTTTGGGCCTAGCAGTAGAGTGCAGCTCATTGTGGCTAACAAAGGATATTTTACCATTCCCTGAAGTGAGAAAAGAAATCCATAAAACTGTAAGTTCCTGCCGTGACTCGGATTCGAACCGAGGTTGCTGCGGCCACAACGCAGAGTACTAACTACTATACGATCACGGCTGGGATGGCACACAGCTGCCTTCAAGAAGCTTCTAAAAACAAGGAAAGATGGCTGAAGGATAAGTCTATTGTGTCTTGGCCAGAGCCTGTGTGGAACAGAGAGTAGGAAAGAAGCTGATCAGGCACCACAGCTTAGTAGCTAAAGCACCTGCCTTGTAAACAGGAGATCTTGAGTTCAACTCCCAGTGGTGCCTCTGGCTTCCTCTTTTGAAACTGACCCAGGAAACTCCCATTTTCTTGTAAGGTATGCCCACCAGCTCTTCCCTGTGCCCCTGAAAAGACCATATGGGTCCTGTGTCAGGGGTGAATTTAGGGGAGCGTGACTGGTTCACCCGCAGTGGGTGCCATTGTTCAAGAATGGTGAAAATTGGAAGGTGAGAGGCGGGGAGTGTCAAATTTAGGAATCACAAAGGGTGCTGCTGAATTTTAAAGCCCGAAGTCTGCCACTGCCTGTGTGCAGTGAAAAATGAATATCTGGCCCTTTGCTGTGACTGATGCACAACCAGTTTGGGGGAAGAGGGGCTTGCAGGTTTACAGGATTAAGTACTGCAGTTATGGTGACTGAAGTCTGAGGCTGGGTTTCTTCCCTACGTGTGGCCCTGGCTGTTGAGGTACTGCAATGTGGCTTGCAGAAGGCCTTTTCCTACTTCCTGTAGTGGGAAAAGAAAAGTGCGGAAAGAAATCCATAAAAGTTGCTTGTTCCTGCCATGACTCGGATTCGAACCGAGGTTACTGCAGTCCCAGTGCAGAGTACTAACCACTGTACGATCATGGCTGGGCTGGCACAACCTTCTTAAAGCAGCTGGGTCTTCTGAAAGCAGATAGCTGAAATGTCAGTCTGTAGGTGGCTTGCTCAAAGCTTGTGGTGAGCAGGGATTGAAAGAGCTGCTGAGCAGGACCCAATAGCTTAGCTGGCTAAAGCACCTGCCTAGTAAGCAGGAGACCCTGGGTTTGAGTCCCGGTGGTGCCTCTGTTTATTTGTTTTGAGGCAGAAAGCAGTGCTTTCCTTTGGTTGCCAATGGTGCTCAGTGCAGCCACTCTATGACTGCAGAAGGATGACAGAGATGCCTGCTTGCGTGCTGTGAAAAAGAAACATCCCACGCATTTGTGCTCACACCCCTGAAGAAGACTTGAGAGCCTACATATTGGATGAAGGGCAGGTGAGTTTGTTCATCGTATAAGGGGGAAGCAACCCACTCACATCCCCTGGGTATGTCATCACACCTGTTTCCTAACCAAGGACTGCATTACACACACACACAGGTAAGCCTTGGGTATGTGGGGGATGAGATGTGCACTGTGTTCACCTTAGTGTACCTGCTCATCCCTACGGACAACCCAGAACACCTGCCCCCTGCCATCCTGTGGCTGTAGGTGATGATTCTTGTATGCTTACAACCTTGGAGTTCCTCAGGGTTACATAGTATGACCTTAATGTGTTCTCTTGCCCCACTCCAAACACCATTGCAACCAAAGAGCCCAAATTCAAGAATAAACCATTGTCAATTAGATGGAATCCAATGTTTTGACATATAAGCCAATGTCAATTAAGCCAAATGAACCCAATCATCTTAAAACATATAACCAATCCATGGAAATATTTCCTATCAGATGAGATCCTTAAGAGAAAAAAGCAACACATGATCTGCAGCATGAAGTAGGCAAAAAGGGGAGATTATTCCAAACCCAAAATTCTTTAAGAAAACACAGCCACGCTGCAAAAGGATAGTGGATGGGTGCTACAGAGCAGAAACAAGAGAAGCAGTGGTCAGATTCGCCTCAAATTGGCAAAGTCTATTCCCTGAGGCGGGAAAGAACTCCGCAAAAGCTGCGAGTTCCTGCCGTGACTCGGATTCGAACCGAGGTTGCTGCGGCCACAACGCAGAGTACTAACCACTATACGATCACGGCTGGGATGGCACAGCTGCCTTCAAACAGCTTCTAGAAGGCAGGGCAAGATGACAGATCAGCCTATTGCATCTTGCTTAGAGCCTGTGTGGAGTAAGAAATAGAACTGCTAACCAGGCAGCATAGCTTAGTTGGCTAAAGCACCTTCCTTGTGAGCAGGAGAGCCTGGGTTCGACTCCCAGTGGTGCCTCTGGCTTCCTGTTTTGAGGCAGGAGCAGAGTGCTCCCATTTTCTTGCAAGGCATGCCCACCAACCCCTCCCATGCTCACAGAAACAACACGCTGTTCCTGTTCACATTGAAAAATAAAATATAAATCTACCTGCCTGCTGCGATTTGGATTTAAATCAATATTCATGCATCCTCTGGAATATCCTCACTACATGGCCATGTGTTGGTGGGCATGTGTTGGTCTCTATCAGTATGGAGAGGCAATAGCAGCTGGGTCTATTGCCATAGACCAGCTGGCCAAAAGATTTGAAAAATCTGGATCTAAATGAACAGCCAGGCGCCGCCGCCCCCTGCTGAAAACAGCACATCTTTGATTTTGAACTCAAGACCTTTCATATCCAGAGCCAGAATCGTACATCTAGATCAACAAGCCAGAGAGGGGACTGTTCTGCATTCCAATCAGTTGTGATACCCACATTCAAAAGCAACTTGCCACAAACCTGCATGGCAACACCACAGCCAGATTTACAGGGTTGTATATTCTGTAGCTAAACCAGATGCCCTGGCAGTGCTGCTGCGGCTCAGTTTGGCTCACAGAGAGCCCTTGTGCCACTCCCCCAGAGGGGAATTTTTTTTTCAAAAGATGCGAATTCCTGCCGTGACTTGGGTTCGAACCAAGGTTGCTGCGGCCACAACGCAGAGTACTAACCACTGTACGATCACGACTGGGCCGGCATGACTGCCTTCAAGCAGCTTCTAAAAACAAGGCAAGATGCCTGAAGGATAGGTCCATGGTGTCTTGGCCACAACCTATGTGGAACAGGGAGCAAGGAAGGAGCTGAACAGGCACCATAGCTTAGCTGGCTAAAGCACCTGCCTCGTAAGCAGGAGATCCTGGGTTCGACTCCCAGTGGTGCCTCTGGCTTCCTCTTTCAAGGTGGGAGCAGACTGCTCCTTTTTCTTGGAGGCATAGCCACCAATCCCTGCCTTTGCTCAAGGAGGACATTTTCATCTGATGAATGTTGGAAAGTATGTGATGTTGCAAGTTTGAGGGGAACCCTCAAGTGTTTTGGGGGGGAAAAAACTTTTGGGAAGGAAGAGGGAAGGAATGAAAGGGAGCCACTTCTCTCTCTCCTATACCCACCCACCCAATCCCCTTCCCATCCAGAAGCTCCCTATTTTTTATTTAAAAAACCACTTTAAACTTTATTTTCATCAACTTCTTTAAATCAACTCCTCTTAGGATCCAAGCCATTGTCCTCAGAACGTTTAAATTCATACTCAACTTATACTCCTTCTCTCTCTCTCTCTCTCTCTCTCTATATATATATATATATAAAGCACCAAATTGTGATGAGTAATTAATCATCTCAAGTCTGCCCTCTTCTAAAATAACTAGGTGTAAGCTAAACTTTTGCCAGGTTCAGCTTTTATGTTGTTTTCAGCAGAAAAGAAATTTTCATTATCAGCTAGTATAACAAAAAACAATTACTGTAGAATAATTTTCACACACCCCTTTTTTTGAACATTACTTTTTATCAGCGCTCCCTCCCTATACAACTAAATTTCTAACTTTTCCTGCCTTCTGAAAGAAGGATTGCTGGCTTTAAAGAAAAATCCAGCCTGGCCTGATCTTGCAGCTTGATATACAACCAGGCAATTCATGCATGCAGACAGGCCCACATAGTCATTCAAGGGACTGTGCTCCTATTACTTCTCTGGACTGAGCAAATGAGTCCTAATTAGGGACGAGAGAGAAAATTGATTCATTTTGCATTTAAAGGTAAAACTAGCAAATTTGCACTTTCTGAAATAGAAACACAGCCATTCTTTGAAATTTGCATTTCTCTGAATTTTGCAATGCAGTTCTCCAGCAAATAATGTCTACACATATGTATATACTATGGTAAAGTGTGCATAAGTATGCATATATTGGTGAAAATACCGGTAAATCATTCAATGAGGGGGGGAAGCTTTGCAGAAATGTGTATATTGGGAGAAATTCACAGTAAAATACTGGTGAATTTTCTGTGCACTTAAAAAAAGGAAGATGTAAACTGATGTGGATATGTGGATATGTGAACTTATGGTTAGAAAAATGAGAAACAGAGAATACCCAAAATTGACAGGTCTGCCCAACCCTAGTCCTGATGTATGTTGGTCACAATAAGCATGAAGCACCTGTTTCAAAAGTTAAGCAAGAACAATGCAGGGCCCATGGGTACTACTACTGCCTACTGAGAATGAATCCATCCATAGGGAAAAGAGTGGGAGGAGACTTTGTTCTTGCATTTGCGGTGGGGAAGGAGGGGAGTACATTTATTTTCATGCTAACTGAGCCAATGAGCTAGGCTTGCTGAGTCTCTCAGTGTTCCCTATTACAGAAACAACATAGTTTTGTTTTGTTTTGACTTTTCAGAGAAAAGCCACATGAAAAGTGTGGCTTTTTTCCTCTCCTAAAAAGTTATAAATAGGAGGAACTTGGAACACTGGGCAGCATGTTGTTGTTTTTCAAAAGTCAAATGGACAAAGTTCAGGTTGGGGAAATGCCTCGTCTTTTTCTGATGCTAGGAAATTGTACAATCTGATTTGCTTGCGGGGTGTTTACATGTCTCCCCATTAAATCATTCACAGAGCTGGCTCTATGATCAGGCAGACTGAGGCAGCTGCCTCAGGTGGCAGAAGCTGAAGGGAAGGGAGGTGACAGAGCTGTGAGTGCCATGTTGTCTTTCCTGTGTCCCCTACCATAGCCTGCTGCCCTCAAGTACAGTGGGAGATACTTTCCTTTCACCAGTACTGGGGTAAGATTCAACTGCCAATCCAATTGGCTTCTATATGTGGCTTATGGAAAAGACCAGCTTGTCCTTCACCTCAGGTAGCAAATTGTCTTGAGCTGTCCCTGATCATTCATTCACCCCACACTTTTCAATGCATTTCCCCATCAATTTTCTAACAACAAAATGCCTGTCTCTTGTAAAAGTGGATTTGTTATGCTCTAGGGCAGGGGTCTGCAACCTTTAAGACACAAAGAGCCACTTGGACCCGTTTCCAAAGGAAAAAAAAAAACCTGGGAGCCGCAAAACCATTGCGACATTTAAAACAAATATAACGCTGCATATATTGTTTCTTACCTTAATGCAATAATAATAAATAACGTATAGGAGCCAATGCAAAGTATAATTAGTAAAAACAACAAGAATAAGTTCTTACTTTTTTGCATTGACTCAGGGGCGTACCCAGGATCAAAACTGGGGGGGGGGGGCAAGCCATGGTCCTTCAGGTTGTGACATTTCAGCACGGAAAGGCGAATGAAACCAAAATTTTAGGGAAATTATATATAATTATAGCAGTGCTTTATTACAGTAGTTATTACAATTATTTGCTTGGTTTTTAAAAATTTTTATTCTAGTTACATGTCTTATACCAGGGGTGGCCAACTCCCAAGAAACTGTGATCTACTTTCAGCAGTGATCTACCCCCGTTTTCTGGGGTTCAGCTCAAAGTTGTTTTGGGGGGTGTGGTGGGTGGGAGAGAGGGCTTCCCCCTCTAAGATAGGTTGGCAAGCGAACTAAGAAAGAAAGAAAAAGGGGGGTGGGAATGGAAAAGTGGGGTGGAAAAATATAAATTGGGGGTGTGGTGGGTGGGAGAGAGGGCTTCCCCCTCTAAGATAGGTTGGCAAGCGAATTAATAAAGAAAGAAAAAGGGGGGTGGGAATGGAAAAGTGGGGTGGAAAAATATAAATTGGGGGTGTGGTGGGTGGGAGAGAGGGCTTCCCCCTCTAAGATAGGTTGGCAAGCGAACTAAGAAAGAAAGAAAAAGGGGGGTGGGAATGGAAAAGTGGGGTGGAAAAATATAAATTGGGGGTGGGGTGGGTGGGAGAGAGGGCTTCCCCCTCTAAGATAGGTTGGCAAGCGAATTAATAAAGAAAGAAAAAGGGGGGTGGGAATGGAAAAGTGGGGTGGAAAAATATAAATTGGGGGTGGGGTGGGGTGGGGAGAATATCTATTAAAAATATGTAGTAGTTTAAAAAATAAAAATAAAGGGGGGAAATCTTTTTCTTCTTTTTCCTTTTTTTGAAAACAAAAACAAAAGGGGAAGAGAAAAGAAAAAGGGGGGATAGAGGGAGAAAAGGGTAATAATAAAAATTCAAATAGAGTGGCTGCAGCAGCTGTGGGGGGTGTTTGTTTATTTTTTGTTTGTTTGTTTGTTTTAAAAATGGGATTTCTCCCCTTGGATTAAAAAAGGAGGGGAGGGGAAAAAAGAGGGGGGGTGGGAGAGCAAGGCAAAAAGCCAAAAAGCAAAAAACAGGGTTTTTTTTGGGGGGGGAATCGCGCCAGGCTCTGCAGCGCGCCGGCCTCGGGGCTCCGGGCCCCCGAGCCGCCCTTGGGGCCATCGTTGAGCATGTACACCGCCCGCAGCGAGCGCTGGCGAAGCACCGGTTGGCGGAGGTTTCAGAAGCAGCCCAGACGTTTTCGCCGCCGCCGCCCGGCCTTCCTGTTGCACAGCGGCGCAGGAAGGCTCCGAGTCCCGGCCGGGCCCCCGGGCGCCCCCCGGATCCCGCTGCCAAAGAGGCGCCGGACGGCGAGGCGGAGCAGCAAAGCCAGGCGGAGGCGGCAGCAGCACCATCCGGCGACCGACGCCGGGAAGGTCCCCCGCCCGCCCGCCTCTCCGGGGAGCGGGGAAGGCGCAACGGAGCCAAGCCCCACAAGGACACCCCAGCCGCCCGCCGGGCCCGACACTCCAAGGAGGGAAGCGGGCAGGCGCGGCGGGTCAGGAGGATGGCGCGGCGGGCGCAGCCCAGGCGGGCCAGGAGCGCAGCGCAGTGCCCCCACCACTCCGCGCCACCTCCGCGCCCCAGGCAGCCGCCCCGGAGCCGAAGGAGGAGCGCCTGTTGCGCGCTCACAGTGGCGGGCCACGGCGGGGACTGCCCCGCTCCGCTCCGCCAACTGCGCTGCCGCCGTCGCACCAGGCCCCGCCCCCCGCGCCTCCCCCCGGCTGCCCCCTCCCTCCCTCTCTCTCTCCCCCCTGCAAACCGCCCCTCCATCGCTGGCAGGGCTGGCGCGTCTTCCCTCCGGCCGAGGAGTTCTCAGGCGCAGTGCCCCCACCACTCCGCGCCACCTCCGCAGGTTCCCTACCCCCGCTCTAGGGCAACAGAGAGATTTAATCCACTTTAATTGCATAAACCTAAATTTCCTGGTATGCTCTTGAATCCCTCCCACAAAATACTGACAGTCTGGGGGTGGCCAACAGCTCCTTATTAGAAGAACAGACCTTATTTTTCTGCATAAGAAAACCTGCACTGACTTTTCTCCTTTGGCTCAAGTTCCCTACCCCCGCTCTAGGGCAACAGAGAGATTTAATCCACTTTAATTGCATAAACCTAAATTTCCTGGTATGCTCTTGAATCCCTCCCACAAAATACTGACAGTCTGGGGGTGGCCAACAGCTCCTTATTAGAAGAACAGACCTTATTTTTCTGCATAAGAAAACCTGCACTGACTTTTCTCCTTTGGCTCAGCTCTGCCTAAGCAAATCTGCCTTATTTTTAAAACGCTCTCTGTTTGTAAGTCATCAGTTTCTATATCCTGTGGTGATACTTAACCACACTGTGGATTTTTTCCATTGCCAGTGACAATTATAGGAGCCCAAAGCCAAGTGGTGAAAAATGTTTTTGACTGCCCTTGCATCTGGCTCCCTGGCAGCCACTTCTGCCGTTGACTGCAGAGCTAGCCCAGTGCCTCTGTTGCGTTTAAACTATTCAGATTAATTTTTCCCTTGGATACTATTATTTGCCTTGCCTTTCAACTGCTTTTAGAGTCTTTTTCTCGTTTGTTAATAGGATGGCATTTCACAGGAGTTTCGCTTACAAAACAATATCTGTGATCAAAAAAGGACTGGGGGCACTTTCTCCCTATGCAAATATGGAATGGAATAAGCTTTCCCCCATCGCCTTTATGAAATGCATTTTTGGATTACTTTCTAATATTAGGCCATCTTATCTGAATTAGGTGTCTCAGATATGTACCCCCTCAAGAAAACAATCTATCTTAAATTGCCTCCCTGTGAGTTATTAAGAGATACACAGAGCTAAGATGCATAACACCTTGATTTGTTTAAATTACAGGGAGCAGGGAGGAGCAGTCAGAAGGACCCCAATAAAAGATTCCAACCAAACGCTTAGAAAATGGTTCTAGTTATAGGTAGGTAGCCGTGTTGGTCTGCCATAGTTGAAACAAAATAATAAAAAATTCCTTGCACTAATAAAGAATGATCAAGCAGGATTCCTACCAAATAAATTTATGTATAGTAATGTGAGGAATCCACACAATTGCGCTCATTTCACACACTAGCAAGGTTATGCTTAAAATTCTACAAGGCAGGCTTAAGCAGTATGTGGACCGAGAACTCCCAGAAGTGCAAGCTGGATTTCGAAGGGGCAGAGGAACCAGAGACCAAATTGCGAACATGCGCTGGATTATGGAGAAAGCTAGAGAGTTCCAGAAAAACATCTACTTCTGCTTCATTGACTACGCAAAAGCTTTTGACTGTGTCGAACACAGCAAACTATGGCAAGTTCTTAAAGAAATGGGAGTGCCGGATCACCTCATTTGTCTCCTGAGAAATCTCTACGTGGGACAAGAAGCTACAGTTAGAACTGGATATGGAACAACTGATTGGTTCAAAATTGGGAAAGGAGTACGACAAGGCTGTATATTGTCTCCCTGCTTATTTAACTTATATGCAGAATTCATCATGCGACAGTCTGGACTGCGTGAATCCCAAGCCGGAATTAAGATTGCCGGAAGAAATATCAACAACCTCAGATATGCTGATGATACTACCTTGATGGCAGAAAGTGAGGAGGAATTAAAGAACCTTTTAATGAGGGTGAAAGAGGAGAGCGCAAAATATGGTCTGAAGCTCAACATCAAAAAAAACTAAGATCATGGCCACTGGTCCCATCACCTCCTGGCAAATAGAAGGGGAAGAAATGGAGGCAGTGAGAGATTTTACTTTCTTGGGCTCCATGATCACTGCAGATGGTGACAGCAGTCACGAAATTAAAAGACACGTGCTTCTTGGAAGGAAAGCAATGACAAACCTAGACAGCATCTTAAAAAGCAGAGACATCACCTTGCTGACAAATGTCCGTATAGTTAAAGCTATGGTTTTCCCTGTATGGAAGTGAGAGCTGGACCATAAAGAAGACTGATCGCCGAAGAATTGATGCTTTTGAATTATGGTGCTGGAGGAGACTCTTGAGGGTCCGTCCCATGGACTGCAAAAAGATCAAACTTATCCATCCTTAAAGAAATCAGCCCTGAGTGCTCACTGGAAGGGCAGATCCTGAAGTTGAGGCTCCAATACTTTGGCTACCTCATGAACGACTGAACAACAACAAAAATGTTGATTTGTTAAGTTTGTTTTGATATGATATGATTTGATATGATCTGAGATGGTTTGATTGATGATGTCTGGAAAAGATTAGGTATGATTTGATTTGTTATATGCTAGTTTGGTTTTTCAGTTTTTTTGTTTTTTTTCTTTTTATCTATTTTTCTGTTTTTGTTTGATGATTATGTCTGTTTTAATTTGAAACTTCAATAAAGATTATATATTGTAAAAAAAAAAAATCATTCCAGTAGCATCTTAGAGACCAACTAAGTTTGTTATTGGTATGAGCTTTCATGTGCATGCACACTTCTTCAGATACCATTTCAGCAGAGGAAGAGAAATCGGGCAGCTACTTCAAGTGACAGCAACACATTGGCCATGAGCTTCCAATTAAGCTCCAGTGACAGTCCAATGTATACATGTGACAGACTTATAAATTACATCAATCTTTTAAAGCGGCAATCCTATATTTAGTTGAGTGGGAGTAAGTACCATTGAACTCAACAGGACTTACATTTCAGGATTGTTCTGGAAGAGCAAAAGAGCTCAGCTGTAGTTGAGTAGCAAGTTAATTGTTTTTGCTGAAAAGAAGAAAAATTGAGCCCTTTTTCCATAGGCAGACTAATCCTCTCATTACTGAGTAAGAACAGAATGAGTGTGGGTGTACAAGGGAGGAGAAAGCTCTGTCAACTTTACAGCACTGTGCTGAACGAGATAACTAGTTACTAAAGCAACAAAGGCTTTGCTTGTTTTTTTAAAACGCATTTTTAAAAATAAAAAATATATATAAATAAAAAGATACCAGATTCTAGTCAACAAAGTCCTACTCAGAGTAGACTCACTGAAATTAATGAACCAAGTTAGCTGTGTCCATTAGCTGTGTCTACTCTGAGTAGGGCTAGTGTTGAATGCCAACCATGCCTTGCATTTTCTTACTTACAAATAAAAATTGTCCATTAATACAAATTCACACAGCAGTCATTGCTTCCTTGTGACTATGGGTTTGTCCATTCTGGTGTTTAATGTGGAGGATAGCAAGCTTCCTATAACACCATATTTTCTCATACAGGGATACCCGAAAAGGGAATCCTGACTGAGGGTGAGGGGGGGGGAGTAAAATGCAGGAAGGCAGTGATTTGGAGAATATTATATGCATAACAAAAAAAATAATGGTGGTCCAGGAACCTTACTATTCACACTGAACAGCAGTATGGGTAAGTTTCTATGGCTTTAAAAGAGGTGGTCTGATTGTAGGAGGAAATAATACCTGAGTCCCTGAACCACAGGTTTGTGCTCAAGTGGAGATGCAGCCTGAAAGCTCCATGGAAGTATGAAACAAAGCAACAGGAACTATCAAAGGCAAGCCATTGTATTTGAAAAGCTTGATTGCTGGGTGATCATATTTATGCAACATTCCACAGAACCTTAAATTTCCCTTTCAGAGGCATTTCAAATTACAGCAATAGGAGAGAGGCTCTGCTCAGTAACAATTATGCTTTGGAAAGCGAAATAAAAGAAATCCTTTACAAGGGTGCCAGCACAAAGATTGCACCCTTCAGGTGAGGTTGGGGTGACTGGGGGCCTTTGAAGAGCTATGCCTCTCAGCCAAATAGATTGAAAAGTATTGATGAGAAAGGCAAAACCCAGAAAAATGCTGCCTTCGAAGACATTTGCTCTGCCTCTTCCTATTAAATGCCACATTAATCTCTCTCTGGTGTGTGTGTGGGGGGGGGGGTGTATTTAAAAAAACCAATTTTCTTACCATTTTGCTTTTAGGAAGGTTCAAGGAAGAACATACAGCACAGTACAGTACATGTATCCCAAAGCAAACATTTATATTCCTGCCCTCCCCTTAAAAACAAACGTAGTTGTGGATTTTATTCCATCAGAAGGCTGCTTCGCTGCAGTGTAAATGCATGGAGGAGACGACGGTCTCCACCTAATAATACAGCCAGTGAAATCATGTGCAAGCAGACCAGAACCCCACCTTCTGCACATACAGTCAATATCTGGAGGAGAAAAAGTGTATAGACACAAAATAATATGCCTCTAGATAGCATGAGGACAATGTAGGCCAAATTATATTTTTCACTGCAAACAGGAACAGCGTGTTGTTTCCGTGAGCATGGGAGGGGTTGGTGGGCATGCCTTGCAAGAAAATGGGAGCACTCTGCTCCTGCCTCAAAACAGGAAGCCAGAGGCACCACTGGGAGTCGAACCCAGGCTCTCCTGCTCACAAGGAAGGTGCTTTAGCCCAGTGTTTTTCAACCACTGTTCCGTGGCACACTAGTGTGCCGCGAGATGTTGCCTGGTGTGCTGTGGGAAAAATTTGTTTATTTGATTTCTATTCAAGAGAATTACTTTATATATAGTCAATATAGGCACAGAGTTAAATTTTTTAACATTTTCTAATGGTGGTGTGCCTCGTGATTTTTTTCATGAAACAAGTGTGCCTTTGCCCAAAAAAGGTTGAAAAACACTGCTTTAGCCAACTAAGCTATGCTGCCTGGTTAGCAGTTCTATTTCCTACTCCACACAGGCTCTAAGCAAGATGCAATAAGCTGATCTGTCACCTTGCCCTGCCTTCTAGAAGCTGTTTGAAGGCAGCTGTTCCATCCCAGCCGTGATCGTATAGTGGTTAGTACTCTGCGTTGTGGCCGCAGCAACCTCGGTTCGAATCCGAGTCACGGCAGGAACTCGCAACTTTTGCGGAGTTCTTTTCTCGCCTCAGGGGGGTGGTAAAATGCCTTCTGTCGGTCCTAATAAGCTGCATGCAACTTCCGGATCCAAAAGGCTAACATCCAAAGCACCATTAGTAACTGAACCAAAGTTCACCTGCTACAGTGATCATCTACTAGAGTGGAGGTTTTGCCACTTAAATGCAGAGAGAGAGAGAGAAAACTGCAAGCTTGGTCCACTTGCTACAAGAAGACAGAAGCTAAGCAGCACATTTGCAACACTTGCTCCCTATTTCCAGGAACTTGTGACTTCTTGCCAGAATACGCCACCCTCCCCTCAAAAGACTTAGATACTGATGAGGACAGGGGGAGAGACAGCATTGGCACAGCTATGACCCTAAAGTAGTTGCTCCTCTGCATTGTGGTCAGAGCAATTGTGGTTCACATCTGAGACACAACACAAACCTGGGGCTTTTATGTATTTATGCTTCCACCTCAGGGTGTGGAAAAAACATTTTGCAAACCTCACTGAGCCACACCTACACTCCTAGGCCTAAACAATTATTGTCATCACTGGGAATCAGACCACGGATCTCCTGTGTATGAAAAAGCAACTCTAGCCAGCTTTGCTACAGCACTCCCTGTGGCAAGCCAGGCCCACAGGTGTAAAGCAGACCCTGAACACTAGTGGAACATCTGTCTTAATCGCAAATGAGCAGGAGGCTGTGACCACACTTGAATTAAGGGAGCCTGTGGTCGCCAAGGAAAGTGGCTCTCCCTCTCACCATGTTGCCTCTGCCCCCACTCTGTTTCCTGGTCTAGGGGTCTAGTTCTTGTTTATGGTATGAGTAATCCAAGGTCAAATCCTGGAGAAGCCTTGTCCACAGCAGAAAGGTTGGCTTCACCATTAAATATTGTGTTTGAAAAATGTGGGATGTTTCTTTTCCACAGCACGCAAGCAGGCATCTCCATGGTCCTTAGTGGCTGCACTGAGCACCTTTGGCAACCAAAGGAAAGCACTGCTTTCTGCCTCAAAACAAATAAACAGAGGCACCACTGGGACTCAAACCCAGGGCCTCCTGCTTACTAGGCAGGTGCTTTAGCCAGCTAAGCTATTGGGTCCTGCTCAGCAGCTCTTTCAGTCCCTGCTCACCACAAGCTTTGAGCAAGCCACCTACAGACTGACATTTCAGCTATCTGCTTTCAGAAGACCCAGCTGCTTGAAGAGGGTCGTGCCAGCCCAGCCATGGTTAGTACTCTGCACCAGGACTGCAGTAACCTCGGTTCGAATCCGAGTCATGGCAGGAACAAGAGAAAGGAGTGAAGTGGTGCATTAGTAGTGTGTTCTCGCTTCGCGGCAAGTCCCTTTGGATGTAGGTGGCACAGCCATTTGAAATGCAGAATAGACCACCAGTTGGAATAATTCTTGCTTGGGATCTCAGAGAAGCTCTGATCACAACTAGCTGCTCATTCAGATTTAATTCTTGTTGGGATGGCTTCAGCTCTAATATTCCTTCACAAAGTTGCTTGGGGAAACTTTTTGTCCAGCTAGTCTATGGCATGGGTAGGCAAACTAAGGCCCGGGGGCCGGATCTAGCCCAATTGCCTTCTAAATCCGGAGTGCGGGTGATCCAGGAAACAGCATGTTTTTACATGAGTAGAATGTGTCCTTTTATTTAAAATGCATCCCTGGGTTATTTGTGGGGCATAGGAATTTGTTCATTATTATTTTTTCAAAATATAGTCCGGCCCCCCACAAGGTCTGAGGGACAGTGGACCGGCCCCCTGCTGAAAATGTTGCTGACCCCTGGGTCTATGGCAACACAACCAGCTGCTAATTCCTCTCTGTGAGAATGAAGGTTCCCCCCACCCACCGACCCTGCAAGACCTGGCTGTGCATCAGTCACAGCAAATGGCTAGATTTACATTTTTCACTGCACACAGGACCCACAGGGCATTTCAGTGTCACAGGGAAGAGTTGGTGGGCCTGCCTTGCAATAATATAGGAACACCCTGACCCTGCATCAAAAGAGGAAGCCAGAGGCACCACTGGGAGTTGAACCCAGGATCTCCTGCTTACAAGGCAGGTGCTTTAGCCAGCTAAGCTATGGTGCCTAATCAGCTCCTTTCTTACTCTCTGCTCCACATAGGCTCCATCCAAGACACAACAGACTTATCCTTCAGACATCTTGCCTTGTTTTTAGAAGCTGCTTAAAGGCAGTTGTGCCATCCCAGCCGTGATCGTATAGTGGTTAGTACTCTGGGTTGTGGCCGCAGCAACCTCGGTTCGAACCCGAGTCACGGCAGGAACTTGCAACTTTTATGGATTTCTTTTTTTCACCACAGAGAGTGGCAAAAGGCCCTCAGGAAACCCCACCCGGCTGCACCCACCTGCTGGGCCCAAAAGGGTTAGTACCCATGGCATCACCGGGTGTTGAACCCTGGATCATTTGCATACTAGAGTGGAGTTTCCTCTGCTGAACTATGCCCCCCTACACACACACACACACACACACACACACACACACACACACACACACCACAAACCTGCTCTACTTTCTACCTGAAGACAGAAGCAACAAAGCACACATTTGTAACATCTGCTCCCTTTTGCCAAGAAGGCTTGGTAACAAATCGCATTGAACGCAAAATAAAAGAATTGTAGAGTTGGCCTGAAATGCAGAGGAACCTCCTGACTACCTTGTTAGTCTAGATGTATGACTCTTGCTTAAGATGTGAAAGGTCCCAGGTTCAAATCCCAAGCTAAGCCTTTACATTGCAGTTTTTTAATTTATGCTGGGATGGGTGAAACTTCTGGTTTTCCTTCACAAAGAAAATGAGTAACATCAAATGTCCACCATGGCCTGTCAGAGTTTTTATCTTCTTGCTTCAATGAGCAGGAAAATATGCTCTGTGAGCTCTGCTGACCCACACTCATACGGACAGGGGCCAAAATACTAAATACCTAAGGCACCACTGGGAGTCGAACCCAGGATCTCCTGTTTACTAGACAGGTGCTTTAGCCAGCTTAGCCATGGTGCCTGATGCTGCATGTCTGGCCCAATCACTTCCAGGTAGCTGGAGATGAGCAGTGTGTAAGCATCATGCACTTCCTTAAAGTCTCTGGGACGGGCATGTCATCATGATCCTATGTCTGGTCATCACTCTCAGATCTCCTGCTTTCCACCTGCCCCTGGAGAGTAGTACTGGTTTTTAAAAGAGGAACATGGTCAGGTTTTGGACCATCTCATGGAATTTGGTTACAGGTGGGTAGCCGTGTTGGTCTGCCATAGTCAAAACAAAATCAAAAATTCTTTCCAGTAGCACCTTAGAGACCAACTGAGTTTGTTCCTGGTATGAGCTTTCGTGTGCATGCACACTTCATGAAGTATGGAATTTGGTGACACTGTAGATGCAAAGCAGACCGCAGTCTAGCTTGCAGAAAGTGAATCTGCTTTGGAATTTGTGCACCTTATGAATGCTTCAGGATCACATTTCAGATGTGTGTGGGAAGGGGGAAGAAGATATACCACTCACTTCTGGCAGAATCCATCTTATCTCCATATACATGCTTTCTAAGATCAACATGCAATTTCGGAAAATTCGAGCACAAGAGATATGCCACATCATCCCCCTCTTCCTCCTGCTACGCAGCAGTGATTAAATTGTTGGTAGGTCAAGCACTACATGTTTGGAAAACAAATGCACCAGCCACACTGTCTGCTTCTATCTACAAGTAGCAAATCCATACGTACATCAGACCCCTGAAGAAAGGCATCTGGTTGGCTACTGTAGGAACCAGATGCCTCTCTCCTGGCAGCTGATGAAGTTATGGATTTTCTACTTGTAGGCAATAGTGGAGGGGTGGGGTGGGGTGGCAGTACTTACTTGACCTCCCAACAATTTCATCACTGCTGCTAACCAGGAGGTAGTGTGATGGTGTGGCAGGTCTCTTGTGTATTTATTTGGTATGATCTTTATTTGGTATGCACCCTTCCTGATATATAGATTTGTTCAGGCATCAATTTTAATGAATAAACTCAACATGGGATTTTCTATTTGCAGGAGTGCCTAAGCTGTGTGACTCCACCTATGGTCAACTTTTATATTTGTAAGTAAACCCCAATATTGCAAAAACAAAACCCAACATCATAATTATCCAGTCTTTTCTGCTTCCAAAGGAAACCAAGCCCAGGGAAATGCTGCCCCTGAAACTTCTCAGCACTCGGGGAAGTGGGGAACACGTCACTATGCATTTCTTGTGGCACACAGCTCTGCCCAAGAGCACAGTTTGGGAATTACTGAAAAGAAGGGTTGGAAGTATAGGGAATCTTTTGACTTCACAATGTTCTGACTTTACAGAGGCAGTAGGGTGGTTGTTTTTCCCCTCCCTAATTCTGTTTATATACACTGAAATGCTCCAGGGACGGAAGATGCACTGCTTGGATTTACCAGGGTGGTGCAGACCTGCAAGGAGTTTGGCTGCAGCTCAGAGAAGCTCCAGAGTGCTGCTGCTCAGTGAAGCAAGTGGAAACATGATCAGAGCAGACTTGGGCCTAGAATACCAAAGGGTGGTAATGTTTAATTTATAAATCTTCCAGCTTGATGTAAGTAGCAGTGCATCCTCAGAAAGAAGAGTGGCTCTTACCATATTGACCTAAGAGATATCAAGTAGCCAGGGTTTCCTGCTTCCGGTGCACCAGGAATGGAGTTTCTCCCAATACCACGGGAGAAAGGCAGATGGAGATAATCAGATAATGATAGGGATTGAAGAGGAACCAGTCTCTCATCTGCAGTTTGCCTGGCAGTCTGGCACTCGCTTCCCCATGGAATGCGAGGACAGGCAAAGGCACTGGGTGCACAGAGCGCTCCAGCTGCCACGACCCCCACCCCGATCCTGTTCCTGGAAGCACAGGTCATCCTGTTAACTGGACTTTAATTGGAGTAAACTACAGGCCTGTGCCAGAGGCGATGAGATAAGAAACTGCAAAAACAACCCAGCTACAAGGATGTGAAAGGTTTGGATTGAGAGCGCATTTCATTCGGTGAAAGAAACGATGTGGGGAGCAGAGCCCACGGTTTGCTTACTTAAGGTTTTTGCTCTACATTTTGAAACGGCAACCCCCGCCCGGCCCACCCCGGAATGCAAGTTTTATTTTAAAATATCTGCACAAGTGAGGATGGAGGGAATTGGAATATAATATGGAATTTAACAAAACTGGAACTTCATGTGAGAGAGAAAGGAACTGAGAGGGAAGGGGGGAGTAAAAGCTATGCTTTTAAAATATAGAGCAAAATTCTCCCTAACCTCGATTATCCACAAAGGAATGTGTTTGAGATAAGGATAAATGACCATAACTGAGCGGCAGGGAGGAATGGGTCTACCAGCTATGAGAATAGAAGTTTTTGGATTAACTATCTGCAGTCTGGATTCAGACCGTTCTTCCTAGGCTGGAAAAATGGCAAAGACGGCTTTTTTACTGGAAGCCAAATCACGGGACGAAGCAATGCAGTGACTTTCGGAAACGGTGAGATAACAGCTTCTCCCAATACATGACAGGAACCATCAGCAGTTTCAGGAATAAAGGATACAACACTATACATCAGGCATCCCCAACCTGCAGTCCTCCAGATGTTTTGGCCTACAACTCCCATGATCCCTAGCTAACAGGACCAGTGGTCAGGGATGATGGGAATTGCAGTCCAAAACATCTGGAGGGCCGAACGTTGGGGATGCCTGCTATACATTGATGGGGAAACTTCATGGGGGGAAATTGTCACACGTAGGAAAGAATAAGAATTACAGCTAAAGTTCCTCACTTGAAACTTTATAAATTACCTGTTATACCAACACGAATTGAAATCACAAGATTGTAGCTGTTCTATAAGGGATTATTATATCTGAATGGAATGGAATGGAAATTATTAAAACTTTGGAATGCATAAAAATGTAGAAGAATGAACTTATCAACTATAGCATGCAAGAGAGCCAGTTTAATTAAATTGTATAATTTGACATTTTAATAAGTGGCATTAATAATTGTATTAATTGGATAAAATTGGTATTGTTATAATGAGGCTATTATTGGCACGATGCAGGAAAATAAAATAAAAATCTATTTTTGTAAAGAGAGAGAGAGAGAGATCAGGCAGCCCTTCTGATCTCTTGTGCATTTTTTTTTGTATGATCCTTGGGTCCAATGCCAAAAGAAATACATCCTTCCTGGTATATATCTTTAAGGCATGTCTTAATGATTAAACTCAACATGAAAAACCACATCTTCCATTATTTCCATCCACACAGATAAAAATTATCTTCAACTCTGGACCAAAGGGGGGGGGGTCCAACAGCAACAACAACAAACAAATCCTACTATGGATCACAACTGAGTTCTTGAGAACCTTTACTTGTGTAGCTGCTTGAACAAACAGAGCAGCTTCCGATCCCAAGCAGTGCACTGAGTAAAGGTGAAGATTCGTGGAATAAGATGTTTGCACTTGGCCTGAATGTCAGGAAATTATTTGGTCACACCCTGCTGGGTTTCTCATAGCAGGCCCCAAGGGTTGAAGAATACTGTGGTTATAGACCCTTCCTCTTTAAGGTGGTGATGATGGGGGTGCTGAACAAGCATTGATTGTTGTTGCTTCCTGCCTCTCGAAATTATATCTTACTGCAGAGTTATTGCAGATGAATTATGTATGAGGCTGAAATCACTTTTCCAAAGTACTTCCAGCCTCTAGCAGAGCTGCAAAACAGACCAAGGTCCATCTTCAGTGTATGTGGTTATAGCATTCTGCATGGCGTTATTCCATTGAAAATGAATGTGCTTAAATCATAACTGCTGCTATCAAGTATTTGTACCTAGATCAATCTTATCTCTTCCCTTTCATTGGTTGGGGCCTGCTGAGCAGAGTGTCCACTTCCAACTGCTAGGTGAGAAGAAATCTACTGTTAGCACTATTTGGTTTCCATTTAGCTGAATCAGTCTGTCTCTATATTCTATCCGAGACCATAAGGGACACAGTTTGCTCAGACCTAATGGTTTATTGATCTGCTGCATGGCATATATGCCTTGTAATAAATAAGAAAAGGGGCAAAGGGTCCTTCATTTTAAATGCAAGACATGGCACTCCTTTAAAGTGTTTCTTTTGCCATCTGTATTAATTCACTGAAATTAGTCATTACCTGATTTCACGTCCCATTGATCCCAAGTGCAGACAGAACTCTCAGAGCTGGAAAAAAAATGGGTGGGAATGGTCCTGCCATTAGTATGGATAGAAGAGTTCTGTTTCGTTGCTTTATCAGCAAAAGGGTTCCTATCAAGCTATTTTCGACACGGCTTAAGTTTTTGTGATTTTGTGTGTGTGTGTATCCTTGAGACTGTCCTGTTCCGGGATTGTTTAATGAGGAAATGTCACCAGCAATTCCAAATGCCTAGGATCAAAGATGGTGCAAAACGTCTACAAGTAACTCCCTGAGAAAAGGGAATTATTATGACCATATAATACCGAATCAGAGCCAAATAATGAGTCACACTGCTTGGGAATATTATCATTCTATTCATGAACATAAAGAATGGACATTGATGCTATGCTAGCATGGAGCCATTTTATGTGCTGGGGAAGGGACTTTTTGTGTTAAGTTTGCTTTCCAATGCCATTCTCCCTGTAGGTACCATAACCATGACTAATAACAGTCCCAGAGCATGCAATGTCTTCCAGAAAAGGAGAAGCGCTTGCTCCTCTTTTCATCACTTTGTTATGCAAATTCATTTATTCGGAAAGGTAGTGTCCAGTCCTGGTGTATTCCTTTTCTGGACCTCATTGCATAGCCCTGAAGGTACTATTTTTCTGTGTTGCTTGCTGCACACAGCCATATATTGCCCAGTAAGGGCATTAAGATTAATGAATGGGACCTGGTTGGTCTTACTACAGCATGAAAGCTATTGGCTTGTGGTGATACAGAGGCAGACTTTCTCATTGGTGACTCTGGTGTTGTGTAATGCACTTCCTCCTGAAATATGAGAGGTCCCATCTGTACTGGCATTCCACCAGCTGTGTAAGCACACATGTTTACAGAGACATTTCCTTGATCTCTTGACTTGAGTCTCCTGTTTTAATTGCTGTTTTGTTTCAAGCATCCTGTCTCATCTGTTCTTCTCTTCCTCATGATTCCCAGCCTTATCTTGTCATTTGAACTCTCCCTCTTTCTGGCCATCTCCTTCTCTCTGTCTGCTGTCGGCTCTCCTCACTTCTCCGCCATCCCCAGTGCTGCCTGGACATCCAGTCAGAACTTAAATGCCTTTTGGATAGGTAGCAACTCTACCCCCTTACCGTTTCCAAATGAATGCCAACATTCAGTTAACAATGAAAACACCTAAAACCTTCATCCAAAGGACATTAGGCCGCCAGATACAGCCACTTGTGTGAGTGGCTGCAGATGGGTGGGGGAATCCACCTGATTCCTTTATCATAAGAACACAATAAGAGCCCTTCGGGATCAGGACAAAGGCCCATCTAGTCCAGCATCCTATTCTCACAATGGCCAACCAGATGCCTCTGAGAAGCCTGCAAGCCACCAACAGCCAACACCTATAATAGTCTCAATTTCTTACCAGTAGCAGAATTCATTCAGCCCCACTGGTGGATCTCAAAACTCTGAAGGTGGCCAATCCACCATGATTCTTCGGATCAGGCATACACTGTTCTTCCCCTGCCAGTTCCCTTGTACTGTAATGGATGGTTAACCCTTGAAGTGTAGCTTATCACAGAAAATTAAGTCTGCTTAGTACTTTAATTGGCATGTCAATACACTTCAAGAATGCCTTGCCTAAAATGTAGCATGATCCTCTCCAGAATTTTTCCCAGTAGTTCAGCAGTCCCAGTAACTACCAGGGGTCCCTGCATCTGTAATTAAGAAAGCAAAAGAGAGAGCTATGTGCTATATAGCCAGTGTGATGTGTAGTTTGGTCCTGGGCAACCTGTTGCTCTCTGCAGGTTGAGCTGTCAGGAAGCCCTGTTTCATACCCTATGGGCTACACCCGAACAGGATAAATGTCATAAAAAAATATTAGCAACATCTTTCTAAAGACTTTTCTCTGTTTTCTAATGAGACATCAAGGACAAAAAGGTTTATTTCAGAGAAAACAGTAGCAATGAAAACTGACAATCAGTGAAGTGCCATGAAGTGGTAACCAAACAAAGTATTAAGGGAAATCCTTTGAAAGGCAGGATCCTAGCACAGCCCGGAGTGGATTTCCAATAAACAAACAAACCAAACTATGGCATGGCATGAACCAAACGGATTATTGCTCTTTTATCATCCTTTGAACTAAATCCTGCTTGGCATTCTCACCACTAAAGTCAGAGGAAATAACCATACAAATCAATTTAGTGGGATTCAAACCTCCTGGCCAGATTGTAACCTCATCAACATCACTTCCTATTGTGGCAAAACCTCCATTTATTTCAGTGTATGCATTTCCAGTTTCTGCAAAGCCAAGTTTGTGGCTGCTTTGTTGACATGAATTTTTTCCCTTACGTTTGGCACTTCAGTCCTAAATACATAGACTTGGAAAGTAAACCCAACTTATTTCATTGTATGAGACTTTCATGTATAAATACGTGTATTTATGATCTAAACTTAGCAGCTCTGTTCTATATAGTTGCTTTAGTTCTTCTGGCATGAATAGCCAAAATTGTATCACAATGTTGGCAAGTAAGGGCTCATCCTGACTCTCAGCTGCCCCTACCCCAATAGATGGCAGGAGAGAATCAAATATTTGTAGAACAGAACATGCACATTGTCAAACAAAATAAAATACTGGAAGACAAATATAATTGCCTGCCAAATTCTATCAGACATCAAATATCAGGTGTCAAATGGCATAAGCTGTCAGATATTGAATATTGTCTAAGTTCTAACAGAAGTTGTCAAATACAAAATATAACTGCGTATTAGCCAATAATGTCAAATATAAAGTTTCCAATAACAAACAATGAAATCAAATACCAAATTTTCCTGGATATCAAATACTTATGCTGAATGTCAAATATTCAATGAGCATTTTGAGCAGAATGGATGGAGACACATTCAGTGGTATCAGGTTTATTGCCTGTAAGCAGGAGGACCATTCGGCTGCTATGCCTATCCTCAGTGGCCTATTTACCATAGTAAATTTGCACACCAGAATGGTATTTGAAAGTAAACCCTGAGTACAGAAACACCTCAGAAGCAGACTCCTTCCTTCTAAGCCCTGAGCAATTACCAATGTGTCTCAGAATTTGCCTTCATCTCGCACCACTTTCACACACCAAAAAACATTCACAGCATGACAGCTTCCTGTAATCCTCAGCACACATACATATCCCTAGATAGTCCAGAACAGTTTTAACAAAATATTGTTCTGAAGGTACACTCAAGCAACTTACTGAAGAAGGCTAAGGAGCTTGTTTATGCCCAGCATACTTGAAGAGCTAAGTACAGCACAATCTTAAGCATGCTTACTCAGAAGAAAGTCCTACTGAGCACCTTAACAGGGTCTTCACCACTACCAAGGCTGATGCCAAACTGTCACTATTTTGTGGGTAGGATTCAATACCATACCAGTAAATTCAAGTTGTGCAGTTAAAGTGAATTGGGCACTGGTAAGTTTGGGATAACACCTGTTTGATGTGATGACGTATGACAAATAAACATGAATGCATGCTCAGTGAACAGTAGACCTTCCTGCAAATTTTGTGCAAACATGTCAGGAAGAATGCATAATGAGCAGGTCATCTGGAAGTGAGTTTTGTGTTCTTAGGGTTACAGTCTCTGTTGCTCCCAGCTCCTTGTTGTTATACTACCAGGGTTATTACCTGCAAATTTCTTAAAGGCTGGTCACTGAAGGAATGCAATTCCTGGTGATTGTGGTCTCATCTTTTTCTGTCTCTGGTCCTATGTTGTGTGCTTCCTGTACTTGGGAAAGCCCACTGCAGAATAGCACTGGATCATATTTGTGATTTGATGCCCCTCAGGAAACTTAGAACTTGGCATATCCTGCCCTTGCTGCAATTCCTGGATTAATAGTCAGGGCAAAGTGCAAACTTTGAGTATTCCCACATGCCCAAAAAGCTTCTGCCTTTATAACAATGAATTGCCTTGAACACGAACATTTGAAGTAGAGCGACCAGCTGCTTTGCTTTCCCAACTATCTTTGGTTGCCAAACAGGTTTTTAAGCAGGTTCCTCTTACTGCCCCCCTCCTCTGCATTGACATCTCACCATATTGAAAGAAGTCACAGTAACGTTGATGGCAAATGCTAGCTAGATTAACCAATTTCACTAGTTTTTCGGAAAGCAGCATGGTGGCAAGAAGTCTTAAGGAAATTAGTTTTAGTTTACTATTTAGTTTTCCTATTTACAATGGTTTAGGAAAACCAATGAAGTATAGATTGATTTCAGTAAGCAAAGCTCTCAGTCGGAAGAGTGCTTCATTAATTCAGCCGTGGTCAATAGCCTCTTGACCCACCAATAAAGCATTAAATATAATCTGGACTCCTTAGACTTCTAGTCAAACACTTGAGTCTTTGAATGGGTTTACTGTGATGATGTGCAGAGTGACCTTCTGTGATTTGACCTTGGCTGAAACTATACTGCAGGAGTTATTTTCATTGATGCATTCGTGATTCATGGGTGAAAGATAGCCATATTATCACTAATGATCAATTAGCATTTTCCTCCCTTAAGTCTTATTCTAAGAGTTGGCAGGCACTTAACAGAATATGAACACTATTTTGTTTCTTCTAATAATTGCTATTTGATTTACCATCCACTTTTAGCATTCTTTTTCTTTACCATCTCTAACGCACAATTCAACCAACAGTGATATAATGAGAACCATGAAATGGATCAGAATTTAATGGAACCACATTGCCCTTACACATTTTCCATGGTCAGAAGAAGTGCTCATCATTAGAGAGCTGGTGTGGTTTACTGACTAGAGAGTTGGACTCAGACTAGGAAGAACTGGGTTTAGATTGCATGAATCTCACTCATGGGCTGTGAGCATCTTTCAGCCTGAGATACTTCATAGTATCAGAGATAAATTAACTACTTTTAGTTCATTTGAAGGAAGGGTAGGATGGAAATGTGATAGATAAATTTACTACGACAGAGAAATGGAGAAGAACTTGACATGTAAGAATGCAGTTGAAATTTTGTGTCCAAACTTCAGTGTTCTGGTCAGAACTCTTCATATACTGTTCTCAACAACCACAACTTTCAATATCACATCAATTCAGGGTGAAATCGACCACATTCTTCAAAGCAGATATTGGAATAGCCATTGCTTTGAGTAACAGGCATACAACCAACTCTTAAGTTATTCCGAGAGAGAGCCAGTGTGGTGTAGTGGTTAAGAGTGGTAGATTGAAATGGGAAGAAGAAGAAGAAGAGTTTGGATTTGATATCCCGCTTTTCACTACCCAAAGGAGTCTCAAAGCGGCTAACATTCTCCTTTCCCTTCCTCCCCCACAACAAACACTCTGTGAGGTGAGTGGGGCTGAGAGACTTCAGAGAAGTGTGACTAGCCCAAGGTCACCCAGCAGCTGCATGTGGAGGAGCGTAGACACGAACCCGGTTCCCCAGATTACGAGACTACCGCTCTTAACCACTACACCACACTGTTGTCAGTCTTCAAGTGTGCTAAGACTATCCATTTGGCCGCCACCACTGAGCTAGTGGCATGTTAGTATGGGTAATAACCTGTCCCTGCCACATGCATTTGGATCCCATATTAAGTATAGGTGATACAATGAAGTACTTGGTAGTACCCATGTATCCTCAAGAGCTGACGTCAACTATACCACATGGGCAAAACAAAGTCATATTCAATAAATCCTTCAAAATAAAGTGAAAGGACTAAGTAGTCTAAATGAGAAGCACAGCTAGGATAACTATTTCCCCCCTCTAGACAACCAAAACGTTAAGTATCCCTTTAATACAATGCATGGAAAACTTATTATTTCTAGATCCAGTTTCCTATGCATAGTTTGGTTAGGCCCTGTATAATTATATGAGTGGAAACATGCTGTTAATAACACCAAATGATATATTATAAGGAGGTTAGGATAATATGTGTAATCACTGTGGGTTGCACCTTGTTAGATTCTGGAGAAGGAAAATGTTACATTCTCATTTTTTATTAAAAAAAAAAAAAAGCAAGGACACAGTCTTGTAATAATAATTCAAAGGGAAGGTGAAAAAATGAGGAAAGGCAGCTTTGGTTATGCATAACAAAGACCTTCATTTTCATAGCCATTATGAAAACAAGCTTTTCAAAGGTACTTGGGTGCCATACAGCAAGTCTCAATCGTATGTGCTTACTCTGTTATTAAATTTAGCCTCGGGGTCTCTGGTTATAAATGAGAGATCTTTATGGCTTCAGTTTGATGTATTTAGCACCAGAGTCACTGTAGTAGAAACCAAGCTGAAATGACAGTTTCCCTATAGAAACCCAGTAGCAGGACTGTGCCTGTTTTTGAGAGGTTGCCACAATATTTGTGGAGGGGGAATCAACAGACACTATGGAGATTCATTGGCAGGAGGATTATCCTGTCAGTTCCTAAACAGCTACCAGGGCAATTCAGATAATTTTTCACTAGAATTCCCATTATCCTTGACTATTGGCCTTGGTAGCTGATGGGAGTTGTAGTCTAAAGAAGACAATACTGCTGAGATGGGTCAAATGCTTGTCCTGAAAATGCTGTACTGGTTACTCCAGAGCACACAAATTACATGGCTGAAACAATGCTATTTTTCTAGAAAAAGAGGAGCTGAAACTCACTATGAATACCTCCTTTGTTCTCTTATAATGGCAATGGCGCCCACCTGGTTCCACCCACCAGAGGTGCCGGAATTGAGTTCCAGCTGGAAAAAAAGCCCTGGTAGCAAAAAGCTCAGGCTACCATTTGGCAATCAAGGGAGAAGAACTTAGCACCCAAAAGCTTTGTGCAGTGGTACCTCTGGTTACGAACGGTATCCGTTCCGGAGCCCTGTTTGTAACCTGAAAGGTCCACAACTTGAAGTGCCACATCTCCGCATATGCACGATGTGATTCAGTGCTTCTGCGCATGCACGTGACGTCATTTTGCGGGTATGCGCATGCACGAACCGCCGAACCCAGAAGTAACCCATTCCAGTATTTCCGGGTTCGGCGCATTCGTAACCCGTGATGAACGCAACACGCAGCATTCGTAACACGAGGTACGACTGTATTCAAATGCCAAAAGAAGTTCATGGAGAAGTCTCAGTAATACAGTGGAACATCGATTTTCGAGCATCTCGGAAGCTAAACGATTCAGAACCTGAACAACGAAAACCCAGAAGTGAATGCTTCAATTTTCAAACGCACCTCGGAAGTCGAATGACTTCCGAGGTGCATTTCTCCATTGCAATTGCTGACCGTCAATTGCACCTCAGTTGTCGAACGTTTTGGATTTTGAACGGTCTTCCGGAATAGATTACGTTCGACACCCAAGGTTCCCCTGTATCAGATGCCCTAAATAAAAAGGATGAGAGTACATGCTTGAACCTTAAAGCTAGATGGAAGGTCAGTCTTGGGATTACAATTTCAGAAAATCAACCGAATGTGCTTTGAAGCTCCATACCGATCGAAATGATCTCAGTCTGGGTTAAAGGGGGTGCACTTAAATCACTCCACAAATTGCACTACAACCCAGTGTGGTTGCCTAGAATGAAAACAACTTGCTTCATATAGCCCAGGGGTCAGCAACCTTTTTCAGCCGTGGGCCGGTCCACTGTCCCTCAGACCATGTGATGGGCTGGACTATATTTGGGGGGGGGGTGAACGAATTCCTATGCCACACAAATAACTCAGAGATGCGTTTTAAATAAAAGCACACATTCTACTCATGTAAAAACACAAGGCATGTCCCACAAATAACCCAGATATTCATTTTAAATAAAAGGACACATTCTACTCATGTAAAAACATGCCGATTCCTGGACCATTCGTGGGCTGAATTGAGAAGGCAATTGGGCTGCATCTGGCCCATGGGCCTTAGGTTGCCTACCAATGGTCTAGCTAGCCTGTTGGAGAAGGTGTAAAGAAAAGGGTGCTCGACAAAATTGTCTTTTGGCCTAAGCAGGTCATTCAGTGCACCCCTGGAGATAATATCACAGGTTGTTGGGGATATGTTGTTTCAGCAGCCCATGGCGGCATCTCCTCTAAATTCCATGGAAGATCAATGTGGCAGCACCAGTTCATACCAGGAGATACCTAGCAAGGATATAATGAGGAACCTCTCTGTTTATGAGCAACAGTGAGACATCATTTGTTTAGTCTCCTGCAATTCCACCCCATCTCTGTCCAGCCCACTTGTGTATAATGAGACACACCACTCCAACTCAACAGGCAGGCTCAAACTGGGTTTCCACAAGTCCAAACATTAACACTGCATGCCAGTGAGAATGCTCCCTACTGCAGCCAAGTAGGAAGCATGCCATATTTTATGGCAAGGGTGCATATTCACCTGTCATATTTTATTGCAAGGGTGCATATTCACCTGTCATCAATTACCGGGTTTGCACAAAACTTTCTACTAATCCATTGGTGGATGTGTGGGATGGTGCAGAGAGGTAAATATGAATGCCATTTTGGTACATAAAGTGTTTAAATTCTTCTAAAGCAAACTGTGGGTCATTGTCATTGACAACTTAGCAAATATCATATGAAGGGGACTCTTGACAAATTCAGATATATAGCAGAGTCTTTGTTTAATTTATTTTTCACAGTACATTAGCAGCTCTCTTGCGGCACACTGCTGTGCTCCTGCAGCACACAGTTTGGGAATTTTCTGACATAGGTAGTAGGCTGCTTTTAGTATCCTGCCAAAAATAAGTCTGAATTTTTGAACAGATGTGGCATTGCCAGGAATAGCTGAGTGGGTAGAGGGGCTTTTTATTTTTCTATATGAAAGGGTCAAGGGTCACAACAATCATCCAAGCATTGTATTGTACAGTATCTGTAAAATAAATAGATTTCAATGCCATGTGTGGTAACAGGTTTTTTCCATCATTACATAACAGGCTCTAGAAAAGAAGGGGGGGGGCTTCACTAAAACACAAAAGGATACATTCTATTGCATTTTGCCAGGATACAAAAGAAATACAAAAAGCAAAACACTTGTCAATATTTAGAAAGTTTCAAGGTTATGTTTTCTTCCTTCAGCTTTGTTTTTCCTTAGATAAGTGATGTGAATACAAGCAGTCAAGACAACTAAGGAAGAATTTAAAAACAAACAAACTGGATTGTAGGAAAGTACAAGACGGGATGGAAAAGGCAAGATGCACTGTTTATTCAAACCAATGGTGACCTTCACTTCAAGGCTATTTCTTGGAGCTTCAAAGAAAAACACCATTGAAGGATTGCATACCTGCCAATTTTTTAAAAAAAAATCCAAGATTTTGGGTTCTGGCCTGGGACTTTGAAGTCTCCACTTCCACCATGACCTTCTAGCATGAAGCAAAAGTAAAGCCAAGAAAAGCATCATATATTTAATTAACATTTATTTTTCTGGACCATTAACTGTGCGCTAAAAGTGGCCATTTCCTCACATTCCAGTCACACATTCAATCAATGCAGTGACAGGGACTGAGATTGCAACCACTGGCACTGCCCCCATACATTCAGCATAAAATGAGAACAGGCTGCATGAACAATCAACTAACTGAATAAGTGCAAGATTTGTATTAATGAGATGAAACCTTGATATAAGATATTGCCAACACGAAATCTGCCCCTCTCCACCACCGCTTACAGCTTCCCAAAAGGTTTTACTGCGCCACATCTTGTAAAGCTGGGTGCTTTGAGGGTGGTATAGCAAAAGTCTAAGAAGTTCGTAAGAAACTTCTTGTTGAAACATCTTCAGGAAACAGAAAGCTTTTTTGCAACCCTAATCATAGCGTGTTGATGATTTCGGGGGAGGGAGTTGCAGCATGGGTGGGGAGAGTTGCCCGTGACAGTTCCTCTGGTTTGCAAATGTGCCCTCAGGTCCAAAAAGGTTAGCAACCCCTGCTTTAGTATTGTGTCCACTCACTGCAATCTATGAGGCTTTTCATGTGACACCATTCCTTCTCTGCAGGGATGTGAGAATCCGTCATCCTCCCTTATACAATAAATTTTTGTACACCCATTTGTGTGTTCATTACATAACTGTGTTGCAAAATCTGAAGAAGCGCAGATTTTGCACAATGTTTGTTTTGTTGCATATTGTTTTGGAAAGTGTGAATTAATACAAATTGAATCAAATTTCTCACCCAAACCTATTTCTCTGCCACATTTTCTGTGTTCTCAGACAGCCTCCTCACATCCACTTGAAGAAAGCAGCAAGGCTCTCTGCATAAGTTCTTTCCTTTCCTTCCATCCACATTTCCTGGGGACTAGGCCAGAAGAATGCCTGTGGGATATACAGTGGTGCCTCGCAAGACGAAAATAATTCGTTCTGCGAGTGTTGTCGTATAGTGAATTTTTCGTCTTGCGAAGCACCAATGGGAAAATAGAGGTTTGACGAAAGAAAGAAAAAATTCGTCTTGCGAGGCAAGCCCATTGACATTTTCATCTTGCGAGACAGCCTTCCGTTAGCGAATGCCTTTCGTCTAGCGAGTTTTTCATCTAGCGAGGCACTCGTCTAGCGGGGCACCACTGTACAGTCCTGCATGGACAGCCTAGTCACTCACTTCAAGACGATGTGACAAGGATTTCCCAGCCCCCAGGAAATACAGCAAGGAAGGAAGAATGGATATCCTTGCCACTTGCTCTCAGGAAACACAACACTTTGTTTAAACTGAAAAGGGGCGGAAGGAAGCCCCAGCCGCATCATATTGCATTATGGTATGCCACCCGCAGTCCCCCAAATCTCTGAGAAATTTGTTGTGCCACCCAACTCAGCTTCAGGCATTTCACACACACTTCCCAACTGTAAGCTCTGCTGAGATATCAGCACACAAACTTCTTTAATGGTTAGGCCTTGTGAGGTACAAATCCGTAAGCAGAGCTTGAAATGTACTGAACCTAAGGCCTTCAGCTACAAGTCCTCTAGGTAGGAGTAGGAGAAATTGGGAGAAGGGAGATCCAGTTTCTCCAAATGGAGTTCATAAGTAAATAAACTTCAGAAATAGAGCTTTTTACCTGCTGATAATCCATCAGCAATACCTGGGTGCATGCCTATTGTTTTAATCAGGCTTTGCAGAGATTAGAGTTGAAAGCATAGTTTTCAAAAGTGTGTTACACTCCTCTTGCCCTCTTTTCATCTTATCTCTTTTCCATCTCCATAATTTTATCTTGCTAACCAATTTCTCTCCCCCCCCCTTGTCCCCTGCTTTTATTTTAATTAAATTCTTCCTAAGACTTGTAGTTTAACCAAGATTTATATTAAGGAGACAGCCTGCTCAACAGGCAGGTTTCTTCGCCCTTAGCTTTCAGAGTCACATTTATCATTCAATTTTTGACCATCTGTGCATGTTCTTTTTCTACCTTTTTTTTTTACTTAAAATAACAGAGAAGCAAAGGTTGAAAACGACAAAAACACAAGAAATTAAACTTAAGGCTTGGGAAACAGACTTGGGGAAAGACACGGTACAGTAGGGCATGAATTCACCTGCATAAATATAAACAAGCTTTTGCCGTAGCTTCTCCTAAGGAAAACGCCAAATTAAATGCCCTTTCCAGAGTTAGCACACATGGGTCAGGGGAGTAAGGATCGCTGCCCTGTAATACATGGGTTCAGTTGAATGTCTGAATATACATTGGTCCATGGCAGGCCCTACTACCATGATCTCACCTCTACACACTCCGTGTGCTTTTTCTTTGGAAGTGTGGTACAATCTGGAAAAGATATACACGTACAATAATTGCATGCAGCTCTCTAAGAGAGAGTATTCAGCACAAAGCTGACATCCTCATTGATCCTTGGGGAAGCTTAAGCTGTTCCAAGTTTGTACATGCAAATGTACCAAGGAAAAATTCAATCAATCAATTTATTTATTTATTGCATTATCCATATGGCCATACCACATAGTAAAAGACCAGGCAGTGGCCTGGCGCGATTATACAAAGAATACTACAGATAGGGCCTACAGTTAAAACATTGGATGTAAAATCGTGCTGGATAATACAGATAAAATAGAGAATAATAGCAGGCCATGACGACAGTGTCCATGTCAGGAAGATACATAGGACTAAGGCTAAAGCAAGTTAGCCGAAAAGGTGGTCCTGATTTAAGTGCCAGATTTAAGTATAAGCTAAACAAGCTATAGCTTAGGGTCCCACTCTCTTGGGGGGGCCCCCAAAAAAATAAAGGGAAAAAACTGGATGTACATTTCCAAAATATAAGATAAAAAAACAAATAAAATAAAACCTACATACAGCAACATTGTATTGTGTTGTGTAGGCTCCTATTTGTTATGTGCAAATGGCTTTAGATACCTATTAGGTCCATAAATTACCATATAGCATATATTCAACACAAAAAACAACTACAATTTGTTGTTGACAAAGGACAGTTGGACATATAAAGGGCCGCATTACCTTCAGTAGTTTGGGGCCTCATCAAACCTAAATCCAGCCCTGTTTCTACTCCCGGCACAGTTACAACGAAGAAAATCATTTTTCATTTTTTTAAATATAAAAACTTTTTAAAGGTGGGCTATAAAAGCAAATTGCTTGTTAGTAAAACAAAGGTTAGATGAGCTATTAGAGCAATTGTATCAAATTTGTGGTTGCTTTTCAGAATAACCTGAAGCATAATTGGTATTAAGGACTGGGATTTGCTGCAGCAGCCATTATCTACCTATAGGATCGATATGAGATAAATATGGGAGATAAAATTGTTTCGGCTTGCATTTTAATGTGGCCCTAGCCTAGTTTGCATGTCCCAAACCAGTACACAAAACTGAAATGCAACTACTCTTCAAAATCCGCACTTTTCCAACCATCTAAACTCTTGTGAACACAATACTGGATAGTAGGTGTAGAACACTCACCATTTTTGTATCCATCCTTTTTCTCCACTGGAAAAGGAAAATCTGAGCCTCTGTATCTGGAAAAACATATGGTGACATTTCCTCATCACTGTAGCAAAGCATAGGCTCTTCTTTAAAGCCTTCCCTTCAGAATCCTAAGATCCCACAGTGCTCTGTGTCTAGAACAGCTGAAGAGACGAGTTACCTCAGCATCATATGCTGCCTGGGGCCTAATATGTTACACCTGAAACACGGTTACATGAAACCTGGATGGGCCTAACCTCAAGAAGATTCTGGGCCTCTTCTCTCAATTGTTGTTTTCTCTTTTTTCTGTTATTGTTCAAATGGAAGTCTAGTCCTTTTACTTGCTGATATATAAGGGGAAGTGTGCAGGCAGTATTCTACTCAGTTGTTCAATCAGAAGCAAACTTGCTAATTTTTAGCCTGCCAGTTCTCTCCACTCTTGAATTCAGTTTAACTGGAAGGCACTTGTATTAAACCTGTGTCGTGTAGAGCCAGTCTGGTGTAGAGGTTAAGAGCGGTAGACTCGTTATCTGGGGAACTGGGTTCGCGTCTCCGCTCCTCCACATGCAGCTGCTGGGTGACCTTGGGCTAGTCACACTTCTCTGAAGTCTCTCAGCCCCACTCACCTCACAGAGTGTTTGTTGTGGGGGAGGAAGGGAAAGGAGAATGTTAGCCGCTTTGAGACTCCTTCAGGTAGTGAAAAGCGGGATATCAAATCCAAACTCCTCTTCTTCTTCTATATGTGTAGTTACACCTTAGGGACTTGCTCAAACCTCAAGCAGACAACAACAACAACCCCACACACACCACTCTTTGTTATTGTCCAGTAGTGACATCACCTCTCCTAACCTGTTACACCTGCACACCTCAACAGTTACAGATTCCTGGCAAACTTCCGATACTGCTGAGGAGAAAGTGCTGGCCTCCCAGAAGCACTGTAGATTTTCAAGAGCTGTGGGCTTTCCCCCTCTTTAACTGTGTTGTTTTCCTTTCTTACCAACTTCCCTGAAAAGATGCATCTGGGAAGGGACAGGCCTCCAGCCAACACTTTGAGGCAACATATCTGCCCCATGCTTTGGTCTTCTTTTTGCACACTCTCTCTGGTGGGCAGCATAATGCATGGCACTAACAGTTGTCAAGCAGTAAATCTAATGCTATTCTTTGGTTTCGACTCACAAGATAACAAGAGAAATGGCCGAAGCAGAGGAATTGGTGTGGCTGTTGTTTTTTAAATTCATGGAAAGAAACTGATCTGTAATGAAAAGAAAGCTGCGGTATTCAGTGTTAGATGAGCTCTTGTGTACTTCATTGCCATTTTACCTCTTGTGTGGCCTCTGCAGTTCTCATTTTTGACTTTATAGAGAAAATGCTCTGTGCAAGCAAATTCCACCCTTTGCGGCTGGTTCTGTCACCATTTGAGCACAACACACAGAATAGGTTAAATCAAAGTTCTATACAATAGCAAGCCAATCAATAATAGCGTTTGAAAGCTTAAACTCTAAATTTTATTCAGCAGTACAGCCCTGGTGTTATGCAGTTTGTGAGATGAGAGAATGCCATATAAATAACAGTATATAGCCCTGAAAAGTCCACAGTAAACACATAATAGAATTTGCTTTCAGTGTTCTGCCACCATTCATAAATCACTCTGGCCAAACTCCCGCCGTTTATGACAGGACTCATATCCCTAAAGTGAATTACGTTCTCATCTCCAGTATGCAACCAGCTATTGTCCCAAATGTATCAGAGGTGAAAAGCAACATTGGAGGAATGCTGTGTATCCACATGTTTTCAGAAGACGCTCAGCGGATCACTAGGATAGAGACTTGAAGGAATATTGCTGTGTGTTGGCAAGAGTCTCAATCTAATGAAAAGACAGTGAAATAATATCTTAAATCTACAAGAGTTATGAGGAGCAACAAGCAAGTTCTGCTTGTTTCACAGTTTTTCAGCGTTCATTTTATCCTGGAGCATGGCTCAGGAAAACAGAAGAAAAATAGTTTGACTTCTGGTTAAACTAGAGAATATTCTTTTTTCAATTCACATATCTACATCTATTGGGCAAGAACAGAGCTTAAGAATGGTTTGGGGTTTTTTAAATACTTTTACCTTGTCTGGTCAAATTTACTTCATTTACTAAGGCCATGTATACCAGTAAGCCGGGCATTGTATTATCGAATCTGGTGATTTTGGAAACAATCCAGGTTTCTTAAGCAGTGTTTGGACATATACAACTCACTTGTGAGAGTTCTGTCTACACCTATTCTACATATTCTGCCTTTAACCAATTTCCACACCTCTTCCCCTCTCCTGATTATAATTTGAGAAGAACTCTTAACAGTTGTAAATGTGGTTCTCTTGTGCTGGGTGTGAAATACTGGCTTTACTGTATATTGAAGTAAAAGGTTTTTCTACTATTTTTAAGTCTTATACACAGAGAGCTGGTGCAGCCCTGTAGCTAACTGTGATTTCCCCCCTTCCCCATTGATCTCCATCCTAGTGCACAGCGCATAAGGCGTTCAAACTATATGAGAAAGGGAATAGTTGGATCTGTAGTGAAAGCGGTTTTATGTGATGGGATTGTGTAACAGCAGTAACATTTTGGAAGTTGGCAATGACTTTGCATAAATATTCCAAATAAATGTGCCACTTGAGATTGTCTCTTCTACCCAACTACCTATATTAAATATGCGGGAATTCTGTCCTCTTTTACATCTGTCGACCTTTGCCAGCACAGCCATTTATTGAATTAGGTGATAATAGGGCTGCCATACATCTGGATTTTCCCGTACATTACTGGGATTTCAAAGGAAAAATTGACATGGGGGAGGGGTTCCCAAAAGGCAGCGCTTTGTCCTGCATCTTAGGCAAGTCAATTGAAAAATCACGTTTTTTCATTTTCAACAATTTCATTGGTTTCCTTAAAAAAAAGAAAAGTTCAACAACTTTTGCCTTATGAGGAACGGCTTAGGGAGCTGGGTATGTTTAGCCTGGAGAAGAGAAGGTTAAGGGGTGATATGATAGCCATGTTCAAATATATAAAAGGATGTCATATAGAGGAGGGTGAAAGGTTGTTTTCTGCTGCTCCAGAGAAGCGGACACGGAGCAATGGATTCAAACTACAAGAAAGAAGATTCCACCTAAACATTAGGAAGAACTTCCTGACAGTGAGAGCTATTCGGCAGTGGAATTTGCTACCAAGGAGTGTGGTGAAGTCTCCTTCTTTGGAGGTCTTTAAGCATAGGCTTGACAGCCATCTGTCAGGAATGCTTTGGTGGTGTTTCCTGCTTGGCAGGGGGTTGGACTGGATGGCCCTTGTGGTCTCTTCCAACTCTATGATTCTATGATTCTAACTTTTGTAGTGTCCTGGTTTTTACTTTTTGAAATATGGCAACCCTAGAATGTATGCACACTTTCGTGGGAATAAGCCCTACTGAATTCAGCCTCAATCTGGGGGGCACCAAACCTTGCACCACCCCAGGACATCAGCCACTTCTTTCCATTGTTGGGAAGAAAACGTACTAAGTGTGCCATGGTTTGTATTCAAACCACATTTACTGCAGCCAAGGCACAGTATGATAACAAGTGGGGCCAGAAAGAGAGGTGCAGACTATGGGTCCTTTGGAGAATGCTGCCAGTCAGTTTAGGCTAGCTGCCGTTTTTGAACAATTGCTCTTTCCAAATGAATAGCATCCTTTGAGTTTGTAAAATCCTCCACAGCTTATCTTTTCCTCCAGGGCATTCTTCTCTAAGAAAAGAAAGAACAAATGTCAGAACAGAGCTTTAATGGGAAGAACTCAGACAGGTAACCTGAAAAATAACCCACTGTGGTGTATTTAGTATTATATGAGTTTTCCAGCTACAGTTGTCCAAACCATCCTGTTTACTCCAATTTAACCCATCTCTGAGCCTTTCTAAAATAGGCTTTATCTTTACTGCCAACACTTTTGTTGGAGTAATGCGAGAGCCTGGCTTCTGACCCCTCCCGTGTCATCTCTTCCTTGGTCAAGATTTAGACTGCCAACTCTTTGGAGCTGTTTACTTATGTTACTCAATAAATCACCATGTTCAGTGATGGCAATACACAAATAAAAACTATCCCATCCCCAACACAGCAAATGAGGCAGGAAAGGACAGCTTCTTGAATAATCTCCTCAGGTCGATTGTCATCCTGCTGTTCTTATTCAGTACTTTCTTTTAAAATAAAAAAAAAAGGTTGGATGTGTGGTTCAGTACAGGTTTCACACAGTGAAATACCTTACAGCCTCATGCAGCTGCTTTAAAAAAATGTTTTTAAAAGTGTGGCTACAGATCTCCTGCAGTCCACCATATATTTAACCTATTTGTGGTCTTTTCTGAGTTCTGATCATTGAGAACTTTGTTGGCCTGAGAGATTTTACCACCTGAAGCAGAGGCCCAATGGGACCTTTCCCTTTGTCTCATTGAGATCACATCTGCTTATACTTTCATAAAATTGTAGAGCTAGAAGGGACTCTGAGGGTATCTCAACAAAAGCATCCATGGCAGATGGCCACCCATCTCGTCTTAAAAACATCCAGTGAAGGAGAGTCCACCAACTTCCGAGAGAGTTTGTTCCACTGTCAAACAACTCTTACCATCAGAAAGGTCCACTGTCATCTGGTTTGTTGCTGCTTCTCTATCTTAAGCCACTCAAAGAGTGTTGCTGTTCTTCCCTCAATTTCAACTCTGGCGCACCTCACTCACAAGCCCTCCTCTAGGAAACACAGATCTCAGCTTCTGACACCAGTGTTGAACGCCACCCGCAATCTCTGAACAGTACAAGTTTCCAGGGGGGTTCCAGATGTGCTTACCCAGAGTCTGCGTTTCCTTTTGGGAATCAGGCACAGCAGACTGTGGTGTCTTTATGACAGATGGTTTACTTGCACATATATACAACCTGCGCCCACGACGGAGGGGTTCACAGCAACAACACTCCAAGAAGGCCTTGCTTCTCCCACAGCCGCAGCTTTGAGTTCAAGAAAACACAGAGTTCAGCCATTGTGCTCTGACCCTCTCTCCAGCTTGTATTATTCCTGCCTTCATCTATCCCACCCCCACCTTAAGCAGGCATTTTCTTCACACTGCTGTATGACAGGGTTGACCCTAGGCAAGAAAGATCTGGATAACTACTGGCTTTTGGAGAGCAGCCATTGCTTCTTCACCCTAGTAAGCCTTGCTGCAACCTGAAATATTTTTGGCACTAGGCACAGCTGAACATAATGTTAATCTGCATAACATTTCCACCAATTGCTTCCATTTTAAGGCTACTACAAACTGTGAGCTTGAGCTCTCCCTCATACCAAGCAACATTTGTTTTTTTCTCTCTCCTGTCAACAATAGCATTGATGCAGAGAATATAAAATCCTAATAACCCCTGTTTTACTTCCCACTGACCTGTATCAAATTGTTCAGGGCCTTTCAAATCACCCCAGAAATCTATTTTCGCTTGCCAGCAGCTTGTCTCATAAAAACTCCCCCACAGTTTTGCTCAGAAGATGGAACCCACTGGGCAGATGGAGCTGCAATATATTTCCCCTCCTTCTTTCTTAGAAGATTTTTATTTTGCATTAGTGTTACACTTGCAGATACAGTAATCTGTGTTCAGTGGCGGAGGAAGAGGAGTGTGGGGGGAGCACACCACCCCCAGCAGCACGATCCCGGTGGGGTGCCATCACGGCTGCCTCCCCCACCGGCGCTGGGTGCCCCGCCCCCGCAGGCGGCGTGCCACACCCCTGTAGGTGGCACATAACGCCCCCAGGACGCGCACCACACCATGCCCCCGCCTGCTCTCCGTCCGTCCCCCCAGTGCCAAAGCATGTAGCTCCGCCACTGTCTGTGTTGTTCATTATAGAGCAGGGTTCTTGTTTTTCCTAGATTGTACTTAGCATTTATGCCAACCTAAGGAACATATGTAAAAAAAAAAATTGCCAAGTACAGTGGTACCTCAGTTTACAAATTTGGAACGTATTAAGTTTGTAAACCGAGGCACGCTTTCCCTAATGAAGTCCGTTCTTAAACCAAAGCCGTTCTTAAACCGAGGCACGCTTTCCCTAATGAGGCCTTCCGCCACTGGTGCCCTTCTACCATTCGGCTTCCGTTCGCAGACCGAGGTAAAGTTCACTAACCGCAACACTACTTCCGGTTTTGCAGAGTTCGTATACCAAATAGTTCAAAAGCAGGGCTGTTCTTAAACCAAGGTACCACTGTACTATTCCATTGCTTGTATAGTTATTGTTGGTCAATTAATGCAAACATTTGAGAGACTAAAAATTACTATAAAGAGCTAATAAGCACATCAATATTGAAACACTGAAAATGAAACATTATTTTCTGTTATTATTTTCCCACTTTGGGAGGAAATAAAAGTAGACAGTAAATATAGCTGTTGATTAACTGCAGGCCATGGTGTTGAAAATTATTTTTGAATTCATTTTAGAAAGATCTAGCAAAAGAAAATAACAGTATGAAAGAAGTTTGTTTTCCCACTGATGGCCTATGACCATCCTCTCTACCTTGGATTTCAATTTATATGCTCATCTAGTGCAGTTAAAATGTGAAATTGCTTTTTCTACCCCTGCCTCCATGCAAATCCCTCAGCTTATGTGCAAGCAAAGGAAAATGTTTAAATATTCTCAGATATATTTTTGGGAACAGATGTTTGAATTGCCATCATGCAGTAATAATTGCAAGATTGTGGCTGGGGAATAGAGCAATATGGACTACTAAAGGACATCCTTGTTGTCAGGATGTGCTTTCAATGTTAATTTTCTGTTTTAGAATTTGGTGATTTGCAAATAAGAAGCAATCGTAGGCTCTAAATATTCTGCAATAACAGTTTCAAACACTGCCTTGGGCACACAGTGATTCCATACCTAACCAGAAATAATTTAGGTAGTGTCTTAATTGAGGGGAGAAATACTACTGATCTATGTACCAGGGCGCTGAGTTTAGGGCAACCTAATATGGAGGGCAGGCCACTACAGATGGAAGATGAGCTTAAATCTCTTTCAGAGGTGCTGCTGCCTGTCCACTGCTGGTGCATGCCAGGGCACCGACTGGAGGGAGGTGGATGGCCATCAAAGCAGTGGTGGCAGCAGAGAAAGTTCATTTGGTGGCTGCCACAAGCAGAGCTAGGCCTGCCCTGGTTTGGAGGGAGTGTTTGTGATGGGAAAGTTTGTTTTTGCTAGGCAGGTTGGTTACCCAAGCAAACGGTTAACGAATGGCAGCTTATGATTGGCCGGGGTTCCAGGAGGGGGAGTTGAAAAGGAGAGGATTTTAAGAGACAGTTGAGTAGGTTGGGATTGAGGTTGGGAGAAAAGAAGTGAGAGGAGAAAGAGTTGGTTCTGGGTAGAAACATCCACTCTGGGGAATACTGTACAGTGGTACCTCGGGTTACAGACACTTCAGGTTACAGATGCTTCAGGTTACAGACTCTGCTAACCCAGAAATAGTACCTTGGGTTAAGAACTTTGCTTCGGGATGAGAACAGAAATCACGCGGTGGCAGCGGGAGGCTCCATTAGCTAAAGTGGTACCTCAGGTTAAGAACAGTTTCAGGTTAAGAACGGACCTCCAGAACGAATTAAGTTCTTAACCCGAGGTACCACTGTATATCAAAAGCCAGAGAAAGAAGTTTCAGAGCTTAGTGTGAAGGACAGTGTGTGGTGTCCTGTAAGAGTAATTAGGTCAGGAATTAACTGGGAGGCTGAGGCTGAGCCAGGAGAAGTAGAAGCTGGAAAGATACAGTCTACTTAGGTCTCATTCCAGTCAGGAGGGGAGAGATTCTTCTACAAAAAGAGAGGACTCCCGAACCAGTTAAGAGGGATGTGGAGATCCCTTGGGTCTGTTACTTGGAGTACCCCAGGAGTAGGTTTGTCTAAGGGGTGTGTAACTGACAGGAAGTACCACCTTGTTTAAGAACCAAAGTATTAAGTGGCAAAAGCTGTGCAACAACTGAGAAAGCACTGAAATGAAATAACATTCTAATCTGAAGTATCCTATGTTTTGTGTCATAAACTTCCTTTGTTACATAAAATCTTTATTGTTTATTTGATCAAATCCTGCCTGAGACTCCAAATTACAGTGGTACCTCGGTTTAAGAACAGTCCTTTTTATGAACGATTCCGTTTACGAACTCCGCAAAACTGGAAGTAGTGTCTTGGTTTGCTAACTTTACCTCAATCTAAGAACATAATCCGAACGGTGGAAGGGCACCCGCAGCGGGAGGCCTCATTAGGGAAAGCACACCTCAGTTTAAGTACAGTTTTGGTTTAAGAATGGACTTCCGGAACGGATTAAGTTTGTAAACCGAGGTACCACTGTATTACATTTTCCCTCACACAAGTCCCCCACAAAATAATCTGAGTTAGTTTGTGGGAATTCATGGAATTGGTGTTCTGTGAGGTGGGTACACCATACTGAAGTGAGGGCGGGCCCAACGGTGCCAGGGGGAAAAGTGTCATTGCGCCGTTGCATGTTCACAGAGGAGACCATCATTACCGCCATGTCAAGAGCTCCTAAAAGTTTGGCCCTGGACAGAGCCTTGTTGTGGAATTTACATTTTGTGCATCGCAATGGCTAAATAGCACAAAGCAAGTAGTAAGAATTTAGCATGCATCATGTTTGTAAGCCCATCTTAGAATTTGAAGGTGCTAAATACCTATTTAAAACATGGGGACTTAGCTATTTTAGGCTTTTCTGGATCAGCTTGACCAGCTGGAAAGCTCAGCCAGCAAGAGGGAAGACATTTCATGTCTTCAAAAATAAGCCAGGATCTGAAATGTGTCCCATGGCAGATCGAAAAGCCATGTAGCGAAATAAATATTGCTTAAGGACAGAGAATTTTCAGTACTAGAATCCTATACATTTTTGATGGGTTCAAAGGAGGCTCATTTAAGAGCCAGTGAGCCTATTGCAGCTTGGTGGAAAATATTCTCTCTAGGGAAGGTCCTGGCAGCCTGGGCAATTGGGCCAGACTATGGGAATTTTTCCAGACAGGCCAGACACATATTTGTCCAAGGGAGCAAGCACCCTTTCTTCATAGTAATGTCCTTTTTACAGAATTACTGTATCCATGTGGAACTGAAATGAAAGCTATAAATGCCTTCTATAAAGGTTTGTTAGTTTCTTCCCCTCTTCTTTCCCCCACCACCACAAAAACCAATCTAGCACTACACAAAAGAGAAAGGATGGCAAAACTAACAGCTGCCTTCTTATGGAAGCCACTTGAAATTACCTCAGCGCAGCAGCTTCACACATCAGGCTGTCCCATGACCACACTGCAAGAAGAAGAAAGGCGAGGCAATTTTATATGCAATTCTGGCAGCAAATATATCAACAAGTGGCAGCCCAGAGAAGTGTCTTAAGAAAAATGGAAATGGCAGGGAAACATTTCAAGTTGCTAATTTTCTGGCCAAAAGGATGAAAAGAACTGGAGATGGAATCACAAGTTACACCACTCAACTGCATGGATGATCTCACCTGCATTTGTAAGCACTGAGCAAGTGTCCTCCTAGTGAAGGAAACTCTGGGGCTGCTTGCTTACAGTGGGAGTACAAAATTTAATGCAAATCACAAGCTTGTGTGGGTGTGATCTGGACTATCAGGAACTTGATATCAATCTTGAGAAGGGGGTGGGGATCACAATTGCAGTTTCCTCTTTTTTGTCATTCATGGAATTGAGCTTTCTCAAAACCATAAAAGTAGAATCCCTTCACAGAACATAGACTTTCCCTCTCACACTTACACACACACACAAAAACAAGCTGTGGGACACAAGAAAGATCCCCCAACAAAACAAGTGGTCATAAAGCACAACTTGCATGTGCCAAAAAAAAAGTCATTTCAGAAAATTGTATTTGTATTGTGTGAGGTTCAAAATGTCTATGATTCCACATTACTCATGGCTATAAATTGTAAAGAGGATATTCTTGGAAAAGTCAATTCTGCAGACAGTCTGCCTAATAACCTTTTTCAGTTAATCTACATACAGTCATACAAAATTATGCTTTTAATGTCTTTTTTGTGTTAGCTTTGTCCATTAAAAGGAAAACATCCTCAGCATGGATGCTATCTTCATAAATCTGGTGATCTCAGCGATGCAAATATAATCACTGAAAAATTGACTAGCTTCACTGGAATGCTTAGCTGGGGCGACATTAATCTTGTTTTCATTTCTGTGCTCATGAAGGTTAACTTGAGAGTGCAGGGAGCATAAGCCTTCATTTTACTCCCAGCTTCTACTGCATGCAAATGCAGACACTCTTGCACGACAAGGGAAAAGGCATTTTAACCTTGTTGGGCCGTAGGGTAAGGAGTTGTCCTTTGTTGACATGAGAGTGAGGGATTGAGAAGTGCATTTATTCATATCACAGTTTTTCAGATCTATGTATGTTTGCCAGGTGTTACTGATCCATCAATGTAGGAAGAATGTTTTGCTACTGATCTCGGTGAGAAAACATCTGTTTCTGCTGTGCAGATAGGTAGTTATCTATAGTAACACTTTGGTCATGGCAGGAAAACCACAACAATGTGAATGCTGCTGATCTGGTGCCAGGTCAGCCATGTCCTATAACTCACTGGGAATAGAGGCCTGCCCTCTTTCCAAAACATGTTGATCTTTTCACGACGCTTGGTAACAGCTAGACAGGCAAGGGGTGAGCCAACAGCATTCATCATGCTGTTTCTCTGTTTTGTTGTTGATACCTCTTAGGGGTTCTGTTGTGGAAACTTGGTCATGATGAAAGGAGTGGCAGAACTCAAGTTCAGTTTTTGCTGGTGGGGCAGGAAGACTGCATCTAGAAGCATATCAAAAATTACCCTTTAAAGCACAGTCCTACAGGTCTGTATGTCTGCTCATGGGGAAAAAGTCTTACTCCTATGCAAATGTGCACAGGACTGTAGTCTACTGCTAGGCAGAGGAACACTCTCTCTCTCTGGGGTGGATCAATCTGTCGGGTTTGGCTTCTTCTCTCGTTTTCCAGTCTTGTGTTCTGTTTGCCACATTTCCGCATCAGTTTATGAACACTTTTTTTTAATAAGACTTCACAAAAATATCTTCAACCATCTTAGGGACATTTCTCCTACTGTATACATTTTTGCAAGCGGCCTTCCCCAACAAGGCATCTTATTTTCACCAATCTGTACCAATTTGTATGCACACTTCCCCCAACATATGAATTCTTATGTCCTTTTTTGTTGTTGGAAAACAGAATCACAAGGTGCAAAATGGTGCAAATTCCGAAAGATGTTGCATTTGAAATGTGAAGCAGCTGGTGATTACTGATCTAGGCAGCAATTTTACTCGAAAGTGGCCAAAATGCATTAGGTGTACTGTATAGTTATGATTTTTGTTTCCAACGCTCTATATGAAAACTGCACATTCTGAAGAAATTTACATGCAATCATCTGTGGAACAAAATTTATCTTAACTGCCTTAGACTGAATTCATAAGCATGGTACTCATTTGACTAAAATGCAGATCGGGCAGGCATGTGACATATATCCTTTGGCAAAATACAAGCACTGCAGAGTTTGAGAAATGTTTGCCTCAAACACTATATTTTCATCAGTGTACAAAAAAGAACACCCCTATTGGGCAAATTTCTGATATTTCTCCAGCTTGCTTTTGAAATATATAGTAATTTATCTTCAGTGTTTTGAGCACAGCAGGAACATCATCTGAGGAAATGCTTAAAAATGAACATTATGCCTAGGGGCCCTACAGAATATTGGGCTCTGATATATGTCTGAGCTCCTAAAAATAAAAAAGATATAAAACTCTCCAGATTTCATTATTTGAATGCATTATACAGATTAGACAGACCTACATATTATTGCAGTTGTAAAATTGATTTAAAGCGACAGAAGCAGAAGAGGGGTGTAGAGATAGGAAATACGGAGTTATGGATAGGGCCCACACTAAGTTAGCCCAGTCTTCCTTCAAACTAGTGCCCTTCCAGAGGTTTTGAATTATTGCTCGCATCAGCCCTCAGCTGATGGAAATTGCAGTCTAAAATTTTGGGAGGGGCACCAGCTTGGGGCAAGCTGCTGTACTCAGCCACAGAAGCTTTAGTCAAATGCATTTGAATATGAGCAAAAGCAATAGTTCTAAAAACAAAGTGTATTCCTTGCTTCAGATGATACACATGTCAAGAGTACACCTCACCTCCCAAGAGACATTTCTCCTATACTGAAGAAAAGTGGCCATCTCTCAAAACGGCACCTGCCATTTTTATAGGAATGAATATCGGCTGATTAGATGTCACTTTTGATTATTAAAATAGGCATACCTAATTAAATCACTGAATCAAATTAAATCAACTAAGAGAGTAATCCCATGTTCACCTGGCAGTGTCTGGAAAACCTTTGGAACCACTTCACCAGCAGAGAGGAGCACTGTTGAAGGGTCCCTGCTAAGAAGATAGAATGCTCTGCTGGTGTAAATGTTCTATCAGCAGTGGAGGAGATAGGGATCCAGGTGTGTCTGGTGTACGTAGGTAGGGATGCTCTGGATAAAAGCCCCTTCATTCCCCCAACCACTTAGAGGTTTAATTATAATCAAGTGGTACATACATTTTGTTAAAAGATAGATAAATGAAACATACTTACAGAATCAGCCTAACTCATTGGCAGCCCTGGAGCTGGTATAATAAATTTACAGAGAAAAATGCAGGAGGCTGTGGACTTCTAGCCACAGTGAAATAGGAGGGCACAGGCTGTGGTCACTGCTCTGCCACGTAATTTCTCCTCTCCCTGCCCAGTTCAGGTGGTTTACAACGTAACAAAAGCTTGAGTTATAAGGAACCTCTTCAAACCTCTGGGTAGGGTAATGAGACCTTTCTTGAGCGACAAGACTTTACCTAACTTACATGGAAGCAAGCTCTACTGGAAGCCATGGAGGAAATTGCCTCAAACTGAGCTGTAGTGAGTGCCTTAAACACCTTAATCCTAACAATATATGCTTTATGAACTTTTAGGGCAGAAAGCTGGCAACAGATCCATTTTCTGACAGATCTGATACTCTTTTCTGCTCCTCCTTTAAAGAAGTGATTTCAGTTTCAGCCAGAGGCTGTCACAGAAGTGACAAGAGGATAACAGAGCATAGCAGCTGGCTAAAATTAGAACCCAGTTTGCTGTCTAACACATGCGGAGGAAGGAAATATCAAATGATGTGATGTTATTCCCATGGTGTGCCATGTATTTTTCAGCTAGTAAAGAAACAGCAGGTTCTATGCTGACCTTCTCAGCCAATAGATTCAGAGAAAGAATGAACCAGGAAAGTCTAAGACCTGTCTTATAGACCAATGTGACATCAGATAAAATCCAGGTGGCATGCAACTTGCTTAGTGAATTTTTAAACTTGTTTAGAGAGTTTTTCTTTTTTTAAAAAAAAACTAAATCTAATACAAACACAAAAGGAGTCTTGTAAGCAGCAGCTTCAGTCTCATTGCTACTAGGAGTTTGGAAAAGGATGAACCAGGAAACTATGGTTACCAGTTCTTGAATTAGCCTTCATCTTTAACCAACTTCAAACTGTGGCTTGCTCCAAACCTAGGTACCATAAGTTTCCCAGCTTGGATTCTTAGGTGATTGTGGTCAGTTTACGATTTCTTAGTTTAAATCACAGCACAGTGGAAAGGGAACAGGCTGCATGCAAGGACAAAAGGCTCATTCATGCTGAATCCACCCATCTCCCTGACCTAAATTTGATGTTTTCTCCACAGAACAAAACAGCTTTTTGGGTTCTTCGGTATCCATATGTGGATCAAATCTCAACTGCTGTACAGAAGAAAAAAATTGAGACTTTCTTGTGTTTCTGTAAGAGTCACTCTGTAGTAAAACAGATTGTTTCTTGTATTGAACTTTCAGGTATACGGTACATAGATGGTTTCTTGCATTGAGCTTTCATATATATAACAATCTTCTGTTTGTGTTTAAATAATTGGTTGTTGTGTTTAGTGTGGGTGCCTATTAGCCCTAAACCTAGATACAGAACAAAACAGGTTTAGCTACAGAAGGCTGGTAGATCTTGTTTCTCATTTAACAAGATATAGAAGCTTTAAAAGATGAGCAGAGGTCTCCTACCTAAAGTGTTTCTGCTCCATAATAAAAATGGGCATGTAGCACCACCTTCTGGCTGCTTGTTCAAAAACACAGAGCAAATAATTAAAGACTGGAAAAGAAAACAGCCAAAGGTTGTGGTATACTTAACCTTTGTTCAAAACAGGACTGCTGATCATAGTCAACAAGAGAATGTTTGTTTTCTTACACATATCTCAAGCTGTAAAAAAAATTGTTGTAACGGGCAGCTGCTCATGAGTCTGAAACAGCCTTCCCCAACCTTTCTGTCCAGATTTTTTGGACTACTCCCATCATCCCCCTCAATTTGTAATAATTGCTGGACCTGGTGGGAGTTGTAGTCCAAACATATGGAGGGCACCGGGTTGGGGAAGTCTGATCTAAGACAAAATATTGCTGGTAAAGAAGAAAAGAGTACACCATTTCCCAAGATTATATTCTAATGTGTGTAAAGACCAACATTATCTTGGGGATCATTTTGTACAATAAGGCTTATCATGCCATCTTCCTATCGTTAGCAGCAAAGAATTTCTGTGTATGAGAATATATAAAATTAATGCCTATCGTTCTTGAATACTATAAGTTTAGAACAGTTTCTTATTAACCACTCTTCCCAATAAGCTCAAGGTGAACTTCTGGCATAGATTCCAACCAGGGACTTCTTCTGCATCTCACTAAAGAAGAAAGCATCTGCCCTGTTTAGCCTGTAGTGCCTTTTCAAGTCATGCTGCAGGCAAACCTTCTGGTGGAATCTTACAGCAGAATATAGTTTCACAAAAAGGACAGGCATGGGTCATGCTTATAAGGCAAACTATTAAACTAGAACCTACGTTAAAAAGAAAATTTCGGTATTGTTCTTCCTTTCTACTAGTAACTACTGCCTACATCTTGATTCCAGCAACTGCTCATTAAATAGTCCAAGTTGATTTATAAGTTACTAGAGAAAATTGTGATACAAAATGCTATCACACCCAACAATGAAACTTCTGATCCTGTGACTGCCCTGCTGCACTTTTCTCTCTCACCTACAATTCAACCCACATTTTTAAGATAGTTTTAGGGTCAATCTTCAAACTTGGAGGGGGGTTTAATTCCAGCAAATGAGTCAACCTTTTCCTTGCAAGCAGGAAGCTGTTTCAAGAAGCCAGTTCTGTGCACATCCAGCTAAATCTCTAACAAAGAAGAAATAACTTTTCTCTCAAGGTGCATTCCCATGGCAACAGAATGTTAACCTGTTTCTTACATTCTCACCTGCTCTTTCCCTTACCCAATGAGCAGACCAATCCATCCTGCCAAAGGCAGCCATCTTCCTCAACAGCATGTGCTGACAATAATGTAGTACTAAGAACGTATCAGTACTATTTGGGTTCACTCTATCACTGTAGATCAGGGGTCAGGACACTTGACAATAAAATGGTACTGTTTTTTGTTCAAACTGTGAATGCCCCCCCCCCCTTCCAGAATTCCACCTGGCTGCAAATTCCTAGCAGGATGCAAAACAAAACAAAAAAGGGTCCTCACTGCCCAAACCTGTTGCCTCAGCAACACCAGCTGTTGGCCAGGAGGTGCAGAGCCATTGCTCAGGTGACAAGTTACCCTCACAACAGGTGCCCAATTGCCCTGCAAAACAGAGGAAGAGAGGACTTCCTGCCATGAGGCGTTTAAAGTACAGCAGTGGGTGGCCAAGGATTCATGCCTGAAAGCACTTAGAGCCATGGAACAGTTAGGTTGAAAAAGAGGCATAGGGCAATACAGTGGTACCTCTGGTTGTGAACGGGATCCGTTCTGGAGCCGTTCGCAACATGAGCAGAACGCAACATGAAGCGCCAAATCTGCGCATGCGCAACGCACCGAACCCGGAAGTAACCCATTCCAGTACTTCCGGCTTCGGCACGTTCGTAACCCGTGCCGCACGCAACTCGCAGCTATCGTAACCAGAGGTATGACTGTATAAAACTCCTCACTTCTGAAGCTCAAGCTGCAGAAAGGGTGGTAAGAGTCCTGACCCTGTGTGGGACCAGAGTACACGCTCCCACAAGGGCTTCACAAAGTGGCCACATGTAAACAACCCCGGCATGGGCAGCTCCCCTGCAGGAACAGCAGGGACAGAGACAAGTGGTTGGCAGCTGTGCATGAGAAACACCAGTCTTGCAGCTTAAATAAGGACTGAACTAGAGAGATGGTGACCAAAATTCAACCACTGGCTAGAGGGATATTCCACTAGTCAAGGGCGAGAATAACTGTTGGAAGGGATTTCATATTGCACAACAGATATGCTAGCAGTAGCTGGTTGTGTAACCAGTCATGCAACAAATATATTTCACAACAAGCCACAGGAAACATGGTAGCTTCCTGCCTTCTGTTGCATAAAGCCTCTCTGGGAATCTGAAGAAAGCCTCTCTGGGAATCTGACACCTTGTGCAGGAGTACTTGCATACTTCCACATTTCTCTGCCTCTACAGTTGCAGATGCAAAGCATCACAAGGGCAACACGAGACTCCAGTACTTTCTTATCCAAGAGGAAGCTAAACCTGGCAGTGAACATCACACTATTGCACACAGCAGGGGCAGTGCAGTTTCAAAACTACACCTTCTCTATTTTGATCAATAGTAGCTTGTTAGAGAAAAATGTCTGGAATGGACAAGTTGGGAATGATCACTGTAATTACCAGTAGCTTAATTGTAACAGATGAACATATATTGTTCTTCGCTGCAGGAAATGACTAGCCCAGAAAAAGGTTAATGGAGAAGTCTTCACGCACATACACTATAAAAGCAATGCTTTTAAAAATCTTAAAAGTATGGGGGCGGGACTTAAGCAGTAATGTCTCACTTAGTTTCCATTTTGATGATGAAATTGCATCTCTTTCAACAGAGACATGCTACACTACACTAGCTATTATTAACAAAACAACTTTATCCCAATTAAACAACAACAACAGTATCAATATTAGAACAATTTTTACCTTTACATTCAAATTGTTTTTATCTGCAGGTGACAAGTACTAGATTCAGCATCCAATGCCAATTCGCCATTAGTCTTAAAATGCAATGAATATGCTTGTTATAGCAACAAAACACTGACCAGTAAGATATCCATTTGAGCTACCTTTATGAACCAATACAGATTTCAAAAAGGTGAGAGATTCTACTGTTCTTGATCCTCTGAAGCTAGGATTTCCTGTCGGGATACAATCATTAGCACCAACAGCAAGATTTCAGTCCTCCATACAGGAGCAAATGGTAAAAGAAAAAGTTTGAAATGTTTGGGATTTTTTAAATAGCTTCTTAAGATGTTAGCATTTGCTACAACAGTTTCATATAATTTATATTTTTGCTGACATGTAAAAGGAGACATAGCCAAAGTCACAATAAAGCAAAAACAATTTTAGGCATTTGCTTCCCCCCCCCCCCAGGTCCATTATTTTTTAAAAAAATTAAAACTACTTGATTTTAGAAGGCTTTTGGTTTTCAAACCAATGGGAATATTTGGATGAAAAATATTGAACTTGAAAGGGGGCAGGGTTCAAGAATAATGCTTTTGTAGTAGCGTTATGGAATCAAAGTTGAAGGCAGACATTGAACACTGTGCCTTTAGAAAGATAAAATGGTTTTGTGGATAATTTCAATGCATTCTCTAATCTCATCCTCCTTGATCACCAGCGGGGGAGCCAATCGGATGATATCACCATGTGTTGGTTTTGCCAGCAGTCCATTGTCACGGAGTCGCAGACACACTTTCCAGGCATCGTAGTCTTTAAAAGAAATCCAAAATACAGAATTAAATATTTGCTTTACAATCAACTGAAGTATGCATTACATTTGCATCCCCACCTTTCCTCCAAGGAGCTCAAGTGGCACAGGTGTTTCCTCCCTTTCCCGTTTCTTCCCCGCAACAATTCTGTGAGGCAGGTTAGGCTGATAGATGGCAACTGGCCAATGGTCACCCTGTTTGCTTTATGACCAAGTGGGGATTTAAACCCGATCTCCAAGGTCCTAGTCCAACACTCTAAACCACACTACACGAAGGAGATGGGTTGTGGTTTCATTTCCAAACAGGAAAGAAATTTGTTCAAAGTCTGTTTAGAAATGGCAGCTTGGACAAATATTTCAGCTCTGGCCACAAGAGACCAGGTGTGCTCCCACTTTTTAGACAGTACATAAACTTGATTGAACTTATGAATTTTTTCCAGGAAAAAGCATGCCAAGCAGTCTGGGCTACTACCTATTTACCCCAGGCAGGAGGACATCAGACTTTCAGAACTTTCTGTTACAATTGAAACTGACATTGTTTGTCTAAACGCTATTCCCAGAGCATCCTCAGTTTCAGATATTTTGGTCAAAGTTCCCTATTCTCCTTTTGTGTGTATTTTCAAATAGTGCCTTTTTTATTCAAAAAAGTGAAAAAGAAGAACAGGATATATACCCCCAAGATATATACCTTTACTCAAACATTAGGCAAAGGGTAAAGGGACCCCTGACCATGAGGTCCAGTCGTGTCCGACTCTGGGGTTGCGGCGCTCATCTCGCTCTATAGGCCGAGGGAGCCAGTGTTTGTCCGCAGACAGCTTCTGGGTCATGTGGCCAGCATGACAAAGCCGCTTCTGGTGAACCAGAGCAGCGCACAGAAACGCCGTTTACCTTCCTGCCGGAGCAGTACCTATTTATCTACTTGCACTTTGACGTGCTTTCGAACTGCTAGGTGGGCAGGAGCTGGGACCGATCAACAGGAGCTCACCCCGTGACAGGGATTCGAACCGCCGACCTTCTGATCAGCAAACCCTAGACTCTGTGGTTTAACCCACAGTGCCACCTGGGTCCCCACTGCTCAAACATTACCACCACCTAATTGATTCTGAATGGATACAATATTATGCTATTGCCTCCAAACTGGAACTCGCACAATTCTCTTGCAAAAGTGAAAATGGCCTTGAATCATGTTGAAGTCTTGTTAACAAAGTGTAAAAACAGCCTTACCTTTCGTTTCACGAATAACAATAGCATTTAATAATCCTTTTCCTCTGACACAAGCCACAATATCTGACGGAGTTTTCATAAGCTCATTCCTCAATAAGTTGCCCATGATTTCTGAATTCTTAACTAACTTTTCTTCTTCAATTACCTAAAGCAGTTTGAAAACAAAGGTAAGAAAACTGAATGCTGGAGGAAGAATCATAAAAACGTAAACATAAGGTTCAGTTTGGCTCTCGTCGCAAGCCACTACTAACCATAATCATAATTTATAATTGTAATTACTTATAATTATAATTACTAACCCTAACACAGTTAACCATAAAATCACAAGTCATAACATGGTACAGATGTAAAAAAGTAAGTCTTCAATTATGAAGACGTGAACAAACATACGACACAAAGCAGATACACAGATACTTGGCTACTTTTATTATTAGACAAGTTGAGGGAAATGACTGTGGACCTGCAGTTTTCAAGTTATTCAAAATACTGCACAGTGTTAGCATAGTCGTGCATAGCATTCGTAGACCTTAAATGATATTTACGTACCTCGAGTGCTGCTATGGCCACCCGGCAAGCCAATGGGTTCCCTCCATACTAGAACCATGTTCTCCAGGTTTAATGGAGAGCATGATTTCATCATCACATAGTACCGCTGAAACCTAAGAACAGAAATTCTGCACTGAGACATTTACCAAAAACTTAAGAACATTTTCCCTTTGTCCTGCTTCACAGCACCGCAGAGGTCCCCCTAAATTACATGTCTGTAATCTTTTGGCATCATTATGTATTTAAGACTGTAATTCTGAAAGTTGGGACTGTGTTGGTTTGTTTTTATTTATATGTAAAGCAGCGCAGGGAGTGTTTACAGCTAGAGTGGGGCAAAAATGTTTTTAACTAACTAAGTAATCACTTTGCTGCCTCCCCCATATGGTTACTGCTGCTACACAGGGTCTAAGGCAATATTCCTATTTATTTCCCATTGCTTTATGAAGGATGCATTCCTCAGTAAATGCTTTGCAGACTGAACCGCAGGTAGGTACAATTGCCTGTTTACTGTGTTCAGCATTTATTTACCATTTTAAAACTTCTGACTCAGCTCAAAGAGAGTTGCAAAATGCTGGATGTAGTACTCAGGCTACTCAGCAGGAAAAAAAAATTATCCATTTCAAAGCTGTTTTCACCAGACAGTCATGTAGAGGTCTAAAGAACTTAAATGGCCTGATCCTAAAGACATTTACTGGATGTGATAGCCACCGATCTGAACACACCTTTTTTCCAAATATATACTTAAGATTCCAAACTAAGCAATACTTTTTTCAAAAACAAGAGAGCTGTTAAACTTACCCAAGTGTACAGCTAGTTTCATAATACCGTATCACACTTCAAAATGCTTGCTTTGTGCCTAGTTCCCCCAGACTTAGAAACCTGGAGCAATGTGATGGAGAAATTTCCCTTCCTGAATATGATTGTTTACTGTTGTTCTTGCCCAGCTAAATGTATTAACAATGGAGCAATTTAAAGTATTAGAGTACAGTACCTCAGCTCAGTACTTCTAGGTTGTTACAGGTCTGACCTTGGAAATTCAGAGCTATGGGAGCACAATTGAATTGGTCAGCATGCAATCTGCATTACACAGACAGATTCAGTCCCTGTCATCTCCAGAAAGGACTAGGACCCCTTCTGAAACCACGGATTGTCAATGCCATTCAATGTAGTCAGTACTGAGCTAAATTGATCAATGTTCTAACTCAATATAAGGAAGCTTCCCATGTCCCCATTTGCTGACCACTGTCATATTGTAAGAACATGAATCCTGGAAGATAGTCCTAACTGACTCCACTTCATCAATGACCCTTTCATTAAGCCAGTTTTGTATCTTAAACCTGTTGAAATCTCCAAAAAGCAGTTCAGAATCAGCTGTTTCTCATTCAATATTACTTACGGGATAAAGACCTCCAGACAGGGCCTTTCCGAGCAGGATCATATCTGGTCTAACATTTTCATGATCGACAGCCAACATTTTCCCAGTCCTTGCCAACCCAGTCTGAATTTCATCAGCGATAAAGAGAACCTGTTTTATTTTAAAAGGAGTACATATTCAAGAGGTAATTTCCTGACAAGGAGAGTTCACCCCAAACATCCCTAGCACTCTTGTCCAAACTACAGAAACTGGTATAATTAACAACTAGCTCCAATGTTTAACCTCTGCTCAGCATCGTGCTATATCACACCACATCTAGATCGCATAACTTTAAAAATTCTAGGCTACATTTGTGTCCACAAGATTCTTTATGGTAGTACGATTTGACAAGCCAAGAATGCTTAACAGCATTTCACTTAACAGCCCCTTTAGAACTTTTCATATGAGAGGCCTGAATATCTCTTGCATAGCATTATCAGAGTCTCATCATGCACTGGAAAGCATAAAAGAAAATAGCTTCAATCCCGAGAGCCCCTTTAGACTTGCATAGAGAGAGACTTGATGAATTGTCATTCAATGAGCATTTAGTTTGTTTTGTTCTCCTTTAAAAGAGAAGATTCTCCAAAGCCACACTCCAAATGAAGATCTTGCAATATGGCTTTCTTGACCCCATTCCTAATCTACATTTACTCTGCCTGATCTATTATGTGGTAAAGTCCAAATGATGTATATATTTAGAAGCAGGAAGGTCATTATAATCATTCCACAAGGTGAAATTTGCCACTGCTGTACCCCAAGATAAACCAAAATGTTCTATGGAAACAACCCTATCAGACTCAAAAGCAAAGACAATTTATGAGTTGCCCAGGAGTGGGATAAAGTCCATTTAAAAGGTACACAAAGTATATTACAATAATCTTGTCGTCTACTTAAGATAGGCACAGAACTGATAAGATAGTAGAGTTGAGCAACAGCTCACTTTGGGGGGAAAGTGTTTTACCAGGTCAAAACCGACATCATTGGTGAGAAAAACACCGATTTCTTTATATATATAGAAAGAAAAGCTATACCGCTTACTACTGGACCTTTGAAAGATTCGAGCAAGTGAATATTGGATTGTGTTAACCGGCAATGTAAAAAAAAAAAAAAGTTTTTTTAAATATTTAACAGCATTATACGATTGTTATCTTTGGTCTAAACAAGGCCCATTGTATTAGTTAAAAGACTTGGCCACTTTCCACCGCTTAAATGTTCTCTTCTTAGCACAGTGACTTACTTACATTATTCTTTGTGCAAAGCTCTCGCACACCTGTGAGGTAACCTTTATCAGGAACAACGACACCAGCTTCCCCTTGAATTGGTTCCACCATGAAAGCTGCTACATTTGGATCTTGAAGTGCACGCTAAGGACAAGTATATTGCAATGAAGAAAGATCGTTACTGAATGCCATTATGGAGAGGTGCAGAACAAGATTTATTATTATTTTTTTATTTTTATAATTTTTTAATTATTTTTCAACATAAGGAAACATAAGATTTATAACATTCCTTCTCCTAACTTCTGAATAAGTCTTCACAGAATGGAAAATTGCAACACACCTCAAGAGCTGGCAAGTCATTGTATGGAATTATTTCAAACCCTGGCATAAATGGTCCAAACCCATCATAACTGGAAGGATCTGTAGAACTTGAGATAGCAGACATCGTTCTTCCCCAGAAGTTGCCGGCTGGGAGGAGAAGCGGGGGGAAAGAATGAACAAACATATAATGTTACGGTAGTAGCTGTGTTGCTCTGCCACAGTCAAAACAAAAAATAAAAAAATAAAATTCCTTCCAGCAGCACCTTAAAGACCAACTAAGTTTGTTCTTGGTATGAGCTTTCATGTGCATGCACACTTCTTCAGATATAATGTCCAGTTATGTTATGCAGCCTAGCCAACTCAACAATCTGAAGTTGTCGAAAGACACCACATCTTTCTAAAAGGTAGAGATGTATCACAGTTGTGTTTAGATCAAGGATGGGTAACCTAGATGTTGCTGAACTACAACTACCATCATCCCACCCAACATGGCACAGGTATTAAAACCTCCTTGCCCAACTCTGGATTTTAAACAGCATTTAATGTTATGGGAATTGATTCTGTTGAAAATGCATAGCAAAATACAGATAGTTTAATCATGTTCACCTTGTATGTTTGCCATGTATGCAAGTGCCAAAGAGTTGCAACTTACCAAAGTTATAACAAAACAGAGTATTTTATCCAACATGCTTGTCCAGGATGAATGGTTGCAACATGCTGTCTTAACAGAGCCCAGAACACCGACAGCAGGAGATTTCAGTTGACCAATACATTTCACAAGCCTAAGCACACTGCCTCAAGAGCAAGTCTCTCCAAACTGAACAGGATTTGTTCCCTAATAAGTGTTGTTTATGACTGTAGCCCTAATTGGCCAGCACCATATTCCCACCCTGCTTTCACCCATGAAAAGAAAGATTAATCTCTTCTCACGTAGGTTTCGGTTCTTTATGGTACCAGAGACAATATAGGATTTGATAAATCGGAAGTTGATGAGGGCACAACTTTGCACATTATTATATAATGATGAATTCATTACAAGCAACAAACCATTTAACAGGGGTGGGAACTTCAGGTCAAGGAACCAAAAGTGGCTTCTCTGGTCTTTCCACCCAACTCTTGGGATTCTCCCTGCAACACATTTTCTCTTCCCTGACTACGACCATCAATAGCCCTTTTCCTCTCTCTCATCAAGTGCATCTGCCACTGAAATGTAGCTTATTGTACACAGGTAAGTCACATCCCTTGCTTTGTTAACTTTTTGCCTCTGGCCCCACCCATCGCAGGCATGCGGCTTGGGAAGGAATGCAGTCCTGAGGCTGCAAAAGATTCCCTACTACTTTGTAACAGGTTTAAGTAAAACACACAGAAACTCCATTTTTAATACAAAGGTATTCCTACAGCATGTTGTTGTTTTTAAAATGTGCATGATTTCATAATCCAAAGTCTCCACTGCCTTTGTCATGTCCACCTGCAACAAGTTCTTGTGATATTTAAAACTCTGACATACCTGCGAATAGTATCTTTGCCTTGTATTTGGGAATTCCTTTCACTGTATATGCCCACTTGCGAGCCAGTTTACACGCTGTTTCTCCAGCCTCCACACCTAAAGTAAGAGAGCACAAAAGGTGGAACCAGGAGAGGGGTAGGAAGAGAAGGAGAACTCATTACTATCAGAAGCCACATGGTGGACTATTAGGGAAGTATGCCATGCAGAATAGGAAAGGTAAGAGCCTAGGGCCCTGGCAGTGTGGGAAGGGACAGCTAAAAGCAGTGTGATGTTATCAAGAAGCTGAGTTCTGCTGGAACTCTGCACATGCCTTGGAACCACGCTTATTCTTTGGCAGTGTCATTGCAAAGTAAGAGAGAAAGAAACACTGACTTAAGCTAAACGACCCCTATATAGCAGCAGCAAGAGCATGGCCCACAGCAGCCTTCCCCCTCCCCCCCACTGTACTTGCTCAAAATTCTGAATACATCCTTGGGCTGAAAAAGGTTGGAGACACAGCACTTTGTGTGCAACAGATTTCCAATCACACAGGAAGCAAGCCCAAATTTCAGGGATCCACAACTGTTCTCTCTAGCTTCCCACTTAAGTGACAAAAGCTGTCTGTTCACATGCTTTTTTGGAGGATAGAACAGAAAGCATTACCTGTGTTCATTGGAAGCACTTTGTTGTATTTGAACATTTTTGTGATATACTCTTCGTATTCGCCAAGTACATCATTGTAAAATGCTCTTGAGGTAAGGGTAAGTTTGTCACACTGGGCTTTCAGAGCAGCTACAATCTTTGGGTGACAATGGCCTTGATTGACAGCACTGTAAGCACTTAAGAAATCGAAGTATTTTCTGCCTTCTACATCCCACACATAAACACCTGGGGCGGGGGGGGAATTAGACAAGCAGAGATACAGTATTAGGAGAATATTAACAATTGATATATAACACACACAAACCTCTGGTGACATATAAAACAAAAAATAATGTTGATCATTTATTGTTTTTAGAATTGAGGCATAGGGCAAATGATGCAACAGATTAAGTCATTCAACTGCTAAAAAACATTGTATAATATTTGGCTAAATAAAAAAGTATAGATTTACTACATAAACGGAATGGCTGCATTAGCAAAACTGAGCAGGAATGACACAAAGTACAGAATTCACATTTCTCAACTTTTTGGCACAGTTACCCATGCATTTTCTGTGACTGTAAGATAACTGGCTAAGCTATATTGTCTCAAGCACTGTAGTAGTACTGAGAAAATATTGACATCTGAAAATACAAAAGTATTATCTGTGCAATGCAGGGGTGGGGATAAACTTCATTTTCTTCCCTTGAAAATGGGCTGTCTGGTGCTGCATTTTCCCCAAGGTAGTCCTGCTAGCACAAGCCAGAGGTTACATTTTTGGCACAGCCTAGGGCAATCTGCTCATGCTGACTTTAGCTATGAAAGACTTGTAGCCATTTCACATAGATATCAAATGTGTTTACCAGGCACAGCTTCATAAAAACAGGAATAAATAGCTAGCTTCCAAAATGACCATCATTTGGGTCACACTGACTTTTCACCCACACTGTTCAACATGCACCTTCTAAGGTAGATCAGGTAATATGAATTTGAGCACAAAATCTCTTTGTAGGCCAACAGTATAAAGCTATGGAAAGGCTGTTTTATTTTCAAACTTCCTAGGTGAGAGCGAGACTCCATGCTTGCACCCATCTGCTGCAAGTGCTGCCAGATGCCAAGACAATAAAACTGCCTGCTTGTCCTCATGGAAGCATGAGGTATATCTTTACACACTACTTTGTACTTTGCTACACTTACCTAGCTACCAAACACATGTTCAGGAAGATAATACTAACCTAAGAAGCTGCTAATTTGCAAATGCAAACCAGTAAAAGAGTTGACCTGAAAACAGTTTCCAGGCGCTTGTTTTACTACAAGCTTTAATCTTGCATTATGAGGTTACATAGTAGCAAGGAAACAGACTTTGAGACCATTTGTGCTTCTAATTAGGCTAAATAGACATTCCTTTGATTTGTTGAAGCTTGTCTGAAGTAATAAAAGTTCGGCAACCTTGTAGATCAGGTGGTAAGTATGCTAAACAGTTGGTGCCCTAAGGTCAGGATAGTCTAGTGATATACACACTGGGGAGACGCCAATAATAAAAAATGCTGAGAGAGGGCTACCAAAGCTAGACGTTAGACTTATTTAGATTGGGGTGTGGAAGCTGCAGTCCATGGGCCAGATGTGGTGCTCCATGGCTCCCCATTTGGCCTGCTAGGCCGTTTCACCCCAAGCCATACTCAGCTGCCTCACACCTGCCCCATCAGTGGCAGATTTAGGTGCACAAGTGAGTTTCCTGTGGAGAACCAGTAGGCACGGCTGATCCCTGCAGAAAGCAGGTTCGAACTCACCTCCCATCCACTGAGTTCAAGCCTACTTTTCAGAGGCTTCCAAGCACTGCACAGGGCTCTCTGCAAGCCTTGTATGATGCTTTGAAGTCACCATCTCCCTCTATCCCAGCAGACCACATTTGACAGATGGGTTGGGCCACCACTACCCACTATTAATCACCTGACGTCATTAGATGGAGAGGGAGACTTTGGCCACCAGATCCATGGTTTACATTAAGGCAGGTTTTAAAATTTCAAACGCTAACCATTGCGCCCAGAACTGAAGGCAACATAAACCAAAGAACTGCGGGAAATAAAGGCAATATAAAATAGCAGTAAGTTTTTATAAAAATATACACCACACTGAATGCAGTATGATCTGCTGTTTTTTTATACAACTAAGTGGAAATGTGGTGAATACTTAAAGAAATATAACCAGATAAATTTCCAAGTAGTGCTAGATATATGAGCAACAGCTAAAAACATGGAGGGATGTGTGGGGAAGTCAAAGAATATATGATAAGTGATGATAACTGATATATATATATATATATATATATGAGAGAAATGTAGCATTTTATGCTCAGAACTCTCAAGGATTTAAAGCAGGTCAGGGAACCTGCCGTTCTCCAGACATTACTGGACACCAACTCCCAGCATCCCTAGACAGCATGGCCAAGAGTCAGACATGATTCCCTGCCCCTAATTTAAAGGCAATTATACCACCTCTCCTGAGTTGATCTCAAATGCCAAGCAGCGCTCAGTGAGCCAGAAATAGAGGAGCAGGCACAGATTAATTCAGCCAGTGACAGCTGCAGGCTGCCTCTCACAACTCTTTGCAAAATACTTACCCTATGCATCATCAGGGAATGAAAGACTGGCAAACCATGGGAACAGGTTATGCCTGCTGCTGCCTATCTCTAGAATTCAACATGCTTCTGTCCTGTTCAGACAACTAGGATAGTTCTCACATCTGCATATTACACAATACTGGCTAAAAGGAAGTTACTCTTAACTTAATCACCAAACCACCAAAGAAGAGCTGTGGAACTAGACTATACACATGACTGCCCCTACATTAAAGGTAAAGGTACCCTGACCGTTAGGTCCAGTTGCAGACGACTCTGGGGTTGCGTGCTCATCTCACTTTACTGGCCGAGGGAGCCGGCATTTGTCCACAGACAGCTTCCGCATCATGTGGCCAGAATGACTAAGCCGCTTCTGGTGAACCAGAGCAGCACACAGAAATGCTGTTTACCTTCCCGCCGGAGCAGTACCTATTTATCTACTTGCACCTGACGTGCTTTTGAACTGCTAGGTGGGCAGGAGCTGGGACTGAACAACAGAAGCTCACCCCGTCGCGGGGATTCGAACTGCCAACCTTCTGATCGGCAAGCCCTAGGCTCTATGGTTTAGACTACAGCACCACCCGCGTCCCTTCCTACATTAAGAACCATTATATGCCTCCCCACACCCTGCCAAATGACAACTTCCTCCCTCTCCTTGGAATCTTCTTGAAACTGTTCAGGAGAGGCAGACCCATGATCCCATAAGACATCTTCACCAGGAAGTGTTAACTTCTGAGTTAACACGGTCAGGAAAACAGCTGAGATTGCACATGTACAGCAGCCAGAGTACAGTGGTACCCCCAAGACGAATGCCTCGCTAGACGAAAAACTCGCAAAACGAAAGGGTTTTGCGAGTTTTTAGTTGACTCGCAAGACGAATTCGTCTATGCCTGTTTTTCGCAAGACGAATTCGTCTGGCGAGGTACCACTGTAAGCTGGCTTACCTTTTCGCTCTGGTCGGGAGGGGTGATGTCCGCGTCCGCCATTTTGGATCGACTGTGCATGCGCAGTCGATCCAAAAGGGCAGACGCGGACAACATCCCTCCCGACCGCAGCGAAAAGGTAAGCTCCGCTGCCGGTCGGGAGGGGGCCGTGGGATCGTGCCCGATGTCGGGCATGATCCCACGGCCCCCTCCCTCCCTCCCGGAGCCCCGCCGCTGCGTTTTAAGACTGCAACAATCGTTGCAGTCTTAAAACTCGGCGGCGCGGAGCTCCGGTGCCGGTCGGGAGGGGGCCGTGGGATCGTGCCCAATGTCGGGCATCATCCCACGGCCCTCTCCCTCCTTCCCGGAGCCCCGCCGCTGCGTTTTAAGACTGCAACGATCGTTGCAGTCTTAAAACTCGGCGGCGCGGAGCTCCGGTGCCGGTCGGGAGGGGGCCGTGGCATCATGCCCGATGTCGGGCATGATGCCACGGCCCCCTCCCTCCCTCCCGGAGCCGCGGAGCTGCGTTTTAAGACTGCAGCGATCGCTGCAGTCTTAAAACACAGCACCGCGGAGCTCCGGTGCCGGTTGGGAGGGGGCCGTGGCATCATGCCCGATGTCGGGCATGATGCCACGGCCCCCTCCCTCCCTCCCGGAGCCCCGCCGCTGCGTTTTAAGACTGCAGCGATCGCTGCAGTCTTAAAACGCAGCACGCGGAGCTCCGGTGCCGGTCGGGAGGGGGCCGTGGGATCGTGCCCAATGTCGGGCATCATCCCACGGCCCTCTCCCTCCTTCCCGGAGCCCCGCCGCTGCGTTTTAAGACTGCAACGATCGTTGCAGTCTTAAAACTCGGCGGCGCGGAGCTCCGGTGCCGGTCGGGAGGGGGCCGTGGCATCATGCCCGATGTCGGGCATGATGCCACGGCCCCCTCCCTCCCTCCGGAGCCGCGGAGCTGCGTTTTAAGACTGCAGCGATCGCTGCAGTCTTAAAACACAGCACCGCGGAGCTCCGGTGCCGGTTGGGAGGGGGCCGTGGCATCATGCCCGATGTCGGGCATGATGCCACGGCCCCCTCCCTCCCCCGGAGCCCCGCCGCTGCGTTTTAAGACTGCAGCGATCGCTGCAGTCTTAAAACGCAGCACCGCGGAGCTCCGGTGCCGGTCGGGAGGGGGCCGTGGGATCGTGCCCAATGTCGGGCATCATCCCACGGCCCTCTCCCTCCTTCCCGGAGCCCCCCGCTGCGTTTTAAGACTGCAACGATCGTTGCAGTCTTAAAACTCGGCGGCGCGGAGCTCCGGTGCCGGTCGGGAGGGGGCCGTGGCATCATGCCCGATGTCGGGCATGATGCCACGGCCCCCTCCCTCCCTCCCGGAGCCGCGGAGCTGCGTTTTAAGACTGCAGCGATCGCTGCAGTCTTAAAACACAGCACCGCGGAGCTCCGGTGCCGGTTGGGAGGGGGCCGTGGCATCATGCCCGACATCGGGCATGATGCCACGGCCCCTCCCTCCCTCCCGGAGCCCCGCTGCGTTTTAAGACTGCAGCGATCGCTGCAGTCTTAAAACGCAGCACCGCGGAGCTCCGGTGCCGGTCGGGAGGGGGCCGTGGGATCGTGCCCAATGTCGGGCATCATCCCACGGCCCTCTCCCTCCTTCCCGGAGCCCCGCCGCTGCGTTTTAAGACTGCAACGATCGTTGCAGTCTTAAAACTCGGCGGCGCGGAGCTCCGGTGCCGGTCGGGAGGGGGCCGTGGCATCATGCCCGATGTCGGGCATGATGCCACGGCCCCCTCCCTCCCTCCCGGAGCCGCGGAGCTGCGTTTTAAGACTGCAGCGATCGCTGCAGTCTTAAAACTCGGCGGCGCGGAGCTCCGGTGCCGGTCGGGAGGGGGCCGTGGGATCGTGCCCGATGTCGGGCATCATCCCATGGCCCTCTCCCTCCCTCCCGGAGCCGCGGAGCTGCGTTTTAAGACTGCAGCGATCGCTGCAGTCTTAAAACACAGCACCGCGGAGCTCCGGTGCCGGTTGGGAGGGGGCCGTGGCATCATGCCCGATGTCGGGCATGATGCCACGGCCCCCTCCCTCCCTCCCGGAGCCGCGGAGCTGCGTTTTAAGACTGCAGCGATCGCTGCAGTCTTAAAACGCAGCACCGCGGAGCTCCGGTGCCGGTCGGGAGGGGGCCGTGGGATCGTGCCCAATGTCGGGCATCATCCCACGGCCCTCTCCCTCCTTCCCGGAGCCCCGCCGCTGCGTTTTAAGACTGCAACGATCGTTGCAGTCTTAAAACTCGGCGGCGCGGAGCTCCGGTGCCGGTCGGGAGGGGGCCGTGGCATCATGCCCGATGTCGGGCATCATCCCATGGCCCCCTCCCTCCCTCCCGGAGCCGCGGAGCTGCGTTTTAAGACTGCAGCGATCGCTGCAGTCTTGAAACACAGCACCGCGGAGCTCCGGTGCCGGTCGGGAGGGGGCCGTGGCATCATGCCCGATGTCGGGCATGATGCCACGGCCCCTCCCTCCCTCCCGGAGCCGCGGCGCCGTGTTTTAAGACTGAAGCGAGCGAACAGCAGCGCTGCTGTTCGCTCACTGCAGTCTTAAAACGCGGCTTGGCTTGGCTCCGGTGCCGGTCGGGAGGGGCCCCCGGACTTTTTTTCCCATAGGAACGCATTAATTAAATTTTAATGCGTTCCTATGGGAAAAGGTGCCTCGCAAGACGAAATTTCCGCAAGACGAGAGTCTTGCGGAACGAATTAATTTCGTCTTGCGAGGCACCACTGTATCCCACATTTCTGTTCCCAAAGAAGCATCATTGTTGCAGTGATGATACAAATGTTCCTTGCCACTGAAAGCATTAAAGTGAATGGCTGAGTTAAGATAGCTATAAGCTTCCATCCCTTGCCTAGGAACGTATTGGAAAGATTAAAAGTACATACCCTTTCCTTTTTCAAGAGCAACAGGGAAGGTGCGGGTGGTAGTTATGTGCACCATACTTGGCCTCACGCTCAAATATGTAGTCGGATGATGGCGGGCCTTGGACGTGTTCTTAGTTGCAACTGACGTAGCTGAACTCACTGAAGCATGAACGCCTCGACAGAGAACGACCGAACGCACTGCCGATGGGCCAGTTAGAAAACATGTTAGAGTACGCTGAAGATCTGGAAAATGGCACATAGGGAATTGGGTCAGAATCATGAAATTCAAGGGGGGTCTGCTTCAACACCACAACTGCAAATGAAACCTATACAAATAGTTGTGATTACATGCAGGATTTGAGTAGGATTTCTTACATAGACAAAGCATTTCAACACAGAAACCTAGATCCTAGTGCACTATTAAAAATTCTCCACAGAACAGCTGATATGATCTTCATGAGGTAGACACAGACTTTGCCACAGCTAAGCTAGAAAACATGGGACAACACAGTAGACCCAAACCCAAGTTTCCAACCCAAGAGTCTATCTTATATGCAACACACAACGAAACATATTCTTGCTAAGGTACACATACTTCCCCGTTTAGTTGTGAGTTCACGCCAGGATGAGTCATGGAAAGTTGTGTCACACCAAGCCTGTCAGTTAAAGCTTTGGTATGCTTAAGTTACCTTTGGATATCTCTCACAGTCAACATCCAGATTTGTGCTCAGCTTATAGCAAGGGCCGGGAGCCTTTCTCAGTCCATTCCTTCTAGGCCAACATTCTGAGGCCACATGCCAGTGGTGTGGCAGGGCCAAGGCAAAGTGGGAGGACGCAACAGGTGTCGACCACACAAGAGTTGGAGGCTTATATCGATACACACACACCAACCTACATTATTGCAGTTCAAGAACATATTCCAGCCAAGCAACACTCAAAGAGGGTGCAGAGAAGGCCTGGGAGGTATGGATAGTCGTGAGAGCTGGAAAGAGGCCTCAAGCTCCTAGTACCTGAAGTTTCCCCATATCTGACCTACAGCTCAAAGACCAAGTATGCCAGTTCTCATCACTATGTTCCAAGCTCTGAGCCATGAAACAACTATCGCATAGGCCCTGCATCTTGAAAACCAACATGTAAGAAGATGCTAGAGGATTTTCTACAGCATTTTCAATTATCACATGTTTTTCACTGTTGGTCACTTAGCAGCAGATAAAAAGCCATGAAAACGTAACAAAAAATAATAATCCCAAGTGCCTAGTTGCTTTGATTCTTAAAGTCCTGATGCAGGGATTAGAAATATTTTTCCAGGCTGCTGAACTCTACTGCAAATGTTCCCCTGTGGAGCTTTTAAAGAACAATTAAATCCGAGTTACATACAACCCTTGTCACATAGAGCATTGCAACACTGACAGCAGACAGACTAATCTTCAATATAAATAAGACCGACTTTTACCTTTCAGTATCATAAGACCAAGGGGATTGTTGTTGTGGTTTTTCAAAAATGGTTTATGCAAGCATTTGAAGAACTAAGCAAACCATACACATATAGTCCTCTGCTCAACCATCACTAGATGGTTCATTCAAAAGGCAGGTAAGCCTATGCAATTGTGTGTGTGCTGATTAATAACTGTTTGTCATATTAAACATGAAACAGAATATATTGCCAAGGAAAAGAAAAGCTAAAAAAAAAAAATCTTAGCTCTTCCCCCATCCTAAAATAAGTGACTTTACCAGAAGCATATACTCACTTGTTATAAGCTGTTTAAGCAGCATCCCTCACAGTGGAGTGGAAAAGTAAAACACATTTCTAGGAGTGCAGCCTACAAAAGCTTGATTCTTTAATGTACTTGCAAGGGAATAAGGCCCATTGAACACTGAAAGACATGTTTCCCAAGCAAACATACATAGAACTGCACTGTTAGTATCCTGCCATTTCAGCATACAAAGATGACTTTGCTAATTCATAGAATCATAGAGTTGGAAGGGATCCAAGGGTCATCTATGTCCAACCCCTTGCAATGCGGGATTCTCAGCTAAAGCATCCATGACAGATAGCCATGTTGTACAGGAAAAGTCAATAGCTACCTCTGTTAATATTGACAAAACATGTTAATGAAGTTCCAATGTGACATTTAGAAATTTCACACCCCCCCAAAAAAAAAAAACAGCAAGTATTGCACTACATAAGATTTGGATAGGACCCAGATTTAAAATTGCATCACTGAAAGCTTGCATCAGGATGAACTTCTCAATGATAGGACTCTACAGGCCTGGCCCGCTACCCACCCCTCACAGGAAAAAAAAGCTAGCTTGCTTAATAAGCATATACAAGAAATAAATGCTGGTTTTAGAAAGAGTCAAATTTATGATTTATTAAAATACTATGAATCTAACTGTAACTGCTGTGATACTTACTGTCACTTCCTAACCTTGGAAAGTGTGATGAGTTGCCTTTGAAATCCTTCTCATAAGGCAACAGCACACAAGAGATGAGGCAGTAATCTGTATGTGTATATTTTTACTTGTAATGTTTTTGGAAGAATGTTCTGAATCTGCTGGTTATAAAGGCATTTTGAATGAGAAGTAAATCTACCCAAACTGGTACTTTCTCAGATCCCTTTTCCTATTTAATCCTTTTAGCTTTACAGCCTAGTTACCAAATTCATCTCACTGCCAAATATTTACAGACACATCACTACTTCCAAATAGTGGAAGCAAGGATAGTGATGCACATGAGTAAAGTGCAAGAAAGCAAGGTTTTCAGGTGTCCAAAATCCAGGGGCGGGGTGGGGGGGGGAGCATCTTAGCAAGGAAAGGACACCTGCCCAGTGGAGCTGAAAATAGTCAGCCTAGAATATACGATATTTCTTCAGAGAGCTAGCATCAGTAAACAAGAGACACTTGCTTGAGGCATATATACTCATCCCACTTTTGCCTTTTGAAACAGGTTTTGCATGCTTCGTGTTGGTTTAAAAAACCCACAAAAGCCTGTTTGACAAAACATTAGTATGACAAAAAAAATGTGTTTATGAGATAGAGAACCTGCAGTCCTCCAGATGTTGCTGGACTACAACTCCAATTATCCCTAAGCATTGACTGTGCTGGCTGCAGTTGGTGGCGGTTGGTAGTCTAGCAACATCTGGAAGGCCCAATGTTCCCCATATTGGGTTTATTATATGGGTAGTAATGGTGGGAAAAACCAAACAGGAACTCTGCACAGTTCAGATCGCCACACCTCAAAAGGAATATTGTGGCACTGGAAAAGATGGGTCTCTTTAAAAGCAGTTTAAACCAAATCATGGAGGATAAGGCTAACAATAATAGCTGTGTACTACTTCTGGTGCTGGATGCATTATGCCTCATTATACTCAACCAGTTGCTGGACAGCACAAGTGGGAAGGGTGCTATTGTGCTCATGCCCTGCTTGACAACATCCCATAGGCATCTAGTTGGCCCTTGTGAGAGAAGCATGTTGCATCAGATTGGCCTTTGGCCTGAACCTACAAGGATCTTCATATGCCTCTTCTAGACCCGTTTGCTCTTAAAAGCTATGGCCTATTCCATCTCAAGTTTCTGTTGTACTGTGCCAGAATACCACCAACAGTGCACTCATATACTCAGAAGCAAGCCCCATGGGAATAATGCCCAGCATAGCTGTCAACTTTCCCCCTTTTTTAAGGGAAATTCCCTTTTTCTGAATAGGATTCCTCACAAGAAAGGGGGAAAGTTGACAGCTATGAGCCCAGGTGAGTGTGCATATGTTTCCTCTGCAACCCACTTTTTTTACTCTCAAGGAAAGCGGAAAAAGCCAGGGACATCCTTTAGCTGAGCGTTTTACGGCTCTGCAAAAATGGAAGAAGTGAAGAGGGCCACCAAGGCTCTCTTAAGGACAAGAGATGAATGATGGCGACTTATTAAACTTGGAACACAGAATACATCATAAAACAAAAACAAACCAATTACGCACACACACACAAACACACACACACACAAGCACAATTTGAAAAAGCAGAGGATGTGATAAGGCTTCAGGTACCCACCGCAGGCTGAAGGATGCTGTGCATACATTTCTAAACAAAGACCAGCTGGGGCTTAAGCGCAGAAAAAAGCCAGCGTTTGCGCACGCCAGTTGAAGACGGTCGGGGAAACAACATACATACACTCTGTGCATGCTCAGACACACAGCGTCCCGTTACATGCTCCAGAGCAGCCCACGGGTCTCCAGCAGGGCCTGAGGGACCAAATTACGTTGGGAGGGCTTGGGGGGGGGGGGGACGACGACAAAGCAATAAAAGGGTAAGAGAGGAAAAGGACGCCCAAAGGAGGGAAAGCGCTGCATGGCAAGGGCCTCGCTCCAGCCCGACGGCCGCCGCCTGTTTCCCATCCTCCCGGGCATGACGGGGTGCAGAAGCCGCGGAAGGGGGGTCCCCCCCCCCGAGGGAACAAGCAGGCCGGCCGACCCCTCCCACCCCACACCCACCCGGCCTCCCTCCTCCGCGCTACCTTCCCGAGGCGACTCTCCTCCGCTCCGACGAGAAAGGGCAAGCGCGGCTTCCTCGGCCGCCTGTCACAGCTCAAAAGACCGGCCACGTCACAAGCCCCCTGGCAAGACGCACCGGCGCCGGGGCGCCCCATTGGCCTCCCCTGCACGCCGCACCCAATCACGGCGCGGCGAAGGCGCCTCCCCACGGCAGAGCTCGCTCGCTATTAGCTGCCTGCTTGTCCCCACCTCTGCCGCTCATTGATCCTCTTCGGTGCATTCCTAGCGCCGCTCTCCACCAATCAGAGTTTGCGCGTAGGATTCCGACCTCTTTCCTTCTTGCCTGTCCGATACAGATTAATGATCAAGCCTACCTAAAGCATCCGTGATGATAGATGGCCATCCAAACTCTGCTTAAAAACCTCCAAGGAAGGAGAGTCCATCACATGCTAAGGATATTAATTTTTTTCCTATGTCTTTACTTAGACGTATTTTAGATAAATAAGGCCCTGTATGTTCAGTTGATTAGATTTATTCCTCCAATGGTAGGTAGTTATTTTTAGATCCAGATTTTCTTAGGCACCTGCGTTTAAAAGAAGAAGGAAAAAGTTCCACAAATTTGAAAGAAACCGTAGAAAAGAAGGAGTTGAAGTGCAAAATCAGTGAACGGAGAAAGCGTTGAACAACCTTCCCATTTCCTGTTTCTCTGAGGCTGCTTTTGTCTAATAGGAACAATGACAGGGTTTTGCCACATGTTCCTGTTTCTTCACTTCAACTCCAATCTCATCTATTTTTTTTTAAATAAAAAAAGCTGATCCAGAAATACATCCATAGAGAATGGGTAGCTAAATCCAAGGCTAAAGATGATATAGATCTGAATACCAGCTGCTGGGGACAGATAAGCAGGGGTGTGAATAGGTGAATGGGGACAAAACTAGAATTTAGTTGGCTCCGTCTCTACCAACTATTGGTCTCCCTTGTACTCTACGAGTACCAATGAAGAGGAACCACCAGTGATAATAAATTAGGGCTACTGCTCTTGTGCCAACTTTCTTCTGTGCTTCCAAGATTCACATGGCTGAACACTGGCAAGCAGTGAGCAGGATGAGAGAGATCTTTGGTCCAGTTAATGAGGGATCTTCTGTACTTAACCAGCTTGCCACTGACCTGGAAAGAGTATCACTGACCTGGAAAGGGAGTGAAGTGTTTTGAGCAGTGTTTCCTTCCACACCACCCTGCTTTGTCATCGTTCAATTGGTTAATTTTGTTCTTCTCTAGCTATGGGCCTAGGCTATCAAGAGGAGCAGCATATGCAAACGTCCTGGATGAGTGTAGTGACAGCAGGGGTGGGGGCAGAGATGGGGAAACCCTCCATTATGAATCAGAAAACATTTAAAGGCAAACCTACGAAATTTGCAGTTTTCAAAACAATATGCAAATTGAAAGAGAGCCATCCTTAGAAATTCACACTTTTCTGAATTTTGCAATGCATTTCTCCAGACAAGTAATATGTACAAACAAATGCATAAACTTGGGTAAAGCACAGCTTGACCCTTTGCAGATCATCACTAACTTTTTCCAGGCATTATTGGAACACCGTTTTCCTCTCTATATAGAAAGATTATCAACATCTACTAGTGAATAAATATCAACAATACACATTAATAAAAGTTGTCATCCTAATATGTTTCCTCTTACAGAAATACCACACACACACAAATCTAATACACACAAAGTACTTGATCTATTTTACTATCTTACTATTTTATTTTGCAATTGGTCATGTTAGAAACCAGAACAGATATAAGAAAACACTATTCCACTTAGCAGTGAGGTGAAGCTGGAAGGGCAAGCCATGGTGATACTTACAAAGCAAGTGCCAGTAAAAATAGTATATAAATTTTCGCTTATAAATCCTCCTCTTCTTGCCAACATTTCCCTCTCCTCATATAATTCATTATATATTCCTATGTATTTTAACCTACAATTCATCATACAATCCCAAGGTGGATCTCTTCCATCCTCCATATTTTTTATTATCTATTTCCATTTCGCTGTTTCCTCTCTTTACCTTTTTTCATCTCTGTGCCTTTTCTTCCAGCCTTGACCTTACTTGGCTTCTTGGCACCTGGTTTCTTGGCTTCTGCCAACCTGGCAGTGCTCCATGGCCCTGAGGTAACACACGTGAGCTCTGCTGATAAATAAATGACTCCACCTCCAGCCTGACAAAAGTATGTCTAAGAACCTTTGTGATGTGTGAGAAATCCTCAGTTCACCTTCCTGTGAGAATATTATGAGACTTTACACTGAGCCAGATGAACCGCACAATCTTAGACATACCTTTTGATTGAGTTCAATTGGGTGTATTCTCAGGTAAACAGATACAAATTGCAGTGTTAGGGAAGTTAACCTCTCGGCCCTGCTCAGGGCTCTGGAAGCATTGGCTCTGCAGCTGTTGTTGAACCCAACTCCCATCAGCCCCAGCCAGATTAGGGATGATGGGAGTTGTGGTCCAGCAACATCTGGAAGGAGCAAGTTTCCCCTGTCCTGATCTAGCTGCTTTCTTCCTTTTTAGCAGGGTCAAATCACTCCATTAGGACAAATGAGTTCTATTTCTTCATCTGTTCCAACTGTAGCAATTGTAAATAATTTTCCTACCATCTCTCAGTAATGCTCAGGGTGGTTTCAGCTTGGCATGCTCAGCTAAGAGAAACTCAAAACCCAATCAACCACCACCATTGCCCGTTCCCCTTCCCGTAATGGATGATGGGTTGTTGTTGTTGCTCAGTCGTTCAGTCGTGTCCGACTCTTCGTGACCCCATGGACCAGAGCACACCAGGCACGCCTATCCTTCACTGCCTCCCGCAGTTTGGCCAAACTCATGTTAGTAGCTTCGAGAACACTGTCCAACCATCTCATCCTCTGTCGTCCCCTTCTCCTTGTGCCCTCCATCTTTCCCAACATCAGGGTCTTTTCCAGGGAGTCTTCTCTTCTCATGAGGTGGCCAAAGTACTGGAGCCTCAACTTCAGGATCTGTCCTTCTAGTGAGCACTCAGGGCTGATTTCTTTGAGAATGGATAGGTTTGATCTTTTTGCAGTCCATGGGACTCTCAAGAGTCTCCTCCAGCACCATAATTCAAAAGCATCAATTCTTCGGCGATCAGCCTTCTTGATGGTCCAGCTCTCACTTCCGTACATTACTACTGGGAAAACCATAGCTTTAACTATACGGACCTTTGTCGGCAAGGTGATGTCTTTGCTTTTTAAGATGCTGTCTAGGTTTGTCATTGCTTTTCTCCCAAGAAGCAGGCGTCTTCTAATTTCGTGACTGCTGTCACCATCTGCAGTGATCGTGGAACCCAAAAAAGTGAAATCTCTCACTGCCTCCATTTCTTCCCCTTCTATTTGCCAGGAGGTGATGGGACCAGTGGCCATGATCTTAGTTTTTTGATGTTGAGCTTCAGACCATATTTTGCGCTCTCCTCTTTCACCCTCATTAAAAGGTTCTTTAATTCCTCCTCACTTTCTGCCATCAAGGTAGTGTCATCAGCATATCTGAGGTTGTTGATATTTTTTCCGGCAATCTTAATTCCGGTTGGGGATTCATCCAGTCCAGCCTTTCGCATGATGAATTCTGCATATAAGTTAAATAAGCAGGGAGACAATATACAGCCTTGTCGTACTCCTTTCCCAATTTGAACCAATCAGTTGTTCCATATCCAGTTCTAACTGTAGCTTCTTGTCCCACATAGAGATTTCTCAGGAGACAAATGAGGTGATCCGGCACTCCCATTTCTTTAAGAACTTGCCATAGTTTGTTGTGGTCGACACAGTCAAATGCTTTTGTGTAGTCAATGAAGCAGAAGTAGATGTTTTTCTGGAACTCTCTGGCTTTCTCCATAATCCAGCGCATGTTTGCAATTTGGTCTCTGGTTCCTCTGCCCCTTCGAAATCCAGCTTGCACTTCTGGGAGTTCTCGGTCCACATACTGCTTAAGCCTGCCTTGTAGAATTTTAAGCATAACCTTGCTAGCGTGTGAAATGAGTGCAATTGTGCGGTAGTTGGAGCATTCTTTGGCACTGCCCTTCTTTGGGATTGGGATGTAGACTGATCTTCTCCAATCCTCTGGCCACTGCTGAGTTTTCCAAACTTGCTGGCATATTGAGTGTAGCACCTTAACAGCATCATCTTTTAAAATTTTAAATAGTTCAGCTGGAATATCATCACTTCCACTGGCCTTGTTGTTAGCCAGGCTTTCTAAGGCCCATTTGACTTCACTCTCCAGGATGTCTGGCTCAAGGTCAGCAACCACATTACCTGGGGTGTATGAGACCTCCATATCTTTCTGGTATAATTCCTCTGTGTATTCTTGCCACCTCTTCTTGATGTCTTCTGCTTCTGTTAGGTCCTTTCCACTTTTGTCCTTAATTGTGGTAATCTTTGTACGAAATCTTCCTTTCATATCTCCAATTTTCTTGAACAAATCTCTGGTTTTCCCCATTCTGTTATTTTCCTCTATTTCTTTGCATTTCTCATTTAGAAAGGCCCTCTTGTCTCTCCTTGCTATTCTTTGGAAATCTGCATTCAATTTCCTGTATCTTTCACGATCTCCCTCGCATTTTGCTTGCCTTCTCTCCCCCGCTATTTGTAAGGCCTCATTGGACAGCCACTTTGCTTTCTTGCATTTCTTTTTCATTGGGATGGTTTTCGTTGCTGTCTCCTGCATAATGTTACGAGCCTCCATCCACAGTTCTTCAGGCACTCTATCCACCAAATCTAAATCCTTAAACCTGTTCTTCACTTCAACTGTGTATTCATAAGGGATTTGATTTAGATTGAATCTTACTGGCCCAGTGGTTTTTCCTACTTTCTTCAGTTTAAGCTGGAATTTTGCTATAAGAAGCTGGTGATCTGAGCCACAGTCAGCTCCAGGTCTTGTTTTTGCTGAGTGTATAGAGCTTCTCCATCTTTGGCTGCAGAGAATATAATCAATCTGATTTCGATGTTGCCCATCTGGTGATGTCCATGTGTAGAGTCGTCTCTTGTGTTGTTGGAAAAGAGTGTTTGTGATGACCAGCTTGTTCTCTTGACAGAACTCTATTAGCCTTTGCCCTGCTTCATTTTGAACTCCAAGGCCAAACTTGCCAGTTGTTCCTTTTATCTCTTGACTCCCTACTTTAGCATTCCAATCCCCTATAATGAGAAGAACATCCTTCTTTGGTGTCATTTCTATAAGGTGTTGTAAGTCTTCATAGAACTGATCAATTTCAGTTTCTTCAGCACTGGTAGTTGGTGCATAAACTTGGATTACTGTGATGTTAAAAGGACTGCCTTGGATTCGTATCGAGATCATTCTATCATTTTTGAAATTGCATCCCAGTACAGCTTTCGCCACTCTTTTGTTGACTATGAGGGCCACTCCATTTCTTTTACGGGATTCCTGCCCACAGTAGTAGATATGATAGTCATCCGAACTGAATTCGCCCATTCCTGTCCATTTTAGTTCACTGATGCCTAGGATGTCAATGTTTATTCTTGCCATCTCATTTTTTACCACATCCAGCTTTCCAAGGTTCATGGTTCTTACATTCCAGGTTCCTATGCAATACTTTTCTTTACAGCATTGGACTTTCCTTTCACTTCCAGGCATATCAGCAACTGAACGTCCTTTCGGCTTTGGCCCAGCCGCTTCATCAGCTCTGGATCTACTTGTACTTGTCCTCCGCTCTTCCCCAGTAGCATGTTGGACGCCTTCCGACCTGAGGGGCTCATCTTCCAGCGTCATATCTTTTATATGCCTGTTGTCTTTGTCCATGGAGTTTTCTTGGCAGGGATACTGGAGTGGCTTGCCAGTTCCTTCTCCAGGTGGATCACGTTTGGTCCAAACTCTCCACTATGACCTGTCCTTCTTGACCTGTCCATAGCTTCCCTGAGTAATTCAAGCCCCTTCGCCACGACAAGGCAGTGATCCATGAAGGGGGGATGATGGGTAGCTGGATACAAGAAACAGACATACTCACAGGAAGGAAGAGAAGAGGAGCCTTGCTGGATTTTTGATACTTTTCTTAAAGGCCTATGAATAGGGTAAGTTCTACTATGTAATTTTACAGAAGGGTAACAGTGTTCCAGCAAACAACAACAACTGCAAAGAGACTTGTGGCACCTTAAAGTCTAGCACATTTATTATAGCATACACTATTGTGGACTACAATCCACTCCTGAGTTGCAGGTACATGGTTAAAGTGGGAGGAGTATTGTAAACAGTGATGTCAGAAGGAAACAAAATACAGAAAAATACAGAGGGAGATAATTTTCATTCTTAACAGTGGCCATTCACACACAAAAACCAGTTGTTGATAAAAATCCATTTTGATGAGTTCACTGGAGCTTACCTCTGAGAAAACATGGAAAAGAGAAAACATACACAAGATGTCCTACCACCCTTCTGTTGTGCCATAAGAGGTTGAACTTTTTAAACAATTTATGCAAACTTTTTAAAAACTCCACAGAACACCACAGACAGGGTGAAGAGTTGTGTTGTTCACTAGTGGTATCATGGGATGTATCCAATAGGTGCCATATACAACTACAGTGTATATATAGCAGAGTGTGCTGGGAAGATGTAATTTTGCCACCCAGAAGTGCTACCTTGGGAAAATATTTCTGAATCCAGCCATTCACCTGGGAACAACTGCACGGTTTTTAAGACATCCTATTCAAATTATTTGGGAGTTCTTTCCATGTAATTATGGGCACCCCAATAACTTTTGGTCCCTTCTGTTCTTTGACACTTCAGCCCTCTTGGCAACATGCAACCATGTATTAGAAAACTGTTTTTTTAAAAAGAAAGAAAAAAAGAAAGAAAGAAAGAAAGAAAGAAAGAAAGAAAGAAAGAAAGAAAGAAATTGTGCATGTTTTGTATGAAAGCAATGAATCAGCTGTTGCAAAATCTCTCCACAGCCAGGTCCAGGCTGACATCAATGGGAAGTTGCTTCTGTAATTCGAACAGAAGGATTGGACTTGTGGTGTTATCTAAACTCTGACCTTTAGCCTGTTGTTATACCGTATAGCTAAGTATCTTATCTTATCTGCTAAAACAAACAGAAAGCAGCATATCATCATCCAGGCTGGAACTGCTCCAACCTAACAGAGCAATGAATGATATGCAATATCTTGGATACTAAGCTATCATTCAGTCTTTCACCATCTTTGAAATCATGTGCTTGGGGTATGCACCCTGCACCCACTTAAAAAAAAATGAAAAAGAAAGATTTGAAGGAGTGCAAAGTAAGAAAGCACAAAGAACCAGTGTGTGTAAGCTACAAGCTGGAAGCAAAGCTGCAGGCTGGGTGACAGATTTATGTCTGATTTCTGTTTGAATCCAAGGCTGTGGCTACGGGAGGAGCAAGACCCTCTTGGGGTATTAATGCTAGGAACCCCTCCATTGTAGGTTCAAGTTGTATATGTGTAAATAATATAAGATAGACAAGAAAAGTCTCCAATGAGCAGTAAGAATTGCAGAAAGAGTAATTGGTGCTAGCTTGCCTTCAATAGAGATACTCTATGCTACCTAAGTTAGGAAGAGAGCAGAGGGAATTGTCGCAGATCCTTTCCATCCCGGTCATAATCTGTTTGATTCACTTCCATCTGGACATCGCTACAGGACTTTATATACAAAATCGGCCAGGCACAGGAACAGTTTTTTCCCTTGTGCCATTAAATTGTTAAATTTGTAGTTCTGTAGTGGAAGGGGAGGTCAGTTATGGTGGGGTTTCTTTGCTGTGTCATTGTATTGTTAGTGGAACAGTGTTTGTATAAGGTATGTTTACATTGCAATGTAGCCGAAGCAAAATTCCAAGTATGTTGGAAAATGTACTTGGCCAATAAATTATTCCTTATTCCTTCCTTATTCCTTATAAACCATATATCATAAAGACACCACAGTCTCCTCTGTCCTTCATTCCAAAGGAAACATGAACCCTGGGCTAGTGCCTGGAACCCCTGGTCTTTCACACCGCTCAGAGATTGGGTGGTGTGCAACAATATTATTCTGGATACACCTGCTAGTAGCTGCAGATGTGTTCTTCTGCTTTTCCCACTTACTTATCAAGTGAGGCATGATTAGGAGTAAGAAAAATCTAGGTTTTAATTGAAATCAGTTTAAGAAATTAAATTAAATTGAAATTAATGTAAAGAAATTGTCAAATCAGATTATCCAAACATTAAAGCAATTAAATCACATTTAAAGAAATTGCATTTAATTTAACTAAATGTAAATCAAATTACATGTTAATAAATTACATAGAAAAAAACTGAATTTAAATTAAAACAAAATCAATGACATAGAAACTTAGAAACATAAAAAGTGAATTGCCACTCACAATCCTGGATTTGCTGGGCAACATGAGATACATTGACTTTGGAAAGAGAGATCCAATAATTATAATATCTACTTGGGAAGAAGTGCATGTTTTTAAAGTTCATAACCAAGAATTTAAAGACCCAGATAAACAAAACAAAAAAAGAGAAAGTATCACACCACCATTAGTTTCTAGTAAGGACTGCACCAGGTGCTCATACTCACCTCAGTTACACACATGCAAAAAGAGAGAGAGAGTTTTGAAACCCTCGGTAAGCAGTAGCATTGAGAGAGAAATTCAATGCAGTTTGCATTTAAAGGCAAACATAGCTAATATGCACTTCCCAAATCAATTGGCGACCCAAAGCATTGCCATTATTCAGAATTCACACTCCACCAAATGTTGCAGTGCGGTTCTCCCTCCAAGTAACATGTACCAAAAATGCATACACTTTAATAAAGTGTGCAGAAAAATGCATACGTCTGTGAAAATAACCTTTAAAAATGCATTTCATCAGGAGAAATTGTTTGGCAAAAAAAGGTGGGCATTAAGTGAAATTGCATTCAAAAATGCATATACTATGATACATTTCCACTAAAAGACTTATGTTTGTTTGTTTGTTTATTATTTCATTAGTTTGATATACAATGCACTTTTCTATTGAAAAGAAAAATCAGAGCAGGTTGAATTTGAGTCTTTCTTCTTCCTTGGAAATTCCAGCCCCAGCTGACTGCCTGTGCACATATACAATTGAAAAATGCTGGTGAATTCTCATGAGGACTTTGCAAACTGATGTGAAAATGTGGAGAGCAGAATTTGAGATTAGAAAAATGAGTAACAGAGCGAAATCAAATTGGACAGATTTTTCTGTTCCTAGAAAATGGGGAATAACCAAACCATTATTTTCACACCCCTTACTTGTTGAAACTTACTCTGTTGCGGACTCTCATGGCCAGGATTATTTAATCATTTGTTGTGGAAGATAAAGCAAACAGTGGCTACTGTTTATAAAGTTTAACCATGTACCTAATTCGTATTAGGCGAAAAGGAAATAAGAAGTTGGGTAGGAAGCATACCTTTAATGTAGAGCAGAGGTTTTCAACCTTTTTAGAGTCCATGGCGCCCTTGACCAACTACCAGTACATCCTTTCTGTGGCTCCCCTGTGGGGAAATACACTCCAAGCCTCAGAAGCCCAGTTATGTCACCCCTTGCCTGCAGAACTGGCAGCCTCTCGCCCTTTTTTTTTTTTTTGAACACCCACCCTTGTGGAGTGTTCCCTCAGCCTCCACTCCTCTCCCCTCTCCATGGGAGTTCTCTGGGCAGCTGCTGCTACTGCCCCAAAGAGTGCCTCCTCACGTCGCCCCACAGGGGGCTGGGAAGAGGATGCCCCAGTCTTAGTGGCCTGACAGAGACTAGTCAAAGGTGAACATGAAGCCAGCATCTTACACTGAGTGGCAGCAATGGGTGCCGCTGGGCCTGCATGGCAGAAAGGCTCCCCTTTGGCGCCGAGCACTCAGCTCCCAGATAGGCATTGCACACAGCAAACAGAAGAAAGGTCAGCATGCTGCCTGCCTCCCTGGCCTCCTACTGGTCCATCCATTCCCAACAGTAGGGTCTGGTGGACTGGTTGGCTAGGCTCCCTCACTCGCTTGCTTACTCCAAGGCTGCCTCAGCTCCTGGCAACCAGCACCCCCTGGCCAGCCCCAGAGGCACCATTCACCTGGAGTATTGTTTGCAACTCTGAAACGGACACTCAGATCTCTGTTCAGTTATGAACTTCCCTGCACAGGCCTGGGTAGATCATGGTATGTTTCACTAACACACTTCATGAGGTATAATAATAATAATAATAATAATAATAATAATAATAATCAAAGAATCTTTTATTGGTACTCTCTCCAATTAAGGAATAAGTGCATCCATTGGACTTCCCACTAGAGGGCATAGGGGTTATTTCTTTGAAGGCTCCGAAGAGTAAGGATTACATTTCAAATGCTAAAAGGGTGGTATTATTTTCCGCTGCAGCAAAAGCATTGTATCTTGTGACACTTTAAAGACTAACAGATTTGTGGTGGCTTAAGCTTTCACAAATTGATGAGCACTTCGTCAGGTGCGTGGAGCATTATATTCTCCGTTGGCAAATAAATACACATGCATGAATACAGAAAGTGGGAGATGGAGACAGCGAGGCCAGGATATTCAGTGTAGAATTGCTGTGGCACATCTATGGAAAGCCCAAGCTGATACAAGTTAAGAACAGGGAGTGCTCCACGCTGCAAACATTTGACTTTTGCAGAGAATTCACAGGTGCACTGGACTTCGTACATTTCACAGCCTTCTGGGACCAATGTTTACCTCTTCCCCCCCCCCCCCTGCACCAATGTGTGTGATAATAAACATTTGTATAGCATTTTTCAGTGCTCAAAGTCTTTCACGTGTGTTTATCTCATTCTAATCCTTACAACAACCCTGTAAGGAAGTCCACAGTATTATCTAAAATGTTGCAAAGTGGGCTGAAGGAGGGGGAAATTGAGCCTGAGCCCCCTCACTACTAGCCACAGTGGCTATGCTCTGCCATGCTGTTGGAGGCAGTAAGCATCTGAGCACTAGTAGCTGGAAATTGCAGGAGGGAAAATTGCTTTTGCACTCAGATCCTGCTTGCGGGCTTCCAGTAGGCAACTGGTTGTCCACTGTGAGAACAGAATGCTGGACTAGATGGGCCATTTGGCCTAATCCAGCAGGCCCTTATTATGCTCTTATGAGAGAGTGGCTTGCCTGGAGTCATTTAATGTGTTCATGATGGCAGAGGCAAAATTTGGACCTGCTGATTCGTAGCTCATTCTCCTACAGTGCAAGCCTATGCATATCTACTCAAGAGCTAACCCCCACTGTGCTCAGTGGGCCTTACCTGCCAGGTAAAGGTGCACAGGATTGCAAAACCATTTTTCCAGGGTTCTAAAATGCGTTGGGAGCTTCCACGAATACAGGAGCATCCCCACTTCAACTGGAATGGTGGGGACACAGGTACTTCTTGCTACTGTGCTCATGTGTATAATTAAGCCCGAAGAGGGCTTTTGTTAAGACTGCAATCCTAGCCCCACCTAGTAAACCCCATTGAACCCAGGAGGATTTTTGAGTAGACATATACATTTTTAAAATTAAGTCTTCACCCCACTTTTTTTTAAAAAGGAAGAAACAATCCAAGTATGATTGTCCATCCAACAAAAAAACTGTATTGCCCTAAAAAGTCTTGGGCAAAAACTTGAACTGAGTATTATACCACAAAGGGCTAAGATGAGCATGATCTTCAGGAGTGAAAAAGTTGAACCCTAAAGACAAAATTATGCAGATAAGTCTCATTGGGAAATGGTTTGAATGCATATTCTTCCAGAAACCCGAATCAACTTTTTTTTGGTCTTTGTTATAGGGTCAAACAGGAGAAGTCCTTACATTCTACATCTTTAGCACACATCTTGCCTTATTCCAGGAGCTGCCAACTTTTTAAGCCTGTGGGCACATTTTTCAGCAAGTGCTGTGAGCACCACCTGCTTTGGCCACCTACAGTGGAATTAATCTAAGCCATGAAAAGTACAGTACAACTTCCTCCTTCAGCTCTATGTACTTTTCAAGGTATAGAAAGGCAATCATAATTTAGCGCCTCATTACCAAGGGGAAATTGAATGGGGGAGAGACTCAGAGGATTTGTTGAGCACTCTTAAGAGCACCATTGTACCTATGGGCCACACTTGTGATGCCTACCTTATCCTGTATGCCAAGTGAGTGCAACCTGCAGTTTCTGGGTTAGAGGCATGTTGAATTTCAGGATACGGCACACATAAAAGCCCTATTATTCTTTAATGTAACCGTTGCCTGCCTTGGTTGGTTAGCAGGATGGTAGCAATAAGGCACGAAAGGAGGTGTGAGTTGGTTAAAGATCTGCAACCAGTGTTTATTGGCAGTGGTGGTCGCGCTCTTTCTACACAAAAGGTAGTAAAACACCTACAGTATCTTATAGTGTATTTGGTGCTATTCCTGTCGATTTCAAAGGAGGTGCTGTTTTTACGTATGAAGTATATCTTTAGAACCAAAACAAAAACCCCACAATACCTGTTATTGTACATGAACAAAACCTTTTCAGATTATTAAACTAGAATGGGACCTCTACTTTGGTTGAGGTTGTAGTCTGTAGCACACTTATGGTCCAATCTTATGCACAATTATCTGGGAGTGCAGTCCCTTGGACAGTGGGATTGGACTTGTAAACGTGCATAGGGTTGCACTGATTAACCCACTAGTTACTTGAACCCCACATAAGGCTTATACCGCCCTCTGGTGGCTCCAGACCTACCACCAAGCAGGAACATTTGCTTTTAAATACAAAATCATATGTAGTCCAGTGCACATTTTATTAAAATACTGCCTTCATTTCCAATCTACATTTTGCATATTTCACTGTTACACACATCCTGTATTTCTGCCTAGGAGTGAATGTAATGTTCAGACAGGATCATGCAGCATGGGTACGCTATAGTATGCATACCTTAGCATGCATACTATGGACTGGTCCAGCATCTAGCCAATCTAACAAGGGTGGGAACTGAATTACAATGGCTCAGTGCATCACAGGGCACCAGATAGAAACTAGAGGGAGGAGAACATTATAGTGGGGAAACCTTTGATGTCCTTCCAGCCTGTTAAATCCACATTTGTGTCTTCTTGCATTCTCTGCAGAAGAATCAAAAGGAATACTGTATACTTGCCCTCTTTCTTTCCGAAATAAATCCATATTCCTGCATTGAAACTCACTCTGGTTTCCACAGATTTAAAGGAGCTGATGAAGTTTTGCTTTTGCTTAAAAAAAAAGTTTGGGATTGGGATGTATTCCCGCCCCCTTCTCTTTTCCCACCCAAAGTCAAAACTAAAAAAAAAAAAAGGTGGGGGGAAGGAAAGCACCCATAACTAGGTATGGGTGATCACAGGGTGGAACATTAGAGGGCATGCTCATAAATAACACTTATGAAAACAGACATTTCAGCAGATGGAGTGTCAAAGAAGTTGGATTTCCTTGGTTTGCTTCAACTTGACAGAGGGTTTGCTCTTCACTCCCGCACAGGGGACACCTACAAAACCTGCAGGGAACAGGTTCCTCTTATAGGTGAGGGGTATAAAAGGGGGCCAGGTACGTGGGGCTAAAAAAGGAGGGAAAGGGTCCCCCTCCTGCAGCCAGAGGAAGGGGAGCTGCCCCGGGGAAGAGGACGTTGGCAGAGGCGTACGAGGGGAAAGTCTGGTAGGCCAGGCTGCTGGGGCCTGGAGGACTGGGGCTGCCATCTCCTCCCGCGGGCAATGCGCTGTTCCCAGGCTGCGCCGCGCCGTCGCCTCCGGAGTTTTGTTTCTTCCATTTGGTCCTTCGGTTCTGGAACCAGATTTTGACCTGCGTCTCGGTCAGGCTGAGCGACAGGGCCAGGTTGAGGCGTTCGCACACCGACAGGTACCGCGTGGCTCGGAACTTGTTCTCGAGAGCCACCAGCTGCTCGTAAGTGAAGGCCGTCCGGGCCCGGCGAGGCTTGGCGCAGCTGGGCTCCGCTCGGCGCCTCTTGGACAATGGCTGCGGCGGAGGCGAGCCGGGATCGTCCAGGTCCGATGACGAGGAGGGAGGGAAGTCGGGAGAGGGGAGCGGCGCGGGGCCCGTCGCCAAGCGGCCGCCGTCCCGGCCCGACTCCTCGTGCTCCGTTGCCTCCAGGACGGCCGCTTCGCTCTCTCCGCTGCTGCTGCCATCTGGGGAGACACACAAGGACAGAATGAGGCCAGGGGCCTTTCCCGACCCGCCAAAGGGCCGCTTCCCTGCCCGGAAGCGGGTCCTCTCCGCCCGGATCCGCATCGCAATCTCCGCGTAATTGCGCACATGGCCTAGTGAGCCGCCCGATGGAGCGGACGCTGCATTCAGTTCAGCCCCATCACATTGACGGACTCTCTCTCTCTCTCTCTCTCTCTCTCACACACACACACACACACACACACGGTTCGGAGGGTCTTAGCCCTGGAAACATGCGCATAGAGTAAAAAAAGGCCAGTCACAAACAATGCTGACTTTTTAATCAGTGCCGCTGAGCATACACAGGGTGCCTTCTCCCCGAGAAGTTGCCAGTCTCCCATATCGGGACGTACAGGGTGCCAGGGATGATGGGTAAATTGCCAAATAGGGCGCATCACCGTTGCTGGACCCTTGAAAGAAAGTTACTTTCCACATTCAAGTCAATAACTGAACCAGAAATGGACTTTTAAAAAGAGGATCTGGGTTCTAAATATGCTTTCCTGGAAGTTAACCCCCTCGAAATCAGTCGGACTTCAGAGAAAGCATGTTTACGATGTGAGCGTTAAAATGAACTTGTTTTTCTTTCAGGGGTCTAAACACGTCCCGTCCCTGTCCCCCCCACCCCCACAGCAGAGATTCATGTTGTCCCTTCTGCGATCCTCTCGGCATCTCCCCCGTCCGGCTTCTGATGCCTCCTCTGCAGGGACCTTGATTTCAGTTCTAGGCATGCCTGAGCCCAGGTACTTTCAGTTTCAATAAAAGTGTTTTCATAGAAGCACAGTGTTGGAAGGGGCTCCGGGAGTCATCTAGGCTAGCCCAACCCCCTGCAATGGAGGAGTCTCAACTAAAGCATCATGGCAGATGGCCATCCAACCTCTGCTTAAAAACCTCCAAGGAAGGAGAGTCCACCACCTGTCGTGGAGGGTGAGGGAAACTACTCTTTTTGGTGTGTACCTAAGGGGGCTTCTACCCAGTAAGACAAGAGCTTTGATGGGCGCGAGTGCAGTGCAGCGCTTAAAGGTGTCGGACTATGATCTGCGGGGGTCCAGGATTCAGCAATGAAGCTCACTGGGTCTCAATCTAACCTACCTCACAGGGTTGTTGTGGGGATTAAATCAGGAGGAGGATGGAGGAAGAACTATGTACCTTGAGCTGGCATATAAATAAATGCAATATATAAATAAATGGACGGGACGATAAGACAACACGCAAGACTGTACATAACGTGAGTCATGAATAAATGACGCGTGTCTGCTTTACCGTCCATCAAAACTTGTCATTTCTTAGGCAGCCCCTTCCACCAGAATTATCATCTCAGAACTGGGGAACTAATTATGGGAAACTGGCAGGAGATACAGATATTTTTAAGAAGGGGAAAAAAGTTTTTTAAGTTTTTTTGGTGTTTTTTTTTAAGAGAAGTAAATCCTCCACCTTCTCCCCACCCCGCCCTCCTTCCCGTTCTTTTCCATCTTCTTTTTCCCCAGCCGCACTAATAGAGTTTCAGATTTGTGAAGGGGCGGATCGATAGATGTCATCTATTAAAGGTAAGTTTTAATCGAACAATATTAGGATCAGACGGGGGGGAAGGGGTTTGAAGTTGGTACCGGCAAGCTGTGGGAAGGAGATACGCGGGAGTCGGTAATAGGATATCGATCAAGGGGGAGCGAAGGCATCCTCTGGTGGGGGAGGCCACAGGAACAATTATCTCGCTTGTCCTTCGCCCGGCGCGTCCCTCTGCCAATCAGGCTGCCATCCGGCCAGGCTGAGCCGAAAACAATCGCGCCTGGCTGCAGCTTCCCGCGCAGACCTAGCTGGGGGCGCGGCGAACTCCGCCGGGACTCCGCCAGTGGGACCGCGCTGTGCTCGCCGTGTCCCCTTCCGCCACTTCTTAAAGGGAAAACGCAGCCGGGCCACGGGGTCTGGGCAGCTGCGATGTTGCGCGGCACCGAGAGGAAGTGAGAGAGGTGAGTGAGGATACACCTTGTCCGTAATAATAGCACATGCTACCCCAATCCAGGCGTTTAGCTCCGCCGCGGACCCAGTCTTGAATGCGCGGAGGATTCACACGTACACAGAAATAAAAAGCAAAAGGTGACTTCCTTCACCAGACGCTGGGGATTCGTCATCTATCATCCACAACATTCTCGGTATTTTAATTCATGGCAAGTCCTGTGTCTTTAACAGGTGCAGATGGGGGGCGGGGATTCAGCTTGCCATCACTGCAGAAGCTTCACCGGCTGAATTTCCGCCTTGCCTGCACCTCTTAACGGCAGACGGAGGCCGCTGCTTCCGCGTCCCACCACCCCCGTATTGGGTTAAGAGTTTGTTTTAAAGTTATGTTAAGCAGCCTCTGCCCCGGGGAGGGGGGGGGGTTAAAGTTTTACCAAAGAAAAGCAGCCTTTCTGAGCTCTCAGCCAACAAACTGGGGTTGGACTAGATGACCCTTGGGGTCCCTTCCAACCCTACTGCTCTGTGAAACTGAATTCAAGCCAAGCCCCGCTGCGACCCGCAAACTAAAAAGTTAATCGCTGCTGCGCATCATACCCACGCTTGGTGTCCCATCAAGAAGCACAGCAGTAACCCTGGGATTGTCTCACACGCTACCCTGCGGTTCAATAGCCACAGATCTACAGGGCGACCATATATGCATGGGATGGTGAATCCCAGTAAAACACTAGTCCTCAATAATCTATTCAAACTTTTAATGGGTCACACAAGCCTTTTCCCCACTACCCCCTCTGGAAGTTATGCTAAGAAAGACACCTGGAAACATCGCTTGCAGCTTTCCAGAAATGAGCCAGCTCGGAAGTTTTCCTGAAACCCAGCCAAACCGCGCGGATCAGATAAAAGCAGAAAGCGCCGCCTACCATGATATGCCTCTAGCTTATTCCTCTTGCTGCTCGGGTGCCTTTCCACGCCAACTCTTCCCAAACTTTTCTCCCGCTGCCCCGCGTGGGGGATGCTCTCCCTTCTCCCTGCTGCTGGGTTGCTCTTCCTGGTAAATTTCTGAGGATCCAGGATGTCCAGGATGGAGAAGGAGATCTTCGTGTGGATGGGGGCTCCTTTGGCCCCACTCTCCGGACAGTCCAGCATTCCCCGCTCCGAGTCCCGGGTAGATCTGCGACGGCCCAAGCTTGGCAGCAAATGCACGGCCAGGTGAAAAGCCAGCCCCGCTTTCCCTCGGAAGACGCGCGGCTTGAGCCCGGGGGGAGGCTGTCCATAAGAGGCAGGAGGGTCTCCCTCGGATGCACCCAGCGCGGACTTCGGAGAGGTTTGTCTGAAGAGAAGGGGAATGTCCGGGGTGGGTGGGGGGAAGAGAGGGAGAGGGGAAAGAGGAGGACCCAAGATTAACAAGGGAAGGAGGCTGCGATTGGAAGGAAGGGGCTTGCAATCCACCTACTACTGCCACTTTCCTTCTGCTTCCTTTATTATTCTGTGGTTGTTGGGGTGGTTTAAAATAAAAAATAAAAAATCCTGCTGCCCGCCCAGACACGTGGAGAAGAGGACAAGCCTTGGAAATGGTATTTTAATCGATGAGATTGCAGCCTCTCCGCTCCCTCCCCTCCTATAGGGTATGAAGTGACAGTGAAACGTGTTTGCTATAATAAATGAGTCACTAGGGTAAGAAGGGAGATGCTCACTTCTTTCCCCTGGAGGTAGATCACAACTGAAACCTCTGAGGTGATCGCAGGAGGCTTTGTTGTTGTGGGGCATTCATTCGGGAAAAGGAAGAGCTGCCATTCGTTTGTAACCTACAGTCTCTGGAATTCTGAACCTTTAAAAGAATGCCCAGGCAATACAGAATCTTAAATCTCTAAAAGGAAGGATATCCCAGGCCTCCTGTAAGGCCTAACTCTCCCAGTGCACTGTGGGCAACTGTGGAAAACACAGTTGCGAGGGAATAGAAGTCACAAATATACTATCTCTTTTTATAGGTAGCCTGTGAGAGTAAGGTCACACACCCGGGAGCCTTCTTAAATGTGGGGCTAACTTCTGAGTAGATGTGCATAGGATTGCCCCGTAAGTCCCCTTCAAACCTGCACAACTTTATTTTAAAAGGATAAAAAGGTTTAAAAAAAAATAGAACAAAGCAACATTTTGAACATTCAGAGATTAAGAAGTTGGAAACATTTCCATGAAATTGCAGAAAATTCAGATGATGAGCACACTCACAAAACCAGGTGCTATTCATCCAAACTATAATCTGGAATTATTCTACCACTTTCATTTCCCAAGTGCTTTACAGCCTATATCAGCTTTAGTCTTGCACTACTTGGCGCCATGAACATGGTTATTTCTGTTTTACAGATGAAAAACAAAGGCTCTGAAAATGGCCTGTCTGGTATACCACCCAGTGAGCAGCTTTGAAATGGAACCTGCTTTCCTGGGAACTTGAGCAACTTTCTTCTAAAGCAGCCTTCACCAACCTGGTGTGACCGGTGAGTGATGAGTGGTGGGGGCGGGGGGGGCAGGGAGGGGCAGCTGCCCCCCCATCAAGTAAATCAATACAAAATACTTAACTAACTGAGGTTCTGCCCCTTAATATAAAACCTGGCTATGCCCATGGTGTGGGCCACAACAGCTGAAGGGCACCTAGTGGCAAAACACTACTCTAAACTATATTGGTTCCCACTGGAATAGCATCTAACCAGTTACTGGATTGCTAATGTGGAACAGACTCCCTTCTCTCCACAAATAAACATTGTGCAGTAGGGTAATTGCATCCTATCATCTTCCTCTATGACAGCTCCTAAACTGTGGTATTTCATCTCCAGAGACGTGCATCTAACATCATAATTATTCACCTTTGCTGTATGATGAAGACTTGCCTCTTTACACCCAAGTTGTTTAGGACTCACCCTATTAGTCTATGGGTACAAATCAGAAACATGTTGTTGTTGTTGTTCAGTCGTCCAGTCGTTTCCGACTCTTCGTGACCCCATGGACCAGAGCACACCAGGCACCCCTATCTTTCACTGCCTCCCGCAGTTTGGCCAAACTCATGCTAGTCGCTTTGAGAACACTGTCCAACCATCTCATCCTCTGTCGTCCCCTTCTCCTTGTGCCCTCCATCTTTCCCAACATCAGGGTCTTTTCTAGAGAGTCTTCTCTTCTCATGAGGTGGCCAATGTACTGGAGCCTCAACTTCAGAAACATATATTATTTCTTTTATTGGTAATGAGAATTCACATGGAAGATGGTGTCCTGTCCCCCCACCTTACCTACAAGTCTGCCCCTTGTTTGCAAACCAATTTGCAATAGAAAAGAGAACCCATTTTGAAATTGCCAGAGAGAAATCCCAGTAGCACAATAAAGTAATTACAACTGCACATTCTAGTTTGAAAAGCTAAATGGGCTGCCAGATCTTGAAAGTAAGCAAGAAAATTCAAAGCACTCCAGTAACCTGCAGGAGCAGTTCAAGAACATACCGTAATACCCGCCTTCTTCTCAATGCAGTTTATAATGTAAACCAATGTCCCACCATTTTTAAAAGGGTAAATTAGAAAGTTTTCAAAATCTATCAATTCCACCTGGAAATAGCACTGAGACACTAATGACCCCTCCTCCCCACACCACTATTTTACTAAGGAGTAATAGGTTAGCCAATAATATTGTTAGCTAGTATAGGGTAGGTCAGGGAGAGGGAAATCAGCCAATTACAGTTTTAGTCCTCCTATCCCCAGTGGGTGTTTTGAATCAGCCTTTTAAATGAGAATGTTCCTTTGGTATTTCACATTCAAAACCTGTTATTTCCTCTACTGCCACCGCATTTATCCAAGTTATCCTCTGCGATACTAAGCTTTGCAAACCATCTGCTGCTTAGAACTTTCATCTTTGCTACCTTTAGTGTGTGCAAATAGTCATCTATTAAAACAGAGTTTTTCAACCTTTTTGGGCCCACTTCTCCATTGACCAACTACATTCCTTCGGTGGCACCCTGTGGGGCTCAGGAGCCCAGTTATGTCACCCCTTACCTGCAGAGCTGGCAGCCTCTCACACTTTTTTTTAGCACCCTCCCTTGTAGAGTGTGCCCTCTGCCTCCTCTCTTCTCCCTTCTCATTGGGAGTTTTCTGGGCAGTCTCTGAGCCCCAAAGAAAGGTGCCACCTCCCAATGACCCACAGGGGCCTGGAAAACACCCCCTGGCCAGCCCCAGAGACACTATTCACCTGGAGAGCTTGTAGCTACAACAAACACCCACAAAAGTCTTTGGGAGGCAGAGATGTGAGAGGGCACCAGAGATGGGAGGGAAAGAAAGGGGGACAGAGGCCAGTGTTGCCCGCAGCACATCTGACCATTCAAGGTACCCCAACGTGCCACAGCACACTGGTTGAAAACCACTGTATTAAAACAAGCCCAAGCCATTGTGTTCTAAAAACAACAACATCCAATAGAGGAATTGTGTTAACTGGGATCCTCTGATTAGAATAACATTACAACAAACATTCCTATTCCACCGTGTATGGTTTTATTCTGCAGTACTCATACCTATTAAATTTCCTGCTGTAAACCATAATCACAAGATTTCAATTACTGATCTTCATTTGGAAAGCACTAAACTACACTAGGCAGCTTGGTGGAAATGTGGAGTACGCAAAGGAATAGGAATGATTGTAGGTCTGTGTTGTAGGAACCCAGAAGTGGGTGCCTTGTTGCTGTCATTTGACAATTGACTGGTTTAAATATTTATATATTGATATTGAGAGGGGAGGGTGTAACCCTCCATGCACACTTTCCTGGGAATAATTAATTGATGCTAAGGCTAATAAGCTTTAGAGAGTAAGTTTTAGAGGTTAAGGCTAGTAAGTGCAATTGAGTAGTCACTGGCATGAGTCAGTTTAAGGCTTTTCCAGGGTTGTACAAACCATGTTAATCCGGAACAAAAATCTGGACAAAAGGGAAAACTCAATTTTATTGATTACAGATGCAAGGCAAATACCCACAAGGCTATAACGCAATTCGAAACAAACATGCAAAAGGCTTCCCACAATGGTGGAAATAATTTCCCATCAATGATGGCTCACTGTAACTTCAAGTTGCACCTTCAGCAAAGTGGAATTGAGGCAAGACAGCCACCAACTCAGATTACTTTAAGACATGTCTGATGGTCACACATTGAGCATCTCCTCTCCCGTCAGGTGGGAACCACTCCCCACATCCTTGTAATTGTTTTTTCCCCCTCCATGCACCTGCAGCTTTCTCCATACTGCAACCGGTTCCACAGCACGTTTGTGGGGAGGAGGGAATGGTGGCACAGCCTCAAAGGAGTCTGCATAGGATCGTACAGTTAGCTCTGCTCTCAGACATAATTCATGTTTGAAAAGTAGATCCATCTGTCAATTTTGCTTCGTGAGGCATTCGTGGCAGCACCATCACACACAAGGGAAAGAAAACTCTATACCATGAGGGAGTTCAAATATGACACGTACCTGTACCACTGTTGTACAAGTGCTCAATATAAGTAATGCCAACACATTTGAAAGCTACCTTAAACCTGGACTACCAAATAATGATCATAATTATATCATGAAATTGCCTACTGGTAGAGTAAAAACTGGAAATACAGGAGAAGATATGTGGTGTAAATAAGAAATAAAGGAAAATAACTGAAGAGAAAGAAAAGAGGTGAATAAAGAACACATACACAGTTAAATAAAGACACATATCTGTTCCTTGGCCAGGGTGGACAATAGGCAAAAAGAATGTGATCCACTGGTAAAAGATTCCAGGCAGTGACATAAATATTGTCTGTGGGGATAATCTTACAAACCATTATTTATCTGGCAGCACATATTAGTCTTCTCCCTGGGGTAGATTCTGCCACCATTACTCATGTTGAGAAGCAGCTTACATGGCAATTGGTCCCATTGAAATGAATTACTGTTAAAGATTCATGTAGGTGTGCTTTTACTGTGGTTGTATTTAAGTTATTTATATATTGATATCTTGTATGTGCATGTGTATCTATAGCTGTATATGGGAAGTAAGTAACAGTATACGGCTCTGTGTCATATTTGGTGAACATTTCACAAAACATTTCAGAATGGGTGTAATTATTGAAAGGGTTAATCATATAAACAGATACGTTAAAATAGTGTAACTGTACAACATTATTTTTACAGTTCAGTACTGCTTTGGGCTTCATGGTGCAACCGATTGCTCTGGAAATAAAACTCATTTGATTTGTCTTTTGATTTCATAATGTTCTCATACAATTATGATTTGTTATTTATGAGTATGTGGTACAGAGCCTAAATCAAATATATCCCAGTTGTTTGGATTCTTTTTTCTTTCAAAATAGCCCCCAACCTAACAAACCTGTGTTTATGTTGAAATTCAAAATGCATGTCAGTTGATATATAGGCCATAGTGGAATATATTATTGTGAATTTACTGTAATCATTGTTCTAGCGGACTGGGTTTTAAGTCATGAAACAGATGGAGTAACTTAAAAGTATCAATTTTAGGGCTAAAGGGCTTCTTTAAATATTGTCAGTTCACCAACGCAAACGCACACACAGTCTGCTTGGATTTGGTTTGTTTTTCAGCCCAGGCAGACATTAAAATTCCATTTGAGTGCTGTCTTTAAATTGCTTTGATGCTAGGTGGGTTTCAACCCTGACCTGTCCTGACGGCAAGTGATGGCTGTTACAAGCTTCGGATCAATATTCATAGCGGGTGTCCTGGACTGATAACACTATCCAAGACAATGTTCCCTATCAGTGTGGACAGCTGAGATATTGTACCATTAGTGGTGTTGTTTTAAATAACCTGATCCATTTCTGGGTCTATATAATGAATTTTACAGTTTAGATATTATCTTTAAGAAGAAGCGACTCGTAGCAGTGAGGCAAATCAATGGTTCCAAGACTCCTTGGCTTTTCTTGAAATAAAGTAGACTATAATTCCAACACTGTTTCTTATATATTCTTGAATCGTGGCAAGCCAGTGATTGTGTTAACAATAAAAAGCATCTGCACTTTATCAAGAGAATAAAAAAAACCAAACACATTATTGCCTCAGTTTGAACATACTTGATTAAATCTCTCATATAGTCATAAACCACTATGGAATGGGTCACTTCTTTCCGCAAGAAACTAATGAGGTTTTAAGGTATTTGTATAAGGTGGCAGTCTGGTGCTTTATAAACTGAGAGTGGCTAACCTACAACCCAATTAAGACCAGAGCTCACATGCTCACTTTGGGAGTAACCCTCCCTCTACTGAACACTGTGGAACTTATTTCAGAACAAATATGCATAGGATTGGGCTGCTGCACCTAGTTTATGTGTTTTCGTCTTTCAGGTGGTCCAATTTTGAAGCCACATCAGATTATATGACCTTTTGGTCAATTCTGGCTCAATGTTGCACAAGGTTTAAGTTACTTATATACTGTATATTCTTTTCAGTTAAACTATTTGGGCACAAACCTAAGCACTCTGGTGAAATGAGTCTGTTTATCGTCTATGGCCTTGACTGCACATGGAATCAGCTAAAAGAAAATGTTAGTTTTTGTTGCTATTGTGGGCCATCTATCACAGGTAGAGTGCATGCTTTGCATTCAAAAGGTGCTAGGCTCAGTCCCCAGCATATCCAGGTAGGGCTAAGATACTCTTGCCTGAGTCACTACTTGTCAGTGTAGAAAACACTGACTGAGCTAGATGAGCCAATGGTCTGACTCAGTATAAGTTGGTTTCCAGTCCCAATGCTCCATCAGTATACCTTTGTAAGCAGCAGGTGGGTAGAAATAGTAGAGAGCCCAGATAGCATCAGCTAAACATTAGGAGAAGCTACCTTAAAAGAAAGGTGAAAAAGACTAGCATGAGTTTGGCCAAACTGCAGGAGGCAGTGAAAGATAGGCGTGCCTGGCGTGCTCTGGTCCATGGGGTCACAAAGAGTCGGACATGACTGAACGACTGAACAACAACAACCTTAAAAGAGCTGTTTGATAGCAGAGTAGACTGCCTTGGGGGTGTAGCGGATTTTCTTCACTGGAGGTATTTGGATAGCCATCTCTCAAGGATGTTGTACTTGGCTGGATTAGAACAGCCTTTTGGATCTCCAGATGTTGCTGCACTAAAATTTCCATTGCCACTGACTAAGCTGGCTAGGGCTAATGGGAGTTAAAGTCCAACAGCATCTGGGCACTCAAGGTTGAAGAAATCTGCACTGGGTGATTTCCAAGACCCCTTTCAACTGTATAGTTCTATTACTGTATAAGTGTGCATGCACACGAAAGCTCATACCAAGAACAAACTCAGTTGGTCTCTAAGGTGCTACTGGAAATAATTTTATTTTTATTTTTTTTACTGTATAAGTGTTACTCTATTTCTATCAAAAGTCCCCAAGACTACTCAACCAATCTGCATCAACAAGTGTTATCAGAAAGCCCATCAGCTAAGAAGAAAGATGAAGAGGTCTGATTTAACAAAAGTTGTTAATAAAATCTGGCATTTAGATCTGACGGCCCTCTTATGGCACCTAAAAGTGTGCATTGGATTGGCCCATCTGAAACATCAGAGAAGTTAAGTCAATGGCAGCCAGAGGGGCTTTGAAGGCACCCAACCACACTTGATATCAGAATGGATCAGCCAACAGTATCAAAAGAGGCAGTACATAGGCACAAAGGTTAAGATGTGAAGAGGGGAAGAGATAAGGATGAGATTTCACAGAGAAAGGAATATACCCTAACAGAGAGATGAGCCCGTAGTTAATCCTGAAATTGTGGTGCTGGTCTGTGAGCATCACTGTGTTCCTGTTCTTGGATCATTCCCCACAGCCACACTTCCCATAATTGTTCCTGCCTTTTCATCTCTTTTCATCCTCTTTCTCATAAGGCAGAGATGGAGAAGCTGCAGCCCTCCAGATTTTCTTGGATGCCAACTCCCATCAGCTGTAGGCAGCATGAACAATGGTCAGGGATGATGGGAATTAGTGTGTGTGTACCTCCTAACCTGACAAACCGCCTACAACCACATGCATTTATTTACTGCATTTCTATCCCACCTTTTTCTCCAAGGAGCTCAAAGTGCCATACACGGTCATTTAATCCCCACAAGCACCCTGTGGGGTAGTTTTGGCTGAGAGGTTGTGACTGCCCTCGCCCAGTGAGCTTCGTGGCCAAGGAGGGATGTGAACCCTGTTCTCCCAGGTCTGACACTCTAACCACTGCACCACACTGGCATTCCTGTTGGTCTTGCTCGCTAGGGTCCCTGTGGGATTGGTTTGACCTCCCTGCGGCAGTGTCCACTGCCAAGAATTCTCCACAACCTGTTGCCAGCACTGAATCTACTTATGAGTCCACCAATTAGCTCAGTGGGTTAGAGCATGGTGCAGGTTTCAGGTTCGATCCTTGTAAGGGACAGTTGCATATTCCTGTATTGCAGATGGTTGTACTCGAATCAGGGCTGTCCCTGGTCGATCGTGGGCTCCTGAGCACCCCTACCCCAAAAAAGCTGAACAACTCTGCTCAATCCAATGGGTAAATCACTGCCAGTTTTGGGTTTTTTTTATAGTGGGGGTAGATCACAGTCTCTTGGAAGTTGGACAGCCCTGGATGATGCTCTGGTGGGGTTGCCATCTTCGTTCTGGCAAAAATACAGGACAGGGCCGTGGTAGTGGGAGTGTCAAATTATTTTTCACCTGGTGCTGAAGCGACTTCAAAGCAACCCACTTACAATCTATTGCAGCCTAACAGGATCGCCCGTCTGGAATTTGTTGTCATGCATACATGCCCCATACACATGAATTTGTATATCTCCCTGTGCTTTGCTACCCAGTACAGTACATGACCTTTCACACACACGCATTTGGAGAGGATCCCTAACCTGGCACACAGAGAAGCCTTGAAATACAGGGCAAAGCATTTTACATTGAAATACAAGTCGATTCTGTATTATACAGGACAGGTGGCAACTTTTCCAACTCTGCAATTTTGTGATTCTACG